>NC_060123.1:155185196-155810196 GCF_021461395.2 Schistocerca americana
AGTAATTGCTGATGTTTGGTATTAACATGAAAAGGATTCCGTAGACAGGGAAAGAATCTGTTCTTAGGCAACTACTTCTATAATGACCAAAAGGCATTAAATGATCTTCAAGCACATGTATTCCAGCAGCAGTAGGAAGAAAATGATAGTAATAATGACGGTAATAATCGAATTATCAGATAACTTCACACTTCACAGTGGATTTTCTCGAACTATGAAATTTGCTGAGTTATTGGAAATTTCAAAATGGCTTCACATCGAGGCAATGATGCCTAGAAGAGTCTTTACATCATGCTGACATGAGAACAGTGTAATCTCCGCGTCAGAAGCTTGCTTCTACTTGACCATTTAATAGACTCGCATTTTTCCCACTGTGTCTAATTTTATAAGCTAAGCACATCATCCATTACAGCACACTCCTGGGGATGGGAAATATGGCCAAAATAGTCTGGTGGATCGAACTATCACAGATGCAATGCGTGGGTTCAGGCATTTACTTTTAACAGGCACAAACAGATTTACATTACCTCTGGTAACCTCAAGAGAATAATCCAGAAACCGCATTAAACACTACGTTCCTTCATTACCAACTGGGCAGAGCCGGTATACATTGGGAAATGACATAGGCGGAAGTCATGGTAAACAGAAATACTGTTGCCAGTAAACTTACATACATTAGAAAATTTTGTTTTATTTGATGAACCGATAGCCCTTTAAAGGAACAGGGCTCTTATTTTATTTGAACTTGAGTGGACTAGAGACGTGGAAAAATTTGGTGCTGGACTGAGATTCGAATTCCTATCTCCTCTTCCGAGGATCTGAATCTCTCAGAACAGTATACTTCAATCATTTCGTTCCTTCTCCCAAGACTGCAGTCTCCTCTAGGTCTCCTCCAAAGGTAAGTTCAAACGGTTCAAATGGCTCTGTGCACTATTGGACTTAACTTCTGAAGTCAGCAGTCCCCTACAAATTAGAACTACTTAAACCTAACTAACCTAACGACATCACACACATCCATGCCCGAGGTAGGATTCGATCCTGCGACCGTATGATTCAATTTATTTCAACAATTTTTACTCTCTCTCTCATTCCTTTTAATTTCTCTCTCTCTCTCCCTCGCCGGCCGCGGTGGTCTAGCGGCTCTAGGCGCTCAGTCCGGAACCGCGCGACTGCTACGGTCGCAGGTTCGAATCCCAGTCGGCAGCGTGCGGACGGTCCCGCGCGCCGGCCAGTGCTCCGCTGCAGGCGTTGTTTACTTCCGCGTCGTAGCTTTCAGGCTTGCGTCCGTCCACCGTGAACAACATGTCGAGCGCTTACCGCCGTGCGACCCTTAAAGTTTCCTTCCCAGCTGAACATGCGCGACCTCGTGCACATGAAGTTGAAACGTTCATACGTGAAGAAGTTCGTTTAGATCCTAACCACGTTATCGGAATCCATTTTTCGATCACGAGCAGTGTCGTTCATATTAAAATGACAAACACCGAGGTGTGTGAAGATGTTATTCGCCGCCATGCCAATGGACTTAAGTTCAAATACTCTGATGGTCACGTCGGAGCTGTAACACTTGAACTCGCAGAGTACGGTCAACGCACGATTAGGGTGTTTGAACTACCTTTTGAAGTGCCGAAGGACGAAGTTGTCTCTGCGTTACAACCATACGGTAACGTCATCGGTTACGTAGAGGAAAAATGGCAAACCTTCACGACCTACCATGTCCTTAATGGTGTGCGTCAGGTCAAAATTGAACTGAAAAAGCATATTCCATCATACCTGACCATTGGCGGGGTGCGAGCCATTGTCATGTACGACGGCCAACCCCGAACATGTGCGGGTTGTGGACAAGAAGGCCACGTCAGATCCGCCTGCATGCGACGCCGCCTGATCCAGACGCCGGTCGGCGAGGAAGCGTCCCCAGCGGTGATGACTCAGATCCCTGTCACATACGCCAAGGTTGCCCAGGAAGGTAGCACGTCTACACAGAGTCTTCCTGCTCCGTTGACGTCGTCTGATCAGGTAGATGCAACCGCTCCTGAGATTCCTTCTGAGGTGCCCCAGACGCCAGATCCTAACCTGCCGAAACATCGAAGCACTGTGACTGAAAATGCTACTGAGATGGACGTTGATCCGGGAGTGGTACCTACTTCTGCTTTCCTTCAGACTGGTCCGGAGTCAGACGAAAGCCACCCGCCATCGGACTCTGAACGACTTGTTCGAAAACAAGGGTCGACACGAAAGAGAAAGAAACGTAGCCGTACACCCCCTGATGAATCCATTCTACGGATGGATACCGGGGATGCAGACCCGAAGATGGACGACAAACCGATCTCTGATGACCGAAAGGCTGATGCGACAGACCCGCCACAGGCGACCACTGGCAACGAACACCCCTCATTACTGACGCCGTCGCCCCCACAGGTCGACGTTGAAGAGAGCCTATCCGATGAGACGAAAACTACGTCTCTTCTCCACGTGGATGCCGTGCACAGCCGATGCCCTACCGCAGCATCAGTCTCCTGGGCAGACGACGTGGAGATCGAAGGGACTGGGGTGGACGGTGCTGATGATGGGGCGCCCCCATCGGTTGTGCCCGCGCCCGCAAACTCTCCACAATAGCAGCCTCTTCAGCGGACCGGCAAGATCGACGACCTCTCGCTCCTGAAGAAGAAGCCCCGCCTGTGCCTGTGGGACTCCAACACCAGCATTATCGTGTCGCAACGATTAACCTCGCGACCATTCGTGCGCCCCACAAACTAGCGCTGCTCCGCGATATGATTTATGATGCGGACATAGATATTGCGCTTTTTCAGGAAGTGCATGTCACCGACTTTTCACCACCACATGGCTTCACGGTGCATCTTTCTCCCGCTTCGGACACCGGTAGTGGTGTTGCCATCATCTTACGCGAAGGTCTTCCTGCCGAAGATGTCCTATACCTCCCCAGCGGCAGAGGTATGGCCCTTACTCTCTTTAGTGTACGCATCATCAATATTTATGCGCCGTCGGGCTCCAGCTACCGTCGTGAACGCAATGCCTTCTTCGCGAATGAAGTCACACCCCTTTTTATGGGACCACACGATGACTGGATCATGGGTGGAGACTTCAACTGCACCCAGCGATCTCAGGATCAATTGCCGTGTCACTCACCATGCGCAGCTCTGGAAACAGTCGTCACGCGGCTACAATTTGTCGACACGTGGAGACATGTTCACGGTGATCTTTTGGGCTTTACGTACCACACTGCGCACTCATCTAGCCGACTGGATCGCATCTACATCTCGCGATCCCTAATTCAACACACTCGACAGGCTGATATCTGGCCTGTTGCTTTCTCAGACCATGAGGCTTACTTCTGTGATGTTGTTCTCACAAGACAGGCAGTATGGCACGGACGTGGTTTATGGAAACTGAACACGGCACTTCTTAATTCACCTGACTGTCGACTTCTAATAGAAGACACTTGGATCACATGTAATAGACGCCGACCCACGTATCCGTCTACCATATCCTGGTGGATCCAGTGTGCAAAACCTGCTCTTCGAAAAACTTTAATCCGGTATGGCAAAGATGTTGTCGCCTGGAGGAAGAGCACTATGGACTTTTACTACAGGATCCTACGAGAATGCTCCACGATGCCAGCCTCCCCTGAGCGCCATACAAGCATGAACCAAGCTAAGGCCCAAATCTCCAATCTCATGCGACGGCATTTGGAAGGGGCGATAGTACGATCTCGTACTGCTGATCGCATTCCTCATGAACATCCGTCGATGTACCATATCATCCAAGAACGACAAAATCGACGCCGAAAATTGATTCACGTCCTAACGGATCAAGAAGGGCGTCGCTACGTAACCCAATCTGCCATAGGGAATGTGCTTCACGCTCACTACCGGCAGCTCTACGCCGCAGTTCCACATTCCCCAGAGTTGATCGAGGAAGTCTCACAGCTCAACTTCGGTGGTATCCCAGGAGATGCGGCGATTGAATTGATGTCGGAGGTGACTGATGAGGAAGTCCGCGATGCGATCCGGGCAGGAACCATCAATCGCTCCCCGGGCCCCGACGGTCTTCCCCTCGAATATTATCGCACCTTCCGTGATTTGTTAGAGTCCACCTTCACCTCCATCTGTCGGGCACTGATGTCTCCGGAAGTACCTGTGCCGGACGCTTTCATGGAAGGAATTATTATTCCTGTACATAAACCGCACGGTGGCAACAATATCAGTGATTATCGGCCCCTCACGCTCCAGAACAGTGATGTGAAAATCTTCACTCGCCTTTTGGCAGCATGACTTAAAAACGTTGCCCGATATGTTGTGTCGCCAGACCAAGCCTCTTTGGGAGGCGACAACAATTTTCGCACGGCTTTATGCCGCTACAGGGATATGATCGCCGTTACCCAGGCACAACGCCTCTCTGGGGCACTTGCATCTTTGGACTTCAGTCAAGCTTTTGATAGGGTTGACCATTCGTTCCTTACGGCCGTTCTCCACCATATGGGTTTCCCAGTCGCCGTTATCACGGTAGTGATGCGCCTTCTGCGGGGTGCCTCATCCAGGATTATGTACAATGGCAGACTCACTCCACCGATAATAATAGGTCGATCCGTACGTCAAGGTTGCCCTCTATCAGCAATTTTGAACGCCTTTTCCTTGGAATCCTTGCTATGTGGACTAAGACAACGTTTGGTAGGGTTGTCCATAGATCGCTTCCGATTCTGTTGCACGGCCTATGCTGACGATGTCGTCATCTGTTTACGTAATGCCGACGAAGTTCGAGCTGTTTTGACGTGGGTAGCGACTTATGGTGAGGCGTCGGGTAGCTCTTTAAACGTACGTAAGTCACAAGTTATGTTCATTGGCACGGGACTTCCCGTGGAGTGCGTTACACCTCTCACCACCGTTGATACCATTCGTTGTTTGGGAATAGATTTTTCATCTGATCTCCGGCGTCCAGCCACCATCAACTGCCGACGCCTCCTTTTAATGATCAGAGCAGGTCTTATGGACCATCGCCTTCGATCCCTAGATATTCTCCAACGAGCTCGATATGTCAATACATATATCGCATCCCGAGTTCCCCATGTAGTGCAAGTTCTACCTTTCCCGCCTTACTGTGGCACGTCGCATGTTGGCAGCGATGGCATCTTTCGTCAGCTCTGGGATGTTGTTCAAAGTTAACTATGCGACCCTTAATCTTCCCCGTGAACGAGGTGGGATAGGTCTGTTTCACGTGCCGGATAGAGCTCGCGCCCTATTTGTCAGCTCCCAGATGACGGTATGGACACGTTGCCCAACGAGCCTCACTGGTCTCCTCCTGTCGGCATACTCGCCGGTCTCACTGTCAGCCCCAGTGATGATCTCGGATGTTCCGGCCCAGTTCCATTATACACTCCTGGAAATGGAAAAAAGAACACATTGACACCGGTGTGTCAGACCCACCGTACTTGCTCCGGACACTGCGAGAGGGCTGTACAAGCAATGATCACACGCACGGCACTGCGGACACACCAGGAACCGCGGTGTTGGCCGTCGAATGGCGCTAGCTGCGCAGCATTTGTGCACCGCTGCCGTCAGTGTCAGCCAGTTTGCCGTGGCATACGGAGCTCCATCGCAGTCTTTAACACTGGTAGCATGCCGCGACAGCGTGGACGTGAACCGTATGTGCAGTTGACGGACTTTGAGCGAGGGCGTATAGTGGGCATGCGGGAGGCTGGGTGGACGTACCGCCGAATTGCTCAACACGTGGGGCGTGAGGTCTCCACAGTACATCGATGTTGTCGCCAGTGGTCGGCGGAAGGTGCACGTGCCCGTCGACCTGGGACCGGCCCGCAGCGACGCATGGATGCACGCCAAGACCGTAGGATCCTACGCAGTGCCGTAGGGGACCGCACCGCCACTTCCCTGCAAATTAGGGACACTGTTGCTCCTGGGGTATCGGCGAGGACCATTCGCAACTGTCTCCATGAAGCTGGGCTACGGTCCCGCACACCGTTAGGCCGTCTTCTGCTCACGCCCCAACATCGTGCAGCACGCCTCCAGTGGTGTCGCGACAGGCGTGAATGGAGGGACGAATGGAGACGTGTCGTCTTCAGCGATGAGAGTCGCTTCTGCCTTGGTGCCAATGATGGTCGTATGCGTGTTTGGCGCCGTGCAGGTGAGCGCCACAATCAGGACTGCATACGACCGAGGCACACAGGGCCAACACCCGGCATCATGGTGTGGGGAGCGATCTCCTACACTGCCCGTACACCACTGGTGATCGTCGAGGGGACACTGAATAGTGCACGGTACATCCAAACCGTCATCGAACCCATCGTTCTACCATTCCTAGACCGGCAAGGGAACTTGCTGTTCCAACAGGACAATGCACGTCCGCATGTATCCCGTGCCACCCAACGTGCTCTAGAAGGTGTAAGTCAACTACCCTGGCCAGCAAGATCTCCGGATCTGTCCCCCATTGAGCATGTTTGGGACTGGATGAAGCGTCGTTTCACGCGGTCTGCACGTCCAGCACGAACGCTGGTCCAACTGAGGCGCTAGGTGGAAATGGCATGGCAAGCCGTTCCACAGGACTACATCCAGCATCTCTACGATCGTCTCCATGGGAGAATAGCAGCCTGCATTGCTGCGAAAGGTGGATATACACTGTACTAGTGCCGACATTGTGCATGCTCTGTTGCCTGTGTCTATGTGCCTGTGGTTCTGTCAGTGTGATCATGTGATGTATCTGACCCCAGGAATGTGTCAATAAAGTTTCCCCTTCCTGGGACAATGAATTCACGGTGTTCTTATTTCAATTTCCAGGAGTGTATACGGTACTTCTTTCTGGAACTCAGTTATCTATGCCTCACCTTACCAAGACAGCTTTTACTCAAGACAAAGGCAGTATACAATGTCCTCCAATTAGGTCGTCCACCTAACCCGATTGAACTAAAGTTCCCACAGGTTGACTGGCGTCATGTATGGCGCGCGGTGTTCGCCTGTTACCTTGACACGAATGTTCAATCTGTCTGGTACATAGCTGTCAATGGTAAGCAAATCAACCAATTTCGCCTTCATCGTATCCACCTCGCCCAATCACCTCTATGCTCCACGTGTGGAGTGCCAGACAATGATGAACATCGGTTTGTTTGCGGACCGGCGGTGGAGGTTTGGCACTTGGTTCGACGTATTGTGGCTTTTCTAACGCGAGACATTCCGGATCGGAATACTCCCCTTTCATTATTATTTCCACAACGTGACTATTTTCCTCGGACAAAGACCAATGCTGTGAATGCCATTCACTACTTATTTGGACAAACTGTAGACTCTGTACTCGATTTTTGGACATACCTCAATGACCGTCATTATGTCGTTGTCCGTCACCCAAAATACAGACAATTTTTCTCGAACTTCCTTGGGAGTGCTTTCCACGAGCCGCCTCGCAGCTGGAATGTGTTAAGCCAAGAGAGGAGAAGGTTTCCTGTTTGAACCAATGAACATTTCTGAACAATTGAACGGAACACATCAATTTCGAGAAGACGTGACTCAACATATTACCAGCGGGGCGCAGAAGGCCTCTGATCAATTACACAAAAAAAAAAAAAATAAAATAAAATAAAATAAAATAAATAAATAAATATAAAACAAAAAAAATTAAAATAAACTTCAGAAAAAGGTAGATTTTGTTTTGTTTGTAAGGATAGCCCTAACCTTGATTTCCCATATTTCCCCTGGTATATAGGCAGCTCTCTGGGGTAGGTTTAGTCAGGAGCCAACGCCTGAAGTGGACCAGATTTTTTTTTTGTTTATTTTTTTTTGTTTTTTTTGTTATAGGATGAAAAGTGGCGGTGGCACTTGTAAAAAAAAAGGGTAGCTAAAAAAAAAAGAAACACACAGAAGAAAAAAAAAGGGTTAGCGTAAAAAAAAACAAACAAAAAAAAACAAAAAAAGGGGGTAGCGCCTTGATTTAAAAAAAATACCATCAAAAAAAAAAAGAAAAAAAAATCCTGCCTCGGGTGTGGATGTGTGTGATGTCCTTAGGTTAGTTAGGTTTAAGTAGTTCTAAGTTCTAGGGGCTGATGACCACAGATGTTAAGTCCCATAGTGCTCAGAGCCATTTTTATCTCTCTCCCTCTCTCTCTCTCTCTCTCTCTCTATCTCTCTTCTCTCTCTCTCTCTCTCTTTCTCTCTCTCACACACACACACACACACACACACACATATGATTTTTTAATTTTTATTTGTTTGTTGTGCACGACTATCAGCGAGGCACATAAATGTCCGTGAATGAGTTTCTTAGTTTTTAGTACACTTACGAAAGAAATATAAAAACAACTATGAGAGTTACTGATTTATGATGCTTAGTTTGCAATCAGTTCTGAGTTATAATAGTAACTACCCTCCAGTCCCTAAACCTAGTTATAGAAATGCGAATCAGACACATTACGTATTACCAGCTGCGTCTTTGAGATGCCCAGCTATGGTCACTTTCCAGCCCAATGTAGGATCACATCACTTGGTCTTCTTCCTGCCGGTACTGTAACTGAGATTTGGCAACAAGGCAAGGTATGTTTCGCTACTCTGTGATCGACGAGTCACTTCCTGGTGTGCACGGAATTAAGTCTCAAAGTTCACTTGATTTTTCCTATCATTTCCATTGAATAATTTCAGTTATTATCGCTTGAGGTGTGACAAAAGATTGTAAATTTACCGTTTTCAGCCTACGAAAGTTGTTGCACGAGGAAATAGCAACTAATCTCGTCCTTTTAATAGCGGTTTACGTGTTCTAGCCACTATTTGCCTCGTAATAGAATGCAAAGACACACACATCTTCACTAGCTGTGTGGTTACATTCTGAACTGTGAAAAGTGCCTGTTATAGTTCACGGTTCCAGTCTCGCTGACTGTCAAGTTTTTATCCCTATGTGAAAGGGCTACAAGCAGTCAGATCAAACATCGATAAGGAAATCACAAGAAAATACTTTCGGTTCATAGTGCAATGGTGAAAAACTTACAATGCTGTACAACAGGTAACGCATGTTTCCACTGCTGACAAGCAAATTTTGGGTTTCTAGGAATACATAAATTTATTTATGAAATGTCACATTTGCATACCTCTTGAGTATGACACAGTATACCAATTAAACACAGACCCAATCGAAATCTCTAAGTCAGTAGTATTTTACTAATTCGTGCCGATAGAGGCACGCTTGTGTACAGATACCCAGTGTTATTAAAACAGACTTTCGTCATAAGGTTATCGTGGGTAGTTTCATTTCATTTCTTATAATACCGTGAACAATTTTCGTAATGTTTCTTTTAGTGTTGTTAAAACAATAGTAAACATGAGAGAGAAATTGATCATCAACGATATATGCGAATTCTCTGATGATATCTATAACAGTGTGACAATATACATGCAGTTTATATATGCGAATTCTCAGACATTATCTATAACAGTCTGACAGTGCACATACATTTTGTTGATTACAGGCATGTAGAAAACTTGTTCTGAGTTAAGTCTGTCAAACAAGGTTTGAAGACGAATAAAATGCCACTACCAAACGACAGCTAATGTAGAAAACACTTTTCCTTCGTACTTTGGCATGATGCGCTGTCACCATACATAATACAGAAGTTTCGAGATGCATCTGCTACCTGGCCATCTATTAAACCTCAAAACAACAAAATGTCGCAGAAGTTACCCCTTTTTCCACATGTGACTATTTTGGGTTGAGAAGTGAAGGCAATTATGTTCAAAGTTCCATTAGTTTCAGCAGACAGCAGAATTGCGTTTTTAAAAATGTAGTAGTGATTGTACTTGAACTCACGACATCTTGTATACAGTGCACGACACTTACCCTTACACTTCTAACTGACACGTAGCTGCAGCACCTGCAGAAGTCAACAACAATTCCTCCAGAACTTCCGCATTCCACAGTGCTGTGAGATAATGCATATGGCCGGATCTAGACTTCTGAGAGACAGACAGTTACAGCTTTTCTTTTGCACTGCATGACGTTTTTGACAAACAGATAGCGCAATAGAGTAGCTCAAGTGGAAAGGGCCACTTCGTATTTAAATATCTGCATCCTACACTGTTGGCAGTTCTGTGTAGGTGGCAGTTACGTGATTTTATTTCGGTGATTAGAAAATAGAGTCGAATGTATGCGCTGGGTAGCCAAGGCAGCTAGTTCATGGCCATTCGGTCAACCAAGTAAATGAAAGTACTGAACATGCTGCAAGCCACTACAGGGAGTCTGTGTGTCAGAATTCTCATCCAGTGTGGCGCAGCGATGTTATGTTTCCGAGAGAAGAGGAAATGGTGCTCTGTTGGATTGATGATAGGTTCATTTACTTACGATGCAGGTTCGATTCCAACTTCTGCCGATGATTTTTGATAGGGAGACACAGATTCTATTCTTTTTTGGCTACGCAAAATGAAGGGGGTATAATGGCATCGTGGTCTGAAATCCACATTAAACGTGATATTCGTTCTCTACCAAGTAGACGTTAGGTAGAACCACAATAAAGTCAGGAGTGGCGACATGTAGAAACTCTGTCACTAGTAACCTTTCTTATATTAGTTATTTATTTCTAGTGACGAAACGAACGCTACGTTGAGTCACAGGACACTTATTCCATCTTTTATTTGAGCTTCTGTATGTCGATGAAATTGGTTCTGAACTGGGAATGCAACTCAGACGACCTCGAACGATTAATTTGATCCTTTCGTGACAATAAAGCTCGACTACACTTTGTTGTTCGTTCAAAACTGCAGATTCCTCAACATCTCCTCATATTACACGTGAATGAGTTCGAATCCTGGCCCGGCACTAAAGTTTTCGTTATGTATTATCAAGCTCTAGCCTGACAACACCTATCTGGTGGTGGATAATAATTTTGTTTTTTAATGTAGTTTCATTCATTGTCAACACTAACGATGTCTGACGTTTTTGACTCTCAGTGAAACACAGAACTATTTGCGAGATTACTGTAAGTCAAGGATGTTATTCCGATGTGCTGGTGGAGAGAGATTCGGTAGCTTACGTCTCTTATGTGTGTAGTCATCAACGATATGTGTTGGGTTCGATTCCCAGCCAGCACTGAACTCTTCGTCATATTATTTCCAGTTCAAACATGCTCACATGTCGCTGCTGGTGCAACAAACCCTTATTTAACGTTCGTTTCCTCTAGAATATAACAGCGATAGGTGCCAGGTTGGAGTCCTGGGAAGGAAAAAAATAGTGTTTCGTTTCGTCATTTCAGTTAAAACATCTAGCTACTGCCGAGAAATGCTGGTATGTCACAGTTGATTGTGCTTCGATAACAATCCGATTAGGTTCTGGGTTCGAATCCCTGTTCAACACAAAGCTTTACCTCACGGCATTTCGAGTAAGTTATTTGTGAAAAAGCAATATTTAACATCTCTCGTCGTTTGTTAACAGGGACAATAGACGCTGGGTGGGAATTCGCGACCGTTAAAAATGTTTCCGTTATGTAATTTAAAGTTGATGTTTTCTAACTGATACTGTCTAAAATCGAGGTATATCACTCTCTGTATGCCTTGTCAGGAATGACTGTTAGTTTCTGTCAGTCAGGAAATCTCTGCTTAGTCTGCATGACCTGGCTTTGAATCCATATGCAGAACGAGACGGTTCGTCGTGTCATTTGAAGTTCATACATATTCTCAACTAGCTGCTCATGAATAACTTAAATTTTTAATATCATTTTGTGTTACATAATAAGTACGGTATGTTGCTTTGAAGAGGAAATCATGAATACGACGAACTTACTGCGTGCATTACCTATCTGACGTAATAATGAGAGTGGAACATTTCAGGTATGTCATTTATTGTAATAAATGTGAGCTTACAAGCCTTAAGGACAGTGTTATCTGTGATAAGGTGTTCCCTGATATTTGTAGTATCGTGGTTTTACTTTACATCTTGAGTTATTGCGATACAGAGCAGTGTTTTCTAGTGGTGACTTGTTGGAACCATTTTCAATAGTCAAGCGACTATTCCGAGGAGCGATTAGAGAACCTGCTAGACAGCTGCGTTATGCGGGTTGCATGCGAATCAGGCGAAATGCAATTCAGGTCGTTCGGATACTTTTGAGCACGGTCCGCAGCTCGTGGGCGTGTGGTAGCGTTCTCGATTCCCGGCGGGGTCAGGGATTTTCTCTGCCTCGTGATGACTGGGTGTTGTGTGCTGTCCTTAGGTTAGTTAGGTTTAAGTATTTGTAAGTTCTAGGGGACTGATGACTATAGATGTTAAGTCCCATAGTCCTCAGAGCCATTTGAACCATTTTTTTTTAGCTGGACTGTGCATGGTGGAAGATCTCCCCGGATGGTAAAGTTAAAATTTATTAAAAAGAAATTAAAAAGCTATCGATCGACCATAAGCGTCGGCAAAGACAATAATCATGAATGCGCGGTACGACGCAGACTAATGAAAAACGACCATCATTCATTTTTCTTTGAACATGCTTTTGTTTTTCACTCTTTCTCAAATGTAAAAGGATGGTGAAGATGTATTGCTTGAAATATGAAGTATTACGAGAGTTGTGTATTATATGTGTGCACGAATAAGAGAGAAGACTTAACAACAGTATTAAGTATTTTTTATTGAAGTGAAGTAGAGGCAAGTAAGGAGAATTTTCTTCATTTATTTGACACGCACTGGTGTCCTTGAAGTCGGCTGCCTGCATCTACAATTGAAATGTAAGAGAGGAAGTCCGAATAGCCTAAATTCGTACAAGCAGAACATTTCTAATGATGCAATTGTATTATACTTTAATTTTTTCCATTCACATATGTACGTATTTTTTATTGCTATAACAAAAAATTCAGATTCTATTCTTCTTATATGGCTATCGAACATTGCACGTAGAGATTTCTACGAGGCGCTGCTATGCCATTTCGCGAACCGACCCTCCGTATAACAGCTGTGATCTGCATCGAGAGCATTCGAAGATAGCAAGTCGTCCGTCGTCCAAACACGGCGTTTTCGCGTTGTAAACTTCCGCACTATTATCCTGGCTACGATTTTCGTCCTCGTGACGTGTGGACTGTATAGGAAACGAGCTCACAAGCTTTATTGGTAGGTCCCTGTACTGCCAACTTCAGAAAGATCTGTGTCGGTCGCAGATTAATACATAAGTCGACCAATACGTAACAAACACTACGTTTATTTTATCGATTCGACGAGTAATTTATTATGACAGTTATCAATGTTTTACGCCCACGGACCGTACCATATAGATAGCCCTACACGTAAAACGTAAACCACATTACTGAACAAACGTGCCAGACCAGTGCGGTCTGCTAGACTGGCGTCCGCACAGCACACAGCGATTTAATTCCCACGCACACTTCTGAATAACAGTCCTATGAGCTAAACCAGGCCTATTGTTGAGACCAGGAACAAAGTGCAACAATCAGAAAAGCTATCGGAAGCCCACTGACACAATTACATCACTCAGTAAATTGACACGAAACTGGGACACCTGCAGTAGACTTATATCTCACACAAGGATTGGTAATTTGTGGTAAGGTGTTATGGGTCCCTAAGCTTACACACTATTTGATCTAACTTACACTAAGGACAACACATACACCCATGCCCGAGGGAGGACTCGAACCTCCGACGGGGGTAGCACCGCGAACCGTGACAAGGCGCCCAAGACCGCTCGGCTACCCATGCCCGGGGGAGGACTCTAACCTCCGACGGGGCAGGCGGGCGAACCGTGACAAGGTGTCAAGAGACCGCTCGGCTGCCCCGCGTGGCTCACACAAGAGGACAGCTTAACTGATCGATGGGATTTTATGAAGATGTATACTGCTTCTTGATTTTTTATGTGAACTTTTACTAGATTGTGACGTGTTTATGGCAATGCCTGACACTTACCCATAAATTATTGTATATAATGTAATGAAGCATATTTAACAACAAATATGTATTAGCAGCCTGCAGCAGCCGTCCTCAAAGTTGGATGCGCGACCACCTGGGAGGGGAGGGGGGGGGGTTGATTTACTGAAATATTTATATTTCATACTATGTAAGAAAAAGTTCCTGATTTTCATTAACCAAGTTGGGAAGCTACCCTATTGTTCATTTACTGCCTTATTTTACAAGAACTGATCAGTTGATGGCGTCAGCAGGAAAGCACAGAAATGTTGCGAGTAATGTATTTCAATAACAGCCTCAATCACCGATCACTACTACTATTTGCCATACATTTAAAAATCTCTGATGACAAATAGCCGTTTGACTACGTGACCGCCACTTGCTTACAACACTGACTACAGGAATTGATTTTTAATCACATCCATTGTTACTGTCCACTCGATTTCAGCCAGGCTTCCGAAGTCACTTCAGTGATAGTGAGTTAGCTAGAAGCTGAATTCTTGTGCGTGTTCAGCGGAAATAATTAACAGGATTTAAAATAAAGTAATACACGTTGCGTCATTCTCATGGATAAGTGGCTGATTTTAAGTGGTAATATGAGAACTCGTGGAAATGATTCACAGAGCACCTTTTCTCCTTCGAAAGTAAGCAGCTCTAATGTGGAACAGTATTCGAATTTAATCAAAGTATATACTTTCTTCCTGCGCGTCTTCCTCTACTCCAGTCAGTAACACCAGTTCTAAACTCAATACCAAAGTGCTTAAATATTAGGTTCACTATCGGACATTAGGTTTTGCCTCATTCTTTTGAATAATGAGGTACGACCGCAATTTGTTCTTTTTAGATTTTAGACAAAGATAGCTTGGAGTCCCTAAAATTAAAGTGACACCTGCAGACAAAATATCCAGACCATGTCAGTAATGTCATCGAATATTTTAAGCCTCATGAACAACAACTAAAAGGAAAGTCAGATTCCTCAAAAAACAGGTATCAATTCCTAAGAAAGCCCTAAGAGCATATCTAGAGATATCCCACTTAATTGAAAAATCCAAATCACCACTCATTATTGATGAGGAATTACTTCCTCTGCAGCCGTCAAAACGTGCGAAATAATGCACGGATAAAAGTTTAGCGCGATTTTGAGGTCAATACCACTCTCAGATGATACTGTGGTTCGACGTACTGATGTAGTAGCCACCGACATGAAAAATCAATTGATACCACTTCTTCAATAGCCCAAAATTCGCCCTGCTGCTTGACGACAGTACTGATTCGGAAAAATATCCCAGTTTCTTGTACGCTACTGTTATGTAAACTAAATGTACGAGGACTTTCTACTTTGTAAAGTTCTGGAAGGGAGCTCTACAGGCGAAGATAGTATGTTCCTAGTGAATTCCTTTTTTGTTGACAACAACCTGTCACGGACAAACTGTGCTGGAGTACGTAGCGATAGGGCGGCAGCATTTATTGGAACTAAAAAGGGGCTCATGACAAGATGTGTGCTGTTTCTCCTTCTATAAAATTGACACATTTTATGGTACACAGGAAGGCTTTGGCTTTTCAAGTAGTGTAAACCGGAAGCCAATAAAGTGCTGAACGATGCATTCAGTTTCTAAATTTGGTGAAAGCAAGAGCTTTAAACAGTAGGCTATTTTCCGTTCTTTGCAAGTAGGTTGGTTCTACACACGATTCGCTTCTATTGCACACGGGG
The DNA here is from genome assembly GCF_021461395.2 of Schistocerca americana. Taxonomy (NCBI): domain Eukaryota; kingdom Metazoa; phylum Arthropoda; class Insecta; order Orthoptera; family Acrididae; genus Schistocerca; species Schistocerca americana. Next base: position 155,200,798 of record NC_060123.1, read on the forward strand.
GTACGTTGGTTGTGTCTTGACGAAGTGCTTCGTCGTGTTGTGGATCTGAAGGATGAGCTCCATCTTTTCCTATTGAACACCAAAGCTACACTCGTGATTCTATTTTTGTATGAAAAATGGGTTCTAATATAGGGCTGTGTGGCCGATATTTTTAAGAAACTCGGTGATGTAATGATCCAAGGCCGAAAGAGTAAAATCATTTTTCTAAGCGAGAAAGTGCTTGTGCTTATGAGAAAGCATGACTATGGAAAACCCAGATGGAGAAGGGTAACTGCGAGATGTTTCCTTGTCTCAATGATTCCGTGACGGAAAACGAGTGGGATGCAGGTAAAGTTAGCAGAATTGGCGTAGAAAATCTCGAAGTCCTTAGTCAATAATTCGTGGATAAATTTCAAGAACCTTCATTTAATTGTAAGCCTGATGGGATCCACAACACGTTCGATACGATTATGGTTCAAATGGCTCTGAGCACTATGGGTCTTAACATCTGAGGTCATCAGTTCCCTAGAACTTAGCACTACTTAAACCTAACTAACCTAAGGACAACACACACATCCATGCCCAAGGCAGGATTCGAACCTGCGACCGTAGCGGTCGCGCGGTTACAGACTGAAGCGCCTAGAACCGCTCGGCCACACCGGCCGGCTTTACGATTATGACAGACCACTTATCAACAATAGAAGAGGAGGAGCTGTTAGAACTCTGAAGTGATAGAACACTTCGAAATGAATTTAAATTGAAGTCTCCTGAAAGTTTTCGGGTGCAGTCTCGGAACGAACATCCCAACTTAGCATGAAGAGCAGTGAATGTGTCATTACCCTTGGTGTCAACGTACTTGTGTGAGTCAACATTTTTCGCAGTGTCATTAATCAAAACGAAACGTCAGTCTCGACTGTAGCTGGAAAGGGATCTGCGAGTTGCTGTTTCAAAGATCCACCATAGACTGGATCTGCTTTCTTCACAAATTCAAGCATACACTTCATATTAAATATGAAACTGCTAGAAAATTTTCGAATTTTGAACGATGTGCATTTTTACTATTGTTTATTTTGTTTTTGGGTGATCTGTTCGAATATAACAGTTTCTAAATGGACATGTAAGTGTTGACTTGTTCTGTCGTCATTTGTACGATGTTATATTTCAAATATTAGAATATTCCAAACGAGTTTAAAGCAACATGGATGGAAACCGTTAAATTTTAAATAACTAATTGTTTTGTAAAGAAATTTATAAAAAAGTATGTGGTGAAATACACATATTTGCTCAGTTCCAATAACGTTACATACAGCAGCAGTTATTTACAAACTGAACATACGGTAATCATTACCTTTCACTGCCTTTTAATAATACAAATGTATGATAATGTTTAAGCCAACGGCCTTGCAGCAGTGGTAACCCAGGTCCCCGTCAGATCACCGAAGTTAAGCGCTGTCGGGCTGGGCTACCACTTCGAAGGGTGGCCATCCGGTCTGCTGAGCGCTGTTGGCAAGCGGGGTGCATCCAACCATTGTGAGACAAACAGAGGAGCTACTTGATTGAGAAGTTGCGGCTCTGCTCTCGTAAACTGACATATGGCCAGAAGAGCGATGTGCTGACCACATGCCCCTCCATATCCGCAGCCAGTGATGCCTGTTGCCTGAGGATGACACGACTGCCGGTCGGTACCATTGGGCCTTCCAAGACCTGTGCGGACAAGAGAGAGAGAGAGAGTTTTTTTAAAATGTTTAACTCTGATGTGCTCGAAGGACAGCCTCTTCTCCTCATTATTATTGTTATTGTTGTTGATAGTTGCAATAATTATACAGAAGGAAATAGATAGTGTGGACCATTTTAGTACCAAGTATGCGAAGTGTTGAGGAAGGAAAGAGAAAAATGCGGGGGGGGGGGGGGGGGGGAGGAGGGGAGGACAAATTATGTTTCAGAAGGGGGCCACGACGGAAAAAGTTTGAGAACCCCTGGTCTACAGTATACAAAATACCAGCGAAACAACAGAGAATTAGAAAGGCTATGTCCCATTCTCACTTCAGCTCCTTGCTCGAAATGTTGACGATATTCACTTCGTTTGAAGTTATGTATTAAGGATGCAGATGTGTATGCCTGGGTCGTATTCGATCGTTTGCACAACTCTATTGCTCTGAATTGCTGGCAAATTCCTGCGATATCCCGCTCTGTACATTCATAAGTTTTGTATGCCGTTGTTTGTACCGTTCGTGGTTTTCCTTTTCTTACAGAAATGGAGAGAGAGAAAGAGACAGGTAAGACTTTGTCTGTTTCAAAGCAAATATGTATGAATTTCACTTTTAGTGCTTTAAATTTTAATAACCTGCTGTTTTTTTTAGTTTGAATGCTCGAAGTGTTTCTTCCGGGCACTGCATGTAACACAAAGTAAAAACAAATACAGGAAATATCTTCACAGCCAATTTGCCTTGATTTACTATCAATTTTTTTGTCATTTCTTTGTTTGCAGAGATCATTGCTGTTAACATAGCCGGATCACAAAGCAACGCAATTATGAGTAAAAGTAAAAATATGGTTTTAGAGCAAACATCTAATTCTAGAAACGTGTTACATAGTTCTATCACGATTAAAGGCGATGTGGAAGACTTGGAACCAAGAACAGATAGCAATATTATTTCGACAGAATACCTTCCGCAAAAGCCACGTCACCGCCATACAAAAGATGAGATCATTTCGCTATTCACGATGTCCATGATGGGACATATTGTAGAAAGGTAAAAAATTAATCATTTTTTATAGCTGTGACCAAGGGACATACGGCATCCTCTAGGCTCTTTTAATTCCAGTTTAATAATGTGCACTGTAAATAGTTTAGGGGTCTAGAAGAATGTTCGATACTAGCGGTCGGTTTTGAAGTGTGACGTAATGACTGCTACGACTTCATGTTTTGGAGTGTATTTTGAATTAAAATTCTGTGTAGCCTTACAATCTATCGATCGTAATCTCGTTGGTTTATATAGAAAGTCATTTGTTAATCTTTGCGCGGGAAATGAAATTGCTTTTCAAGTATTCGTAGCATCGCGAAGTAGGTGCCAAAGAAAGAGAGTTAAGTGTCTGTTTTGGAACGGAGGTGCATTTTTGTTCTAATTTTTGCTGTCTTATTTCGTTAATTTTGTTTCATATTTGGTATTAAGGGATTAGGATTTTCTTTTTAATAGTTCATCGACAGCCTTGATTTTTTGGGCGTCAACCTATTGGAGTTACTGATCTGCTATTGGTAAATACTGGTGCGTGCCCTATTACCGAATTTTTGTTTCTGTACTAGTTTTGTCTAACAGTGACTTGCTGTAGGGTGGTTCTCGCATTGCATGCAGATTTTGGTAGTTGTTTGAGGTCACTGTTAGGAATTTGTAAGTACATGTCAAGGATGAGGTGGAGTGAAAACAAAAATGTATCTTTTGGAACTACTGAAGTAGTTCAGAATTTCCAAGAGAGTGGTTACCTCGTTAGAACAGCTTAATGTCGCGATAATGGATTAGTTTAGCCGGAGGTCTAAATTAGGATGGAACGTGACGAACTGGGTGTGAGTTGCCAAAGCCAACGAATCTTACGGTGAAATTGGCGTCTTTGATTGCATACTAATCTGTAGCGTAACCTGAGATCTAGGTAAGGTTAGAATGCAACAGTTTGCTTTTGAGTTGGCGAAGCCAACGAATATGACGGCGTAAAAGATTACTGTGGCGACAGACTGATAGATAGCGTAGCCCGAGGTCTAGGTTAGGTTGGAATGCAACAGTTTGGGTGTGAGTTGGCGAAGTCAACAAATCTGACAGCGGCAGAAAAGCTTTCTGTGATAAACTGATCTATAACTTAGCACGAGGTCTAGGTTAGGTTATAATTAACAGTTTTCTTGTTAATGTCAAGTAAACTACATGTGTTAAAAGACTCACCTGCAGTGAGATCTGTGTTTAGGTGTAATGTGCAAATTTCGTTGAGGTGTCGAAGGACACGAACACCAAAACGAACGTACGACACCTGGGTGATCTTTATTGTGTACCGCGATATATGATGCGCTTCGCAGTATTCTACTTGTATTTACGAGCATTGGCTGACGATATACTAACGATTTAACGTAATGAGTTGTTCGTTGTGTTTAATTCCGAATATGAGTCGATTTATGAGGTGTAATAATTTTCCGAGCGTAATAATTATGAGTTACGATTATTCCCGAAGCAAACATTATTTTCAAGAAGCATGGGAGCAATTGTCAACAATAGCAGACTTTGGAAAACTAGCTGTGCCTGCAAGTGTATTTCTAGTTCACATTTTTGTATGATAGTTTTGACTCTTTCGTTTAGTAACCGGGTTTTTCCCAGCTACTTGGGTTATATTTTGAGAAAATTAATGTGTATTTCAAACTTTGGTAGTTCCTAACGTTTTCAACAAATACCGGTAGTTATAGTTCTCGGTTATGATTTGATTTAATTTCCAACAGTTCATCTACAGCATTTGTAAATTCTTAACGAAATGATCTTCTGACAGAAATACAGCTGAATAGTTTCCATTTTTACCAAAATCATTTCTTTCCACTTCCTATTTTACGTTCTCACGTCCATTATAGCTGTAGAGTGTGATTTTACGAAAAGGCCTACTCGATTCCTTTTTCGTTCTAAAAAATATTTCTTTCATTACAGTATTCGTAATCCGAAATGTTCGCTTTGCGACATCGTTATTAATTTTTTCTCACTGTTTCTGCCCATTACGTTGAAGAAATCCACATTGATATGACGTCACATTGGGCATAATGTTTGCAGCGTTTGTCGCATGACGCATATCGACGACACCTCTTTGTCCTGGTAAAAAAGACAAAATCGCTAGCTAAGATTTTCGTCTCCGAGATGTTTTTCCATTTCTGTCTTTTTTATTATTTAGAGAATGTATATTTGCTTGTCGCCTTTCACGTGTTGGGGGATTTTATTAATGCTGTATTTGTTTGCTTTTGAGAGGGAATACAGTCGCTAAGGTATCATCTCTAAATACCACTGTAGGAATAGCCATCGTCTTACAGAATTTGAGTAGTGTGTTCTTTCTGGCCTTATTCTTTCGATGTGTTGTACGACTATTTCATTACATCACTGCATTAGTATACCACATACTGAAATAGTTGTTATAATTGTACTGTCATGCAATGTACATAACCTAAAATTGATGCTTTTGGGCCGGCCGGCGTGGCCGAGCGGTTCTAGGCGCTTCAGCCTGGAACCGCGCGACAGCTGTGGTCGCGGGTTCGAATCCTGCCTCAGGCGTGGACGTGTGTGATGTCCTTAGGTTTGTTAGGTTTAAGTAGTTCTAAGTTCTAGGGGACTGATGACCTCAGATGTTAAGTCCCATAGTGCTCAGAGCCATTTGAACCCATTTGTTGCTTTTGGTGAAACAAAAATAAATGAGAATTCATGGAGCTATTAACATCTGAGCATGAGCTGTTTTCTATGCAAAGTGATAATTTTAAAAAATCTTTTGAAAATTTCTGTGTCTCAGACACAATAACATTTATTAAGATATTTTAACATTTTTTTAATTCTCTAAATATTGCAGATCTCATAATTTGGATATACCAAATCAATTATTGGCGAATTTCATAGGGTGTGCACTTCCTTTGGTTGTGGGTTTATAGTAACTTTAATAGACAGCGTACTAAATAGTTGATTTCCTTTTGAATTTTGGTACTTCCAGCTGATCTTCCTATATTTGAAACTCTGTAAAACGTCGGGTATCGTTAATTAACTATTAATACTTTTCATTAACTTCGTCTTACGACCGATAAACAAAATGGAAATCATCTTAGATACTGAAACTTGCTAAGATGGTTTTGTCGGCTATTTTTCAGCTGGCAAATGATACCAGATGAAGAAAAAACTGAGTTACAACAAACAGGACAGCAAGACAATATCAGCATTCGTCAGCGCAGCAGCAGTCGAAGGAAAGTATCGAGGCGTATGTCAGCTGCGTCGGTCAGTCGCACATCACAGATAACTGAAGCAACTGCACAAGCAAGCGTGAACCACACGCCCAAACGTGTATCAGTTACAACCACACAGGACCGGAAATCGTCGCACGTCATCAAGAGACGATCAGCAATTGAGTTTGTACCAATATTTGTTATTACATGACATTGTTAGTATTGGTGATACGTAGAATTATTATCTGCAATTTTTGCCTTGATGTTTCCGCTCATTAGGCATGAATCGATAGGAGTCAAAATATAACGGACAGCGTGTATTTTGTCTCTGGTAGCAGATAATCTTAGTGACCAAACCACAAATATTTCCGGCATTCGATCTTGGATTTAAGCTTGACTTACAAGTTTTAGAATACTTCACTAAAACGTGTGCTGTTTGATGAGCAGTTTCCGTGCTGTTTTCGGGAGTTGGCTTTTGAACATACCAGAAAAAAATGTGAACACCTTTTTCTTGGGGAGGATAGAATCTTGGATTAGATTAGGAGTGTTTCTGTTCCATATTCTAGCGTTTTCGTTTGTAGTCATAAATCCATGTATAAACTCTACTGATGATACGTTTCAGTAAAGTTTTCACATCTGTTAACATGATGCTCTAGAAGGTGCTGACTCATACACAATCGAGTCCTCTTGTGCTTTCAGTGAGTTGTTTCCAGTCTCTTATTGCACAGATTTATGAAAATTGAGCATTTCATGTATAATTTCTTATGTAGGACCATGAATAATGGAAAATAGTTGCCTACTTCAGCAAAAGTCACTGAGAGCAGTGGCGTCTGCAGAAATTTTTTAAGATGGGACAAGATTCCAATATTGTCAGTTCTTACAGAAATCGGCGAGTCTGAAAACGTGTCATGCCCCAAGAACTAAATTTGACAAGAAGGACACGAAAGTTATTGTATCTCGAATGACTGACAGTTATCCATTAATTTTTTTAAAGACAAGTTATTTAGAAACTTAAATAATGGTAAGCATATTTCAATAGTATATGCCTAGTCCAACTTTTTATGATATTAATATGGATCCCATATTTTTAATTCAACGATTTGAATTTACATCCTCATATGATTAAATCCAATAAGTGATTAAATAAACATAGAAAATATTCACAAATGAATTTATCCATGTTCCCATAACGTTAGGTGGTAGCTGAATACTGAAGTTCTGAAATACAAAAAAAAATCTTGGGTGACAACAAAATAAACAACATAGACTGCTACATTAGTGCTACTCGAAGATGAGAAAGAATGAAGAAGTTTTAAAACTTCTTACTCAGCTTTGACATTATCTACAACACATTGTTTGCTTAAAAAAACTTATTGTTTGGTAAAGTTAATTAATTCATTGCATTTATTTCATGCTTTCTATTTTTTTGTGTAATCTGGCATGACTAAAGTTGAACCAAATGTACAAGAAGGTATCATATTGTCTCAGGAGAAGTCAATGAGCGTTTTTTTTTTATTTTCTTCACAATCAAGTCGCCCGGTACACCACATTATATGTGATAGTTATGACAGACTTTACACCCGAAACACTGGCCTGTTGCTACCACCAGTGGCAGCTAGTGTGCGTCATAACATCTCAATTGCTGATGGTAACAACAGTCCAGTGTTTCAGTTTTAATCTGAAGATGCCCTAATGCAGCCAAAACCATTCATAACAGTTACACAGAACGTGATCTAGACTGTTCTTCGTATAAAATACTAGAACAAAATGTGTTTCTAAAGATATATTTTTCGGGATTTGTTAGATAAATTGGAACCCAGGGCCAGTATATGACAGATGAACTTGAAAAATCTGTCTAAACTGCCATCGTATTGGCCAAGAACCTTCTGGTCGTCTCTTACTTTGGACCAGGGTTTTACAAATCACTACTTTTTTGCATTTTAGTTATTTAGGAAATGACATTGTTTTGTATGACAAATGGTAATAAAGTGATACTAATACAATTAAAACTTATTTGAAGCAGGATTTGTATGTATCTAATAATAATGTAAATAACAGTACTGGCTAAGAATTGATAATGCACCTCTACTACTTACTGCTGCTGCTGCTAACGTTACTAACAATAACAATATTAATGAGAATATTGACACTAATAATAGTAGTAGTAGCAGTAGCTACAGAAGAACAAAGTGTACTTAAAGGTGTACAAAAGTGATATTTGCTTTGATAGTAAGTTTTTTTGGTAGTGAAATTTAGGTATACTGCCCCAGCTAATTACATTTGGAAATGAGAAAGGCCCAGTTGGAAAGAAAGATCCTTAGTTGTATTAGGGAAAGAGATGCCTAGAGGACCATGGCAGATATTAATGTTGTTTTAGTAGATAAGTCGTTAACTATCCTTCGAAGCTGGAGAAGTTTATCAGTTCCGTGAGCAGTGAGGGATGTCATTTCAGAGTCCAATTCCTGATACTCAAAAAATGTTTAGAGCCGGGATGTCCAACCTTTTAACTTATGTGGGCCACAATGGAAGAAGATGAGCATTTTGGGCTGCACATAATACACTTAACACTAACAGTAAAAAGTCTGCAGTTAGAGGTATATAGTTAACACATTTAAGTGATTTACGTTTATTAATTTATGATTCTTTGTTCTAAAAAAGCAAAAGGGCGTTAATTTGACATTTTATATGTGAGATTTCATTAATAATTTTACATATAAGTAATTACAAATCAGAGAATTTATGTTATACACTCCTGGAAATGGAAAAAAGAACACATTGACACCGGTGTGTCAGACCCACCATACTTGCTCCGGACACTGCGAGAGGGCTGTACAAGCAATGATCACACGCACGGCACAGCGAACACACCAGGAACCGCGGTGTTGGCCGTCGAATGGCGCTAGCTGCGCAGCATTTGTGCACCGCTGCCGTCAGTGTCAGCCAGTTTGCCGTGGCATACGGAGCTCCATCGCAGTCTTTAACACTGGTAGCATGCCGCGACAGCGTGGATGTGAACCGTATGTGCAGTTGACGGACTTTGAGCGAGGGCGTATAGTGGGCATGCGGGAGGCCGGGTGGACGTACCGCCGAATTGCTCAACACGTGGGGCGTGAGGTCTCCACAGTACATCGATGTTGTCGCCAGTGGTCGGCGGAAGGTGCACGTGCCCGTCGACCTGGGACTGGACCACAGTGACGCACGGATGCACGCCAAGACCGTAGGATCCTACGCAGTGCCGTAGGGGACCGCACCGCCACTTCCCAGCAAATTAGGGACACTGTTGCTCCTGGGGTATCGGCGAGGACCATTCGCAACTGTCTCCATGAAGCTGGGCTACGGTCCCGCACACCGTTAGGCCGTCTTCCGCTCACGCCCCAGTGGTGTCGCGACAGGCGTGAATGGAGGGACGAATGGAGACGTGTGGTCTTCAGCGATGAGAGTCGCTTCTGCCTTGGTGCCAATGATGGTCGTATGCGTGTTTGGCGCCGTGCAGGTGAGCGCCACAATCAGGACTGCATACGACCGAGGCACACAGGGCCAACACCCGGCATCATGGTGTGGGGAGCGATCTCCTACACTGCCCGTACACCACTGGTGATCGTCGAGGGGACACTGAATAGTGCACGGTACATCCAAACCGTCATCGAACCCATCGTTCTACCATTCCTAGACCGGCAAGGGAACTTGCTGTTCCAACAGGACAATGCACGTCCGCATGTATCCCGTGCCACCCAACGTGCTCTAGAAGGTGTAAGTCAACTACCCTGGCCAGCAAGATCTCCGGATCTGTCCCCCATTGAGCATGTTTGGGGCTGGATGAAGCGTCGTTTCACGCGGTCTGCACGTCCAGCACGAACGCTGGTCCAACTGAGGCGCTAGGTGGAAATGGCATGGCAAGCCGTTCCACAGGACTACATCCAGCATCTCTACGATCGTCTCCATGGGAGAATAGCAGCCTGCATTGCTGCGAAAGGTGGATATACACTGTACTAGTGCCGACATTGTGCATGCTCTGTTGCCTGTGTCTATGTGCCTGTGGTTCTGTCAGCGTGATCATGTGATGTATCTGACCCCAGGAATGTGTCAATAAAGTTTCCCCTTCCTGGGACAATGAATTCACGGTGTTCTTATTTCAATTTCCAGGAGTGTATTTTGGCTTTGAATTTGGAACACTAATGTATCAATATCATGTTTGTTCAGGTTCAAGTAATAATTCTGAAATTAATTCAGTGAAGGACACAGCATTCTAATGTAATTACTCAGTGAGTAGAAGACACATTAAACAAACAGAAACCTTTAATTGTTCACTTTATCACTTGATGAAAATCATTTACACTGAATATCCTCCTTGATACAGAAATTGACATAAATATGTACGAAAGACGTTTAAGAAATATGTTGTACTTTTCGAATAACCCTCCGAATGTGGAAAGAAAAATGTGTAATGCGCCATTACAGTGGCTCGACAATACTCCATAATTGAATTAAGATAATTCATGCCATGTAGGAAGGTAGTTTGTGGGCTGTCGAATGAATGTTGCCTTTGTCCTGCGTTTTGTGCAGGGTTGGCGTGGTTATGGGCGGGCTTGGAATGATTAATTGTAAGAAGTGGCTGGATGCCCTTCCTGTCGCCACTGTCGAATGAAGAAACTTAATGGGATTAAAGCTTATTTCTTCTTGCCCACTGTGCTAGGTGACATACCCAGATTATCATGGTCGATGCTGTGTTTGCTGCCGTATGCTGCACCAGCGAGTGTAATAACCTTTTTAATTCCTTTTCTCAATCACATCGAATGACAGTAGTTCCAAGACGATGACTTTCCACATATACCGACCAGAGATATGGCCAAGTTTTTGCGGCGAGATAGTACAGTAAAACCACGTTATAACAAACTTTCTCTACTGTAGGTGAGGGTGAGAGGAGAATGAGCATGTTCCTGGGAAAAAAAATGTAAAAAATATTCTCGACCATAGCACATAAGTTAAAAGTATCTCTGCATTGGAAAAGCAGAGTCAAATTGTACCTCAAGAACTATACTGTAATCTCAAGAATGGAACTGTAAAATCAAGCATTGAACTGTATTTGTGCGAACTGAATAAACGAAAAATATTCGTTACCACACGTCTGTGTTGTTATTTACAAAAAAAAAAAAAAAAAAAAAAAATCTATCCTCTGATGAAGATGAGTGCTATTAAAGAGGTGAAGTTTAAGACCGAGAATAACAAAATATATAGAATGGTTGAATGAAATTACGCCTATTGTGCAGCACGAATTGGGTATGGGTACAGGAGGCATGTGGCTCCATCAGCTTCCAAAGGTGTATAGCAAACATATTTAAAATTATATGTCCTATGGTTGAAGGAAACAACAGACATAGTATCTGGGTAAAATCGTGCAGGGTGAAGAGAAATCATGCTCATATTATGAGGTAAAAATTCATTTATTTCTCATTCAACTTAAAAGTAATTTTACAATTTCTTAAGCACACACAATAACACTATTTTCACCCTGTTTTCTCTGAGTCGATGGATAGCAAGACACCCATACATTTCCAGGTCTTGAATAGCAGCAAACTTCCAGATTTGACGCATCCATGAGATCTTCTCCTTCCCCTTCACGCAGAAGATGGTATCCTTTTGTCGAATAATCGAAGCGACGTCACCATATCTTTATAGTGTATATCAGGATCATCCCAGTGAATTCCATGGTAGAAATGTGTTAACCACTTCACACTCTTCTGTGTCTTAGCACACTTCACATACTTGAAAGACATCGGTGATGCAATGTTTGCTGTGAAAATCTCTATTATTGGTGCATCTTCTGTATAGGCTACAAACACAACATCTTTAAATATGAACTGTCTACACTCATCATCATAGAAACCCTGAGCGTCCGCAATGATGTTCACACCTTGAGACGCCGTTGGGAAACGCTCTAGGTATGTTGCAGCACCTATCCATTTATACAGCTCGTTGCACAACACTGGTGAGCAGGCAGTAGTTGATCACATGGTCAGGTAGAACTAGAGCACATGCAGCAGTGTGTTCTATGAAATTTGTTAAAGATTTAAATTCAATTCGCACATCCAGACAGAATTATTTAATATCCAGACTTAATTATTTCGTTCTTTATCGAGCAGTCTATTATGATGATCAGTGAAAGCTCGTTGAACTCCTCCCTCTCCTTCAGCAATATCATAGTGAGAAGCCGAAACCTTGCATACATGTCATGTGCTGGACTGCATACATTTCCATCCCAGTGCAGGTCTAAATTGTCATTTGAGTAGAATTCTGGATGCAGGTAGACTCTAACGTTAGTTAACTTGCAGTTGTCGAATACAGTGGAATCATGGAATCATTTGCTATATTCCCTCTTCCACTGGTCTGAAACTCAAGTATGAGGCATCTAGGTGTGTCTAGCTGTGAAGAGTTTTTAATAGTGCATGTTTGTCTGCTTGCTGTCGGTAGCACTAGGTACTTGAAAACCGCTCAAGAATGGAATGTCAGTGACAGAAACGTACCATAATTCAGAACTTTCAAAAGCTTGAAACACTCCTCGTCTGATGCACTGATGTGAAGCATTTCCTATATTATCTTGCTGAATGTGATCATATTCTCCTCTTGAGCTCCTTGAATGTGTGAGTTATTATCCGTCACACTCCGTACCAGAATGAGTTCCTGTTTAGCATTCATAACAATCTGCCTCGTGTCTTCAAAGTAGCCCATAAGCATTTTTAGAGGTATGCGTGCAATAAACTGTTTGTGCTCTGCAACTGTTCTATCCTCTGGATCGTCTATGAACCATCCTGCATTTTCTAAATCATTCAAATCCGTGGGTGATGCCGAGACATATATTTTAAGGATTGATGTTATGCCAACATTGTGTGCACGGTCTATCTCAGACCCATTGAGTTCATAGCATATCTCTTGAAACAGGAAAGCTAAAGCGTTACGTTTCGGCTTGGATCCCACTGTATCGCTGCCGTCGGTTTTCTTGGCTGATACCTCCAAATATATGAAAATCTTGCATGGAAGCGTCATGGCATCTTGGTGCTGGATGACAATCCTAATTTCATCATTCTTGTTAAACGTGGTTGAACAGTGATGTTTATGCGAGAAGTATTCCTGACGTGATTCGCTCATCATACTCTACTGGCCTAGTTATATTGAGTGAGGACGTCATTGTGCGGATTCATGCCAACTGATTTAAGAAACTCGTAGTTCACATGTGATATCACTTTGCAGTTCGGCAGCAAAGTGACGATCTGTGGACTGCGAGCACTGGTTTTATACTGTACGCCCATTCTGCCTTAGATGTAATCATACAATGATTTCCTCACACGAAAATCAACAAGTTAATTATTCTGGTCCACAATACGCAATTCCAAGTAGTCCAATGTCTGAACTGTCACTGAATGGTATATTGCATTGGTAAGAGTCTCAACAATCTTATATCCTGTTGCAACTAAGGGGAAGAATCTGTAAATAGTATGAATCAAACTGTCGTTGAGACAGGAGTTCGTCAGTGATACACACGACTCGGACTGTGCTGAAGGGCAGTATGTCCACAGTCTGATCTGACTTGTAAAATTTACTAGGATCCGTCTTCAAAACCTGTCCTTTTGTGAAATCCATTAGGCACCCTATAGGACCTTTCTGTTGAAGTCAATTGTTGCATTCACAATCCTTATTTCAGATTTAAGTATGGAGTTGTTCACTCGTAGCTCAGTACCTTTTCCAGGCTGTTTTATGACTTCATTTAAATCGTCAATACCATATGCACCAGGTTCTATTTCCACAAAGTTTTTTTCATCGTTAATATCCAGATGCAGGTTGTCATTAACCTCAGTGATATTTGGGATGCTGTTGTATGTCTCCAGTTATAATCAACGCAGTACTCCATCCACCAATGCTCAAATCAGTTGGTGGGAAGTAATTGACAGGTAATACAGATGATCGTCCTTTTAAAGCCCAAGTGAATGACAATGCATCAGAACAACTGATGAAGAAATGTTTAAAGCTCTTCCTTATATATTCTTCTACTTCTTCTTCTTCTTCTTCTTTGTAAGTGTCATGAGAAACATGATGCACAGCTGAAACTTGTAGAACACATGTCTTCTGTGAGTAAAGTATCGTTGTATTACTTCTGCAGGTTGCAGGTCACCAGATGAATCGAAATGGTGAACAGTATTTGCATTTTTCATAACATCTAAAATCGCAATACCACATTCACCAGTTTACCACATAGTCTTCGGTAATGTATCTAGCATAAACACACCACGGAATCTTGGAATGTTAAATTTTTTTCTAACAAACTTTAGAAAATCAGTATTTGTCGGTGGCCGATCTTGTAGGACAGCTAATGGGCTTTTTGTATTTGTGAATAGTCCAAGACTTTTCCTGTACAGTTTGAAGTACAGTCCTTTTCCGATGGCTGCAATTTATATTATGCGGTTATGTCTGCTTGCTTCTTCTTACTGCACTTGGGAGTTTTACGCGTTCTTGACTGTTGAGCAGTAGTTGCAGCACCAGGGACCCTATCGTTGAGAAAGCGGAGAGGGCTGGGATGAGGAATGAAAGTAAACCACCAGAAATCTTGGGTATTGGTAGAACTCGAGGTGCTTTAACTGAACCTCCTCTTCTTCCTGCACCCTTCTGCTTCAGAACGTTTTTAGCTGCACACATCGTTGTCAGGATACAGTTTTCCAAACAGCTCTGCTTCCCACCCTTGTTCTTCTTGTTTTGTGCACAACGTGCAGCATTCATAACTCCCTTGAAATTCATCACTGCTAAACCCAACTTAATTTTTCCATACATGGTTTTGCTAACTGTAAATGCTGCAATGTGTTGACATACACCTATATCCTTTCTTCTGCGTATTACCTTAGCCTATGAACTAAAATCCTATCTGCAATGGGAGATTTTTATTTGCAGTGTAAGCAATGTATTGCTCCATGCTTCATCGAGCAGATTAACCCCCTCACCACCTCATACCAACCCACCTCATACCAAGCGTTTCTGAAGCTTTGTTCCACATCCACAGCAGTTATATCCCGGAATGTGTAATTCAACTGACAGTTTGTCTAGAATACCACCACCTCCTCTAATGCATCTCTTAGCACGCATGTTATGCTACTGCGGTGCTTGTGGACTGTGTACCCCATTATGTATCAACTCGTTAACATAAATCCAACAGTTTTGTGCTGTAGGAAAACCAAGCCATTTGACTGGCGCTGTATTTTCCTTACATCTTATGACTCTCTCCACGAGAAACACATCTGGTTCTGAGCTTTTCTGCAACTCCTGCAATTTCTTCACCTTTACTATCCTTCGAGATATAAGTTCTTTGATTCGTTCTTTGCACCTTTGAAACCGTAAATATCACTGTTGAGCAATTTGGTAGATATTATTTCTTAAATGCTGTCTTGTGTCTTGAGATACTTATCAAATCATCTACATTAAATTTCCGTTTGCGAGGATCCTGCATTTTAATGCGATAGTACACCGTGTCCACAAGTCTATTATCACGAAGATCGATTGGTCTCTCGACAGTGCTTGCCTTCAGCTGGGTGAATGTTGAGTAGTAACGTATTCCATACCGCTGCATCACAGTCTTGAAATATCTCTCCACTGTGATCGGTTTGGAGATTGTCTGGTAACCGATTCGTCCTGTCTGCAGCAAATGCTCAAACACATCCAAGACATTTCTCCCCATTCTTGTTTTAAATTGTAATGACAAGGCAAATTTGGTTTGGGGGTTGGGGAAGGAGACCAAACAGTGAGGTCATCGGTCTCATCAAATTAGGGAAGGACGGGAAAGGAAGTCAACCATGTCCTTTCAAAGGGACCATCCTGGCATTTGCCTGGAGCGATTTAGGGAAATCACGGAAAACCTAAATCAGATGGCCGGATGTGGGATTGAACCGTCATCCACCTAAATGCGAGTACAGTTGTAAGTGGGCTGCTTCTGTGTTGGCAGCGCTGTGCAGCGCTTTGCATTGGATCTCTGTCTGCGCTTTCTTTGTGAGAGACTCTGTGGCTGGTTGGACTCGTTGTTGGAAGTTAGTTGCCAGCAGTGATGGAAGTACTGTTGGGCAATTGGAGGTGGACAGCCAACAGTGATGGATGTTAGATGTGAGAGGGTAGAGGTCTGAAGTCTTAGCGTAGGCTAACGATCTGTACATGTTCGACTTGGAGATTGAATGATATATCTTTGTACTAGATGTCAATGACGATCTACATTCGTGTTTGAACTGGATCTCACATTGTTAAGGTAAAAATTACATTACTTGGTTTGCAACAAAATCTTTCCTTTGCTAACCACATGCCTATTATTAGTTATTGGCTTTAGTAGTTAGAATTTTTTATTTAGCTGGTAGTATTGATGCTTGCTGTATTGCAGTGGTTCACATAATGAAGGTTTTTGTGAGGTAAGTGCTTAATGAAATGTATAGGTTATTGTTAAGATTTCTTTTTAGACAAGGCCATTCTTTGGAATTAATTATTTGAAGTCAAGTTGTAATTTTTTTTAGCAGTCAGGTTGGGTTGCGCTAGAATATTGTGGGTCAGATAACAAAAAGTAAAGAGAAAGTAGACTCAGTACGTTCAGTTTTACTCAGCTGTTTCAGAATCGAATAATGTAGAAGTTTCATCTTCTCTGTCATTCTGCAATTTAAGCACAGGCACACACATTTAAATAAAGAAGTTTCACTGTGTGCTAGCCACTGCACCACCCCACTTGGTGGCAAATTTGGAGTATATATCAGTAACCAATAAAATACATATGAATCCATTATTCTCACTTGAATATTCCCTCAAATCTACAAGATCAGCCTGCCATAATTAATCCAAACCTTTAATCATAACATGCCTATGAAGGTATGTTTTGTGTGCTGGTTTGTGCAGTTCTCGGACTACTGTCACCATACTTATTCAATGATACCTCTGTCTCTAAACTCAGAGATTATTGAAACAGCCTCATACAAATAAGCTGTATTACCTGCAGCACCTGATGCCATGAGCAGCCGTACTCGATCTATTAGCTCGTTGGGATCGTGGCAATATATGTACTGTGGGATTCAATTGCTTACCACTTTATGCTCAGTGTCAATACCATCGCTGCTGCTGTTGTTTTCACCATCAAGTATTGGTTTTATAATGGTTTTATATTTCTTGTTGCTCAGACTTTTTGCAATCTAATATACATCAGTCAAATGCAGTATTTGCCTATCGTTAAATGAATAATTTATGGTTTTATCGTGGGTCTTAAGAAAATAACATTCATTAAGGCAGGTGTTCTCTCAAACGGGCTATCACCAATCTGTATAGTATCATCAGTTACATTTATAGACTGCGTGCCCAACATGTATGTTCTTCCCCTGATATCGCCAAATGTCCTATCTATCTATCCAGGAGCATGACGGATAATGAATTCGTCAATGGCAACATCATCGTTATCGTGTGGTTTTGTTTTTGTGGAGAGCTTTCTGAGAGATTCAGTAACCGGCTTAAAGGTCTCACTCATTGTTTGCTGTCGATCCATATGTCCTAACCTTAGCAACTGTAATTTCTCTAAAACGGCTTTCCATGCTTGAGTGACTTTTTACTTCATTGACACCTCGATGTGTACTAATCAGATGTCTCTGCAGCATGAGGCTATATATATGTCTACTTTTCTTCCTGTTATTATGTGCTTGCTCCCACTTTTCAACAAAGGCCTCTCCATCTATTTTCCCTTCAATAGGCTCGACCTTTTCAGTTAAGTTGATTACTTTCTTAACGACTTCATTAGCTAACTCATTTACTGCATTGATCATTCTCAGAAAAGTCTGGTAATACATCTCAAGCTCCCTACACATACCTCCAAATTTATGCATGATAGTCCAAATATTCACATCCATGTACAAGCGAATGTTTTGTCTATGTACACCCATTCTCTCGGGTTGAGAGCTAGACATGCGTGCGAATGTGTCCATGGTGCAGCATATACTGATTTACTCACTTCTCTTACCAGGCTATATATATGCAAACTCTTGGAAGTTTCGACTGTACCTACCATCATTCAGTTTTCTTGTTTCATCATTAACGAGACACCCATATTTTGAATGATTCCAGCAATCGGCACATATTTGTACAAAATCATTGAAATCCATGTCAGTTCCTACATGTGGATGGTAAATGTGTTTCAAATTCAGGTGGTATTATTTGAAGCTTATAATGAGGTTTGCATTATCCCTAACCAACTGTTTCTGGATTCTGGATTATGTTTGGCTTATATAAAATACATCAGCACCTATATGACAGCCGAAATAGAAATATTATCGAATTCGGTCGTGGTTTTCCATAGCAACATCATCAAGTATGAAGATAGTGCTTGCCTTTGCTTTTGCAGGTGGGGGGATATCACCGCTTTCACTGATTGTCGTGTATGTAACGCCTTTTGCACCATGAGGTATCTCCTGTAATTGCTGATACTTGGGTTGAAACAGTGTTTTTGAGAATACACAAACATGTTGAAATCAGACTATATCTGCGTGCAATAGTAGTGCCATGATGACATTAGTCTTGCCACAGTTGGATGGAGCTACAATAATTGCTTGTATATTATCAGGAAGAAGTATTCCATTCTTCTTCTTTTTCAGATCTTCTTTTGCATCATCACAGGACCAGTCATGGACAACAAAGCCCTTGTGATGAGGTTGGTTCGTCCATCCTGCCATGATATCGACTATGTGAGGTACTGACAAGTAGTTGGCATATATAGAAAGATACAGTTGTAAGGATAATAATAGTTTGTGTAGGCACTATAGCTCCATCACTTAAACAACTGTGCTGTATTGGATACACACAGAATTCAGCCACATATTTTACCCATGAAGAGTAACTTCAGCATTAATTTTGTCAGTGACTGGTGAAGAGGTGTTTGAGGCAATTGTCAGCTGTTGCATGATTATAAGTGCAGCATCCAAAATAATGATTAATATACTGCTTCCTGGACTCGGGTAGGCGTGTCAGCTCTGGATCGAATCCGGCTGGCAGATTACCGACGTTATCCAGTGTGCCAGCCAGCCTGAATGTGGTTTTTAGGCGGGTTTTCCACATCCCACTAGGTGAATACCAGAATGGTCCCCATGTTCCACCTCAGTTACATGACTCGCAGACATCTGAACATGTTCGCACTATTACATGGATTACACTAGATGCAGACAGCTGGGAGTACACTAATTCCGTCCCAGGGGGAGAGGGGTGGGGTGGCCACAGGAAGGGCATCCAGCCACCCTTTAAAACTAACCTTGTTAAATCTGTTCCTAAACACGCCAACCCTGCGAAACTGTGGGAAAAGGCATCAGCAAAAGAAGACGATTGAAAATAATGATTTAATAAGTGTACTACGTGGACTATAATGAGAGAGGTATGAAATAGAAACACATACACTGTTTGAGATTATATATACACACATTATTTATTTAAATATCATACATCAGATGCAGTATTTCAAACCGCACATATCTCCTTCAAACTGATGGGTGCCTCACAGTGCTTGGGTTTTTCTCATGCACATTTAAGTTGTTTCTCTTTTGGTTCTGCATTCACATGGACACAAAGGTACTGTTACAATTCATCAACATGCATACTATGCACACGTAGAAAGTTCAAAACATCATTGTATGGGGAATCTATGCTCGGCAGCCAACAACTCAGTCTCTCTAATGCAAGGTGTAGTGCAGCATCCACATTGTATAAGTTCATAACTGAGGCGAGCTGTAGATAAAACCTCTTGTCACCTGATTTCGCACATCGTGCAGAGTCATTGTAGACCATTGTAATTGATAGTGTCATACCAGTAAGGCGAATGTCAGGTGGGGGGTACGAGTTGGATAACACTCTATAATCATCTGCTGATTGGTGTAGCACTCTGCACAACATATTTTGTCCCAGTCGAATTCAGAAAGAGGCACTTTAACACCCTTTGATGTATTTTCAATTTATGTCTCACAAGCAAGCCCCAATCATGGTGTGCATCTGTATCCACATTTGTAAGTTTTGTTCCACTACAAGTTAAATTGTATGTCGAACTGAAAAGCATGGGTACACTTGATGCCTTATCCACAGCATCTGCACTCTGTGCCTGAACTAGCACAGGGATGTTCTGCTGGGATGGATTGTATGTTGGTGACCAGTACTGTCCTCCATCTTGCTGTGTCTTAGGACTGCTAATAGCATTTGATGTGTTGCGAGCAGACCATGCATTCTCATCACACAAATCTATGAGTGGGACAGACAATAACAGCCCCATGTCTTGCTCCAGCAAGTGGGCTATGTGTGCTACAGGACCCCATGTGATCACTACAGGTTCTGACATGCTGGAGGTTCTAGCTGCCGCAGGTCCAGAGATCGGCACAGGTCTCGACAAGATGGCTGCTGAGGTTGCTGCAGGTCCAGACTCAGCAGAGGTCAACATGTTGCCACTCACTGCTGCAGGCTTGGACAGGTCAAAGACCCCTGCTGAACAAAGAGCAGGAAGATTACATATGTACCAAGACATGAAAACAGCCAATAATAATAATAATAACGCTGACTACAAACAAAGATGTCATATGGAATACTTACTTTTCCATTTCTTCCTGTTCTGTAGTGCTGTACTGTATCTGCTGTTGATGCTTCATAGTTCTTCTTCTTCTTCTTCTTCTTCTTCTTCTTCTTCTTCTGGTGCTGCTGCCAGCTGTCTGAGTGAGACTGAGGCCGCAGAGCTGCAGAACCTGTCTATATCCCCTCTGATGATGTCACCAGTTACTACCATCCTATTGGCTGAAGCCTATCACATGACCTGATTAAGGGTTCCTATTGCTTCCCACCTTTTTTTCTGGACTGCTATCTTGGACTACATCATGGATGGGGAGTGATGGAGGGTTGACAGCGCACTCTGGTGGCGGTGTTGTTAACTAAGCAAGTTGGTCTCCAAACCTCAAGCTGAAAACCTGTGGTTCATTATGGAATAGGGAGAAGTTGATGTGGGGTGTTAGGCAATTTCAACAAAGGTAGGCAGTTCCAGCACAAGTATCTATCTGCATGAGTACTGAAAAGCATGTTCACCCCAGCAGCCATTATTTGTCGAAAATATTTGCCACGCTCTTGTCCATTATCTTTTTTTTTCACTCATTATGTAGGAGGCTATGGATACAGTCCTCAGGTGTGCACTTCCATACAGTAGAAGTATTAAATTCGTCCCTGCTCACTACCAGCATTTCCTCAATTGTATACATCGTTGCTTGCACTGAAGTTGGTGAACATCTTGCCTCTTGCACTTTGGAAAACTGACTGACTGGACATTTATTGAATGATCTACAGTTACAGCACACACATTCATCAGCATGAGTTGTGAAGCGTAATTTAGCCCCATCCTGCTGCATATTCATTATTTCATGATGCGTATTCATCTTCACCAAATATCATTGCTGTCGACACAGTCCTCAGATGTGTGATTACAATTGATATACTCCTTATTCTCCAGCACAGATCCCTCATCCAGTGAACACAGTATACAATTACGCCTGTCCTCCCAGTCCAGCAGCTAGACACAGACTGATTTCTCCCCAGGCCGCCATCTTTGATTAGGTCATAGGAGGGGACAGGGGGAGGGACGATAGCGCCCTCTGGTAGAGGTGCTGTGAACTAGGCCAGATTGACTCGAGACCTTATGGTGAACACACTGGATGGAGCTGCTGCCTATGACAACTCAAATTGTTTAAGTAAACAATGCATATAGAATAAAAACTTATGTCTGTCCTATTTGGCAGCAGAGCACAGCACAGACTGACAAGTGGAGGCCACGACATTTGGAACACGGATTTACTGTAAGCTTCGTTCACTAGTAGTACTCTATGAGGACAACAAAATGTGTAAGCAGTAGCACGTCCTCAAGTGTTATTGAGAAAATCGCAAGATAATTTCGGTCGTCAAATATAAACCTGTGTGTGGCCTTTTTTATCATGAAACGGCCGGCAGCCGAGTGGTTAGCGTTCAAGCCCCATGATCGCTGGATCGAGTCCCGTTCAGCGTTCAAGCCCCGTGATCGCTGGATCGAGTCCTGTTCGTCAGTTTTTTTTATTTTCAACACATTTTCTTTACTGTTTATATTACAGTTGATTCAATGGGAAAAATACGTCTAATCAAATGAACTTTTATTAAATTTACAATGTTATTTGGCAGTCTACATGCTTTTATTATCACAAATAATATAATATTCATAACTATCGACTAGTAAACGACCAAACGCATAAAGTGATACTGAAAATGTATGCTTGTTCGTGTCTTCAAAATTGTTCGTATTTAATCGAAAGAGAATGAGAAGCTGCTTCTCGTGAAGATGCTATTAAAATACAGTCGATACTGCATGACCAAAGGAAATGCTGCGTCATACACGGTTTGATTCCAAATTATCGTCTGAAAGAGAGGTTTTTGAAAATGTTAACGAGGTTTGTATTTCCACGGAAAACCTCAAAAGACCTTGCGTATGCGTAACATAGCATTTCTTCAATGCATCTAACCAGTCGGCTACCGCCACTTAATGGTAAAAATGGCTACGTACAGGTACACATTTGACGACCGAAATTATCTTGCGATTTTCTCAATAACACTTGAAAAGTACACGCTACTGCTTACACATTTTGTTGTCCTCATGAAGCACTACGAGTGTACGAAGTTTGCAGTAAATCCGCGTTCCAAACGTGTGGATAGTGTCAGTATAAGTGGGTATAATTTGGCATCTTACACTTGTAGATCTAAGATGGATAAAGGAGGAGTTGCAATTTTCATAAAACAAGGGTATAAATGCAAAACTGTAGAAGTAAGCAAATTTTGTGTTGATCAGCACTTTGAGGTTTGTGCATGCGAGTTTCAGCTAGATAATGTAGTATTGATATTAGCAACAGTGTACAGGTCCCCTCTAGGAGACTGCGAGCTGTTCATTATAAAGTTTGCCTGTTTTGTCTATCAGACAAAAAGAAGAAGTAATTACTCTGTGGTGATTTCAATGTAAACTTTCTAAGTAATTCTGATAGGAACTGGTGATCTCGCTGTCTGGTCTCCTTCCCCAAACAACCCAACCCCTCTGATAGGAAAAGTGAACTAGAAGTGTTATTATCAACATATAACTTAGAATCAGTTATCAATATCCCTACACATATAGCTCAAGACAGTAGCATGCTAACAGATAATGTGCTTGTACAGAAAGAGGATGTAAAACAAACACATGCTTTCCCTGTGGTAAATGGATTGTCAGACCATGATGCTCACCTGATTAACCCACAAAAGCTAACAGGGTGTACATTTCGGAAACCATTAAGTAAAGGTGTGAGGTCCCTCAACCTGGTATCTAAAGAGCACTTCAGAGTAAGCTTAAGAAATGTTAATTGGGGAGATGTATATAATGAGCTAAATGCTAATGATAAAAACAACATATTTCTTGATAAATTTATATCCCTTTTTGAACATTGTTTACCAAAGAAAATTACTAAATGTAACACCACACACTTTTCAAAGAAACATTAGATTATTATAGGTAAGAAAAGGAAAACTGTATGAGAGAGCAAGAACTAGTAAAGATCCAGAAGTAGTTTTACACTATAAAAATTATTGTAACATACTGAGAAAAGTTGTAAGGAAATCAAGAAATATGTATGTTAGAGAAGAAATTAACAACTCCAGCAATAAAATCAAATCAATATAGAATGTTGCTAGAAGGGAGACCGGAAAAGTAACCACTTGGGTAGGTAGTATTACTTTAAAAAGAACAAGACCATCCTAACCAACAGTACACAATTAGCTAATGTATTTAACAACCATTTCTTAAGTGTAGTAGAAAAAGTTGGTGAGAACAGTTCAAAAGAAAAAACCAGGCAGTTCACGGAAGACTCTGTTTTGAAAAAAATTGTCAGATTAGGTTTCACCTAACAACCTCTTGCGAAATAAGGAAAATTATTAAATCTTTGAAAAATAAATGTTCTGTTGCAGTAGATGATATCTCTAATAAGATATTAAAACAGTGTGGAGCAATTACAGCTGATGTTCTGAGTCACATACGTAATGCATCACTAACTCAAGGTATTTTCCCAAACAGGTTAAAATAGGTCATTGTCAGGAATCTCTACAAAAAAGGGGACACCACAGATGTCA
Source organism: Schistocerca americana (assembly GCF_021461395.2). Classification (NCBI taxonomy): domain Eukaryota; kingdom Metazoa; phylum Arthropoda; class Insecta; order Orthoptera; family Acrididae; genus Schistocerca; species Schistocerca americana. Next base: position 155,224,889 of record NC_060123.1, read on the forward strand.
ATAATTATTGCCCAGTATCCTTGCTTACAGCATTTTCAAAAATCTTGGCGAAAGTAATGTACTCAAAATCTGTTAGCCACCTCAATGGTAATAGGTACTTAGTAAATCACAGTTCGGATTTTAAAAATACTTTTTCATTGAGACAGCAATACACAATTTCACTGTCCACATAATAGAGTCTTTAAATAGTAAAATGTCACCAATAGGAATTTTCTGTGACTTGTCCAAAGCATTTGATTGTGTGAACCACGAAATTATGTTACAGAAATTACAGTTCTATGGTATAAATGGAATAGTATATGAGTGGTTAAAGTCATACCTACAGAACAGGAGGCAAAAAGTTTCCTCATATGGGTCAAGTGATTTAAATAAGTTTACCACTTCATCCAACTGGAGTGAAATTACATTAGTTGTTCCACAGGGTTCAATCATGGGTCCCCTTCTGTTCTTGATATACACTCCTGGAAATGGAAAGAAGAACACATTGACACCGGTGTGTCAGACCCACCATACTTGCTCTGGACACTGCGAGAGGGCTGTACAAGCAATGATCACACGCACGGCACAGCGAACACACCAGGAACCGCGGTGTTGGCCGTCGAATGGCGCTAGCTGCGCAGCATTTGTGCACTACCGCCGTCAGTGTCAGCCAGTTTGCCGTGGCATACGGAGCTCCATCGCAGTCTTTAACACTGGTAGCATGCCGCGACAGCGTGGATGTGAACTGTATGTGCAGTTGACAGACTTTGAGCGAGGGCGTATAGTGGGCATGCGGGAGGCCGGGTGGACGTACCGCCGAATTGCTCAACACGTGGGGGGTGAGGTCTCCACAGTACATCGATGTTGTCGCCAGTGGTCGGCGGAAGGTGCACGTGCCCGTCGACCTGGGACCGGACCGCAGCGACGCACGGATGCACGCCAAGACCGTAGGATCCTACGCAGTGCCGTAGGGGACCGCACCGCCACTTCCCAGCAAATTAGGGACACTGTTGCTCCTGGGGTATCGGCGAGGACCATTCGCAACCGTCTCCATGAAGCTGGGCTACGGTCCCGCACACCGTTAGGCCGTCTTCCGCTCACGCCCCAACATCGTGCAGCCCGCCTCCAGTGGTGTCGCGACAGGCGTGAATGGAGGGACGAATGGAGACGTGTCGTCTTCAGCGATGAGAGTCGCTTCTGCCTTGGTGCCAATGATGGTCGTATGCGTGTTTGGCGCCGTGCAGGTGAGCGCCACAATCAGGACTGCATACGACCGAGGCACACAGGGCCAACACCCGGCATCATGGTGTGGGGAGTGATCTCCTACACTGGCCGTACACCACTGGTGATCGTCGAGGGGACACTGAATAGTGCACGGTACATCCAAACCGTCATCGAACCCATCGTTCTACCATTCCTAGACCGGCAAGGGAACTTGCTGTTCCAACAGGACAATGCACGTCCGCATGTATCCCGTGCCACCCAACGTGCTCTAGAAGGTGTAAGTCAACTACCCTGGCCAGCAAGATCTCCGGATCTGTCCCCCATTGAGCATGTTTGGGACTGGATGAAGCGTCATCTCATGCGGTCTGCACGTCCAGCACGAACGCTGGTCCAACTGAGGCGCCAGGTGGAAATGGCATGGCAAGCCGTTCCACAGGACTACATCCAGCATCTCTACGATCGTCTCCATGGGAGAATAGCAGCCTGCATTGCTGCGAAAGGTGGATATACACTGTACTAGTGCCGACATTGTGCATGCTCTGTTGCCTGTGTCTATGTGCCTGTGGTTCTGTCAGTGTGATCATGTGATGTATCTGACCCCAGGAATGTGTCAATAAAGTTTCCCCTTCCTGGGACAATGAATTCACGGTGTTCTTATTTCAATTTCCAGGAGTGTATGTGAATGACCTTCGTTTCTATCTGAAACAGGAAGCTAAACTGACATTGTTTGCTGATGATACAAGCATCACTATTAATCCAGTAAAAGAAACTCCAATTGAAAATGATACAAATAAGGTCTTTGGAAAAGTCATTGATTGGTTTTCTGCAAATAGGTTTTGCTCAAAACTTTGAAAAAAAAACCACTGTAAACCCAATTTTAAGCTGCAAAAAGTACAGTTCCTTCAATAAATATAGCACATCAACAGAAGTCAGTAAACAGGGAACAGTATACAAAGTTTTTGCGTGTAAATGTAGATGAGAATCTTAGTTGGAAAATTCTGTTTTTGGATCTTTTAAAGCAACTAGGTTCAGCAACTTTTGCAATCAGAATAATTGCCAATTTGACGATATAGAAATTAGTAAGCTTCCATACTTTGCATACTTTCACTCTCTGATGTCATACAGAATACTATTTTGGGGTAACTCAACATTTAGACAAAAAGTATTCACTGCTCAAAAGAAAGTGGTAAGAATAATGTGTGAGGTTCAGAGTCGCACATCTTGTAGGCATCTTTTTAAAAGATTGTGAATTCGTACTACAGCCTCACAGTACATTTACTCACTAATGAAATTTGTTCTCAACAACATGGACAAGTTTAAAAACGTCAATGACATTCATGATTATAATACCAGAAAAAAGAAAGACTTACACTATCCTTTACTCAACCTATCTTTGGCACAGAAAGGGGTAAAATATGCTGCTATAACAATTTTCGACAAATTACCAGATGAAATAAAATGTGTGACAGACAGCAGTAATAGATTCAAAAATAAATTCAAATCATATCTTCTTGACAACTCCTTTTATGCCACAGATGAATTCTTGAATAGGAATGAATAAATATACAAACATAGTATATGCATTTTGTGCCATTTACGGGAATGGGGTAAATAATAGAAATATTAATCTTTAACTCTATATTGTAATGTATATATATATTTAAAAATCTTGTTTCATATGTGCATTTCTTGTGCACTTGACACATTCGACATCATAACAGCTAGCGTAGCGTGTGATTGATCAATGGAACATGCAACCAACTAACTAACGTCGTGGCCTCCCCTTGTGAGTCCTTTACCTGCCAATTTACCGATGTGGGAGGGGAAGGGAGGGGAAGGGGGCGTTAGATTAGTGGAAGTAGCCCAACTGACCCATTTTCCAGCCGAAATTGGAACATCCTGCCTTGACATCACTCTGATGTTGGCGCATCTATGGCCACCATCTTGGATAAATTTGGCAAAAATGTAGATTTGCCTTACTACTGTTATCTGCGATGGATAATCGACAAAAGTAGAATTACCTTCACATGTGTCCCAGGGAATTGTGTTGGGATCTTTTAAAAACTGCACCCCAGACCGAGCAGCAAAATCACGAAATTTACTATGTCCAGTGGAACAGTTTAGCGCATGGAATACTTTTTCTCATAGGGGTATTTGCGCACTGCCATGATTACCTACTCCCTATGACTGTAGGTCTGCAGCACCTTCTGAAAGTCTCTGAAATTTCAAGGTCTAAACCGGCTCAACAAAAATTTTTTAAGGAACGCACTGGGTCATCCACATTTCAATGGCAGTTTGTTGTGTCAAATTGAAGTTAAACTTAATCATGCATCCCCTTGAGACCATGTAGCCTGAAATTATGAGAGCAGACCCACCACAAAACGCGAATGAATCATTCTACTACAGAGCGACATGCTGTGTCATTCACATTTCAATAATAGTTTATTGTGTCAAATTAAAGTTCAACTTAATCATGCTTTCCTTTGAGACCAGGAAGCCAGAGATATATCAGAGGAGGTGCACTGTGAAACATGCACGAATCATTCTACTATAGAATAAAACTAGTGTCTTATTGTTTCAAACATTTCCTCATTACAGAATATTCTGACACACAACATTTAACAAAAAATACAGTTTTGCTTGCAATATCTTCGGTTCCACTATATGCAGTTATCTGTTTCTATCTTATACTGCATGACATTATTTTAAATATTACGTCAATAAAGCTGCAATATCAAATGGCTTTAGCATTCATTAATTTTTTTCCTTAGTACTCATGAACTTTGGTTTCAAACTTTAAACTTTTTCTCTTGATAATGTGGAAGAAGCACATTCTTTCTCTGTGCTCTTCAAATGTTGGTAAATGGCGGGTTATTCATAGGTTTTCGGTGTTATTCTGCAAGGAAATTGTCTTCACTGTCTGGTCATATATTTGGATTTGTGTCATTTTTTATCATTTTCTCCATATTTAAATATTTCATTCTATCATAATTAATCCTCAACATATTTATGTAAATGAGTCAGCTACATCTTATGACATTGAAGTGTACTGTTACTGCAGGCCTAATCACATGCCGCTGTACTTCTATCTATATTTTATCTCTAAAAGGCTATGAAGTGCCTGTGCACTTCATACTGCATAAATTCTAAAACAATACCTCCAGATTAAAGGTGTTCTCATAAATTCTGTCCTCTTACCCTCTTCATTTCTGTATATTTGGCTGTTACTTATTTTATCTGCCACCTATAGTCATACAATGCCTGCCTCTGCAGCTGAGTGACCAGCATAGACAGCAGCCATGAGGAGGACCTTTGTTTGATTCCCTATACTGGCAAAGAATTTTCCTTGGTGGAAGGAATGGAATGGGCTGGACTCAGGCTCGAGATGCCAACTGACGAGCTACTTGAAAGATTAATAGCGGCTCCACAGTCTGGAAGATTAGATTAGATTAGATTAGTACTTGTTCAATAGATCATGAATACGACACTTCGTAATGATGTGGAACGTGTCAGGTTAATAAAAGGTGCCTATACAAGATATTACATCACACAAAATATTACATGACACTTAATATTTTTAATTTTTTTGTTGGTGTTGGGGAAATTACCCACCTACTATATCCAAAAATTCATCTAATGAGTAGAAGGAGTTGCCATTAACAAATTCTTTTAATTTCCTTTTAAATGCTATATGGCTATCTGTCAGACTTTTGATGCTATTAGGTAGGTGACCAAAGACTTTTGTGGCAGCATAATTTACCCTCTTCTGAGCCAAAGTTAGATTAAACTTGAGTAGTGAAGATCATCCTTTCTCCTAGTGTTGTAGCCATGTATACTGCTACTACTTTTGAATTCGTTCAAATTGTAAATAACAAATTTCATAAGTGAATATATATATTGTGAGGCTACAGTGAAGATCTCTAGCTCTTTAAATAAGTGTCTGCAGGATGATTTTGGATGAGCTCCAGCAATTATTCTGATTACACGCTTTTGCACAATGAACACTCTTTTACTAAATGATGAGTTAGCCCAGAATATGATGCCATACAAAAGCAGAATATGAAAATAGGTGTGGTGAGCTAATTTACTGAGATGTATATCGCCAAAATTTGCAATGACCCTAATAGCATAAGTAGCTGAACTCAAACGCTTCAGCAGATCCTCCGTGTGTTTTTTCCTGTTCAATCCCTCATCAATGCATACACCTAGAAATTATGAATATTCTACCTTAGCTACCGATTTCTGATCGAAGTCTATATTTATTAATGCTGTCATTCCATTTACTGTGTGGAACTGTATATACTGTTTTCTGAAAAACATCGTTTATAATTTCACCAGTTAATCTTTGTTTGTTGGGTGTGATAGCTATACTTGTATCATCGGCAAAAAGTACCAGCTCTGCATCTTCGTGAATACAGAATGGCAAGTCATTAATACATATTAAGAACAGTAGAGGACCCAAGACCGAACCTTGCGGCATCCCATTCTTGATTGTTCCCCAGTTTGAGAAATCACCAGTTTTTTGCATATTATGTGAACTGCTTATTTCAACTTTCTGCACTCTTCCAGTTAGGTATGATTTAAACTATTTGAGCACTGTCCCATTCATACCACAGTACTGGAGCTTATCTAGAAGTATTCCATGATTTACACAATCAAAAGCCTTTGATAGATCACAAAAAATCCCAATGGGTGACTTCCGGTTACTCAGAGCAATTAATATTTCATTAGTGAAGTGTATACAGCATTTTCCGTTGAAAAACCCTTCTGGAAACCAAACTGACATTTTGATAAAACTTTATTTTTACAAAGATGTGAAGCTACTCTACAATACATTACTTTTTTAAGAATTTTGGATAAGGCAGTCAGAAGAGAGATTGGGTGGTAGTTATTGACATCAGACGTATCCCTTTTTTTACGCAGTTGTTTAACAATGGCACAATTCAGTCTATCTGGGAAAATACCCTGCTTGAGAGAGCTATTACATATATGGCTAAGAATCCCATTTATCTCTTGGGAACAAGCTTTTATTATCCTGCTGGAAATGCCATCAATTCCATGTGAACTTTTATTCTTGAGAGAGTTTATTATCTTCCTAATGTCAGAAGGAGAGTTGGGTGAAATTTCAGTTGTATCAAATGGCGTGGGTAAGGCCTCTTCCATTAACTGGCTTGCTTCTTCTAATGAACATTTAGATCCTATTTTTTCTACAACATTTAAAAAATGATTATTCAAAATGTTTTCGACTTCCAGCTAGTTATTTATCAAGTTTCCATTCGCTTTTATGGTGATGCCGTCATCCTGTAGTCTTGGTTGTCCTGTCTCCCTTGTAATAATATTCCAAATTGTTTTAATTTAGTTATCAGAGGTATTAATCTCAGACATGATACACATGCTTCTGGACTTTTTAATAACTGTTCTTAATGTAGCACAATAGTTTTTATAATATATGGCTGTTTCTGGGTCATTACTCTTTCTTGTTGTAAGACACAGTACCCTTTTGTGGTTACAAGATATTTTTATCCCTTTAGTAGGCCAAGGTTTTTTGCATGGTTTCTTATAATTAGATTTAACTGCTTTCTTGGGGAAACAGTTTTAAAATTCTCTTACAGGGGTATCATGAAATAAGTTATATTTTAAATTAGCATTGGGTTCCTTGAATACCACATCGAAGTCTAACTGCTGAAGATTTTCTCTGAATGAAATTTCTCAGGTATTGTTGAAAGGAAAGTGCGAGTATTAGTTGAGGACCAATTGGATGAAAATCAGTGTGGGTTTAGGCCACTTAGAAGTTGTCAGGACCAAATCTTTAGCTTACGGCAAATAATGGAGAAGTGTTATGAGTGGAACAGGGAATTGTATCTATGCTTTATAGATCTAGAAAAGGCATATGACCGGATTCCTGGGAGGAAGTTATTGTCTGTTCTACGAGATTATGGAATAGGAGGCAAACTTTAACAAGCAATTACATGGATAGTCAGGCAGCAGTTGGAGTTGACGGTAAATTGAGTTCATGGTTCAGAGTAGTTTCAGGGGTAAGACAAGGCTGCAACCTGTCTCCACTGTTGTTCATATTATTTATGGATCATATGTTGAAAACAATAGACTGGCTGGGTGAGATTAAGATATGTGAACACAAAATAAGCAGTCTTGCATATGCGGATGACTTACACTCCTGGAAATGGAAAAAAGAACACATTGACACCGGTGTGTCAGACCCACCATACTTGCTCCGGACACTGCGAGAGGGCTGTACAAGCAATGATCACACGCACGGCACAGCGGACACACCAGGAACCGCGGTGTTGGCCGTCGAATGGCGCTAGCTGCGCAGCATTTGTGCACCGCCGCCGTCAGTGTCAGCCAGTTTGCCGTGGCATACGGAGCTCCATCGCAGTCTTTAACACTGGTAGCATGCCGCGACAGCGTGGACGTGAACCGTATGTGCAGTTGACGGACTTTGAGCGAGGGCGTATAGTGGGCATGCGGGAGGCCGGGTGGACGTACCGCCGAATTGCTCAACACGTGGGGCGTGAGGTCTCCACAGTACATCGATGTTGTCGCCAGTGGTCGGCGGAAGGTGCACGTGCCCGTCGACCTGGGACCGGACCGCAGCGACGCACGGATGCACGCCAAGACCGTAGAATCCTACGCAGTGCTGTAGGGGACCGCACTGCCACTTCCCAGCAAATTAGGGACACTGTTGCTCCTGGAGTATCGGCGAGGACCATTCGCAACCGTCTCCATGAAGCTGGGCTACGGTCCCGCACACCATTAGGCCGTCTTCCGCTCACGCCCCAACATCGTGCAGCCCGCCTCCAGTGGTGTCGCGACAGGCGTGAATGGAGGGACGAATGGAGACGTGTCGTCTTCAGCGATGAGAGTCGCTTCTGCCTTGGTGCCAATGATGGTCGTATGCGTGTTTGGCGCCGTGCAGGTGAGCGCCACAATCAGGACTGCATACGACCGAGGCACGCAGGGCCAACACCCGGCATCATGGTGTGGGGAGCGATCTCCTACACTGGCCATACACCACTGGTGATCGTCGAGGGGACACTGAATAGTGCACGGTACATCCAAACCGTCATCGAACCCATCGTTCTACCATTCCTAGACCGGCAAGGGAACTTGCTGTTCCAACAGGACAATGCACGTCCGCATGTATCCCGTGCCACCCAACGTGCTCTAGAAGGTGTAAGTCAACTACCCTGGCCAGCAAGATCTCCGGATCTGTCCCCCATTGAGCATGTTTGGGACTGGATGAAGCGTCGTCTCACGCGGTCTGCACGTCCAGCACGAACGCTGGTCCAACTGAGGCGCCAGGTGGAAATGGCATGGCAAGCCGTTCCACAGGACTACATCCAGCATCTCTACGATCGTCTCCATGGGAGAATAGCAGCCTGCATTGCTGCGAAAGGTGGATATACACTGTACTAGTGCCGACATTGTGCATGCTCTGTTGCCTGTGTCTATGTGCCTGTGGTTCTGTCAGTGTGATCATGTGATGTATCTGACCCCAGGAATGTGTCAATAAAGTTTCCCCTTCCTGGGACAATGAATTCACGGTGTTCTTATTTCAATTTCCAGGAGTGTAGTTGTGATAGCAGATTCGATTGAAAGTTTGCAAAGTAATATTCAGAGCTAGATCAGAAATGTAAGGACTATGGTATGAAGATTAGCATCTCCAAAACGAAAGTAATGTCAGTGGGAAAGAGATATAAACGGATTGAGTGCCAAATAGGAGGAACAAAGTTAGAACAGGTGGACAGTTTCAAGTACTTAGGATGCATATTCTCACAGGATGGCAACATAATGAAAGAACTGGCAGCGAGGTGTAGCAAAGCTAATGCAGTGAGCGCTCAGCTATGATCTACTCTCTTCTGCAAGAAGGAAGTCAGTACCAAGACTAAGTTATCTGTGCACCGTTCAATCTTTCGACCAACTTCGTTGTATGGGAGCGAAAGCCGGGTTTATTCAGGTTACCTTATCAACAAGGTTGAGGTTACGGATATGAAAGTAGCTAGGATGATTGCAGGTACTAGCAGATGGGAACAATGGCAGGAGGGTGTCCACAACGAGGAAATCAAAGAAAAACTGGGAATGAACTCTATAGATGTAGCAGTCAGGGCGAACAGGCTTAGATGGTGGGGTCATGTTACACACATGGGAGAAGCAAGGTTACCCAAGAGACTCATGGGTTCAGCAGTAGAGGGTAGGAGGAGTCAGGGCAGACAAAGGAGAAGGTACCTGGTTCGGTTAAGAATGATTTTGAAGTAATAGGCTTAACATCAGAAGAGGCGCCAATGTTAGCACTGAATAGGGGATCATGGAGGAATTTTATGAGGGGGACTAGGCTCCAGACTGAACGCTGAAAGGCGTAATCAGTCTTAAATGATGATGATGATGATTCTAATTGTTGAGTCATTAATTGAATGCTCAACTTTGGAGCGTATTTTTGAATTACTGAATGGAGCTATGTCATATACTGTAACTAGCTGAGCATCATGATCAGAAAGGCCATTCTCAACAGGATAAGAATTTATGTTTTTAAACCTATCTTGGTCTATAAAATTGTTATCTATCAATGTGCTGCTGTTCTTTACTACCCGAGTAGGAAAATTAATGACAGATGTCAAATTGAAAGAACTGAGCAAGACTTCCAGGTCATTCTCCCTATTACACTCTTTCAGTGAATCAACATTGAAGTCCCCACAAATAATAATTTGCTTTTCCCTATCTGACAGAAGGCACAACAAAGCATCCAGGTTTTCCACGAATAAATGAAAGTTTCCTGAAGGGGACGTATATATTGTTACAATTATAAAAGAGCCCTCCTTCAGTTTAAATTGACAGGCACATGCTTCTATATGCTGCTGTAGACAAAATTTTTTGTATCTAAGCTTTCTACACAGTGATAACTTTTGACATGTATAGCAACTCCTCCTCTCACCTTATTCTCTCTACTCATATGTGCAGCTAGTTTATAACCACTAATATTCACCTTTTCCATATCAGACACAATGTGATGCTCAGACAGGCATAGTATATCTATTACATTATCAGATTCAATGTCATCTAAACAAACCAGGAGCTCATCTACTTTCTTCTTCAATCCCGGAATATTTTGGTGAAAAATGGTAATATTATTTTTTACTTTACTTTTGTGAGAATCTACTTTTTTCTTTAATCCACCAGTATTTTGGTTACATATGGTAACATTATTATTTACTTTCCTGTTGTGAGAATTTTGTGAGTTTTGGACCTCTTTAGCACCTGCCTGCCTGAACTTCTCATTGGACAAATGATGTTAGTCTAAAAAAGAGGTACATCCATGAGTACTAGTGTCCCCCCTTATGGATTTCGCTAACAACCCTGCCAGTTTACCCTTCCCTTTCCTATTGAGGTGTAGGCCATGCCTTGTGAAATCCCCCCTATCAATAGCCTCGACAGGAACCAATCCAATGTCTGACAGAGCGGCCGCAACTGATCCAACTCCATATTTACCCTCCTGACAGAGTGATTCAACTGGGGTTGATCATACCAGATGAAAGCAGGCATCAGCCCAACATTGGTATGGGCCGTTGCTGAGGCTATTTTCACCAGGTCACACTCAATACTGTAGCCCTGATCCCTATCAATACTGTTTCCCACTCCACATGATCCTGCTTTGTGAAACCCTTGCACAAGGAACCTACATCAACTGGTTCGAATGGCTCTGAGCACTATGGGACTTAACTTCTATGGTCATCAGTCCCCTAGAACTTAGAACTACTTAAACCTAACTAACCTAAGGACATCACACACATCCATGGCCGAAGCAGGATTCGAACCTGCGACCGTAGTGGTCACGCGGTTCCAGACTGAAGCGCCATTAACCACACGGCCACACCGGCCGGCCGAACCTATATCATCTACCACCTGGCTAAGACTTGCACTTAGCTTGAAGAAGTTTGTGACCTGGTACCTGTCACCTAACTTTTCCTGCAAAATCTCACCCACACCTCTTCCACGGCTGCTACCTAGCAACAGAAGTTTCCTCTTACTTTCTACTTTTTTTTTAAACAGCTGGTTTTGCTAGTGAGAGTCTGTTGCATCTTAACTACATCTACTTCTACTGGAACCTCTTCCTTGCTTAACTGTGGTAGCAAGGCAAATCTATTGATTGTGCCAATTGGGAAACTGTCAGACACTGTCATCTTTCTGTGGCCCCTATTCCCAGCTACCACTTCCCACCGCTGTTTATCCTCCTCCATCCTTAACCTCTTCAGCTCCTCCCTCAATCTGTCCAAATCAGCCTGAAGGGCTCAATTTTCTCCTCTTGTTCGGCTATAATCCTATCTCTTGAGCAAACCCTGCAAAAGAATGGAAGAGTCTCGTTTGCTTCCCCAATTCCCACGCCGCTACAATTTCCCCAATGAAACCACCTGTCACAACAGCTGCACAAAACCCCTGAACTAACTTTCCTACTGCAGCTCACACACTTAGTATCCACAGTAGTTTCGAAATTAGTTAAGAGATTTACTAAGTGATAACGATAATATATTAAATACAGATGAAAAAGGACACTAAATGTGTTTTGGAAACTAATATGTAAGTAAACTATTACCAAATGTAACTTAAATTTGTAATACAACACTAAATATGGACGATCAAAAACTAGGCCTAAACAGCTGAATGTAACCAAAATGGTTGGGTTAGTGTTGTTTAACGTCCCGTCGACAACGAAGTCATTAGAGACGGAGCGCAAGCTCGGGTTAGGGAAGGATGGGAAAGGAAATCGGCCGTGCCCTTTCAAAAGAACCATCCCGGCATTTGCCTGAAACGATTTAGGGAAATCACGGAAAACCTAAATCAGGATGGCTGGAGACGGGATTGAACCGTCGTCGTCCCGAATGCGAGTCCAGTGTGCTAACCACTGCGCCACCTCGCTCGGTTTAAACGTAACCAAAATGAACTCTTTGCGATAAGTGGAAGAATACGTAAATAAAAGAAAAACCTTTAATGGCAAGCTTGAAGAGCACACTAATGAACGTATTTAATTAGTTAATCTTTACCAAATGCACTTAAGGTTGCGGTATAACGCTAAGTATGCACACTCGGAAAGTAAGGCAAAGCCGCGAAATATAAACAAAACGAACTTTTCGCGATTACTGGAACAATACGCAAATAAAAGAGAAACCTTTAATGGTGAGCTTGAAAAGTGCCCTAATGAACATATTTAATAAGTTAGACTACAGCAAATGCGCTTCCAATTGCGGTATAACGCTAAAAATGCACACTCGAAAAATTAGGTCTAAGCAGCAGTAAGTAAACAGACGAACTTTTCGCGATTACTGGAACACTACACAGTAGCCTAATGAACGTATTTAATCAGTTAGACTACAGCAAATGCACTTCCAATTGCGGTATAACGCTAAATATTCACACTCGAAAAATTAGGCCTAAGCGGCAGTAAGTAAACAAACGAACTTCTCGCGATTACTAGAACACTACACAAATAAAAGAAAAACTTTTAATGGCTAGCTTGAAGAGACACTAAAGAACGTATTTAATTAGTTAAAAGTGTTCAACTACACTTAATTACAACCTAAATTACTTATCTTTCATGGGAGCTCTGTCTCCGTACGTGCGGCCTTGTGCAGGGCTACCAAAGATAGCAAAGTCAGCAAACCGGCCAGGAGAGCAGTGTACTGACCACACCACCTCAATACAGTATCCACATGATGCCACAAGGCAGAGGATGCCCACCTCCACCTAAAGAGAAGGCTAGGGCGTGCTTGTGTGATCTCATGGAGAGCAGGCTGGAGTTGGCTAGGTGCTGCACTGACAGAATCGATTCTCATATCTTGCAAATTTTCTTAAACAATTTGGAGAAATCGGTTAGGTAAAAAATGGTGATTTCTACATTGCTTGTAGCTTTATATATCAGCTACATGGTGACGTGCTCATAATTTCGTTAATGGTCATAGTTATTGTGATAGTTCACATATAAGCAAGAAATTAAAAAATGTTGCAATGAAAAACAGGGTCCGCTATGATTTTTAATTTGATATATATCAGACTAGGTATACAGGGTGATTCAACAAGAATACCACAACTTTAAAAATGTGTATTTAATGAAAGAAACATAATATAACCTTCTGTTATACATCATTACAAAGAGTATTTAAAAAGTTTTTTTTCACTCAAAAACAAGTTCAGAGATGTTCAATATGGCCCCCTCCAGACACTCGAGCAATATCAATACGATACTCCAACTCGTTCCACACTCTCTGTAGCATATCAGGCGTAACAGTTTGGATAGCTGCTGTTATTTCTCGTTTCAAATCATCAATGGTGGCTGGGAGAGGTGGCCGAAACACCATATCCTTAACATACCGCCATAATAAAAAATCACAGGGGGTAAGATTTTGGCTTCTTGGAGGCCAGTGATGAAGTGCTCTGTCACGGGCTGCCTGGCGGCCGATCCATCGCCTCGGGTAGTTGACGTTCAGGTAGTTACGGACAGATAAGTGCCAATCTGGTTGATTGTGGAATTTGCAGCTCTCTGCTAGCTCTGCGAGTCGATTTTCCTGGGCTGCGAACAAATGCTTGCTGGATGCGTGCTACATTTTCATCACTCGTTCTCGGCCGTCCAGAACTTTTCCCTTTGCACAAACACCCGATCTCTGTAAACTGTTTATACCAACGTTTAATACACCACCTATCAGGAGGTTTAACACCGTACTTCGTTCGAAATGCACGCTGAACAACTGTCGTCGATTCACTTCTGCCGTACTCAATAACACAAAAAGCTTTCTGTTGAGCGGTCGCCATGTTAGCATCAACTGACGCTGACGCCTAGTCAACAGCGCCTCAAGCGAACAAATGTACAACTAAATGAAACTTTATAGCTCCCTTAATTCGCCGACAGATAGTGCTTAGCTCTGCCTTTTGTTGTTGCAGAGTTTTAAATTCCTAAAGTTGTCGTATTCTTTCTGAATCACCCTGTATATTGCTGCGTTTGACATGTAGTCAACATTTTGCGTTTTTCTTTAAACTTGGGAGGGGATGAGTACCTGCCTCCAGCCTCAAGAAAATAGATTTTACATAGCGCATTCACTTTCAATTTCATGCGCACTAGAATGAAACATTCATAAAATCCTTCTTATTTCGTAAATCGTTCGAGACATCAAAACGATATTTTGGCAAATGATTGAACACAAAGAGGAGAGTATTTTTCCATAGGGTTCATTTGGTGAAACTGAACTTTCTTATCTATGGTGATATAGCGTAAGTTACAGCTTTTCTTTTGAAAACAGTTCTGTAATTTTTTACAAGTCACCAACATTAATGAAAATATAATATGGTAGTATGAAAAACATGAAATTTCTTGTCTTATGTTACTGTAAACCAATACAATCTGAAAAATTGTTCCTATACAGTGAATCTTCTTAATACAGATTTATCTTAATTCATCAGTGGTATTGATTTTGATGGATAACAGCAAGATTCTGCAAGTCATCAGTATGTCCACAGCTTCAGAGTTAAGAACGAGATTTCCAAACTAGTTCTGTATGTATGTAAACTATACATTATATGTACAATGCAATCATTTAGCGAACTAGAGGCACACGGTAACAATGTGACAACTGAAATTCTTCAGTACATTAATGAAAGCCATTTAAATGTAAGCAGCAGTAAAATGTGTCTCATGGAGCTTAACAACAGTAATTTTAATGATGGAATTGAACTATACATAGGCAATGGATTAGTAAAAAAACAATTTAGTGTAAAATTCCTCGGTTTAACGATTCAGAGCGATCTAACATGGGACGCACATGTTGACACTTTTGTCTAAGAATATATTTGCAATTAAAATAATTAGCAAGTTCTGCAAATACACTGTTGTCCTTAAAACTGAATACCATGCACTGTTTTCCTCTCACCTGTAATACAGAATAGCAATTTCAGGAGCAACAACCAAAGAAAATTTAAATAAACTATTACTACTTCAAAAAAGAGCAATAAAAATCATATGTGGAGCAAAATATAAGGAATCATCCCGTGGCTTGTTTCCAAATATTGGTGTGTTAACAGTAGTTACGTTTTAAAATCCATATTACTTGTTAAAAGACTGTAGTCCAACTTTTGTTCTGATTTGCATCAGTACAATGCCAGAAATAAAGAAAAATTCTACATCAGCAGCCATAGAACAGATCTCAATGAAAAGGGTCGACAAAATGCAGGTTTAAAGTTAGCCAATGCATTGCCCAGTAAAGTTATTACCCTTCCCACAATGAAGCTTAAATTTCAGCTAAAGAAATTCCTGTCACAAAATTCCTTTTACACATTAGAAGAATACCATACTTGTGTGCAGAATAAGAAGTGCTTCGCAAAGATGTGTAAATAGAGTTAAGTAAACTATTTTACCTGTAATTTAATCATTTTGTTAATCAGTGACGTATTCAGAAAATGTATTATTGTGCTATATATCAAGAATTGTAGCCTATTTTTATACATATGCAGTGAATCATTAGATGTTGAATAAAGTATTAATATTATTATTATTTTATTATTATTAAGAAAGAGTTATTCTGGGCGAATTCTAGTCTGCAGCAAAAATGCAGATTTGTTCTATTAAAAATAAAATTTGACGCCAATTTATCTGTGGTTAACAAGATTACATGATAGTTATTACTTCTTAACCGATTGAGCCTACTCGTTAAGGTTGTAATAAATTAGAAATATATATAATCTATCATTAACACATTAAAAGATAATTGATGTGAAGCCATTCATTGCTTCTCTCTGCATGGGGGAGGAACAGAAAGATAGTACACTATTTGGCGGAAATTATTGTCATATTTCAGGAAGAAAATCCGGCGGTAAGTTTCAGTTGTGCATATTGACTATTGAAAATACAATGGTTTATGGTATTACGCCGAAAATTCCAACAGAATTGGCGACTTATTTTTGTCTGAAATGTTAACCTTTTCTCACGTGAAGAAGCAGCGTCAGTTATGAGTAATGGCTCCTTTTTATGTTGATAGGTTTAATTTTGCTTCTTTTGCCAAAGTACTGTATAATTTGCACAAAATAGCAGCTACCGCAACAGAATCCTGAACATAATGTCTTATTAAACAAGTAATTGGCAACCAGACAGATCAGTAGCTTACTGAAAAGCTCATTGTGTCACTTTACAGTAACATGAAACAAGAAATTTCGTGTTTTTCATACTAGCAGATTTTAATTTCATTGGCTGTCGATGACTCCTAAAAAATTACAGTTTTGATTTGAAAAAAAAAATTAAACAAAATCTATAGATTCTGCTATATCTCCAAAGATAAAAAACTTCCGTATGTTAACTGTACGGCAATATACTCTCTTCTTTGAATACTATCAATTATGGACATCTTGTTTCAGTATCTCGAACAGTTTACTAGATATGAGGGATTTTATGAATATTTCACTTTTATGCGTATGCAATTGGAAGTAAATGCACAGCATAAAATCCATTTTCTCGAGTCAGAGGCAGATAATGATTCTCTCTCAAGTTTAAAGAAATATTTGTCACATTTCATACACAGCAATATATGGTCTAGAATGAGATTTTCACTCTGCAGCGGAGTGTGCGCTGATATGAAACTTCCTGGCAGATTAAAACTGTGTGCCAGACCGAGACTCGAACTCAGGACCTTTGCCCTTCGCGGGCAATTGCTCTACCAACTGAGCTATCCAAACACGACTCACGCCCCGTCCTCACAGCTTTACTTCTGGTCTAATATGAACGAAACATAAGTTCATAGCGACCCCCTATTTTTCATTGCAATGTCTTCAGATTCCGTGTTTGTATGTGAAATATCACAATAACTATGACCTAGAGTTGCCCTCTACCAAAACTACTATTCAATTCAATGGTTTTGTACCCTACATAAACGATGTAGTTAATGTTAGGATTACTGGTAGCATTGGTAGGGAAAGAAACATAAATGAATGTGTATGAGAAACTGAGACTTCTTATTTTGCACGTAATTAGAACTGCACATAATCTAGTGTTAAGCCATTGAGTATTGAAATCCTTACAAAATAAAAATTGCATTATATAAGTAATAAAAATTAGTTGATCGCATAACTTCTACGCTTCTATGTGAGCAAAGCAGCTGCTTTTGATGCCAGTACAGCTTACATGGACAAACATGAAAAAATCTGTACAATTACTGATGTTATTTTGTACCCAATAGAATCTTCTTCATTGTGATTAAAGGCAAGAGTTTCCAGTTGTATTGATAAGTATTAAAGCTAAAGAGATGTTTGATATGTTTTTATTTTCCAGTTTTTTTTTTATTTTCATTTTTTTAGGAAACTGCGTTTTCTAGCGCTATGTGACAACACTGTATTGTTTTTTTTTTCTATTTTTACTATAACATCCCTTTGCTTCACGTTACAAATCAACAATTTTCGAATAAACCCAGAATTAATCAATGACAGTTCCAGTTTTGCCATAAATGCTATTTATTTTAAGTAACAGACAGGTTACACGGCCATTTGTATATTCTAACTCAGGTTCTACGCGGTTCACCAGTTCCAGTTTGTAGGGGACATAGTAAGCCACTGATTGCATACCCAAACAAAGCGATCTAAATGAGGTAACGACCGATAGGCCTGAAACACACTTAATGTACAGGTAATGCAGCAACGATCTTAACTGATCAAAGCTACTAGGAAAACTACCGTAGTCTACAATCACTTCTGACAGTCTAAGGTAGTTTCACAACTCTGTCAAGAGCGTTAACGAAATCGTAGGCACTTCAGCGTGAAGCTGACATATAAAGCTAAAAGTAACGTAGAAATCTTTTTTTTTTACCTTATAGGTTCTGTAAAATCGTCTGACAAAGAGTGCACTACTGTGTCTAGATTCTATCAGCGCAGCGCCACACTCGTCAACTCTGGCCCACTCAGCATGATGGCCATGAGGCGAGCTCACCGCGGCCTTCTCGTTAGGTGGCGGTGCGATGAAACGGCGGCACGCCGACATCCCTTGGGCCTTAAAGGCATGGTCGAGGGATTCATATGTATTTACACAGTCCCTCAATATGAATGTTCTCCATCATCCCCCATAATCAGCCAAGCTCAGAACGAAAGGCATTTCCTGCCTTCAAAATACTGGTCTCCAACGCTTTCTCCTCTGACATCATTGCTATCACCTACCTTTCACCCGCAGCCATGAGCCATCCTACTGATCCCCAGCATCAGTTTCCAGCCTACCAGAATTCACCATGGCTCACGCCAAAATTCGTCAACTTACACATCACTGTTCATTTTGTATGTACGCTGAAGAACCAAAGAAACTGGTACACCTGCCTAAAATCGTGTAGCGCCCCAGTGACTACACAGCTTTGCCACAGCACGACGTGGCATGGACTCGACTTAAGTCTGAAGTAGTGCTGGAGGGAAGTGGCACCATAAATCCTGCAAAGCTCTCCATAAACCGGTAAAAGTACGAGGGGGTGGAGATCTATTCTGAACAGCATGTTACAAGGCATCCCAGATATGCTCAATACTGTTCATGGCTGAGGAGTTCGGTGGCCAGCAGAAGCGTTTAAACTGAGAAGAGTGTTTCTGGGGCCAATCTGTAACAACATGTGGGATGTCGCATTGTCCTGGTGGAATTGTCCAAGTTCGTCAGAATGCACAATGGACATAAATGGATGCAGGTGATCAGACGGGATGCTTATGTATGTGTCACCTGTCAGAGTCATATCTACACGTATCAGGGGTTGCATATCACTCCAACTGCACACACCCCACACCATTACAGAGCCTCCACCAGCTTGAACAGTCCCCAGCTGACATGCAGGGTCCATGGATTCATGAGTTGTCTCCATACCCGTACACATCCATCCACTCGATACAACTGGAAACGAGACTCATCTGACCAGGCAACATGTTTCCAGTCATCAACAGTCCAATGTCGGTGATGACAGGCCCAGGCGAGGCGTCAAGCTTTGTGTTGTGCAGTCATCAAGGGTACACAAGTGGGTCTTTGGCTCCGAAAGCCCATGTCGATGATGTGTCGTTGAATCGTTTGCACGCTGACACTTGTTCATGGCCCAGCGTTGAAATCTGCAGCAGTTTGCGGAAGGGTTGACTTACGTCACATTGAATGATTCTCTTCAGTCGTCATTGGTACGGTTCTTGCACGATCTTTTTCCGGGTGCAGCGATGTCAAAGATTTGATGTTTTACCAGATTCAGATATTCACGGTACACTCGTGAAATAGTCGTAGGGCAAAATCCCTACTTTATCGTTACCTTGGAGAAGCTGTCCCCCATCGCTCGTGCGCCGACTATAACATAACCTTCAAACTCAAGCAAATATTGATAACCTGCCATTGTAGCAGCAGTAACCAATCTAACAGCTGCTTCAGATACTTGTCTTGTATAGGCGTTGCCCACTGCAGTGCCGTATTCTGCCTGTTTACATATCTCTGTATCTGAATATGTGTATCTATGCCAGTTTCTTTGGTGCTTCATTGTATATTAATGACCATCCAGACAGTATTGGTAGGAACTTCAGGCATTTTGCAGACGATGCAGTATTCTGTAATGAAGTACTGTCTGAAAACATCTGCACAAATACTCACTCAGATATGTATAATATTTCAAACTTTTACAAAGCCTGGGAGCAACTATATCTACATGTCTACATCTGCTTCTACATTGATACTCTGCAAATCACATTTAAGTGCCTGGGAGAGGGTTCACCGAACCACCTTCACAATTCTCTATTATCCCAATCTCGTATAGTGCGCGGAAATAATGAGCGCCTATATCTTTCTGTACGACCTCTGATTTCCCTTATTTTATCGTGGTGATCGTTCATCAGTATGTAGGTCGGTGTCAACAAAATATTTTCGCATTCGGAGGAGAAAGTTGGTGTTTGGAATTTCGTAAGATGATTCGCCGCAACGAAAAACGCCTTTCTTTTAATGATGTCCAGCCCAAATCCTGTATCATTTCTGTGACACTCTCTCCCATATTTCGCGATAATACAAAAGATGCTGCCTTTCTTTGAACTTTTTCGATGTACGCCGTCAGTCCTGTCTGGTAAGGATGCCACACCTCACAGCAGTATTCTAAAAGAGGGCGGATAAGCGTAGTGTATGTAGTCTCCTTACTAGGTCTCTTACATTTTCTGAGTGTCTGCCAATAAAACGCAGTGTTTGGTTCGCCTTCACCACAACATTTTCTATGTGTTCCTTCCAATTTAAGTTGTTCATAATTGCAATATCTAGATGTTTAGTTGAATTTAAAGCTTTTAGATTAGACTGATTTATCGTGCAACCGAAGTTTAACGAGTCCCTTTTAGCACTCATGCGGATGACCTCACACGTTTCGGTATTTAATGTCAACTGCCACTTTTCGCACCATTCAGATATCTTTTCTAAATCGTTTTGCAGTTTGTGTCGATCTTCTGATGACTTTATTGTAGTCGATAAACGACAGCGTCATCTATAAACAACCAAAGACAGCTGCTCATATTGTCTCCCAAACTTCGAGCATAGATATTGTCTATGGTCGAAGCTCCCAAATCGTTTATATAGATAAGGAACAGCAAAGAGCCTATAACACTACCTTGGGGAACGCCAGAAATCAATTCTGTTGCACTCGATGACTTTCCGTGAATTACTACGAATTGTGACCTTTCTGACAGGAAATCACAAATCCAGTCACATAACATACGATATTCCATAAGCACGCAATTTCACTACCAGCCGCTTGTGTGATACAGTGTTAAAAGCCTTCCGGAAGTCCAGAAATACGGAATCGATCTGAAATTCCCTGTCAATAGCAATCAGTACTTCATGTGAATAAACAGCTAGTTGTGTTTCACAGGAACGATGTTTTCTAAACCCATGTTGACTGTGTATCAATAGACCGTTTTCTTCGAGGTAATTCGTAATGTTCGAAACAATATATGTTCCAAAATCCTGCTGCTTAACGATATGGGCTTGTAATTTAGTGGATTACTCTTACTACCTTTCTTGAATATTGGTGTGACCTGTGCAACTTTCCAGTCTTTGGGTATGGAACTTTCGTCGAGCGAACGGCTGTATATGATTGTTAAGTACGTAGCTAATGCATCAGCATACTCCGAAAGGAACCTAATTGTTATACAATCTGGACCAGAAGACTTGCTTTTATTAAGTGATTTACTCCAAGGATATTTACTTCTACGTTACTCATATTGGCAGCTGTTCTCCATTCGAATTCTGGAATGTTTACTTCGTCGTCTTTTGTGAAGGCACTTCGGAAGGCTGTGTTTAGTAACTCTGCTTTGGCAGCACTGTCTTCGATAGTATCTCCATTGCTATCGCGCAAAGAAGGCATTGATTCTTTCATGTCGCTAGCATACTTCACATACGACCAGAATCTCTTTGGATTTTCTGCCAGGTTTCGAGACAAAGTTCCGTTGTGGAAACTCTTATAAGCATCTCGCATTGAAGTCCGCGCTAAATTTCGAGCTTCTGTTGAAGATCGTCAATCTTGGGGATTTTGCGTCTGTTTGAATTTGGCATGTTTGTTTAGTTGTTTCGTTCTAACTCGTTTTGTGTACCAAGGAGGATAAGCTCCATCGTTTGTTAATTTATTTGGTATAAATCTCTCGCTTTTCTTTAGGTGTTCATAAATGCAAAACTGTGCACTCGACAAACGCAAAAAAGTAGTATCCTGTGAATGCGACATCAGTGATCACAGTTACTATCTACATCTACATCATAGTCGGCAAGCCACCTAATGGTGTGTGGCGGAGGGTACTTTTTGTACCACTACTGAGCCCTCTAATCCTGTTCCACTCGCGAATTGCGCGTGGGAAGAACGGTTGTCGGTAAGCCTCTGTATTGGCTCTAATTTTCTTCTCGTGGTCATTACGCGCGAAGTATGTAGGGATCTGGAGGCATCTGGTTTTACTGTCGATACACGGCGAGTGCTCTCAAATCTGTTTACATGTATTTCAGCTTAGGTGGTTGTTAATGGCCAACTGATTTATGTTGTCCAACTGTTCCCGGAAAGTTTTCTCTCTAAATTTCAATAGTAAATCTCTCCATGATGCACAACGCCTCTCTTGTAACGTCTGCCAATGGAGTTTGTTGAGCATCTGCGTAACGCTCTCGTGCCAGTTAAACGATCCCGTTACACAATGTGCCGCTCTTCGGTGGATCTTCTCTATCTCTTCTATGAGTCCTATCTGGTAGGGAACACAGATAGATGGACAATATTCAATAATGGGTGAACAACTCTCCATAATAAAACCACTTCACAAAAAGGATAGTACAGCTGTCATAAATAATTATAGGTCAGTGTCATTATTGTCAGGTTTCTCTAAAGTAATTGAAAGAGTAATGTGTGAAAGGCTAGCTGACTTCCCGAATAAAAATAAAATACTGACTAATGCTCAAATGGGTTTGGAAAGAACAGATCCACAGAAACGGCTGTCTTCCAGTTCATGAAAAGGTTCTAAATGCCTTGGACAAGAACGAATTAAGTTGTGGAATATTCTTAGATTTACCTAAAGCATTTGATTTAATCAGCCATGACTTATTGCTTATGAAACTGGAATGTTATGGGGTCCGTGGACTTGCCTTCAACTGGTTCAAGTCTTATCTCTCTGATAGACAACAGAAAGTACAAATATGTCATGAAGGCAAAGAGTATATTTCAGATTTCAAAAAATCTAGCTATGGAGTGCGCCAGGGTTCTGTGTTAGGCCCTCTGTTGTTCTTGGTGTACATAAACGATTTGCCAAATCATCTGACAGTTGTAGAAACGGTGATGTTCGCTGATGACACTAGGATTTTTATAAAAGGATACACTGAGGATGATCTACAGCAGAGTGTCTCTAAGATAATAAATGAGACAGGAAAATGGTTTAGTGATAATGCTTTGATCATAAATAAGGATAAAAAGGTATTGATGAATTTCAGTAATATTAAAAGTAAAGCTAGAAGAAGAGTAAAAGCTGAGTTAGGGAGCTACGTTATTGCACAAGCTCCATACACAAAATTCCTTGGTATATGGGTGGATGAGCACTTGAGATGGGAAAAGCACCTAGAAGTTTTGAGTAAAAAATTAAGTCAATGCTGCTATGTGCTAAGAATGTTTCGGGAATGCTGCAACACTGAATCATTGCTGTGTGCCTGTTATGCTTGCAAGAACAGTTTGCTTAGATATGGTGGGGAAATACAAGTATGGCAAAAAAAGCTTTCAAACTTCAAAAAAGGGCTATTAGAACATTGAAAGAGGTTCCCTGCAGAGTGTCATGCAGGGAAATATTTAAATAATTTAAAATAATGACTCTTCCTAGCCCATACATCTATAAATGTGTATGCTTTCTGAAAACTCACCAGGAATTTTCAACATTAAACAATCAGGTTCATAACCATGAAACAAGAAACAGGGATGATTTTCACAGAGACACCTACAAAGGAGCATTGCACCAAAAAAGTGTAAACTACCAGACCAAAATACTTTTTAGTGCATTGCCTTCTACAATAAATAAAATTAAAGAATTTCATAAATTCAAGTAAGATCTGAAACAATTTTTACTAACACATAGTTTTTATAGCATTTAGGAATATCTGAATATGGAAAAGTAATATTATTTATATATATACTGATATAAAATATTTGCATTTATTATCCAAGCTTTGAAACAAATTAAAGATAAGAAACTGTATTGTAATTGACTACATCCATACAAAGTATATTGTTAATGGATGAATAAAGAGATTGATTGATTGAATAAGCACCTTATAAGGCACTTCCTTCGAAGATGAGCTACGTTTCTTTAACATTCTTCCTGTGAATCTGAGTCTGGCATCTGTGTTTCCCACTACTTCTTTTATGTGGTCATTCCACTTCAGGTCGCTCCGAATAGTTAATCCTAAGTATTTTATGGCGGGTAATGTTGCCAGCAGTTTGTCATCAATAGTGCAGTGGTTTTCTTTTCCTATGTATGCGCAATATGTTACATTTATTTACGTTCAGGATCAACTGCCAGAGTCTGCACCATTCTCAATTCTCTGTAGGTCATTCGTCAAATCGTTACAATCTTCTGGCGTTGCTACTTTGTTACAGACAACCGCATCGTCTGTGAACAGCCTTACAGAGCATCCGACGCTTTCCGCTGTATCATTCACGTATTGTAAACAGTACCGGTCCTATCACACTTCCTTGGGGTATTCCGGAAATTACCTTCACATGTGTTGATTGTGATCTTTAAGAGCGACATGTTGAGCTCTGCCTGCAAGGAAGTCTTGAAGCCAGTCGCAAATCTGCTCCGATACTCGATACGCTCGCATGCCCCCCCCCCCCCCCGCCCTACTAAACGAAACGCGGTACGGTGTAAAATGCCTTCGTGAAGTCAAGGAACACACGGCATCAACCTGAGCGCCATTGTCTACCGGGACTGTCGATCCTACAGAGGAACAGAGTGAGCTGAGTTTCTCAAAACCTCTGTTTGTGGAAGGCATGTTCATTTTTATAGAGGAGATTTTCCAAGACTGTCATAATTCTTGAGCACAATACATGTTCCATAATCCTACAACAGAATGACGTCAACAATGTAGGTCTATAATTATGTGTATCTGTTCTATGGCCCTTCTTAAAAACTGTTCAGTCGCTAGGTACCTTTCGTTACTCAAGCGATTTACGATTGATTGCTACTAGAAGGGAAGCAAATTCTTTCGCATAATCTTTTCAAAATCTCTCCAATAGGGTAATAAATATGAATACCAGTGTGTAATATTTTGTAGGGATGTGAAATGGAACGATTACATAGCTTAGTCGTAGATAAAGCAGAGTTAAGTTCATTGGCAGAATACTAGGTAAATGAAGTCACCAAAGAAGATTTACAAAACTTTCCTGTGACTCATTCTACAATATTGCTCAAGTGTGTGGGACCCGTACCAGATAAGTGGAATGGGATACTGAACGTAAGAAAAAAGGGATGCACGAATGTTCAGACGTTTGTTTCACCCACAGGAGACCGTCGCGGAGCTGCTGAAAGAACTGAATTGATAGACACTTGGAGATAGATGGAGAGCATCCCGTCCAGTACAAAAAATAACTTTTAACTTATGAAGGTAGAAAACCATCTACTCATCTCTGACGTAGGGATCGCAGACCCGATTTGACTACAGCACGCACAGAGGAGTTTAAGCAGTTATTCTTCCTGCAGCACTCCATACATGAATGGAACGGGATAAAGCCCTAATTGATCGCCAAAACCACTATTTCCTATCGTGACTGGCACTGCTAAATCTGCATTTTAATAAAGTCGCAGACAATCACTGCAAGATGTTTATGCTGACTGTTCAGTGATTAGAAAGCCCTGTCCATATTCCAGGAGGGACCAAGTGGCTCCCACCCTCCCTTCGTACATCATGGATGCCAAAGTTCACGAGTTCCTCAGAATTAGGACACGGTTTTGCACTTCATCAGTAGCTGTTGTTGTTGTTGTCTTCAGTCCTGAGACTGGTTTGATGCAGCTCTCCATGCTACTCTATCCTGTGCAAGCTTCTTCATCTCCAGTACCTACTGCAACCTACATCCTTCTCAATCTGCTTAGTGTATTCATCTCTTGGTCTCCCTCCCTCTACGATTTTTACCCTCCACGCTGCCCTCCAATGCTAAATTCGTGATCCCTTGATGCCTCAGAACATGTACTACCTAAAAAAAAAGAAAAAATACGATTCAAGTTACCTGATAGTTAACACTCTACGCATTGGGGCTGGTTTCCTCCAATCAGAACGCTCAATGTCAACCATTTTCGATGGCCAAACTGCCATAACAATTAGTTCACTTCACATTCCTTGTCCGACTTCCTTTCTTGATACCGTATGTTTGGATCCAGAATCCTGAGTCGACCCCTTTTATTTCGTATTTTATCAAACTCGATAACCATACCAAAAACAGAACACACACCGATGCTGATGAAATACACCCTTTTCATACACATATTCCTTTATAACGGAAGCTACGGCGGTCTCGGGTATTGTTATTTATTTTCTTACAAAACACTAGTCATCTCGAATAGCAAGAAGTCGTAATAACATGCTAGATGGAAGTTTGATGCTTTGTGACAGAATAAATAAAAATTTGAGTGAAACCATCATAACTTCTGTTACCGTATAAAGAAAATGAGTGTGAATACGTCGAAAAGAACGGGATACAAGGTTACATAATCAAAATTCCTAATTATCAAGCTAAATAACGCAATTTCTGAAGTGAAATGGACAAGAAACAGAAAATAGAGACCGTTTAGTTTGTAGATGGCAAGCTGTAAGAAAATGTGTAGTAGTTGTAAAGTTACTTGCATAAAAACAGCGTATTCGCATCATGTAAGGTATGCGAAAACTGTATAAATATTTGTCCTCCAAACCAGTACTCTAGGTCCAATTTTCGCACAGCTTAAACGTGTAATAATTCGTGTATAAGTTAGGTGATGTACGTCATTAACCCTAAAACAGACAAGTGTGAACAAAAATTACCCGTACATTTTTTCTTTTATTAAAAAAATCACGATAAACGTAAGTCTATGCTTAAGGGCCTTTTTCTGTTTCTTTCGTATTATGAAGTACTATATTGCACAATTATATAGTTAAAATTAAAAAAAACTGGAAATAAAAAATACAACTTTTATGCTAAAGAGCGTATTTTTCTCTAGGTTGATGCTGCCTGTGACCAAGATTCAAATTGTGTTCAAATTTAATTTTGCAACTTTGGCATGCTGTAACTGTAGTAACCCATTAAGAAAACTGCTATTTCTTCAAGTAACTTTATGGCTACTAGTTTATTACCTTTATGTAACATCACCATTTGGTAATTCATAGGCATGTGGTAACAAGGTGTGCAAGTGTTAAGTGTCATCCGTAAATGTAATTATTCCGTCCATTTGAAGTGTTGCTTGAAAGTTTTCAGTGTACCATAACCTATATATTATAACTTCCAGCTGCACAAATATATTTCAAGGAAGACACAATACATGAAAGTCATAGATCAAGTAAACAGAGTGTGACATGCGTACACTTTAACAGTCGAATCATAACTGAGTCCTAGTCTAGCGGCCGCTGGCTGGCTGGCCGCTTAGATGGCGCTGCTGCTGCATGGCTGGCAGACAGCGCCGCATGTAGAGGACGCTTGTAACTGCGCGGTGGCACTTTGAAAGATCATCGGTGAGTCACAACACTTTCCCAGCCGAAGCTGGTCCGAATGACGCACTGCAACACCCGTGTCTGTCTGGATTTCATACAGGCATTGGCCACAGTGTTGTAAGATGCGGCCAGGACTCCATTTTGGCCGCCTGCCATATCCCCGTATCCATACAAGGTCGTCGTCGGTGAACCGGTCAAGCGAAGGCACCCATGGCCGTGAAGTGGAAGGCCGCAGAAGATGAAGTAGCGTGCGGGGCTGTCGGCCATGTAAGAGCTCAGCCGGGCTGTGGTCGCCCATGGGGGTGAAACGATAAGAAGCCAGAAATTGGAGAAGCACATCATCAGCAGCAGAAGAAGTCAGGAGTTTCCTCATCTGAGCCTTAAATGTGCGGACCAGTCGTTCGGCCTCACCATTTGACTGTGGATGGAATGGAGGGCCTGTGACATTCATGACGCCGTGACAGGCACAAAAAATCCGCAAAATCGGAAATGGCAAATTGCGGACCAATATCAGTAACAAGAGTAGAGGGAAGGCCTTCCAAAGAGAAAATGCGAGCTAGAGCATTGGCGGTTGCCACGGTGGTAGGCGAAGTGCAACGGACAATGAAAGGAAAGTTAGGGTAGGCATCAATAACGAGAAGCCAATAAGTACCTAAAAAAGGTCCCGCGAAGTCAGCATGAATATGCTCCCAGGGCTTCTCAGGGCCACAGTGACAAAGATGACTTCGGGGCTGCGGCCTGTGACGCACAAGGGCCGCAGGGACAGACCATGTGTGCGATTTCAGAGTTGATGCCGGGCGCACATGACAGTGCGCCAGAGATTTGGTGTGTGAGACACCCCAGTGCCCTTGGTGAAGGAGGCGGAAGACCGAAGCATGCAAAGACGCAGGTACCACAACGCGCGGCGAAGCATTTTCGGTGGAAAGGAGTATAACACCATCCCTAGCCGAGGCGGTAATGAGAAGCGTAGTAGTTCCGCAATGGATCAGAAGTCTTAGCGGATGGACAATCTGGCCAATCCTTCTGAATACAGCGTAAAACCCGGGAGAGGGTAGGGTCAGAACCCGTAGCAGCCGCCAGCCGGTCCCCGGTGATGGGGAACCCGTCCACAACCCACTGCTCAGCAACATCCAGGTGGAAACACAAATGTTTGTCCCTATCGAATGCCAGATCAGGACGCATAGGAAGGCGAGACAGTGCATCAGTATTCACATGTTGAGCCATCGGCCGGAAATGAATCTCATAATTGAAACAAGACAAGTAAAGCGCCCAATGGTGGAGGGGGTGTGCACAGCTTTGTCAGGAAATGACATTGATGGATGAAACAAAGAAACAAGTGGTTTGTGATCCGTAACAAGATGAAATTTGGATCCATAGAGAAAAACACCAAACTTATGAAGAGCATAAATAGTGGCAAAAGCTTCTTTTTCAATTTGAGAATACTTTTGTTGGCCATCTGTGAGCGTTTTGGAGGCATAAGCAATGGGTTGTTCAGAACCGTCAGAAAAATGGTGTGCAAGGACTGCACCGACCCCGTATTGAGAGGCATCTGTGGCAAGAACAAGATGTTGGCCAGGTCGATAAGTAGCGAGGCCTGTTTCAGCACAGTCTTCAATTTCTGGAAAGCCGCATCACATGACATGGACTAGTGAAAAGGCACGTTTTTATGCAACAGGCGGTGCAACGGGTGAGCCACTGAAGCAGCAGACGGTAAAATCTTGTGATAGTATGCAATTTTCCACAAGAAGCCCTGCAGTTCCTTAACAGATGCAGGGCAAGGAAGGGCATCGATTGCAGCGACAGTTTGCTGAAGACGAATACCATCCCAAGAGAGTTGAAACATCAAGTACGTGATTGATGCCTGAAAAAATTTTGATTTCTGAAGATTACACTGAAGACTGGCAGTCTGTAAGACATGAAAAAGTGTGTGGAGATTCTGAAGATGTTCGTCAGTGGTGGAGCTAGTGACAACAATGTCGTCCTGGTAATTTATACACCCAGGGACAGTGAGCAATAATTGTTCCAAGAATCGCTGAAAGAGAGCAGGGGCGCAGGCAACCCAGAATGGTAATCGTTGGTATTGATAGAGGCCGAAAGGCGTGTTAAGGACCAGAAACTACTGGGAAGCAGTGTCGAGAGGAAGTTGATGATAAGCTTCTGACAGGTCTAGTTTAGAAAAATACTGGCCTCCAGCAAGTTTAGTGAACAATTCTTCAGGTTGAGGCATAGGGTAAGTGTCGATAAGGCATTGAGCATTTACAGCGGCTTTGAAATTGCCACTGAGACGAATATCACCTTTTGGATTAGCAACGACAACGACAGGAGAGGACCACTCACTGGAAGTGACAGGAAGCCCTGCAGCAGTGAGACGATTCAGCTCCCGTTTGACCTGATCACGAAGGGCCACAGGAATGGGCCGAGCCCAAAAAAACTTAGACCGAACAGTGGGTTTTAGCGTGATATGACCTTCAAAGTCGTTTGCACAGCCTAATCCAGGAGAAAAAAGGGACGAAAATGTCGTCGACAAGGAATCCAATTGAGCATAAGGAATAGCATCAGAGACGATATTGACAGAGTCATCTATGGAGAACGCGAAAGGCATCGAAACTGAAAAGATTCTCCATGTTACAATGGTCGACTACAAATATGGGAACAGTCCGAACGACAGATTTGTAAGATACCTCAGCATCAAATTGTCCCAAGAGAGAAAACTTCTGTTTATTGTAAATCCGTAATTGCCTAGTGACAGGTGGCAGGATTGGAGAACCCAACTGAAGATACATCTGAGAATTGATGATAGAGGCAGCAGACCCAGTATCCACCTGCATGCGAACATCTCGACCAAATATTTGGACAGTGAGGAATAACTTCCCTGAAAGGGAAGAAGTGCAATTGACAGACAACACAGAATCAGCGTCATGTTCATGAACATCATGTACGCGGTCGGATTTGCAGGCGGATGACACATGACCCTTTTTTTTTGCATTTGTGACACATGGCCCAACGTTGTGGAGAATCTTCTCGTTAATGTTTCGTAAAACACCGCGGACATGAAGGACGTTGCCGTGGGTGTTGCTGCAGTTTCTTAGAGGTTTGTTTACGGTTAGGCTGAGGCTGCACTTGGGAGCGTACTGCGGCCACGTCGGCCGGCGGGGACATGCCACACACTTCGTCAACATCGCACAGAGGTTGTATTTCCCCAACGTCGACCAAGCATCTATTTGCGCTCCAACGGCGCGAGAATTTTTAAAGGACTAAGCAACGGATAGGACTTCATCTAGAGTCGGATTTGCCAACTGAAGGGCACATTGCCTAACTTCTTTGTCAGGCGCTGATCAGATAATAGCATCCCGGACCATGGAATCAGCATAGGATTCTTTGTGAACTTCAGTAACAAATTGACAGTTTCCACTGGGGCCGTGAAGTTCAGCAGCCCAAGCGCAATAGGATTGATTTGGTTGTTTTTGACAACGATAAAAGGCGACACGAGAGGCTACCACATGTGTTTGCTTTTGAAAATAGACTGACAGAAGTGAGCACATTTCAGCAAAGGTCTAAGATGCAGGATCTTTCAAAGGAGCCAATTACGACAACAACCGATACATTTGAGGTGAAACCCATGATAGGAACAGAGACTTACATGTTTGTTCGTCCGCGACGTGGAATGCCAAGAAGTGCTGTAGAAGATGTTTTTCGTAATCAGACAAGTCTTCCGCTGTCTCGTCGTAAGGAGGAAAAGTAGGTAGAGACAACGACGAGAGACGCCCCGCATTTGATGCCGCAACGAAATCACGAATCGCATTTGTGAGAAGCATTTGCTATTCTATCAGACCTTGAAATAGTTGCTCTAAAGTAGCCATGGAAACATGTGGGTCAACAATGGGAAAGAAAAATTCCATCCTCGTCGCCAATTGTTATAACTTCAAGTTGAACAAAAATATTTCAAGGAAGACGCAATACATGAAAGTCACAGATCAAGTAAACAGAGTAAGACGTGCGTACACTAACAGTCAAATCACAACTGAGTCCAAGTCTAGCAGCCGCTGGCTGGCTGGCCGCTTAGATGGCGCTGCTGCTACATGACTGGTAGACAGCGCCGCATGTAGAGGATGCGAGTAACTGAGCGGCGGCACTTTGAAAGATCGGCAAGTCACAACACTATATATGTGCAATTATTTCTGTTTTTGAAACTTTTCATCAAGGAAAAAGATGCATTATTCAGTTATTGCATCAAAGAGTGAATAGAAATTTTGGATAACATGTATATCCAAGTACAGACGTTATGTTTCTAGTTTGCACAATCTTTCATTGTTCAAGTTACGGCTGCAGTTGCTTGTCACACCATTTACCAGAGAAAAATTGGTTAGTATGTAAACTTACACATTTTGGACATCCTATTTGTCCTTAGCACTACATCTTTAGTTTTAATGTCACAGAGCACTTTTAAACTATCCCACATTGCAAACACAGTCACTTAGAATAAACCTATATTACAGGATTTATACCCTACTGAAACTCAAGCAAATTTTTCCCCTTGGTTGGTGTTCCATGTAAGCTAAAATAACTTTGCACCCTGTCATTAAATACATATGTAAACCAACATAAAATATGACACTCAATTGTCGCTTCTATTGCATTTATATAAAACTATATAAATTTATGAATATAATAGAGACATGTGCGGGTGGATATGTGTGTGTGTGTGCGAGTGTATACCTGTCCTTTTTTCCCCCTAAGGTAAGTCTTTCCGCTGCCGGGATTGGAATGACTCCTTACCCTCTCCCTTAAAACCCACATCCTTTCGTCTTTCCCTCTCCTTCCCTCTTTCCTGCTGAAGCAACCGTTTGTTGCGAAAGCTTGAATTTTGTGTGTATGTTTGTGTTTGTTTGTGTGTCTATCGACCTGCCAGCGCTTTTGTTTGGTAAGTCACATCACCTTTGTTTTTAGATATGAAGTATATAAATTGATACAGGTATTGGATAAATAATGCTGTATTCAAAGTATACTCCATTGTCTGTTATTCATTTTTCCCATCTTTCAGAAATTTGAGAACACCAACTGAGTAAAGATTTTTCCCTTTTGCTACAAACCATTCATTGAACCATTTTTTCCCATCTTTGTACAAACTAAAGCACTACTCAGCAAGTGCGTGACCTATCGATGCCATTGAGCGGTAATCGGGAGGAGCCAAGTCTGATGACTAAGCCGAATGCTTCCAACATGTCGTGAACTGGTTTTGCCGTATGTGAAGGAGCATTGTCATGAGGAAAATTGACTTTGTGTTGCCTCTTTTGGTATTGTGGCCTTTTTGCAAGCAGCAAATGGTTCATATTAGTCAATTGTTGTTGGTAATGTTTAGTATTAACCATTTCTCCAGGTTATAAAAACTCATAATAGACCATGCCCCTCTGGTCCCACCAAAAATAAAGTATAATCCTTCTGCGAAAGTGATTCGGTCTTGCGGTCAATGTGGGTGGTGTGCCAGGGTCTATCTATGTTTTTTTGCACCTCAGGTTCTCAAAATAAAACCACTTTTCATCCCCTTTAACTATACAATGCTAAAATGACTTCTTTTTGTATCAAATGAGTAAAATCTCACATGTATTTTTGCCTGTCAGTCAACTCATGTGGTACTGAACTAAAAGTCTTCTGAATCTTTCCATCTCTTGTAGCTGACTGAAAATAGCTTGTTGACTAATGCACAATTGCTTGGTGAGTTGTCCTTGTGTTTGCAATTCATCTTCTTTTAACAATGCTTTCAATTCCACACCATACTTTTTTGTGGTTTTCCACATTCCTTGTTTGCAACAACAAAGCCATTGAGGGAATATCGTATAGTTGTAGGTAAACAACTAGAATTCTCTCATATACAGATTTATTCACACTTAGCGTCTACACAGATACAAGTCCGGAGGCTAAATGCCGTTAGCGTCCAACATGCTCTCTTACACACAGAACAAATATCGGATTTTTATGGCGCTCTACGCCACATAGCCTCCCCCCCCCCCCCCCCCCCCGAGCAGCGCGCAGTATGGAGTACGTCCCTGTGAATGGGGGGGGGGTGAAAAGTTAGGAAGGTAACGCACAGTTGTTCTGTGTCAGGCGGAAGCGGTCGACTGGTAGGAGACCGGGGGGTGAAGCCCGGTACATAGACGGTGAAGTCAGCAAGTGACCCTGGCGGCTGAAGACAACGTCCCATCCTGGAGTGAAGGTGTAGCACTTCGTCAGCCGGCAGGCGGAGAATCACCTTGCCAGAAGGCCTAACAAAGGCACGCAAATTGCCACACGCAGCACTTCTGCTCAATTTAAAGCGGCGCACCACACGAGATTCTGCACTTCCTACCTCAATATTGTCACACGCGAGTACCACACACACTGTATCGCCATCTACAACAACAGATAATTTATGTATGTCATCAGGGTGCACATGTGTTGTGAATTCTTGGATGGCACCTGTACGGGCAAAGGTAGGGAGGCAGGGAGGTGTGGGAAAGCCATGGCAGGGGGAAGCATCTGCTAAGAGGGGGGTGGCAGGTGCACTAGACTGTGCAGGAGACAACCTCGGGCGATCAGCTGACAGACGAGGGAGCGTGACCGAAGGCAACGAGGAGCCAGTGTGGGTTGAACGGCGTGACAAAGAGCTGTCACACGAAGATGGTAACACAATGGTAGAATCCGAGTGGTTTGCAGTTCGACTGCGAGGGCTGTGAGGAGTGAAGCCCCGAAAAGATTGGCCACTCGAATTAGATGAACGTGGAGAAGGAGCAGTGCTCAGCAGAGAAACACGCTGTGGAAAATCGATAGCCAAATGCATGGTGTGAGAAGATGGATGGCCGCTCGAAGCAGGAGTGGGAGAAATAGGGGCAGAATCAGGGAGGTTCACCTGAGGCTCAATGAAAGCTGGTTTCACTCGGTTGAGTGAGACCGTGGTTACAGAGTCTTTTATGAGGAGATCCATGTTATTCTCAGAGCGTTTGACGACCTTGTAAGGACCTGTGTAGGGCGTCTGAAGTGGGGCTTTGACTGAGTCATCACTGAGAAACATGTACTCACAAGAGTCTAGCGTGCGCGGTACGTACACGTGCGGAGGTGTATGAGCAGCCGGAGGTGGCGGCTGAATTTTGCTGCAGTGCAAGCACACCCTCTCGAGAAGTGAACGGAGTTCAGAGGGCCGTGGAAGTGGGATCAGAGTGACTAATTCTCCAGGCAAAACCAGAGGTTGGCCATATACAAACTCGGCTACGGACCCCTTGAGGTTTTCCTTGAAAGTTGCACGAAGGCCAAGAAGCACGAAGGGCAATGCCTCTGTCCATAGTGCGTCATGGCAATGCAGGGAAGACTTCAGGCTGCGATGCCATCGCTCGACAAGCCCATTGCTTTGGGGGTGGTATGCAGAAGTATGAATTTTGACAATACCACACATTTTACATAAGTCAGAGAAAACTGAAGACTCGAATTGTCACCCCTGGTCAGTGGTGAGGTAAACAGGTGAGCCAAATCTAGAGATCCATGAATCTAAGAATGCTTGACTTACTGTCTCAGAGGTAATGTTCGGAATAGGCACAGCCTCAGCCCACCGAGTCATCCTGTCAATAGCTGGAAACAAGTAACGGAAACCCTCGGAGGGGGGCAAAGGGCCTACGAGGTCAACATGAACATGGTGAAACCAGCTTGGAGGTTGGGCAAAACAGCCAAGGGGTGGAGAAGTGTGCCTGGAAACTTTGTTCTGTTGACACACCATACATGCCCTTGCCCAAGACTGACAGTCGCGGCGCATGTTTCTCCAGACAAACCGTTCAGCTACCAGACGGGTGGAGGCTTTGACACCGGGGTGTGCTAATGTGTGTAGTTTGTCAAAGACCTGGCGTTGAAGGGGCTTAGGAATGAATGGCCGCAACATACCAGTCGATTCATCGCACCACACTAAGTCAGATATGCCAGGGAAAGTAGAGCATACCGGTTGGAGAGAGGAGCTGTGGTCTGAAATTAACTGCATGGTATCGGGGTCTGCTGATTGCAACCGAGGTAGGTGCGTTAAGTCAATTAAGGTTGTGACAGCACCAACACGTGAGAGAAAATCAGCGACCACATTGTCCGCTCCTCGGATGTAGCGAATGTAATTTGTAAATTGCAAGATGTAATCAATGTGACGAAAGCGTCGTGCGGGCGGATCAGCCGCAGGATTTTTTATGGCAGGAACCAACGGCTTGTGATCAGTGAGCACATAGAAATCTCGTCCCTCAACATCAGTTCTGAAGTGTCTTATGGCCTTGTAAACTGCAAGTAGTTCTCTGTCGAATGCTGAGTATTTCTTCTGCGCATTGTTTAACTTTTTTGAGAAAAACTGCAGGGGGATCGTAACATCGTTGTATGTCTGACTCAGTACTGCGCCAATAGCATTGTCACTAGCGTCAGTAGTGATAAACATTGTGGCGTCCGCCCGTGGGTGAGCAATAGTGACAGCGGAGGTCAACAGCTGTTTGAGTTCATGCCTTGTCCGTGTCTGGTGTCCATGGTACCTGGCGGGTGCCAGAAGTTTGTGGGCCAGCGAGAGCATCTGTGAGAGGAGCCTGCACCGCAGAAGCGGCTGGCAAATGTTTCCGCTAATAATTAATTGTTCCGATGAACCTGCGTAATTCCCTGTAGGTCTGAGGGCATAGCATCTCGAGAACAGCCTTGATCTTGTCCTGTGGTGGTGTCAGACCGTCCGATGACACAACATAACTTAGGAATGTGACGGATGACTGGTGCAATTGAGTCTTTTTATTGTTCAGTTCAATACCAGCGGCTGCTAAAATATCTGTCACGACTTGAACACGCTCCTCACTCTGTTCTAAAGTAGAAGCAAAAACCAATATGTCGTCCATATATACGAAACAAAAGTCTAGATGGGATAAAGTGTGATTGATGATACGCTGCCACGTTTGGGGGGCATTTTTCAACCCAAACGGCATAAATTTGTATTGGAACAGCCCGAAGGGAGTGGTTATGGCAGTCTTTTCAATGTTCTCCGGAGCCATAGGAATCTGATGAAATGCGTATTTACAGTCCAAAACAGAGAAGTATTTTGCACCTGCGAGCGCATGATTGAAGTCTGCGATGTGTGGGACCGGATATTTATCAATAATGGTGCAGGCATTTAAACGCCTATAGTCTCCAACCATACACCAAGTACCATCTTTCTTTTGGTCAAACAGGATAGGACTAGCCCAGCAACCAGAAGAAGGTTCAATTATTCCCTTTTGTAACAGATCGTCCAATTGTTCTTTTGCAATTTTCATAAATTCCGGCTTGAGGCGGCGTGGACGTTGCGATATGGGCGGCCCATAGGTTAGACGTAACCGATGAACTGTGCCATTAGTGACTACTGCAATATGTGGCGCAGCACGATAGTCAGATGTCCGTGAAGCAGAGCAGGCAGTGGCGGACGGGCCAAGCTGTGGCGCTGAGGGCACGGAAGTACAGGTGTGCCACCTGCTCGTAGGCTGCGTAAAGGCCGCACATGTGTTAACATGGGCGAGGTTGGTACACTGGTTCTTGGTAGTGGGCCATGCCGCTACGAGCGCTGTAGGCATGAGTGGGCGTGGCTGGACAGCAGATGGCCGTAGTTCATTGCCACAAGCTTGGCAAGTTAATTTTCCATTCGGAACGCAAGGAGCATGAGCGCTTGGGCATACCCTATCATTACAAAAGGGGGTGCTGACACAGTTTACAGAGTTCATAACATTGTCGTTAACGTGCGCGGGCATGGGAACACCAGATTGGCACGGACTGACCTTGTCTGTAGCCGACGAGTCGTCTGCTTGTAGTGCCGCGAGGCGTTGTTGTGTGGAGGCCAACTTGTGGTGTATGTCGCGGAGATGCAGCAGCATTTCCATGTTCCATCCGCAACTTAGAAGACTTGGCGCACTCCACTAGCCGCTTGTTTGTCCAAGATTGCAGCTCCAAGGGTAGGTTTACACACTTCTTAGCACAGCACACATGTTTGGTGTTAGCCGAACTGTCACTCGGCGAAGCGAAAGGAATATGTTTGTTAAGGGAGGAGTAAAACACAGTATCTTGCACAAAATCTAGTGACAACTGATAGTGCTTGAGGAAATCAATTCCGAGAATAGGTTCTTCAATTGTTGACACTAGAAATGTCCACTCCAGCTTGCACTCGGGCGAAAGTTTCACTGTATACAAAGTGGAACCCGAGCACTGTAGGGTAGACAAGTTCACTGCACAAAGTACTGTTTTGTGTGGTTGCACTTTATTGGTTGCTAGGCGAACCAGCAGCAAAGAGACGTCTGTGCCAGTGTCTACCAGAAAACATACACCTGATCGTAAATCGCGAACATAGACTCGACCACATTTACTGTTATTGTCCGAAACGGAGTGCAACGTGGGATGGTGCCCGTTGTTTACATCGCAGGAGGTGGTACCGTAGCCTACCTGCGGTTGGAGTTTGGGTACGAACACGGTGACTGGCATTTGCAAGCTTGCTCCCCGAATCTCGCATGGAAGAAACAGTAAGGTTGGGCAGGCCTGTGCTCCTGTGGGTAGTTGCTAGGTGACGGAGTATGTGCCCCAGAGTGTTCCACAGAGGCCGATGCACTGTCGTTGCGAGGAGTTGAAGGTGCAGGCAGGGCGGCTAGTTTAAAAAACTTGTTATCAGCAGCACCGGACAAAGGGCGTGGCGTTAGAAAGCGTCTTAGTGCGGTCACGTCCAGAATGCAGTGCACGGAGCTCATGTTGCCTGGCGGAGTATGCTCTGTCGGCGACGCGTAAATGTTCATTTACTGGCCTATCTTCATACGCAGAGATTGCAGTCTGGACAGGCAAAGGCAGCTTTTCAGTCCAGATTTCTGCGAGCGTGTCATCAGGCATAACTTGCTCATCGACGAGAAGGCGGATGCACCGCCACAGCTGGAATGGAGACCTGTCGCCGAGATGCTCTTCGTAGATGAGCTGTCGCACATTTTCTCTCCTGGTTTTAGAGACGTGCTCCAGTATCGTTTGTTTCGCCACAGCATACTTCCCTGCTGGAGGGGGTGCTTTAACCAGATCACAAATTAAATCGACGCGGTCGTGAAGATGGTTCATGAGGCAGGCGAAGCGTGCGTTGTCGTCCAACGCACAGACATTGAATGTTTGCTCAACCAGGTTAAACCAGAACTCTGGGTGAGCGGGTTTGAAGTCTGGTAATTTCGGCAGATTCGGCACTGCAGTCACTGCGGAGGTGCGCCAATTACTTCGGACGGAAGTAGAGCATGCAGAAGATTGCGAGTCCGGATTATTGGCGTCCCGTAATGCGGGAATCGTGAAATTCACTTGACGCTGGGGGGGCGGCTGAGAAGCGACGGACGCTCAAACGGTGTGAGGATCGTAGTCAAAATGTGCATTC
This sequence comes from Schistocerca americana, assembly GCF_021461395.2. NCBI lineage: Eukaryota > Metazoa > Arthropoda > Insecta > Orthoptera > Acrididae > Schistocerca > Schistocerca americana. Next base: position 155,263,672 of record NC_060123.1, read on the forward strand.
TCATTGACGTGGTAGCTCGGAGAGAAGCCACAAGTGCTTAAGTACGCCGGTGAATGTCCGTTATGCACACAGCATTCACTCGACCGTGATTGGTGGGACTGGTTGTAGATGTCGGAGTAATTACTATCCAGCACAGGATTGTTGACCTGATTAGAAGCAACACAAGGATCCCACACACGTCCACTAGGATGCACACTCGGTGTGATATTTGCTGTTTGGCGAGTACTGAACACCTGTTGACTAGCCGGCGCGGAAGGATACACACTTGGCGGGAACTGATTCGAGTTTGAATTTACTACTGGATTTTCCAAAGTAGCAAAACCTTGCTCGACGCCATGAACTGTATTGAATTGTGTGTTCGACACAGGAGTAGAAATGTTCCGACCAACACTCTGTGGAGAACACGTGGGAAGATCCCGGCTAACAAAGCCAGAGTCCACAACCGTTGGCGGTTGGAAGAAACTGGCGGCACTCAATGAATTCCACTGCATGTTCTGGCTGAAGGATTCTGAAGATTCTTGCGGCATGTCCACTACGACGGCAGGAGTGCTGGAGAGATGTTGCTGGAATCCGGGTGGCGATGAATGCTGAAAGGCCATTGTCTGGAGCTGAACAAAGGCCCTCGCGATTGCGGAGAAACCCGACGTGGTAGGCACGTAAATAACCTTCAGGCGGTAACTCGGACGCATATTACACAAAAACGGGGTCATCAGTGAGGGAATATCATATAGTTGTAGGTAGACAACTAGAATTCTCTCATATACAGATTTATTCACACTTAGCATCTACACAGATACAAGTCCGGAGGCTAACTGCTGTTAGCGTCCAACATGCTCTCCAAAGCCCTCTCCTCAAAGATAGCACACTTACGCACAGAACAAATATCGATTTTTATGGCGCTCTACGCCACATCATCATTTTTGAAATGCCAAAACCATCATTCACATGTATCTTATGATGGAACATGTGTCATCATAAGCTTCTTGAAGTAATTGGTATGATTCAGCAGCAGTTTTCTTCAAATGAAAACAAAAAATTAATGTTGTCCATGAATGCTCTTTGTTCAGTATAAATTTCGACATATTGAACACACGTTGAACACACACTTTTCCAATTTATCATTGTCGTGATAAATTGGAAAAGTGTGTGCACATGTGACACTTGTTGATAACACAACAAAATGGCAGTAATTTTCATACTGAAGTTGAGGAAACACTCTGTATGACTCTTACAAAACCAAACAAATGCAAAATACTGTTATGATATTAAATGCTCATGAGTTTACTAACTTCTGAACATCTGCTTTTCTTCTCTTCATATTTATCAAAGAGTAATAACAGTGATTTTAAGACAAACCACTTGGAATTACACTTTTATAAATTGCCCTTTTACAATGCAGCCATTCTCGAGGTTGTATATTTTTGACAGCTTTCTTGCCTAAAGGAAGATAGTAGGGAGCTCATTTTCCTCTTCATTTCCCTGTTCACATTTACAACACTTCTGCAATTTCTTGCCAAGCATAATTTTTTGTTAAGTATTTCATGCTGAGGATCTCTAGGATCTCACAGCCACGTGTGGTATCTGTACCCTTGCGACAACAGATATATGCTGTGATCCAGTCACTCCATCACCAGGAAAATGACTGTACTGCAGGAGATGAAGAAGCTAGCACAGGATAGAGTAGCATGGAGAGCTGCATCAAACCAGTCTCAGCACTGAAGACAACAACAACAGCAGCAAAGCAATGCACTCTATTTATCACACTGAATTTAATGCTGAAACAAAGTGGATGTGAACTTCTGTTGATGGTTTTCCCTGAAACCAACAGCACCATGCGCCTAGCAATTACTCCTAAGAGAATTCTCATTCACCATTGCACTTTTGTTTCAGTCGATATGGGGCTTAATGTGGCAATTGGTGACTGCAAGCATAAACAATTTATCTATTTATTCATGTTGTTCCATTGATCAAGTAACTGCACGGGTATGGATCAAGTCACATTAAAAAAGAAAGAATGGGGTATTGTAAACATACTTGTGATCAGTCATTAAATATACTAATAATTACATACTTGAGGATTTACTGTATTGAAATTGAAGTATTTGTAGTGGCATCAACTGCTGACAGCAACAACAGCCACTATTATTGACAACAATGAAAAAGTGATGCTACAGTGTAAAGTGTACTATGATTACATTGCATCTACAAGAGTTAATAAACTGTTAAAATGTGTAATTCATGGCTTCAGTACTTCAATACCATCTGTACTCACTGCCAGCTGAATTCCTACATTGGTACTCATGATAATAGTTTGTTTTGTGCAAACTCAGTGAACTTCCCATGTGGCTTGTCACCAAGAGAATGGATATCAAAGTGCATCAAAAGGTATTAGGATCTTTCATCAGTTTGAATGGTGAGTCACGAGGATTCCATAGTGCACTGAACTTTGTGGAACCATTTAAGTCTGACAAATGGAGCATAAGATACTATCAACCACATCCTATGTATATTATTGCATGGGCTGATGCCAAATGGCAACATTCGGTGCAACCTTCCATTCACCTGGCTACCTTTTCTTCAGTGGAAGGAAGTAGAGCTTTGATGGAAGACAGTTCATGAACTTGTGTTACAGAACTTGTGCTCAATACCAGTATATGAGCATGGCAAAAGTGCCTTACACCTCTCATCACAACATGTGCTACCATGCTGGACATTCAGGTGACAAATCCATTTTTAACAGTTAGCAGATTGCAGGCACCCAAGCCACACCTGAAGATTTGCTGTGTTGCTACCATGTCATAGCCAATCAACGTGATTTCACAAGTTGATACCACCAGACCAGTAATGTTGATGTCTTACAGACACTTTCCCAGTGTTGTGTGTCAATGCAACTGATGACTACTGAGCACACCTGATCTCTTTTGATGCTTGTTGACATACCAACAGCCAGTCTTAGGCATCACTGCTGGTGACCACCTTTGCTCCCCCTTCAGCAGACCTCCCCACCCCCCAGCATTTCTACGAGACTACATACTGGAGTAGGATCTACCCCCTACTCAATCCACACTGCTCCACGTTGCAGGGGGACTCTGTGGCAGCATAAACTGTAGACAGTGACAGCGACCACCAGTATAGACACAAAAAACAATGAACGTGTATGCTTCTTTGGAAATGATTGTCATCCTGTTCACTCTTGTTCTTACATCTGATGTTACAGTGTCATGAGTTCTCTAATTACAGTGTGTGTATGACAGTTAATTCCTGTATCCTGCTATTAGCGCATTGAATTTGAGTGTGCTGAGTGTAGTGTTGCCATGTGTGTATACTTAAATCAACTGTATCAGTGTGGACCAGCCACTAGAGACCCCCTGTAGGAAGCATCCACATGGCATGGTCTCTGCTGCGCTGACTAGTAGTGACTCATGCTTATACACATGCAGAGCAGTGCTGACTCACCCTCACTATGTTTTTTTAGTTTTTACCACTCATATCAGTTGTTCTGTGCATTATTGTGTTGCACTTTCTGTATGATTATCTTGTGTTGTTGTGTGTCGAGTCCTGAGAGACTTATTTTCGTTATTGTTCAGAGATTTACAAATAAAGCCATATTTGTGTTCCTTCTATCTGTTTTATGTATTACTTGGTTACTACATAACTGGTGACAAGTTTGGAATGCTTTCCAAGTGTGCAGTCTTTAAGTGTTGTTTCATTAGGTTTAGTCATTATGGATGCTGTGCTACTGATGCTCACTAAACAGCTTACTTCAGTAGTGACCACTTTGTTGACTTCTATTAACAGACAGGGTACCGTTCAGTCAGTCTATCCATTCACTGTTCTTCCATATGATGATTCAGCTGAGGACTAGAAAGCTTATGACAATGACAGCATTTTTTGGCTTTCGGTGTGAAAGATGTGAATTTGTGCAAAGCCTTAGTCCTCTCGTGTATTTCACCTAAAGTGTCACTATGTCAGCTTGACCCTTTACAAGCACCGGCAGCTCCTACTTTTGATCACATGTGCAGTTTGTTGTTAACTACTGTCACAAATGAATGCATGTCATAGCAGTACATGTTGAATTCTGTCGAGGTCACAAAAAACCAAACCAGTCATACAGGGCTGGGCAACCAAACTTCAAGGCCTTAGCCATAAGTTTCAATTCGTTACTGATACCCATAATGACTCTTATGCAGAATCTGTGGTGTGCAACACAATTATCTGTTTAGCTCCACACAAGGAAATGTGCCAGAAGACTTTACTCTGTGAAAACCCCCCATCGGCAGAAGTTTTGCAAACAAGAGAATCTTTTAAAATTTCTCAAGCAGTGGGTGACCAAATTGAAGCATGGGGCAATGTACAAGGGTGGTTTGAAAAATCCTTGGAACAGAATAGAAAAAGAGTACTTACATCACTGAAACTTTTTTTATTTTTTAATGCAGTCCCCTTGTAGATGCACTTGGTCCAACAATGTTCCAGTGCCTTGATCCCATCTCGAAAATAAGTTTCCTCCAGGCCTGTAAAATAGTTGTCAACTCTGGCCATCAATTCTTCGTTTGAAGTGAATCTTCATCGACAAAGAAAAATTTTCACTTTTGGAAAGAGAGGGAAGTCTGATGGATCCATAACAGGTGAATAAGGTGGTTCTGACAACGATTCATACCTTAGTACAAGTAATTTTGCCATGGCGATGGCACATGTGTGTGGGTGCGCATTGTCTTGATGGAAGATGACTCTCTTCCTTGCTAAATCTGGCCTTTTTTCATGTATCTTTTGTTGCAATTTGTCCAGGAGGTTAGGATAGTATTCTCCAGTAATTGTTTGCCAGTGGAGAGATAATTTACAAAGAGAATCGCCTTTGCATCCCAGAACACTGATGCCATGACCTGTCCCGCTGACGAAGAAATTGTCTTTGTTTTCTTTAGTGGCAGAGAATCAGCATGTTTCCTGTGCTTTGACTGTTGTTTTGTCTCTGCGGTATAGTAGTGCACCCAAGTTTCATCTGTGGTCAGAAAACGGCGCAAAAAATTTTATTTGTTTCTCCTAAATTGGGCCAAATGTTGTTCCAATATGCTCATTCTCATGCAGTTTTGATCCAGCGTCAAGAGTCAAGGCACCCATCTTGCAGATAATTCTCTTATTTTTAATTCTTCAGTTAAAATGTGATATACTCTTTTGGATGACATCTGGTAGCCGTGATCAATTTCATGCCTCTTCAATCGGTGATCCTTCATGACCATTTTGTGCACTTTTGCAATGATTTCTGGAGTAGTGACACATCTTGGCCCACCACTGCACAGATCATCATCTAAGCTGTCCTGACCAATTCTAAATTGGCAACAGTTAAGGAGCAGAGTCCGTGAGTGTATTCTGGAAATTGGCATGAATGTCCTTTGTTTTCATACCTTTCTTTACGAAGTGCTTAATCACTGCTCAAATCTTGATTTTTTCTGTCTTCTCACATCATTATGCGGGAACAACAACAGAGCCACATCACCACCACAGCTCCTTTCCAAGAACACAGACATGGCATGTGTTTACAGGCAACAGTCCAATGAATGTCATGTGAACAGTCCAATGAATGTCATGTGAGCAACTGACCTCTCATGGTGATTCTGAGAATCTTTCAAACCACCCTCATAGCAACAATGTCACAAGATGTGCTCACTAGGACTACAGATAGTGTGCATGAGAAGGTGGCAGTGGCAACAGTAAATTGTGGTCCCAGTGCTGAGCAGACCAAGGCCAGCCCAAGCAGCCACAATGCCACAGTGCCTATGTCAGCTTTCTCTGTTTCTGCCTTGTTCCATCTGTAGTGTCCAGCATAAACATTTGGCATGCCCTAAGCAGTGGGCTACTTGTAATGCTTGCCAGAAGATATATTGCATGGCCTCACTGAAGGATGTTCAGGATTTGGGCATGGACATAAACCATGTGACTTCTCCCAAGTTGTTTGTTGAGTTAAGTGTTTTTTGCGAAGTGTTACAGCTACAGATTGACACATGTGGTGCACTGACATTATTGAAGTTTTGAACCCATGTGAGTTTAGGCTCACGACCATTAACTCTGGTCATGCGGAGGCTGGTCAGTTGTAACAAACAGTACATTGCTCTGTTGGGACAATTTACAGCATCTGCCTGTTAAAAGTCAGTGGTTTGTTCTGTTACAGTTTTGGTGCTTGATGATGCCAGGGTTGAGAACTTGTTCAGGATGGATGCATTTCAGGCATTTGGATTTTCTATCACTGACACAGTTCACCTTGTGTGCGATCAGGTACCATGTTCTCAATTGGAAACACTGTCTGAGAAATTTCTGGACTTGTTTGTGGAAGGTATAGGGTGTGCTACAAATTTTTCTACTTATATTTATTTGAAAACCACTGATTGGCCTCATTTTTGTCATGCACATTCTATTCCTGTCACCCTGGAAGATCGAGTGAAAGCAGAGTTGGACAGACTTCAGTCTCTAGGCATGGTGCATCCTGTTATAGCTAGTGAACAGTCATCTTCATTGGTTGTAATTCAGAAGCTGTGGGGTAAACTTTGCTCTGTGGCAACTTCAGTACCTGCTATCAATGCACAGTCTATCATGGATATGTGTCCTTTCCCATGCCAGGAGGAACTGTTGGTGAAAATATCGGGGGCCAGTACTTTTCTAAAATTGATTTTTCTGAAACATATCTGCAGGCTCCTGTCAATGAAAAGCCTCAGTGAATTCTTGTTTGGAATAATCATTTTGTCTCTCATCACTATTTTTGCCTGCCTTTTGGTGTGGCTAGTGCCCCTGCTCTTTTCCAAAAATTTTTAGAGTAATTGACTATGCCAGTCCTGGGTTGCATTAATTATCTGAATGGTATTGTTGTCATGGGCTCCTCCATATCCGATCACTTGAAAAAATTATGCAATTTGTTTTCTGTAATGCTGTTCATAGGCTTAAGATGTAACCTCATGAAATCTCAATTTTTTAAACCTTCTTTGTTTATTTGTGGTTTGAGGTGTCCCAGGATGGGGTTTGGTCCCTGCCGGACCACATCTCCACTGTTAAATAATCTCTGCCTCTCTCCGTCTTTCCTAGGGAAGATAGCCTGCTGCCATAAATTCCTGCTGGGGGTTGCCACATTGGCTCACCAATTGCATGCCTTTTTGGCCAAGAATGTAGCTTTTTGCTGGAGCCCAGATTGTGAACATGCTTTCCAAATGTTGAAATCCAAACTATTCTTGACCCCTTGTTTTGCTATGTTCTCTCTGGACCAGTGCATAGTTTTGGTAACTGATACCTCACAGTATGTCCTCAGCACAGTCCTCCCTGGACCATGGCTTAGAATAGTCCTGAGGTATTCCTGCATGCCTTTATGTGATGGTCCCCTGTAGGGTTTGATCTCCATTTTTCAAAATTTTCCCGAATTGGGGAAGGGTGCCTTACATGGTGCATTGTGTCTACCATGCTTGGAAATCTTTAGCCCACTTTCTCATCGTGGCATTGCAGTCCTGCTCATCCTCCATCTATTGAGTGAGGAAACCTTCCTTGGTGCATTTTCCTCCGCCCACTATCACTATGCAGAGTCATCTTCTGCACGAGGACTATGGAATTCTTTGCACCTCATATCCAGCATGGTAGCCGGTCTGTTGTGGTGGGGCTGCCATGCACCCTGTTGGTTGTAGCCCCCTGACTACACAGGGATCGCTCTGTCAATGCCTGTGCCGTTAACTCTCCGCATATGCCAAGGAGTAGATGCCCGTCACCCTGGGGCATCGGGACTCCTGGCAATGGCCATCCTGCCAGGCGACCTTTGCTGCGGCTGGGTGGCACCCATGGGTAGGACCCCTGATCGGAGTAGGTGGCATCAGGGCAGATGACATGTGATGAAGCATACCATATTATCACTTGCTGGTGATCAAATGCCAGCACTCTCTAAGTGTTCCAAGTCTCAGTACAATGCAAGGACGTACGATCCTAAATCGTTCCCCTCCCTGGACACACCATGGGAGGAACACCAGGATAAGGATGGCAGCGAACCTTATTCGCCCCAGAACCTGGTATGTACAAGAGCTGATGGGGACTCCTTTGTCTCGATGAAGTCTCATTTTTTTGTAGAGTATTAAGAGGACAATTTTGGGGAGATGGATGGCTTGTCCAAAATGTCGTCAGGGTCAGTCTTGATAAAAATGGCATCCTCTGCCCAGTCACGGGCATTACCCGTTTGTGACAAGCTGGGGGATGTTTCCGTTACCATCATAAGAGCTTAAATATGGTCCAGAGTATTATATTCCACAGGGAACTTTCGTTTGTAGTCTGATGATGAACTGCTTGCCAACTAGAGTTCATTTCGTCTGGTGCGTCCATCGGGGTCCAAGGGAAAATCAGGTTACCACAGGTGCCTTCATCTTGGCTTTCGAAGGTGACACATTACCCGAGAAGGTCAAGGTGATGGTCTACCACTATAATGTCAAGCCATATATTCCTCCCCCAATGCGGTGTTTTAAGTGCTGGAAGTTTGGCCATATGTCTTCCACTGTACTTCCAGCATCACATGTCAACATTGTGGACGTCAATCCCATCCGAATACTCCATGTGCCCCATCTCCCATCTGTGGAGAGCATCATTTGCCTTGCTCACCAGGGTGTAGGATTTTACAGTGAGAAAGAAAAATCGTGGAATACAAGACCCTGGACTGACTTACCTACACTGAGGTCAGTAGAAAATTTGAGCCATCCTGTGGCTTTGAACCACCTCTTATGCTGCCGCTACAAGAACAGTTGTAGCCCCATCAGTTCCGCAAGTTCCAGTTGGCTCTCATAGCTGGAATACTACACCTGTACCTTGATGGTGGGGGGCACTTCTCTCCCTGTTGCGCCCGCACCACCTACCTCAGGAGCACTGTCCCCGCAACTGTCGGGACCACCAGTCCCCACTTCTCAGCCAGAGAAGAATAAGTCTTCTTCAGCTCCTCTCACTAGGAAGTGGTCTCTTGGGTCACTCCCTTCCCACGTTTCTGCTAGTGGGAAAGATGACACCTGCCAGTGGCTGAAGTGCCCAAAAGCAGTTGATTGTAGGGCTTCACGATCATCCTCAGTCCCAGAGACTGAATCAGTGAAGCCCTCCCAGCCAAAGAAACCCAAGGATCAGTGAGAGAAATCCAGAAAGAAGACCCCTCCAAGACCAAGGGAATTGCAATGGCGCCCACACCACCACTGCCTACAAGCTCTGTATCTGAGGATGAGGTGAAAATTCTGGCGTCTGCTGAGGACCTAGATCTCGCCAGACCCTCAGACACAATGGATATAGACCGTTCAGGAAATAGGTTGGTGTCAGCAGGTGATCCTGAGGTGTAGACTACCTCACCAGTATTTCTTGCCCTCCCAGTCTCACGGTCATGTCATCCTCCAGTGGAATTGCGGCAGTTTTTTCCACCACCTGGCTGAGGTACAGCAACTTTTAAGCTTTACACCTGCTTTTTGCATTGCCCTCCAGGAAACCTGGTTCCCGGCAATGCGGACCCCTGCCCTTCATGGCTACAGGGGATATTACAAGAACCATAGCGAATATAATAGAGTGTCAGGTGGAGTTTACGTTTATGTCCTGAACTCGGTATGTAATGAACCTGTGCCCCTTCAAACTCCTCTTGAAGCTATGGCTGTTAGGATAAGGACAATGCAGAAAATAACTGTCTGCAACATATATCTCCCTCCAGATAGTGTGGTACCCCTGAACATATCAGCAGTACTGATTGATCAACTCCCTGAACCTTTCCTATTTTTGGGAGCTTTTAATGCCCATAACCTCTTATGGTGTAGCACCATGCTTCTGGCTGTGACAGAGGTGTCGAAAATATACTGTCACAACTCGACCTCTGCCTCTTAAACACTGGGGCCACCACACATTTCCGTGTGGCTCATGGTAGTTAGTTGGACATTGATTTATCAATTTACAGCCCAGGACTCCTCCCATCTATCCACTGGAGAGCACATGACGACCTGTGTGGTAGTGACCACTTCCCCATCTTCCTGTCGCTCCCCCAGCATCATGCCCAGAGATGCCTACCCACATGGGTTTTAGACAAGGCAGACTGGGTAGCCTTCACCTCTGCTGTCACCGTTGAATCTCCTCCACGTGGTGCCATCGATGTTGTGATTGAGCAAGTCACAATAACTCATGCAGTGGAAAACGTGATCCCTTGTTCTCTAGGGTGCCCTCAATGAAAGACTGTTCCTCGGTGGTTGCCAGAAGTCGCTGAGGCAATGAAAGAGCGTTGGCGAGCTCTACAGTGACATAAGCGGCACCTAATAGCCTTTAAGCTGCTCCGTGCTTGCGTTTTCCTGCTTGTAAAACGATAAAAACAGGAGTGTTGTGAGAGGTATGTGTCGACCATTCGGTGCCATATGTCACCTTCCCAAGTCTGAACAACAATCAAGACATCTTTTTGGTTACCAAACCCCAACAGCTTTAACATCAATGGCGTGATCTCTACAGGTGCAAATGTGATTGCCGAGCACTTTGCTGAGTACTGTGCTCAAGCCTCTGCGTCGGAGAACTACCCCCCCCTCCCCCCCCTCCCCCCTCCCCCATCCCCCCTCCACCCCTCCCCCCCCTCAAACAGCGGATGAAAAGGAAAGTCCTCTCGTTCACTACGCGCCACAGTAAAACCCTATATGCCCCATTTACAGAGTGGGAGCTGCACATTGCCCCGACACAGCTCCTTGGCCGGATCGGATCCACAGTCAGATAATTAAACACCTCTCATCTGACTACAAGCGATAGCTCCTCATCAACATCAACCAGATTTGGTGCAATGGCATCTCTCCATCACAATGGCAGGAGAGCACCATCAGTCGGTTGCTAAAACACGGTAAAAATCCACTTGATGTGGATAGCTATTGGCCCATCAGCCTCACCAACGTTCTCTGTAAGCTGTTGGAGTGTATGGTTTGTCAGCGGTTGGGTTGGGTCCTGGAGTCATATGGCCTACTGGCTCCATGTCAGGGCAGCTTCCGTCAGGGTCGCTATACCACTGATAATCTTGTGTTCCTCATATCTGCGATCCAAAGACCCTTTTCCAGACGCCAACATCTGGTTGCTGTCTTTTTTGACGTACGTAAAACATATGACACGACCTGGCAACATCATATCCTTGCCACATTGTATGAGTGGGATCTCCAGGGCCCGCTCTCAATTTTTATCCAAAACTTCCTGCCACTCTGTACTTTCCATGTCCAAGTTGGTGCCCCCCATAGTTCCCCCATATTCAGGAAAATGGCATTCCGGAGAGTTCCAGCAGCAGCTGTAGGGCTGTCAGTCTCCCCTTCCCTGTGTGTGGATGGCTTCTGCATTTCATATTGCTCCTCCAGTGCTGGTGTTGTTGAGTGGCACCTACAGGAAGCCATTCACAAGGTGCAGTCATGGGCCCTAGCCCACGGCTTCGTTTTCAGCCGCAAAGTCGTGTGTCATGCACTTCTATCGGCATCATACCGTTCATCTAAAACCTGAACATTGTCTAATGATGATCCAATCACTATAGTGGAGACATATCAATTCTTAGGACTGGTTTCAGACACCCGATTGCCTCGGCTACCTCACCTTCGTCAGCTTAAGCGGGAGTGCTGGCAACACCTCAATGCTCTCTGCTAACTGAGCAACACCGACTGGTATGCAGATCGCTCTATGCTGCTGTAGCTCTACAGAGCCCTTGTTCAGACCTGCCTTGACTATGGGAGTCTGGTTTACAGTTTGGTGGCACCCTCAGCATTGTGTTTCCTCGACCCAGTGCACCACTGTGGTGTTCGCCTAGCGATAGGAGCTTTTAAAATGACTCCGGTGACCAGAGTCCTGGGGGAGGCTGGAGTCCCTCCATTGCAGATCAACTGCACTCCAGTTATGTTGCACACATTCGTAGTTCTCCTGAGCATTCATATTGCTGTCTCCTTTTCCCACCTGCAGCAGTTCATCTCGTGCATTGGCTCACCACTGCAGTTCATGTGTGATCCCTTCTCTCCAAACTGGAGTCCTTCCCTTTACCACCTCTACTTGAGGTCTATTCACGTTCACCTCCATGGTGTACACCTTGGCCAAAGCTTTGTCTGGACCTTTTGCATGGGCCTAAGGACTCCCTTAACCCCACCGCTCTCCGCTGTCACTTCCTCTAGATTCTTGATGTGTTTCAGGGCTTTGAAGTTGTTTACACCGATGGCTCAATGGCTGATGGTAATGTTGGCTTCGCCTATGTCCTCAGAGGCCATATTGAACAGCATTCCTTGCCTGCTGGCTGCAGTGTATTCACTGCAATGCTTGTGGCCATGTTTTGTGCACGTCAGCACTTCTGTTCCTGTTCTGGTGAGTCAGTTTTTCTCTGTTCTGGCTCCCTGAGCAGTTTACAAACTATCGACCAGTGTTACCCTCACCATCTTTTGGTAGCGAACATCCAGGAGTCCATCTCTGCCCTGGAACAGTCCAGTCATTCTGTGGTGTTTGTGCAGACCCCAGGATACATTGGAATCCTAGGCAATGAACTTGCTGATAGGCTGGCCAAAAAGGCTATGCAGAAACTGCTCCTGGAGATGGGCATCTGTGAAACTGACCTTTGTTCTGTCATGCGCCGCAAGGTTTTTCGGCCTTGAAGGACGGAGTGGCATAACAGTATGCACAACAAACTGTGTGTCATTAAGAAGACTGTGAATGTGTGGAAGCTTGTCGCAGGGAATCAGTTGTCCTTTGTCGACTCTGCATTGGCCATATGTGGCTCACACATGGTTACCTCCTGTGTTGCTAGGACCCACCTCAGTGTCGCTGCAGCTCCCAAATGACAGTCGTCCACCTCTTGCTAGACTGCCCATTTTTAGACACTCTGTGGTGGACTTTTAAATTTCCCAGCTCCCTGCCTTTGGTGTTGGGCAACAATGACTCAACAACAGCTTTAGTTTTATGCTTTATTTGTGGGGGTGGGTTTTATCATTTGATCTGAGTTTTAGTGCATGTCTTTTATCCCTCTGTGTGCTCCACCCTAGGGCTCTTAGGGTGGAGGTTTTAATGTGTTGTAGAGTGGCTGGCTTCTCCTTTTTTATTCTCATGGTCAACCAGCCATGGTAATCAGCTTTCTTGGTTTTAATCTCCTCTCCTTGTCTCTTGCATCTCTCTGTGGTTTTCTTGTCATGTTTTGTCCATTGTAGTGTTTGTTATCCTTCTGTCATTCTTCTTGGTTCTTCCTTTCTCCTGTTATTCCCTTGGGTAATTGTTCTACTGGGAACAAGGGACTGATGACCTCACTGTTTGGTGCCCCCTGCATTTTAAACCAGCCAACCTAGCAGCACACTGATACGCCGATAGCTCTGAACGAGCTATTGCTTTCACTTCAAAATCTCTCACTCTGGCCAGTGGCATTACTATCCATTGGAAAAAGAGGCTCTCACCATAGTCTATGCTCTCCAGAATTTTTTTTGTTTGGCTCCAAGTTTCACCTTATTACTGACCATAAACCCTTGGTTTCCTTGTGTAACCCTCACACTTTCTTGCCTGAAAAGGCCTACAACGCTGGGCACCATTCTGTCTCACCACAGTTATGAAATCCATTTTTGACCTAAGTCTAAACATGCCTTCCTGTAGGTCCTGGTCCTTACTTTGATCACAAAAAATTGCTTTGCCTTCATCTTGACACTGAAACGGGCTGTAGTCAATGGTTTCCCAATTATGAGCTCACACGTCCCAGCTGCCATTGCCACTAACCCAGTTCTCTGCCATTTGGTTCAGTTTGTTCAACAGGGCTGCCCAGATAAACTGCCAGATCAGGCTGTGGACCCCCTGCACAACTATTTTTCCTTGTGGTATCGCCTCTCTGTTTTTGATGGTGTCTTGATATTGTCCACGGAAGGCATCTTTCCTAGAATAATCGTTCCCACTGTGCTACAGTGTAAGGTTCTATGCCTTTGCCACCAGAGCCATTGGGGAGTTTCATGTGCTAAACTGTTAGCCAGGAGACATCATTTTTGGTCTGGGACGGATGGCTAAATTGCCCGTTTTAGCCTACCTTGTGAGCAGTTTGCCTGACAACAGGCAGCTCCCAAGGTGTCTCTGTCCCCCTGGCCCACTCCATGCCAGCCGTGAGAACACATTTATGTAGACCTTGCAGGTCCCTTCTTGAATTCCTATTGGGTCTTGGTTGTGGATGCATTTTCCTGGTTTCCTTACATTCTCAGATGTGTGTCGACACCAGCTGAGGTCACAATTCATATGCTTTTGAGGGGTTTTTTTTCTATTGAGGGGTTGCTTTGTACCTTAGTTTCTGATAATGGGCCCCAATTCATTTTTCACCCTTTCAATTGTTTTGTTCCTGTCATGGCATTTGTCATTTTATGGCACTGCCATTCCACCTTCAGTCAAATGATGAGGCAGAATACCTAGTGCATATGTTCGAGTCTGAAATGAAAAAGTTTTTTAATGGATTCGTCACCAGGCAACGTCCTCCTTAATTTTCTGAGCACCTATCACTTCATGCCTATAGGGGAGTGGTGCCTGGCTGAGTTGCTTCACAGACAGCAGCCATGCATGCTCCTCCAACTTCTGTGGCCGCTGTCCCAACTGCCATGGTTGGGCCCTTCTGGCCTCTTCGCACTGGGCTCGCCAGTGTGGACATCAGGGTTTGATTGCCAGCCCAATTAGAAACTGGCCACTGTTATCCACCACTGAGGATGCTATCTTTGTGACATCCGTATGGCTGATGGACTGGTGGTGCACCACTTTGATCAATTGCACCATTGGAAGTCACCGGTTCATGATTGCGGCCCTTGTCACTGCAGCCTGCCCCAACTCCCTCTACCTTGAGCCCATCATCAAGTGCTGTGGAGGCCCCTGTTCCATTGGCTGCTTCCTCCTCCATGTGCAGCGCCCTGGGGTTACAGCTTCTGCCACTGGCACCATCACTACAGCCTGCTGTTGTGGTCAGTCCACCTCCGTTGGCTGCCTCACCATCACAGCTTCAGCCATCGTTGTCAGTGGGTCCAGCCCTATCTCCCCTGCACTGGGACTTGCCTGCTCATGATGACAAAGAGTTGGCAATGGCACCCTCCTCCCCGGTGTTGTCATTGGGTGCCACACAGGCCACCACTCTCAGGTGTGCCTGTACCTTCCTACATTCCAGCCCTACGCTCCGGTGCCTGCCCAGCACATCGTCCCATCCACTACTGTTGGCTCCGGCTGCTGCCACTCTGCATCCAATGGATGTATCTCTCAGTGGGCCACTGGTGTTTCCTATGTCACCAGAGTGCCCTCTTCACACGAGGGAGACATGCTGTGTCCTGCTACTAGTGCATGTGATTGTGAGTGTGCTGAGTGTAGTGTCACCGCGAGTGTGTACTTAAATCAACTGCCAACAGCATGGGTCAGCCACTAGAGATCACCTGCAGGAAGCATGCACACACCACAGTCTCCATCATGCTGTCTACCAGTGACACTCGCCTATATATGTGAGGAGGAGCACTGACTCATCCTCACCATGTGTTTTTAGTTTGTACTGCTCACATCAGTTGTCGTGTGTATTGCTTACATTGCAATTTTTGTATGAATCTCTCGTCTTGTCGTGTGGGGAGCTACAAGAGTATTATTTCCATTATTGTTCAAGGGTTTATGAGTGAAGCCACATCTACATCTACATCCATGCTCCGCAAGCCACCTGACGGTGTGTGACGGAGGGTACCCTGAGTACCTCTATCGGTTCTCCCTTCTATTCCAGTCTCGTATTGTTCGTGGAAAGAAGGATTGTCGGTATGCTTCTGTGTGGGCTCTTGCTTGGATCAGTTTCATGAACTACTTGGTTACTACATTAATCTACATCTACATCTACATTTATACTCAGCAAGCCACCCAACGGTGTGTGGCGGAGGGCACTTTATGTACCACTGTCATTACCTCCCTTTCCTGTTCCAGTTGCGAATGGTTTGCGGGAAGAACAACTGCCGGAAATCCTCCGTGCACACTCGAATCTGTCTAAGCAATATATTCGATACCTCATCCAGAAACGCAACCTCTCGAAACCTGGACAGCAAGGTATACTGCGATGCAGAGCGCCTGTCTTGCAGAGTCTGCCACTTGAGTTTGCTAAACATCTCCGTAATGCTATCATGCTTACCAAATAACCCTGTGATGAAATGCACCACTCTTCTTTGGATCTTCTCTATCTCTAAAGTGTTAAAGTGTATACTTCATGGCTTCAGTTCTTGAATATCATTCATAGTCACTGCCACTCAACTTCCTACATATTAAACAACAAAATCATACATTATAGTTATTCCACATTCTAAATTATAAAAAGTGCATAATTTAACTTAACATAAAAAATTGGCGTGATAAGGTAGTCTGTAGTATTAATTTACAAAGTGATAATAACAAACATTATGAGTACGTGTACAGTGTGTCATCCCTAATCTACATTGGAAACTATTTAAATTAAAACAATCATCATCATCATCATCATCATCATCATCTTGGACAGTTTCCAGCCACTGGCTGGGTCTGTCGGGAACACAAGCCTCTCCATCGTGTTCTGTCTTTCCACCATTCCCCCTCTTCCACCTTCGTCCAGTTCTCTCCTCTTCTCATCACACATTCCTTCACTCCCTTCACCCATCTATCTCTTGGTCTTCCTCTGGGCCTCTTCCCCTCCAGTTGCAGATCAAACATCCTCTTTGGAATTCTTCCCTCATCCATTCTCTTCATGTGTCCATACCACTGCAGTCTTGATTTTTCTATCCTGTCCTGTACTGGTTCCTCCTTTAGTCTTTCCCTCACATACACATTTCGCAATCTGTCTCGTCTTGTTACACTCAGCCTGCTCCTCTGGAACTTCATTTCACTAGCCTGTATTCTACTTTTGTCGCTTTTGTGCATTACCCATGTCTCACTTCCGTATGCCAATATGGGGACAAAGTAGGTTCGGTATATAATTCCCTTGGATTTCTGTGGCACCTCCTTGCTCCAAATAAGCCCCCTAATGCATTTGTAGAACTGCCCTGCTTTTCTGCACCTTTCATTTATTTCCATCGTGTTTCCCCCCTTACTTTCAATTATGCTTCCCAGGTACTTGAAGTTCTCTACCACTTGTAGTTATTCCCCTCCACAAGTTATATCCACATTTGGCCTATTCTTCTTCCTTGTTGTGACAATTATTTCACTTTTCTTTGCAGAGAAATGCATTCCATATTGTGCTGCCGTTGCCTCCCATACATCTAACTGCTCTTGCACCTCCTTCTCACAATTTCCCCATAACATCAGGTCATCGGCAAAAAGCACTGCTTTCATTTTATGATCTCCAATTGCATCTGATACTTGCTGTAGGATTTCATCCATAACAATAATAAACAATAAAGGCGAAAGTGCACTTCCCTGTCGCAGCCCATTTTCCAGCTTGAACCATGCAGTACGTTCCCTCCCCACTTTCACACAACTCTCACTTCCCTCATACATTTTTCTGACTTTTCGTGTTATCTCTTCATCTATCCCTTTTGTGTTCAGCACATCCCAGAGCTTGTCCCTATAGATACTGTCATACGCCTTCTCAATATCTAAAAAGGCCATGATTAAGTCCTTCCCGTACTCATAGTGCCTTTCCTGCAGTTGCCTTACCGCAAATATGAGGTCCGTTGTTGATCTTCCCGGTCTGAAACCATACTGCTCCTCTTGCAGTCTACTTTCAATACTGCTTCTTATTCTCTTCTCCAGGATCTTTTCATAGATTTTTCCACAGTGGCATAGCAGGGTGATTCCTCTGTAGTTCTCACATCTTCTTTTATCCCCTTTCTTGAAGATCGGGACTATAATTCCTTTCTTCCAATCCTCAGGAATTCTGTTCTCCTTCCACACCACCCTCAGCACTCTGTATAGCCACTGGGTTCCTACTTCTCCTGCTGCTCGTATCATATCCACTGTTACTTCGTCCCAACCTGGTGCTTTGGCCCCTTTCATCCTCTTTATGGCTTCTTCCACTTCATTCCAAGTTAGATCATCAGTTTCCCCACTATTATAATCGTCTGCTGCCTTAGGCTCTCCATCGCTGTTAGTTACCCGCTTGGCGGCATTCAACAGATCTTCAAAGTACTCCTTCCAAATCTTTTTGAGCTCATGCATTTCCTCCACAACTCTTCCATTATTATCCATGATCCTCAGGCACTCGCTTCTGTCATTTCTCTTATTTCTTACCATGGTGTAAAGTACTTTTTTGTTCCCTTCACTGTCCTCTGCTAACATTCTTGTCCATCAAGAGGGTAAAAAGGTTTTTCCAATAGATATGCCTTCAACTGATTCTTAAATCAAGATATTACACTGGCAAGAATTTTTATGTCAGATGGGAGTGCATTGAGTAATTTACTCCCATTTGCACAAGTCTCAAGTTTTTACTGTTGGTATCCAAGGCATGTTTTGACCTTGCATCGTGGTCGTGATAGGCATATTGGTTTTGTACATGGAGTGGTTCTTAATTGCAAAGCATGTAAGGAATAGGACATTCTGTGGTGTGAGTGACAATAGTTTATGGTTTTTAAAAAGATTTCTGCATGAAAAGTGTGTTAACTGTGCTTAGAACATGGACCATTATTTTCCAAGCAACAGATACTTCTTTCACGATTGACAATTTACCCCAAAATATAATGCCACAGGATGACAGTGAATGAAAAGATCCTAAGCAGCCTTAAAAGCACCAGTTATCAACTACTGATGCTATAATGTGGAGTGAAAACATTGCTTTGGAAGAGTGCATGTCTTGATCATTGGATTTTAATCTTATGTCTCCTCCATTTTCTGAGAACCACGAAAATGAATATATTATTTCTTTCTTTCTTTTTTAAGTTAGGTCATTGGAACTGATCCTGGTTTGAAGATCAGAGGAAACATAGTAGGCAGATTTTCGAAGATCGATATCTGGTGATTTTTGAACTAAAAGTGATGCATTATCAGCAAAGAGAGTAAGTAGTGGACTTTCAAAGTTGCTTTAGTTTCTCATCTTACTTTAAGGGTTGATTTTTTTAAAACCACGTCAAGCTTCCTTGTGGACGTACACAATCACCAGCTGATCACAATGTATCTGTAACACAGAATCTGTGATGACAAGTCCAAATATAACTACTAGTGTAGATGGTGATCCATCTCAGACTGGCATTCTACAATGCACTGCATGTGGACGATTCCTGGACAGCCAGTCTCTGTACACATTGTTGTGGATTTATAAATGACATCCTGGTTTTTTCATGTGATGAACAAGCACACAAAGAACATTTACAGTTCCTATTTCAACTTCTCCAGCAGTATGGTGTCCTAGATGCATACAATAACACATTTGGAAAGTCTTCTATTAAATTTTTATGCTATGAAGTGTCAGCACAGGGTATCATACCATTCCCAGACTGTGAATATGCCTCAGCCAAAAACTTGTAAAGAGTTAAGACATTTTGTGAGCAACTTTTACCAACAACATTTACCTAATGTTACACATATCCAAGCCTCTCTTAAAGCTGTTGTTAAATGAAAATAAACCACCAGCAAATGCTTGGTACCGCTCACACAAACAATGACAGAAGCATTAGCAATGGGTACCTCGCTCTTTCATCCAAGTCACTCTGAACAATAAGCTTTAACAGTAGCTGATAACCAAATGGCCATTGGTGCAGCATTTTAACAATAGGTATTGCGAGCTTGGCACCATTAGCATTTTTTTTTTCAGTCATAAACTTACACAGGTTCAAACCCTTCAGTCACAATAGAGCAAGAGTTACTTAACTTCAAGTTACTTGTGCCTGTCTGCAACTCAGCATGCCATCTTTACAGTGAGTATCAATCCATCCTTTTCCTTATATTTTTGATATTTCAACCTGGAGTTTCCATTGTAGGATTGTACTTGTGCTACACGTGCACATAAAAGTGATGTGTGCCTTTACTTATGCTCTGGCAGTTTCCAGTGTCTAGAGGAAGCAATGAGGTGTTGGTGTGCAAGACTCACACGTCCCCTTCATCATTGGACTTACTTGGAGGTGCTGTGCCGATCTTTTTCTCAGGATAGCTGGCTACGACGATCTGCCCATCTTCTTCTCCGAAGATATGATGCTGTTTGAAGGAATTTTCTCTACTCTTAAAATGATTGCATACACTCAGGGTACTTCTAAATCAACCCCACTATATTTCACTTCCACAAGCAGAACCACATAACAGTTTCACATCAATGAATCCTATTTCGTAAATCCAATGAATCCTGGTCCATCAGAAACTGTTGATTACTTTTACAATAAATACAGTTCCAAAAATCTCTCAAGGTTCTCACGAGTCCACCATCCACAACTCTAGAGAGTCAGTAAGTAAAAGTAAGTGTATTTTCTTTTCTTTTACACAGTTCAACTGTTCACAATAATGACTGATGTAGCACCATCATGGAGTAAGGCGTGCTTGCTCCTAATGCTGGTCATGTAACTTCTGTGACAAGCAAGGCAACCACTTGCCCATGCTGATCAACCGTTCACCTTGTGGCATTCTCTTGACACACATCCACCCTGCACACACAGAAAACCAGCTTGAGGTAGACACTCTCCTGTTTCTCACGCTCGTACATAAAATATTGGGTGTTCAAGACAGTGGAAAAAGGAGGGTCTCTAGAATTTGTGCCGAAATTTTCAAGGCACTACATATCCCTCCCATTAGCTCGAACACTCAATATTTTATACATATACAGTATATACATTGACATCATACTTAACAACAATCCACTTCTGTGAGATATTCAGTTACTCCATAATTCTAGATATATATGTATTTTTCATAAATTCTTGAACTTCATAGGATAAGCTCCCCTTTAAATTCCACTTGTAAATTCCTGGTGCCAGGGACCCTTAAACATTTTATCCTTTACCTTTAATCCTTCTTGCTACTCCTTCCTTTATTCGTATGGACTAGTACTATCCTATACAGCTTTCTGTGGTCTGGAGGAACTCTGGAGAAAATTTATGAGCCTGTTCTTTCCAACATCCATAAATCTTAATAACTCTAGAGGCATTAAAAATTCAAACTTTCCACAATAATTCCTGCCAAATATGTGATTTCTATCACTATACTGCCCTTTTTCCCTTAGGCACAGTATTTATCCCTTACCTATGGGTTGAATCTATGGGTAACCTTTCTCCTGCAGTTCTGGTAGGTACACCACTTTCTTCTTCCTATATTCTATGGTACAGGTCACTCCCCTTCTTGGTGCCTCTGCCTGCACAGTATAGGTCAGCCTCTCATTGGTCTGCCTATCTGCCCTTTTTTTTCATTCACTAAAAGCTGAGTGTGCCCTCCCCCCTCCCCCTTTATCCTTTGTGAGTAGGCCCCATGGTTCATCACCCTAGTGTACATCTTCATGTCCACTATCACTAAATATTATCCGGTAAAATTAGAAACCTACTTCAATCTCCAACATTGCTCATTAATACTTCACTTTGTATCCTAGAGTCCTCCTTTACTTTTCAACCTCTCTACCATACCTCTATATACCATTCATTACTTATCATATATGCTTATGCCATCAAAGGGTATACCATCTTTACTTAGGTTATCAGAGAGCCCCACTATTCAACAAGTTGTAAAGTCATTCTTATTTATATAAATAGGCATATATTTTTAGAATTAGTCAATGTAGAATCATCACCTATAATACCACGTGCATGTACTTCCCCCTACAACACTTGATGGTTCTTACAAACTCTCAAACTGTACTTTTCTTGTTTGGGTGTTTGTGTTTCTTTGTGTGTATGTCGATGTGTGTTCGTGCAGCCTGATTCTTCGGCCTACTTATCTGAAATAAGTTGAAGGTTATAGGAAACCATGGAGGATGAGAAGGACTTCAGCGATAGAAGTATATGCATATGGAATGAGGGAAAGATAGACTAGTACTCAGATGAGAAGTAAGAAAGGAAAAAATAGAAATGGTTGCTAAGATCAAAGAAGTGAAAGAAGATAGTCCCAAAGACAGAAAACCCTTCCCACCCCCCTTCCCCAGGATCCCTACTTTGCTGGTATTTGAGTGAGAAGCTGGAAGAGGTATGTTGTTAAACATCCCTTGCAGAATGGACACCACAGTTGCCACGTTCTGGCAGTTTTCAGTGACTAGAGGAAGCAATGAGGTGCTGGTGTGTAAGACTCACACGTCCCCTTCATCATTGCCGATCTTCTTCTCAGGATAGCCAGCTGTGATGATCTGCCCAACTTCTTCTACAAAGATATGATGCTGTTTGGAGGAATTTTCTCTACTCTTAAAATGATTGCATACACTCAGGATACTTTTAAATCAACCCTACTATATTTCACTTCCACAAACAGAACACCACATAACAGTTTCACATCAATGAATAATATTTCATAAATCCAATGACTCCCGGTCCATCAGAAACTATTGATTACTTTTACAATAATACAGTTCCAAAAATCTCTCAAGGTTCTCACAAGTCCACCATCCGTAACTCTAGAGAGTCAGTAAGTAAGTAAGTAAAAGTAAGTGTATTTTCTTTTCTTTTACACAGGTCAACTGTTCACAATAATGACTGACGTAGCACCATCACGGAGTAAGGCGTGCTTGCTCCTAATGCTGGTCATGTAACTTCTCTGATGAGTGAGGCAACCACTTGCCCACACCAATCGACCGTTCACCTTGTGGCATTCTCTTGACACACATCCACCCTGCGCACACAGAAAACTGGCGTGAGGTAGACACTCTCCCATTTATCGCGCTCATACGTAAAATATTGGGTGTTCAAGATGGTGGAAAGCAGAGGGTCTCTAGAATTTGCGCCAAAATTCTCGAGGCACTACAATGCATTGGCTATTTAGTCAAATGTGAGGCTCATGATAAGTGCTTGAAAATGACTAAAAGTCGAAATTAGCTAATAAATGTGTTACTGCCTGTTTGAACCATGATTCTTTCTTTTTTTATGCACCCCAGAACAGCTTGTTTCATGCTACAAATAGCAATGCAAGTTGTCAAACACCTTTCCACGTAATCCTACTTTGCTTCAACAGACATTCTTAGTGGTTCTTTGGCTTGCACATTCCTTTATCATCAAGTCCCATTGTTGTAAATGATGCATTATGCAAGTTTTACAGCCTCTTTGTTTCTATGCGGACTGTTTCCAGTAAGTGCCACAGTATTTACTATTGGTCTATTGTTTTATATTTTTGCATTGTTTTCTGATAATTCTAAATGTTAGTGGCAATATTTTGCAAAATCGCTGTCACCTACATAATGTTTTCAGATGAATACAAAATTTCACTACACCTTTGTTGGAAACCAGTCAGATTTATTCTTAGTACAACAGAAAATTAATTTAACATTTTTCATTTGTATTAATGACATGTTTTTGTGAATGTGGAACCAAATACTTGGTACTGAAAGAATTTCTGATGTAACAACTTCACTATGGCAATCAGCATCATACACCACAGTTCTCGAGAGGTGCAAGCCAAATTTGGGGGGGGGGGGTACTGATTTCAGAAGTTTCACATTTAAATTGAAAATACCATTTTTATGGGTTTTACTTAGCTTGCTTGAAATGTAGTCACATAAAATAATAACGTATGCATTATGACTTGCTTAGTTGATATTTATCCTTAACTAAGCAATGAACACACTGAAATGCATAGTGATACAAGAAGTGCGTTATCCAGTTCTAAGAAACATCTGACAAAGAAGTCTTGAAATATTTATTATTGCCAGCTACATGACTGAAAGGGTTAGAAAAGCATGAAAAGTGCAATTTTTCGAAAAGTCATAAATCTTGTATAACAAGCCCTGCAAGTGACTTGCTCCATACTGCAACGAGTTAAAAGATTAATTTTATAATTCTATTTTGCATTTGCCCAGAGTACACAAACAGCTCCATCTGTTCTTTCTGGAGTGCAGTACAATACCGTGTGGCCCTCATCATAAGGCATCTACTTTGCTTGACAGGGTCACAAGATGTCTTATTGTTTTGTAAAAAGGTGTCATTTACTCATATCTTATGAGTCATCAAAATGTGGACTTGTTTCCTCTATAACTTAACTTGCACAATAGTTCAATTTTTTCTGCAGATTGTACAATAGGTTATCATTTGTGAAAGCTAATCCCAGCATTGATATGTAGTGGAATTAAATAAGTAGTAGGTTTGTTGAATGGCAAATTAAATGATCCCATATTTTCAAATGTAAGTTTTGCAACACAGAACTGACTGTCTTACAGTTAGCCAGTTTGGCATCCATCTCGTTCACTTGCAATGGTATCCTGGTTCTGTCTTCTGATCAACAGTACACAAAATAGTTGTACTTCAAATGAGTTTATCAGGGATTGCAGGTCTATGCATGCTACCATACTGTGACAAGCTGAAATAATTCCAGAGTCATAGAGTTCTGTGGTGTTATGTAGTCAGTACTCAAGCAATTCAATTATTTGTATACAAGAAATATGTAGCCCATTCAAAAAATGCATGTAACTCTCCCAGTAAACCCTTCTGTATCCTTAGCATTCATCAATAGCTTTCAAGCTATACCCAAGTCACTTGGGCATTACAAGTTTTGCTCTAAAAACAGTGCATAATGGAAAATTTATTACTGAAGTGTAAAACAATTGTACGTAGCATTTTCATATATTCTGGAATGTTTATATTCTGTGTGTGTGTGTGTGTGTGTGTGTGTGTGTGTGTGTGTGTGTGTGTGTGTGTGTGTGTGTGTGACAGTCTGCTTATATTTCCTTAATTTTAACTTTATTTTGTAATTTGCAGCAGAGAATCTGGGATAGAACAGAGTCACCATGACAATCAAGGTAATAAATCATTCAGTTCACAAGTACTTGAGGATGTGCAGCAAGAGGAAGGAGTACTTCATCCTTCACAGGTTAATACTATCAGAAAATTACCATTACATATACTGTTTGCAAAGTAGCATTGTTTTTCAAAGCAAATGTAATTCAGCAGGATGACTAAATGAAAGAGAGACCAAAGGGGGTGACACGCCAACAATAACCACTTACTTCTATGTTTTTCATTGAACTGCAGCCAGAAAAAAGCCAAAAAAATGAAACTAAGGTATAAAAAAATACAGAAAACTTACTTACCAGGCAGCAGTAGGCATAGATGTAAACAAAAGGTAATGGAAGTGCTAGTTTTAGAAACTAGGCACAGTTTAAACTACCAACAGATATGAATGATTAGAGGAAAGGAAGGATGGTGAAGGCTTACACCCATAAAATTGTAATGGAAACAGGACTTTTCAGTTATTAAGGAAGATATTCTCATCCCTCAAAAATTGAGAAACAGGACAACTTAAGATCAAAATTAGCAAGGATATACTAGCAACAGGTTATTTTTCTTTTTTATTTTAATGATGATTGTTTTGTACCCCTATTCTGCATTGTCTTTCTTGATCCAATATCTTGCATACCTTACTGCTTTATTTCTGATTTCTTGATCCAATATCTTGCATACCTTACTGCTTTATTTCTGATGAATCACATTTTTTTCAACTTTTTTAAAAATATTATCAGACAAAGAAATCTTTTCTCTTCATATCTGATGTTAATGTTCCATTCTGCTTGAATCTATGACTTCTGTCACCTGTAGCAGTTTTTGCATCTATAACTGAGTAATACTGAACTTTGTTGTTATTAACTTGCCTGAAGAGATTTTAACTAGAGTCTCTTCTTCCCCCTGAATAAATTTACACATTTTATGTTGTAGACCTCATACTGGAATATAGTCCTCAGTAATATGGGATAGATTGAAACATATAATATCAAAGTGATGCAGCTTTGACATACTCTTCATTCATTAGGAACTATACATTAGTTGTGTGGCAAAAGTTCTTTGTTAAAGGTGTACTTTTAATTCTCTTACACAACAAGTAGCTGCATATTAGCACCTAACATAATTATGCTTGTTGTTGTTGTTGTTGTTGTTGTAGCCTTCAGTCGGAAGACTGGCTCTATGCAGCTCTCCATGCTACTCTACCTTGCACAAGCTTTCTTGTCTCCAAATGACTACTGCAACCTACATCCTTCTGAATCAGCTTACTTTATTCATCTCTTGTTCTCCCTGAATGATTTTAACCTCCATCCCCCCCTCCTCCACACTTCTCACCAGTACTAAACTGGTGATCCCTTGATATCTCAAAATGTGTCCTATCAACTGCTTCCCTCTTTTAGTCAAGCTCTGCCACAAATTTGCTGTCTCCCCAGTTCTATTCAGTACCTACTCATTAATTACATGATCCACCCATCTAATCCTCAGAACTCTTCAGTGGCACCGCATTTCAAACGCCTCTATTCTCTTCTTGTCTAAACTGTTTATTGTCCATATTTCACTTCCATACATAACTACACTCCAGATGAATACCTTCAAAAAAGACTTCTTAACTCTTAAACCTATGTTTGATGTTAATAAAGTTCTGTTTTACAGGAACACTTTTCTTTCCAGTGATAGTACACATTTTATATCATCTCTACTGTGTCCATCATCAGTTATTTTGTTGCCAAATAAGCATACCTCTTGTGCTACTTTTAGTGTGTCATTTTCGAATGTAATTCCCTCAGTATAACTTGATTTGACTATATTCCATTGTCCTTGTTTTGCTTTTGTTGAGGTTCATCTTATATTCTCCTTTCAAGATGATGTCCATTCTGTTCAACTGTTCTTCCAAGTCCTTTCCTCTCTCTCACTGAATTACAGTGTTGTGCAAATAGTTGATTCTGTTTCAAATACGTATGCAGTTTATAAGCAATTAACACTTTATTTGTATTAAATACACTTTGCACAAAATAGAACATGTTTACTACGCAACCAAACATGAACTGTCACACACAAGTACCAGAGAAGCTAATAATACAAAGTTTTGCATATCACAGATGAACTACTATTTCACTGTTGACTCTGCTTGTTGATGTCACCACAGTGTCATTGGCAAACTTCAAAGCTTTTATTTCTTGTCCCTCGACTTCAATTCCTACTCAAAATATTTCTTTAGTTTCCTTTACTGATTGCTCAGTGTATATACTGAACATCAGGAGTAGGCTACAACTGTGTCTTAACTCCCTTCTCTAACACTGCTTCCTTTCGTGCCCCTTGACTCTTATGACTACCATCTGAATTCTGTACGAGTTCTAAATAGCCTTTTGCTCTGTGTGTTTTACCCCTGATACGTTTAGAATTTCAAAGAGGTATTCTAGTGAACATTGTCAAAAGTTTTCTCTAAGTCTACACATAGTAGAAATCTAGTTTTCTTTCCTTAACCTATCTTCTAAGAGATGTCATAGAGTCAATATTGCCTTGCATGTTCCTACATTTCTATTGGAATATAGACTGAGCTTCCTGTGGATTGGCTTCTATCAGTTTTCCCATTCTTCTGTAAAGAATTCATGTTAGTATTTTGCAACCAAATATGGACCATCACACACAGGTACCAAAGAAGCTAGAAATGCAAAGACAAAGACAATTCTGCATATCACAGGTGAAGTACTATTTTATTGTTTGCATTCAGTCTCTGTTGACTCTGCTTATTGTTGTCATCATATCAGTCCTGCACCTGCCCCCTCCCCTCCTCCCCCCTCTGCCTTCTACATTCTCAGAGAGCTGTGGCTCAGAATCTATTGTAACACATCACAAATTTTACCCATGCAGCTCACTCCTTAACCTCTTAGAAATAGAAAACTCGAGAGCTTCTCTAACCAGTGTATACTTACAAGTTAGCTATCTGCTTGATCACACATACATTAACAGGTTTTCTGTAGTATCTGGAATAGGCACCCACAGTCTCACATCTTATGCATCACACATTAAATTCTGTGATTGAGATGCAGGTCTGATTGGGATGCTCACTGCTATAGACAGAGTGTCTCCTGTGTTAGGAGGCTTGAGACACTCAACTGATACAGTATCTTGATGATTAAAATTTTCTAGGTGTTGTAGTGTGTCATTGTATAAAATACTTAAGTTATAAACTCTGAACCAACATTTTGACCATATTCTGATGGCCGTCCTCAGGGCAAGACTACCATCTTGCCCTGAGGAAGGCTGTTGCAATACAGCCGAAACATTGGTTTTTACAGTTTATAATTAAAGTATTGTATACAATGGCACGGTACAACAATCAGAAGGATTTTAATTGTCATGAAGATGGCTGTGGAAGCCTATGTAGTTGAGATACAGTATCTTGTTTCCCATTTTTCTCAACTGTGAATGTTTTATCCATGTGGTCTGTGATCTTAAGGGCCTGTAGATTGTGGAGAGAGAGCAGGCAGAGAGGCAGGCAGGGGTGGAGGGAGGGGGGGGGGGGGGGGGGGGAAGGGGGAGCAGGATTGATGTGATGACATCAATAAGCAGAGTCAACAGAGGCAAACATTAAAATAGTACTTCATCTGTGATATGCAGAATTGTCTTTGTCTTTGCCACATGAAATCCCATCTGAATAAAGTTATGTGAAAGAAAATTGGTCTGTTGCTCTGTCGAACTGGATTTTTTGGCAAGAGATGACACATGTGTGTAAGAATGCATCTTCTGACTCCCCCAGCGGTGGCCACGTCTCAGGTCCTGATGAGAAAAATTCCCCCAGAACCTGTAATTGCTCACTATAGACTAGTTGAACAGGTGAGAAACCCAAGTCCTCTTTCAGGACAATGCTTAGCCCTTTTAATGCTAAAGGCAGTGTGTCTGACCAGGCCTACATGTGGTAGGCCAAGGCTGCCTTCAGTGTGAGGTGCATACACTCTGCAGTATGGTAGCTTGAGGCACCTATTGCCTTTCCTGTCTGTGGTAATAACTTGTGGAATTCCATACCTTGAGAATCAGCAATTTAAGAGGGCCCTGGAAACAGTCTGCACAAGTATGAGGCAGGAAAAGATAGATTGCTACTTACCATAAAGAAGACACATTAAGTTAGAGGCACACACTATTAAAAGACAATTATACAAAGCTTTTGGCCAGAGCCATAACCAGCGAATAAGAAACAGAGAAAAACAAAACCATTAATACATACAAGCAAGCACATTTAACGCACATGTGACCACCAATTGTGGCAGCTCGAGTCAGAATGCACCAATCATCCCTGTTCAAAACTAGTGTTCTCAATGCTAAATGGTATTGACATTTGTCTGTTAATTAGCTTACTAAGTTTGTCTGTTGCTCATTTGATTGTAACACCGTGATTGGAAATTCAGTATTATTCTCTGGATGTTTTATTCTGTCTCTCAATTTACCTGAAATACCATGTACTGGACTACCTGTGTGGATCAAACAAACTACTTTCCACTTACCAATCTGAATGTTAATATAGGGACTACGTAACATGTCTTCATTATCAATAATTTCATTCTCAACTAGTAATTCATTCTCAACTTCTCTAAAATTTATTTCTCTTCCTATAGGTGATTCAGCTGATGTGGTTGGCTGTAAAGCCCCTAATGGCACCTTGCAACTATTTCAATATTCTTTTGTACAGACAGTTCATCTTCTTCAGTATATATGTGTTGACTGTTCAAGCTTATCTTACTACCTATGTTGCAGTTACTTAAATCAGCATGTGTGTGTTCATCATCTACCTTAAAATCACTATGCACAACACAACTAAAATCTATATTATTAATCTGACTTGATATAACTTCAAGTGTCTTATCACCAATGTGTTTGTTCTGCTTTAGCTTATAATCACCATTTGCCAAGATCTCACAGATGTCAACTGGCATGATCTGTCTCTCATATACTTCCCTATCATCACCAAGACCTACAACTTAGCTACTAGCATTATCATCACTTATCTCAACATGGATCATACCATGAAGCTCTTCACAAATCGCAGCATTATAATCCTCCTAATCAAAATCAACATCACGTCTGTGTAAATCAACACCAAAATCATTAATCTTACTACTAACATCAAAATCAGTCTTATAAATTATCATCACCAAAAGTAAGAGTATTTGTGCCAACAGGTTCACAAATAACATGATTCAACATACTATCTCCCCTCTAAGTACATGATTATCAACCTCCATCACATCTGCTTCAGTGAAACTACACACAACTTCATCACTTGTAATCCTATTAACCCAAATTCATCAACATCTTTGCAGCAGCTAACATCACTTGATACATGCTGATCTCCAGATTTATCAAGAAGATTTGTCAGAATATCATCACTTAATCAAATTCCTGGCTCACTTTCTTTTGTTCATCTTTTATCACCCTCAAAATATTTTCCCGAAATTCTCTATCACAATCAGTTCCATTTACATTGTAATCACTACTGCTTGTTTGATGACAACTAGCTTGTGAATAATAACTCCTTCTCCCAATTCTATTTTGACTAGCCTGCATCTCACCTCAGATTGACAGGCTCCCAGGGAGGTGGTTACCCATTTCTCTGGTTGTTATTTCTGTTCTCTCCTGTCCTATCTGCATTTCTCCTTTCTTCATTCCCCCATTGCCTATTTCTCAGCTCATGACCTCTGTCATCACCCCTTCTGTCTTGTCTATCATAATTATTGCCATAATGATTACCTCTGAAATTATTCCCAACTCTTCTCCTATTTCTATCACCTTGTTGATTATGAGAGTACACACCACTCTGGTAATGGTTCTCCCTCTGATTGCTATTAGTGTCATATCTGACATTTTTCTTCCATGCTCTATCCAACTTATGTAAATACTTCAAAAATTCCTCTATTGAATTGTCTGGCCCACAGACCAACCTCTATAGAACTCTGTTTGGCAGTCTACATTTTAAGATGTCAACCTGAATAAGCTCATATAGTGGTTTATCCAAATGTGTTAATGTTCTTAACTCTCTCACACAGAACTCCCTAATTCTCATGTTACCTTCTCTGTAACTGGAACCATTTAAAAACTTGATCTTAATCCTAACTTTCTTGCTCTCTGACTAAAATTTGCTAAGAAATAACTTTTCAGAATCATCAAATGACATGTCTGGGTTAACATGTTGGCTAGCCTAGGATAAAGCTTCTTCATTTAAAAACTTCTTAACTAACATGACTCTGAAATGATCTGGCATACTGAGTGTGAATCTATCTTTGCATTGGCCAAAAAGTCTATTGGATGTATCTAATGATCTCCCAGGAAATATTTTAAAATCACATTATTGAACATATTACCAAACAAAAAATTATTACTGAACTTATTAGTATAAATATTGCTTTCTAATTGATTGGATTCAGAGTTAACTACATTTATATTTGTGTTACAATCTTCAATATTTCAATTTACAATGGCTAACTCCTTTTTTTATTTCTGTTTTATTTAATTATAATTTTTTGTCTAAATTCTGTGACTCTAAAATCAATGCATATGCTTGAAATACTGAACATTCCTCTCTGACTCTTTAATTATCATTTCCTCTGTTTCTCTTAATCTGTGCTTAACAACCTTCTTGTCCACTACTTTCAATTCCATATTCGTAAATTGTTTAAACACACCTAGTTCAGCTTCTATGCTGTCATCTCCCTCGGCAGTACAATTAAACAATGCAAAGTCCAGGATGGAATGTAACAATATTGAGAAGGAAAGTTGCTACTCACCATATAGCGGAGATGCTGAGTCGTGTTAGGCACAACAAAAAGATTCACACAATTATGAAAAATTAGAAAGAGGGAGAAGGGGGAACTGTCAGGGGGGAAAAGGAGAGAAGCTTGAAGATGAAGAAGAAAGGTAGAGGACAGAGAGGGAGAGGGGTTGAAAAGGGGAGAGGAGGAGGAGAGGGAGAATGCCTGCTTGGTGGAGGGGGAGGGGGGGGGGAGAATCGTTGAATAAGACAGTGCAAGATCGAGATGGAGAAAGAATGGTATAGGCAGAAGAGAGACAGTAAAAAGGCAAAATGAGGCAGTGTGAATCAGTTAGTGGAGGTTTAGGGCAGGGGATTATGAGAGTGCAGGATGTTTTGGGAGTACAAGTCCCATCTGCATACCTCAGAGAAACTTGCACTGGAAGGGAGTATCCAAGTGCCCCATATAGTGAAGCCACTGTTGAAGTCTATTGTGTTTTGCTGTGCAGCATTCTTGGCTACCAGACAGTCAAGCTTATGGTTTGCTTCAGTTTCACAGTGGTCATTCATGTGAGTAGACAGTTGGTTACTTGTCATGCCCACTTAGAATGCTGTACAATAATTACAGCATAAGTGATATATAATGTGGCTTTTTCACACATGGCCCAGAAATTTATTGGGTAGCAAATGCATGTGACTGGACTGCAGTAGTATGTGGTGGGTGGGTGTATGACACAGATCTTGCACCTGGGCCAACCACAAGGCAATGTCTCATGGGGTCTAGGATTGGGAGTAGGATTGGATTAGGAATGAGCAAGGAATTCTGTTGATTGGGTTGGCGACAACACTACTTTGGCAGATGTGGGTAGGGTTTTGGATAGGATATCCCTTATCTCAGGATGCATCATGAGATAGTTGAAGTCCTGCTGGAGGATGCGGTTAAGGTTTTCAAAGCCAGGGTGATATTCAGAGATCAGAGCGATGCTGGTATGTGACTGGTTCAATTCGTCTCCCAATCTTGCACCAAACGGGTTGTTTCTTCATTAGGGCTTTAATTAACTATCATCAGGCCCTGAAATGAGGGGCATCATCCCTCAGGATCCTTCCAACCCCTCCTAAAGTGGTGTTCCACCACCCACCCAACTTCCACAACATCCTAATCCATTCCTATGCCACTCCCAGTCCCAACCCTTGTCACAGAGATTATATCCTTTTGGAAGACCTAGATGCCAGACCTGCACACACTCTACCCCCCCCCCCCCCCCCAGTCACTTATTTCAGTCCTGTCATAGGCTTATCCTACCCCTTCAGAGGTTTGGCTACCTGTGCTGTGAAAGCAGTCATATTATATGCCAGCTCTGCTGCAATCATTGCACAGGTTTTTATATTGGTATGACTACCAATCAGCTGTTCACCAGGATGAATTGCCACTGTCAAACTGTGGCCAAGAGCAAAGTGGATCACCCTGTGGCACAACATACAGCTGAACATAACATGTATGATTTAAATGGGTGTTTCACAACTGGGCCATCTAGATCTTCCACTGCACCACCAACTTTTCTGAACTGTACAAAAGGGATTTATTATTGCAACGTATTCTCTGCTTGTGGAATTATCCTGGCATGTACCTACAGTAATTTACTATCTCCACACACTCTGCACAATCCACCAGGCAGTGCTCTTCTCTCCACCCACTCATATATTGCTGTCCCTTCTCCTTCCTCTTCCCCTTCCCTTCCCCGTCTTACCCCAGATTGCTACTTTCGTTTAATGCGACATTTGCATTCTGGTAGGAACAGAATTCATGTGTGCATGAGCCATGTGTTCTTGTGTGAATGTGTGTGCATGTTTTCTTTTCTGAAGAAGGCTTAGTACAAAAGTTCAGTGTCTTCTCATTGTACCTGTCTGCAACTGAATGTGCCATCTTTTAGTAAGCAATCTTTCCTTTTCATAATATTGTTGACATTCCATTGCTTAATTAGTGAAGTATGTCATTTTATGCATAAAATCCAGGTCAACAAATTATAATGGCAAATGCTGGGGTAAGATCTACAGTAGAAAATGTAACTGGTTACGAACTGTAAGGTTAATTGTCTCAAGGGTTAATTAGCTTCACTGTTGTAGAATTTTAGAACCTTTTCGGAGCTCAAACATAATGAGGTATCTTGAACAGAATGATCTGCCCCATGTCAACCAGCATAGATTCTGAAAACATTGATCATGTGAAAACCAAATCGCACTTTTCTCACGTTATGTACTGAAAGCTTTAGATCAAGGCAGACTGGTAGCTGCAGTATTTCTTGGTTTTTGAAAAGCATTTTACTCAATACCACATCTACACTTATTGTCAAAAGTATGATCACTTGCAGTATTGAGTGAAATTAGTGACTGGTTAAGTATTTTTTGGCAGAGAGGACACAGTGTCTTATCTTGGATGGACAGTCACCTTGAGATTAGAAGTAATTTCTGGTGGGCCCCAGGGAAATTTGTTGGGACCCATGCTGTTCATGTTGTATGTTAATAACCTTGCGGACAATATTATAACAGCAAGTTCAGACTTTTTGAAGGGGATACAATTATCTGTAGTGAAGTAATGTCTGAAAGAAGCTGCGTAAATATCTCGTCAGATCTTGATAAGATTTCAAAGTGATGCAAAGATTGACAACTTGCTTTAAATGTTCAGAAATGTAAAACAATGCACTACACAAAATGAAAAACATGTATTATCTTATGACTATAGTATCAGTGAGTCACAGTCAGAATTGAGCAAATCCTACAAATACCTGGGTGTAACACTTTGTATGGTATGAAATGGAATGATCACATAGGCAGGCATGGGTAAAGCAGGTGATAGACCTGGAGTTATTAGTACTATGGAAATGCAATCAGTCTGCAAATGAGATTGCTTACAAATCACTCATGTGACACATTCTGAAATATTATATAGATGTGTGGGACTCATAGCAAATAGGACTAACTGGGGATATCAAATGTATACAGAGAAGAATGGTATGAATGGTCACAGATTTGTTTGACCCATGGGAGAGTCTCACAGAGATGCTGAAGAAACTGAACTAATAGACTATGGAAGAGAGACATAAACTATCATGAGAAAGTCTACTTATAAAGTTTCGAGAACCAGCTTTAATTAATGATTCTACAAATATATTAAGTCGTGCATATGTTTGTAGAGCTTTTACATAAATGGTTTTGAGGCGAAGACCTCGTCAAGCCATGCTCAAAGTGCATTTTCATCCATAGAGAAAGTTCCTTGAAGGTTGTTCAGTAGAGAGTGGTAAAGGTGAGGGTGCAAGATCAGATAAATAAGATGGGGACAGAATGACTTCCCAACCCAGCTTGTGTATAGTGGTTTTTGTCAGTCAAGCAGAATGCAGGCAAGCAATATTGTGGAATAGCATTACTTCATGCAGTTTTCCTGGCCATTGTTCTTGGATTGCGTCTGCAAGACATCTCAGTTGTTGACAATAAATGTCAGCAGTGATGGTTACAACTTTGGGTAGCCATTCATAGTGCAGCACACCGTCACTCTTCCACCAGGTGCATAACATTATCTTTCATGGATGTGTGCAGGTCTTTGTACAGGGTCTTGCTGCTTTTTTTGGACTCAGCCACTCCTTTCCTTTTTTTATGTTAGCATAATGACACAATTTCTTGTCAATAGTAATGATACAAGATAGGAATGGTTGTGTTGTTGATGATGATCAAGCAGAGATACATATAACACCCACATGCTGATTTTTGTGATTTTGACTTAGAGCATGCAGTACCCATACACCTGATTTTTGAACTTTCCCCACTGTATTCAAATGTCGCACAATGATGGAATAATCATAGTTCTTCATATCTGCCAGTTCTCAAGTACAGTGACATGGATCATTGTGGAGTAATGCATTTAAATTATCTTCATCAAATCCCAAATGTCTTCCTGAATACAGACGGTCAATAATGTCAAAACAATCCTCCTTAAAATGAGAAAACCATTTCTTGCTATGCTCTGCCCAATGGCATTATCTCCATACATGGCAGAAATGTTTGTGGCTTCTTTTGCTGCTGCCACTCCTGTATTGAACTCAAACAGCAGAATATGTTGGAAATGTTCTGATTTCTCCACTTGACACTCGATTTTCTAGTGTCCACAGCTTCACTCACTATCTCCAAATGATGAAATGACTATGTAAAAATGAATAGCAGTAGTGAACTACAAATAAATAATGACAATTGATAAATAAACTCAATAGTAACTGGAATACCAACATGCAAAACAAAACTGCTACAAACTTATGCACCAATCTAATGCTACAACCCTTCTCTTAACACCACAGAGGGGTTATGAAGACAAGATCAGATTAATTACAGCACACCCACAGGCATTTAAACAATCCTCTTTCCAGTGCACTGTGCAGTAGTTTCCATAGGTGTAGAGGCAGGTATTATAATGAAAAGGGTAGTTGCTACTCACCATATAACAGAGATACAGAGTCACAGAAAAATACAGCAAAAAGACCATAAAATAAAGCTTTTGGCCAAAGAGGTCTTCATCAAAATACACACACACACGCACACCACACACACACACACACACACACACACACACACACACACACATACAACTCAGAAGCACACACATGACCACAGTCTCTGGCTGCCAAGGCAGTCTTTTTGTTGTGCCTATCTGTGATTCAGCATCTCCACTATATGGTGAATAGCAGCTATCCTTTCCATAATATTGTCATTATTCCATTCTAGGATTTCCAATTTGTGATGTAGATGTAGGTGATATCAGACAAGACAATTTCAAAACAAACAAAAAATGGCAGGTTTTTGTGCTACTGGACTGGTTAGAGCTGTACAGATACACACACATGCATGGAAATATTCATACTACTTGCAAGGACAAAAAGTATGTATATACATTTGCATCCACATATATAGTTAAATATATCTAACATCTAAATATCTCTAACATCGATCAGTTGTAGATTTTGGAACATGTATTATGTTCGAGTATAATGAGTTTTCTGGAGACTAGAAATCTACTCTGTAGGAATTAGCATGGGTTTCGAAAAAGACAATCGTGTGAAACCCAGGTCACGCTATTCGTCCATGAGACTCAGAGGGCCGTGGACGCGGGTTCCCAGGTGGATGACGTGTTTCTTGACTTCTGCAAGGCATTCGATACAGTTCCCCACAGTCATTTAATGAACAAAGTAAGAGCATGTGGACTATCAGATGAATTGTGTGATTGGATTGAAGAGTTCCTAGATAACTGAACGCAGCATGTCATTCTCAAAGGAGAGAAGTTTTCTGAAGTAAGAGGGATTTCAGGTGTGCTGCAGGGGAGTGTCGTAGGACCGTTGCTGTTTGCAATATACGTAAATGACCTTGTGGATAACATTGGAAGTTCACTGAAACTTTTTGCGGATGATGCTGTGGTATATCGAGAGGTTGTAACGATGGAAAATCGTACTGAAATGCAGGATGATCTGCAATGAATTGACGCATGCTGCAGGGAATGGCAATTGAATCTCAATGTAGACAAGTGTAATGTGCTGCAAATACATAGAAAGAAAGATCCTTTATCATTTAGCTACCATATAGCAAGTCAGCAACTGGAAGCAGCTAATTCCATAAATTATCTGGGAGTAGGCATTAGGAGTGATTTAAAATGGAATGATCATATAAAGTTGATCTTCGGTAAATCAGATGTCAGACTGAGATTCATTGGAAGAATCCTAAGGAAATGCAATCTGAAAACAAGAGAAGTAGGTTACAGTACACTTGTTCACCCACTGCTTGAATATTGCTCACCAGTGTGGGATCCGTACCAGATACGGTTGATAGAAGAGATAGAGAAGATCCAATGGAGAGCAGCGCGCTTCATTACAGGATTATTTAATAATCACAAAAGCATTACTGAGATGATAGATAAACTCCAACGGAAGACTCTGCAGGAGAGACGCTCAGTAGCTCAGTACGGGCTTTTGTTGAAGTTTCGAGAACATACCTTCACTGAGGAGTCAAGCAGTATATTGCTTCCTTCTAGATATATTTCGCGAAGAGACCATGAGGATAAAATCAGAGAGATTGGAGCCCACACAGAGGCATACCAACAATCTTTCTTTCCATGAACAATATGAGACTGGAATAGAAGGGAGACTGATAGAGGTACTCAAAGTACCCTCCGCCACACAGTGTCAGGTGGCTTGTGGAGTATGGGTGTATATGTAGATGTAGATACATGTACACAGTTTGTCTTCATGGGGATTTACTCCTTGCATTTCACATGGTGTACTAATTTCTTTCACATAATGTATAGTAATATTCCCTGTTTGTCTGCTAACAATGACATTATTTAAAGACACGAGAAAAGACATACACACATGACAAATATGCTAATGTAACTGTGAGAGATATGTTTGCACTCTTTACCAAAACTTTGTTTAGTCACATACATTCACTCATAAGCACATACAGTTTGTGTTTAGTTGCTGTGATGCTTGTCTAGGTATTATGATATACTGTAGGGACACATACACATGTAACATTTTAGTTTTTATTTAAATGTTGAAAATACTTTTCTACTCTTTACATCTTGTGGGAGCTTCTTGTAAAAAACACTCCCTCCCTCTATAGGGTCCTCACCAGTTACTTTCAGTTGTTTACTTGTCGTATGGTAGTCACTCCTGGTTCTAGAATTGTATGTATGCAGATCTTTATTCAAGAAAATGATGCAATGTTCCTTCAAGCACATTATCACTTCAAGCACATAAGAGTGTTGGAACTGCTAAAACTTCCAAATCCCTAAATCTTTCTCTGCAAGTCTCAAGCCCATAGTTTTACAATACACCTTACTGCTTTTTTGTTTTAGAGCTTAACCAGTCTTTCTTTATCACTGTATACAGCTTCCTTCTCTTCACAGGATTGACAGACACACACACACACACACACACACACACACACACACAGAGAGAGAGAGAGAGAGAGAGAGAGAGAAAGGAAGTTTCAACAGCAGGCACTTAACAAACTAAAATGTTGTGCTACAAACCCATTGCACAGGAAACAACCATTCTGCCCAGTCCAAACTGACTTGTTCTCTGATATTATTCAATTTTGATATCAGCCTTTCTTGGAACAGTTGATTAATAGTGGCTTCTCGGACTCCTTGTGAGAAACTTGTCAAACAGCATTAATACCATTAATCAGAGAATTGTATTGGCACTTGTGTACTTGTTTTTGTGTTTGTACTTCATTCAATGTATGATGCAATTAAAGAAATTATTCAGATAATTAAGAGAAATGAAAATTTAGTAGTCATGGGGAACTGGAATTCAATAGTAACGAAAGGAAGAGAAGGAAAAGTAGTAGGTGAACATGGACTGGGGGTAAGGAATGAAAGAGGAAGCCATCTGGTAGAATTTTGCACAGAGCATAACTTAATCATAGCTGACACTTGATTTAAGAATCATGAAAGAAGGTTGTACACATGGAAGAGACCTGGAAACATTGGAAGATTTCAGATAGATTATATAATGGTAAGACAGAGATTTAGGAACCAGGTTTTAAATTGTAAGACATTTCCAGGGCCAGATGTGGACTCTGGCCACAATTTATTGGTTATGAACTGTAGATTAAAACTGAAGAAACTGCAAAAAGGTAGGAATTTAAAGAGATGGAACCTGGATAAACTGAAAGAACCAGAGGTTGTAGAGAGTTACAGAGAGAGCATTAGGGAATGATTGACAAATACAGGGGAAAGAAATACAGTAGAAGAAGAATGGGTAGCTTTGAGAGATAAAATAGTGAAGGCCTCAGATGATCAAGTGGGTAAAAAGATGAGGGCTAGTAGAAATCCTTGGGTAACAGAAGAG
Organism: Schistocerca americana; assembly: GCF_021461395.2. NCBI lineage: Eukaryota > Metazoa > Arthropoda > Insecta > Orthoptera > Acrididae > Schistocerca > Schistocerca americana. The sequence continues at coordinate 155,303,064 of NC_060123.1, forward strand.
GTATTGAATTTTTATAGATGACAGGAGAAAATATAAAAATACAGTAAATGAAGCAGGCGAAAGGGACTACAAATGTCTTAAAAATGAGATTGACAGAAAGAGCAAAATGTCTATGCAAGGATGGTTAGAGGACAAATGTAAGGAGGTAGAGGCATGTATCACTAGGGGTAAGATCGATACTGCCTCCAGGAAAATTAAAAAGACCTTTGGAGAAAAGAGAACCACCTGTATGAATATCAAGAGCTCAGATGGAAAACCAGTCCTAAGCAAAGACGGGAAACCAGAAAAATGGAAGGAGTACATAAAGGGTCTATACAAGGGTAATGTACTTGAGGGCAATATTATGGAAATGGAAGAGGATGTAGATGAAGACAAAATCAGAGATATGTTACTGCATGAAGAATTTGACAGAGCAGTGAAAGACCTAAGTCAAAAAAAGCCCCGGGAATAGACAACATTCCATCAGTGTTATTGATAGCCTTGGGAGAACCAGCTATGACAAAACTCTATCATCTTGTGAGCAAGATGTATGAGACAGGTGAAATACCTTCAGACTTCAAGAAGAGTATAATAATTCCAATCCCAAAGAGGGCAGGTGTGAACTGGTGTGAAAATTACCAAACTATCAGTTTAAAAATACTAACACGAATTCTTTACAGATGAATGGAAAAACTGGTAGACGCCAAACTCAGGGAAGATCAATTTGGATTCTGTTGAAATGTTGGAATACACGAGGCAATATTGCCCCTATGACTTGCCTTAGAAGAAAGATTAAGGAAAGGCAAACCTACATTTCTAGCATTTGTAGAATTGGAGAAAGCTTTTGACAATGTTGACTAGAATACTCTCTTTCAAATTCTAAAGGTGGCAGGGGTAAAATACAAGGAGCAAAAGGCTATTTACAATTTGTACAGAAACCAGATGGCAGTTGTAAGAGTCGAGGGACATGAAAGGGAAGCAGTGGTTGGGAAGGGAGTGAGACAGGGTTGTAGCCTCTCCCCGATGTTATTCAATCTGTATATTGAGCAAGCAGTAAAGGAAACAAAACAAAAATTCGGAGTAGGTATTAAAATCCATGGAGAAGAAATAAAAACTTTGTGGTTCGCCGATGACATTGTAATTCTGTCAGGGACAGCAAAGGACTTGGAAGAGCAGTTGAACGGAATGGACTGTATCTTAAAAGGAGGATATAAGATGAACATCAACAAAAGCAAAATGAGGTTAATGGGATGTAGTCGAATTAAGTCGGGTGATGCTGAGGGAATTAGATTAGGAAATGAGACACTTAAAGTAGTAAAGGAGTTTTGCTATTTGGGGAGCAAAATAACTGATGATGGTCAAAGTAGAGAGGATTTTAAATGTAGACTGGCTATGGCAAGGAAAATGTTTCTGAAGAAGAGAAATTTGTTAACATCGAGTATAGATTTAAGTGTCAGGAAGTCTTTTCTAAAAGTATTTGTATGGAGTGTAGCCATGTATGGAAGTGAAACATGGATGACAAATAGTTTAGACAAGCAGAGAATAGAAGCTTTCAAAATGTGGTGCTACAGAAGAATGCTGAAGATTAGATGGGTAAATCACTTAAGTAATGAGGAGGTACTGAATAGAATTGGGGAGAAGAGGATATTGGGCACAACCTGACTAAAAGAAGGGACCGGTTGGTAGGACACATTATGAGGCATCAAGGGATCACCAATTTAGTATTGGAGCTTTAAACATGGCTGCGTTGTCAGCGACCATTACAGGGTCAAATTAAAACAATTGCAGCTGCAACCGAGGCCTGCAATTGTTTTAATTTTAGTATTGTAGGGTAAAAATAGTAGAGGTAGACCAAGAGATGAATATAGTAAACAGATTCAGAAGGATGTATGTTGCAGTAGTTACTCAGAGATGAAGAAGCTTGCACAGGATAGAGTAGCATGGAGTGCTGCATCAAACCAGTCTCTGGATGAAGACCACAACAACAGCACTTCATTCTATGTCTGTTCAATGAATGGACTGAGTGTAACATTAATATTTTTACAGTAATTGAAGAGCAGTGCCATTCCACATATTCATGAGTCATTTCTGTGCGTTGTTAGTAACTTGTTGTCACCACACACTCTAAGTTGGAATTGATTAAAAACACTTTCTCTGAATGTTGTAATTTTTGCTAAAAGTAGTGTAGTTTCAACTTGAGTATCCTAATACATATGTTGCAGATACAGAATGTATCATTCTGCAGTATCACAGATATAAGTGATGAGTCACACTGGCCGAAAGATGGTAATGCAGTTCTAGTTTTCACTAATGGAATAGTATTTGAAGGCCATATTAAACAGTTGCTAATGGATGGTGAAGGCCAGATGATGTGGCCTGATGGATCTTATTATCAGGTAAAATGACATTATATGTGAATGTTGGTCCTACATAGGTAAATTATTCATTATGAAGTTTTATATGTGAGGGTGATTTTTGCATCTAAACATCTTTATCAGCCATTTAATACTGCCCTTGTAGGATTATAAGTACAAGAAATACGGTGCAGGTTTTGTCACGACACTAGTCCAGTGTCATCTCCTAACTCTTCTGCTGCTCCTGTTGTAGAACTGTGTCATTTACAAACACAATGTTGTAATTTTCAAATGTGCCGAATAACTCACTCACTCAAATGAATGTAAACAACAACATTGATGATCAGAGTATGCAGTACCATTATTGCATCATGTTTGAATTTGCGATGCATTTTAAGGGGAGTATGAAAGGCCTATCTAGCTAACGTTAAATTTCATGTAATTGGATAGATAAAATATCTGCTCACCAATGCTGGCAGAAAATGAACATAAAAGAAAAGGACTGGAGAGATCTAGGAAATGGGTTCTTTCACTGCTCTTCCTTCCCCTTCAACCCTTCTGCCAGAACAGGGAGCCACCGGCTCTGAAAGCTGGCAGAATTATAATCTTCTTTTATGTGCACATTCTGCCAGTTCTTGGTGAGTACACTTTTTATCTATCCATTTATATTATATTGTAAAAAATCAATGTTAAATTTGGCTAATTTCATGGCCCGCATTATCAGGAACTACTTAATGAAACTGTTACAGGTTAGTTTTATATGCTTCATGTATTTACTCCTCTAGTTTGATTGAAGTACAGGTGCCCGTAATTAAAGTTCCAGTTTCAAAATGCTGTAGAAAGGGAACCACTACTCAGAATGATCTCAAATTTGAACTAGTGGTAAGTCTCTTTTATGAGAATAGTGACTGCATGCCAATAGCCCTGCAGAAGTTCTGGACACTCAGGAGTATGAAAAAAGCCATTCTTCCAATGTCTGCTAAAGGACTGGAGAAAATAATTACAAAATTTGAAAAGAAAGATTCTTTTGAAGTTCATTGTGGTAGAGGCAGGGAAGCAGTTGATCCAATGTCTTTTGAAGATGTGGCCATAGTATTGCAGGATGAGACAAATACTGGTGTGCAAACATTCAGTGCATGTGGAGCTGCCCGAACATTGGACATGTATGTGAGCACAGTGCATAAAATCCTATGAAACACCCTGCATTCCTGTCTATACAAGTCATCCATGTCCAGGAATTGCTTCCTGCTGACCTGTCAGCAAGAAAAACCTTCACTCTAGCATTTTTTGCTCATTTTTAAGAGGGCAATGAATGACCATGGAACATTCTGTGGACAGACAAAGCCCATTTCTATCTCCTTGGAAGTGTCAATACACAGAATTGTATAATATGGGCAACAGAAAATCTGGATGCACATCAGCCTCTTCCATTGCATTCTGCAAAGGTGACTGTGGCACTGGTTGATGGCATCATTTATTGTTGCACCATATTTTTTGAAGAAGATGAGTCTGGTGGAACCTGTTACCATAACATCACTGGAAAATACAATACTGGCCATTAAAATTGCTACACCAAGAAGAAATGCAGATGATAAACAGGTATTCATTGGACAAATATATTATACTAGAACTGACATGTGATTACATTTTCATGCAATTTGGGTGCATAGATCCTGAGAAATCAGTACCCAGATCAACCACCTCTGGCCATAATAACGGCCCTGATACGCTTGGGCATTGAGTCAAACAGAGCTTGGATGGTGTGTACAGGTACAGCTGCCCATGCAGCTTCAACATGATACCACAGTTCATCAAGAGTAGTGACTGGTGTATTGTGACAAGCCAGTTGCTCGGCCATGATTGACCAGACGTTTTCAATTGGTGAGAGATCTGGAGAATGTGCTGGCCAGGGCAACAGTCGAACATTTTCTGTATCCAGAAAGGCCCGTACAGGACCTGCAACATGCGGTCATGCATTATCCTGCTGAAATGTAGGATTTCGCAGGGATTGAATGAAGGGTAGAGCCACGGGTCTTAACACATCTGAAATGTAATGTCCACTGTTCAAAGTGCCGTCAATGCGAACAAGAGGTGACCGAGATGTGTAACCAATGGCACCCCATACCATCACGCTGGGTGCCAGTATGGCGATGACGAATACACGCTTCCAATGTGCATTCACCGCGATGTCGCCAAACATGGATGTGACCATCATGATCCTGTAAACAGAACCTCGATTCATCCGAAAAAATGACGTTTTGCCATTCGTGCTCCCAGGTTCATCGTTGAGTACACCATCACAGGCGCTCCTGTCTGTGATGCAGCATCAAGGGTAACCGCAGCCATGGTCTCTGAGCTGATAGTCCATGCTGCTGCAAATGTCGTCGAACTGTTCGTGCAGATAGTAGTTGTCTTGCAAACGTCCCCGTCTGGCTGCACGATGCGTTACAGCGATGCGGATAAGATGCCTGTCATCTTGACTGCTAGTGATACGAGGCCGTTGGGATCCAGCACGGCATCCCGTGTTACCCTCCTGAACCCACCGATTCCATATTCTGCTAACAATCATTGGATCTCGACCAACGCGAGCAGCAGTGTTGCGATACGATAAACCAGAATCACGATAGGCTACAATCCGACCTTTACCAAAGTCGGAAACGTGATGGTATGCATTTCTCCTCCTTACACGAGGCATCACAACAACATTTCACCAGGCAACGTGGGTCAACTGCTGTTTGTGTATGAGAAATCGGTTGGAAACTTTCCTCATGTCAGCATGTTGTAGGTGTCGCCACCGGCGCCAACCTTGTGTTAATGTTCTGAAAAGCTAATCATTTGCATATCACAGCATCTTCTTCCTGTCAGTTAAATTTCATGTCTGTAGCACGTCATCTTCGTGGTGTAGCAGTTTTAATGGCCAGTAGTGTACTATGAGAACCTGTTGCGCATCATCATTCCAACACTTCAACAGCATGGATGTATGGGTAGGATCATTTTTACACATTATGACACTCCTCTGCACATCGTACAGTTAGTGAAGAGGCTGTTGCAGAGGAATTTTGGGTATGCTAGAACTATCAGCCTTCATTTGCATACAGCTTGGCTATCCAGCTCACCTGATCTCAATCTGTGATACTTCTGGCTGTTGGGTTATCTGAAAGATGTTGTGTTCAGTGCTCCAGTTATGAATGTGGCTGAAACATAGGCACACATTGTGTGGCACATTCTGAATGTGACCCCCAAGACACTCCAATCTGTTGTGGAATATGCTGTTTCTTGATTTCAGCTTATGACAGAAAAAGGTGGACAGCGTATTGACATGTCTTGCACCAGTCTCACAACAATTATCAACCAATGTCTTTTGCTTTTTATGCATTTTTTGGCTCCAGAACAATTAAAAACTAATGTCCTTTTGCTTTTTATGTGTTTTTATGGCCCCATGGAAATTAAAAAATTATGTCATTTTGCTTTTTACACACTTTTTTGCATCAGGGCAATTAAAAACTGGTTGTCCTATGTGATATGGTACAACCTTGCTGTGGTGGATGGGCTTATCTAATTAACTGTGCCATAACTGTTGACTGTAGTCATACACGTTCAAAAATACAGATAGTATAATGCTATTTAATTGGATGGATAAAAATTCTACTCAGCAATCAGTGGCAGAACACACACATAAAAGACTGTTGTAACTGGCAAGCTTTTGAAGCCAGTGGCTCCTTCTTTATGCAGAAGGGTTGAAGGGAAAGGAAGAAGCGTAAAGGAAAAAGACTAGAGAGGTCTAGAAAGTCACCCAGAACTGTGGGTCAGGGGGGCTTACTGTAAGGGACGAGAAGGAAAGACTGATTACTGGGGACTGCATTGGACGAGATTTGAAAACCTGAGAGCTTAAAGTTGGAAGACGGGGCAATATGCAAGATAGAGATTACTACTAAAACATCGAGCAGGAGTTAATAACAGTGAAAAGCTGAACGCATTGTACATAACAGAGGTGGGAGGGGGTCAGTGAAAAATAGATGGGAAAGACAATGAAAGACGTAGAAAACTAAAATGGAGTGAAGCAAAGAGTAGTTACACTGAAGAAATGCTGAGACAGAAGAAATTAACTTAAATTAAGGCTAGGTGGGTGGTGAGAACCAAAGACATGTTGCAGTGCTAGTTCTCAACTGTGGAGTTCTGAGAATCTGGTGTCTGGCGGAAGAAGACAGATGCACATTAACATCATTCCAATCCTTTAACAGTATAGATCTACCCCTTTTCTTAGACCTCTCCAGTCCTTTTCCTTCACCCTTTTTCCTCCCCCTTCAACCTTTTGTAACATGCCAGGCTGCTCCCATTTGTATTCGGTGCCAGCTGTCACTGACCCTGGTCAGCTATGTCTGGCTTGCGTGGATTGACTGCTGCTTCCATCATGGCCGCCGCTGCTGCAAACTCGCTGCATTGGTCGGCTGCTACTATTGCTGCTGTCATGGCTATCTCTAAACTGCATCAAATGTAGTTATACATGCACGGTTCTCACTTCTGCTGTTGTTGCCACTGATTTCAATCTCACTCTAAGTCAGTCTTCCAAATATAACCTTAAGGTTCATAAGATCGATGTCCTCAGCCAAAGGGGCACCACATGTAATGTGTCAGGTTGAATCCTTGTATTAGTGCCTCTTGAAGTTCACATCACAACCGGATGTAGTGAAACGTTTCCTCACTCGGTAGATAGTGCACAGTGTTCCTGACCTACCTTGCTTTGCTTATTCAATATTGGCTTCCCAGTAGCTACATCCATCTCACCTAAATCACACTGCAATTAAGAAGCCAGGATTCTAGATTATGATTTCCAAAATCAAAAGTCAAGACCATATTCATTGTTGAACACTTATGACAACCACAGTGCAATTTATTTGTTATCACTCACACACACAATATTCATGTGACCAGGTCTCTTACACTTAATCATTGTCACATTAGGTAGGTCAAAAACTTCCAGTCTTTAACGATGTTCACAATACATGTTATATGTTCAAAGCCAAATACAATTACACTTTTTTGGTACTGACCGGAAAAGTTAAGCTTCTGTTTCAGGTATTATCACATCACATTCCGGCACCAACTTGCCGCACTTTTGCTCCATGAGAATCTGACCGAGAACTAACTGAGAACTGCACCAGCTCGGACCTTGTATAGACAAGTACTTGAATATTTGACTATTTCTGTTAATATATTATAGGTTATAATTTACCAGGGTTAAAATGATCCTTTCTAATTGGTTTTGAAGTTAACTATTGGGTTTTATTACTTAAATAACATGAGTGAGCTGTATCAATTTTAATATGCAGAACTAACTGATGCATCCGCAGTGGGAATTCCCAACTTATAACCATGGCAGCCCTCTTGAACAATAATTTTTCCTTATTCAAATTTACTTAATTCTTAATTAATGCACTTACAAAGTTGAGACTGTAGTCATTTTATGTAGAAAAACATAGGTAGCAAAATATCAAAACATATCTCGGAATTATTCAGTAGTTTGGTCACAATTGGCACTGAAAGTCATACAGGCTACAGATTTCAAGTCTTAATATCTATTTAACTAATAGACTTTAGGTTAATTTAAACACTTTACTGGAATCAGTAAAATTTAGGCTTTCTTTTGGATGCAGTTTATAGCTGAATTCGATCTATTAGCTCACTCGAATTTTACTTAATGTGTATTGCACAATATACGTCATTGTTCATAACTTTTAATAGGATGCATTTCCAATAAAACTAATTACCTCATTACTTTCAGAATAGACATTAGAATGTACTGAAATAATAGATTTTACTAGGGGCATTTTATTTAAACTATTTCTGAATTCAGTGCCATGAGGCTGGAGGCCACAGAATCTGTACTCGGAATCTGAGTAGTAAAAAAAAAAAAAAGTTCATTGCTTAACTAAGTTACTGAAGGAGTGTAAAACCAAAACACGATAGCAGTGGGCAACCCTGCTTCGTTACACCTTCTGCCTGAAAAAGAGGCTACTGGCTCTGAAAGCTTACCAATTACAACAGTCTTTTAAGTGTGTGTTCTGCCGCTGCATGCTGAGTAGATTTTTTATCTATCCAGTTAAATAATTGATTGTTTTCACTGTTAGATAGTATAATTTGCAACTCAAACCATAGCTGTTGTATTGTGATTCATCTGTCATTTGTAATGGGCCCCATTCACATTAAGACACTTACACCGCCATACATTAGTAAAGTTTTTGTTAACTTTTTTTCCCCCTTGACCTCCCCCCCCCCCCCCCCCCCACTTCACACACACACACACATATGTGCGGATGGATATGTGTGTGTGTGCGAGTGTATACCTGTCCCTTTTTCCCCCTAAGGTAAGTCTTTCCGCTCCCGGGATTGGAATGACTCCTTACCCTCTCCCTTAAAACCCGCATCCTTTCGTCTTTCCCTCTCCTTCCCTCTTTCCTGACGAAGCAAACATTGGTTGCGAAAGCTAGAATTTTGTGTGTATGTATGTGTCTGTTTGTGTTTCTATCGACCTGCCACCGCTTTCGTATGGTAAGTCACATCATCTTTGTTTTTAAACATATATATATATATGTGTGTGTGTGTGTGTGTGTGTGTGTGAATATAATAGAAGGAAACATTCCACGTGGGAAAAAATATATCTAAAAACAAAGATGATGTCACTTACCAAACGAAAGCGCTGGCACGTCGATAGACACACAAACACAAACATACACACAAAATTCAAGCTTTCGCAACAAACTGTTGCCTCATCAGGAAAGAGGGAAGGAGAAGGAAAGACGAAAGGAGGTGGGTTTAAAGGGAGAGGATAAGGAGACATTCCAATCCCGGGAGCGGAACGACTTACCTTAGGGGGGAAAAAGGACGGGTATACACTTGCACACACACACACATATCCATCCACGCATACACAGACACAAGCAGACATATTTAAAGACCAGTTTAATATGTCTGCCTGCGCCTGTACACATGCGGATGGACACACGATCGTGTGCGAGTGCACACCCATCACCCCCCCCCCCCCCCTCCAAGGCAAGTCCCCCTGCTCCCGGGACCGGACCAACTCCCCACCCTCTCCCCCAAAACCCACATCCCCCCGTCCCTCCCCCTCCCCCCCTCACTCCCGACGAGGCAACAGTCTGCTATGAAAGCCTGAATCCTGCGTGCATGTTTGTGTGTCCATCGACCTGCCAGCGCTTTCGTTTGGTAAGTCACATCATCTTTCTTTCCAGAAATATATATATAGTTATAATAAAGGGAAACATTCCACGTAGGAAAAATATATCTAAAAACAAAGATGATGTGACTTACCAAATGAAAGGCAACTCACTCACCCTTCACAACCTTTCCAGCAAACCTCAACTTCCTCTCATTGCACACAAACCCAGTCTCTCCCATCTACTCAATCTCCCACTTCCAGCTCCACTCCCTCCAAAACCTCAAAATTCCAATCAACATAATCTGGTACCAGAACACCCTAATTCAGTAGTTAACCTTTCCTCCAAATCTCTCTCCCAATCTGAAACCTCTGTCCTATCCAATGGCCTCACCTTCAGCCCCACTCCCAGATTCAACCAAACAGCCCTCGTCAAAGATTTACTGTCCTACACTCATACTCTCTGCTGGAAGTATCACTTTGCCACGAAGAAAAATGATCCTAATACTACCCCTAATAATCCAACTCCCCAAGACACTCCAAATTGAACCCTGCCTGGAACAGTTCCGTCCTCCGTCACAGCGGGACCCACCTCCTCTTCCTCAAAATCACCCTCTCCAAACCTTCCAGGAATTTCTGACTTCCAGCCTTGCCTCTCAATCCTTCTTAAAAAACCTTAATCCCACTCCCAACATCACCACTGCTGAAGCCCAGGCTATCCGTGATCTGAAGGCTGACAGGTCCATCGTCATTCTTCCGGCGGACAAGGGTTCCACGACCATGGTACTTGATCGTTGGGAGTATGTGGCTGAGGGACTGCGTCAGCTTTCAGACAACACCACATACAAAGTTTGCCAAGGTAATCCCATTCCTGATGTCCAGGCGGAGCTTCAAGGAATCCTCAGAACGTTAGGCCCCCTACAAAACCTTTCGCCTGACTCCATCAACCTCCTGACCCCACCGACACCCCGCACCCCTACCTTCTACCTTCTTCCTAAAATTCACAAACCCAATCATCCCAGCCGCCCCATTGTAGCTGGTTACCAAGCCCCCACAGAACGTATCTCGGCCTACGTTGATCAACACACACAACCCATTACATGCAGTCTCCCATCCTTCATCAATGACACCAACCACTTTCTCGAACGCCTGGAATCCTTACCCAATCAGTTACCCCCGGAAACCATCCTTGTAACCATTGATGCCACTTCCTTATACACAAATATCCCGCACGTCCAGGGCCTCGCTACGATGGAGCACTTCCTTTCACGCCGATCACCTGCCACCCTACCTAAAACCTCTTTCCTCATTACCTTAGCCAGCTTCATCCTGACCCACAACTTCTTCACTTTTGAAGACCAGACATACCAACAATTAAAGGGAACAGCCATGGGTACCAGGATGGCCCCTTCATACGCCAACCTATTCATGGGTCGCTTAGAGGAAGCCTTCTTGGTTACCCAGGCCTGCCAACCCAAAGTTTGGTACAGATTTATTGATGACATCTTCATTATCTGGACTCACAGTGAAGAAGAACTCCAGAATTTCCTCTCCAACCTCAACTCCTTTGGTTCCATCAGATTCACCTGGTCCTACTCCAAATCCCATGCCACTTTCCTTGATGTTGACCTCCACCTGACCAATGGCCAGCTTCACACGTCCGTCCACATCAAACCCACCAACAAGCAACAGTACCTCCATTATGACAGCTGCCACCCATTCCACATCAAACGGTCCCTTCCCTACAGCCTAGGTCTTCGTGGCAAATGAATCTGCTCCAGTCCGGAATCCCTGAACCATTACACCAACAACCTGACAACAGCTTTCGCATCCCGCAACTACCCTCCCGACCTGGTACAGAAGCAAATAACCAGAGCCACTTCCTCATCCTCTCAAACCCAGAACCTCCCACAGAAGAACCACAAAAGTGTCCCACTTGTGACAGGATACTTTCCGGGACTGGATCAGACTCTGAATGTGGCTCTCCAGCAGGGATACGACTTCCTCAAATCCTGCCCTGAAATGAGATCCATCCTTCATGAAATCCTCCCCACTCCACCAAGAGTGTCTTTCCGCCATCCACCTAACCTTCGTAACCTCTTAGTTCATCCCTATGAAATCCCCAAACCACCTTCCCTACCCTCTGGCTCCTACCCTTGTAACCGCCCCCAGTGTAAAACCTGTCCCATGCGCCCTCCCACAACCACCTACTCCAGTCCTGTAACCCGGAAGGTGTACACGATCAAAGGCAGAGCCACGTGTGAAAGCACCCATGTGATCTACCAACTGACCTGCCTACACTGTGTTGCATTATATGTGGGAAAGACCAGCAACAAACTGTCCATTCGCATGAATGGACACAGGCAGACAGTGTTTGTTGGTAATGAGGAGCACCCTGTGGCTAAACATGCCTTGGTGCACGGCCAGCACATCTTGGCACAGTGTTACACCATCTGGGTTATCTGGATACTTCCCACTAACACCAACCTATCCAAACTCCGGAGATGGGAACTTGCTCTTCAATATATCCTCTCTTCTCGTTATCCACCAGGCCTCAATCTCCGCTAATTTCAAGTTGCCGCCACTCATACCTCACCTGTCATTCAACAACATCTTTGCCTCTGCACTTCCGCCTCGACTGACATCTGTGTCCAAACTCTTTGCCTCTGTATATGTCTGCTTGTGCCTGTGTGTGTGTGTGTGTGTGTGTGTGTGTGTGTGTGTGTGTGTGTGCGTGTGAGTGTGTACCCATCCTTTTTTACCCCTAGGATGGGTCTTTCCGCTCCCGGGATTGGGGTGGCTCCTTGCCCTCTCCCTTGGAACCCGAATTCTTTCGTCTTTCCCTCTCCTTCCCTCTTTCCTGACGGGGCGGCTGTTGGTTGCGGGGGCTGGAATTTTGTGTGTATGTTTGTGTTTGTTTGTGTGTCTATCGACGTTTGGTAAGTCACATCATCTTTATTTGTTTTTGGATATATATATATATATATATATATATATATATATATATATATATATATATATATATATATTTTTTTTTTTTTTTTTTTTTCTGGAAACAAAGATGATGTGACTTACCAAACGAAAGCGCTGGCATGTCGATGGACACACAAACATGCACGCAGGATTCAGGCTTTCGCGGCAGGCTGTTGCCTCGTCGGGAGTGAGGGGGGGAGGGGGAGGGACGGGGGATGTAGGTTTTGGGGGAGAGGGTGGGGAGTCGTTCCGGTCCCAGGAGCGGGGGGACTTGCCTTGGGGGGTGGGATGGGGGGGGGGGGGAGGGACGGGAATGCACTCGCGCATGCACGCATATATTTAAATATGTCTGCTTGTGTCTGTATATGTGTGGATGGATATGTGTGTGTGTGAGAGTGTATACCCGTCCTTTTTTCCCCCTAAGGTAAGTCTTTCCGCTCCCAGGATTGGAATGACTCCTTACCCTCTCCCTTAAAACCCACATCCTTTCGTCTTTCCCTCTCCTTCCCTCTTTCCCGATGAGGCAACAGTTTGTTGCGAAAGCTTGAATGTTGTGTGTATGTTTGTGTTTGTTTGTGTGTCTGTCGACCTGCCAGCACTTTCATTTGGTAAGTCACATCATCTTTGATTTTAGATATATATTTCCTATGTGGAAAGTTTCCCTCTATTATAACCATATATATATATATATATATATCTTTCCCTCTCCTTCCCTCTTTCCTGATGAGGCAACAGTTTGTTGTGAAAGCTTGAATTTTGTGTGTATGTTTGTGTTTGTTTGTGTGTCTGTCGACCTGCCAGCACTTTCATTTGGTCTAAGTCACATCATCTTTGTTTTTAGATATATATTTCCTATGTGGAATGTTTCCCTCTATTATAACCACATATATATATATATATATATATATATATATATATATATATATATATATATATATATATATATATATATATAGTTATAATGGAGGGAAAATATATCTAAAAACAAAGATGATGTGACTTACCAAATGAAAATGCTGCCAGGTCGACAGACACACAAACAAACGCAAACACACACACAAAATTCAAGCTTTCGCAACAAACTGTTGCCTCATCAGGAAAGAGGGAAGGAGAGGGAAAGACGAAAGGATGTGGGTTTTAAGGGAGAGGGTAAGGAGTCATTCCAATCCCGGGAGCGGAAAGACTTACCTTAGGGGGCAAAAAGGACGGGTATACACTCACACACACACACACACATCCATCCACACATATACAGACATAAGCAGACATATTTGTCCTTTTTTACCCCTAAGGTAAGTCTTTCCGCTCCCGGGATTGGAATGACTCCTTAGATGAGGTGACTTACCGAACGAAAGCGCTGGCAGGTCGATAGACACACAAACAAACACAAACATACACACAAAATTCAAGCTTTCGCAACAAACTGTTGCCTCATCAGGAAAGAGAGGAGGAGAGGGAAAGACGAAAGGATGTGGGTTTTAAGGGAGAGGGTAAGGAGTCATTCCAATCCCGGGAGCGGAAAGACTTACCTTAGGGGGAAAAAAGGACGGGTATACACTCGCACACACACACAAATCCATCCACACATATACAGACACAAGCAGACATATTTAAAGACCATATATATATATATATATATATATATATATATATATATATATATATATATATATATATATATATAATAGAGGGAAACATTCCACGTGGGAAAAATATATCTAAAAAGAAAGATGATGAAACTTACCAAACAAAAGCGCTGGCAGGTCGATAGACACACAAACAAACACAAACATACACACAAAATTCTAGCTTTCGCAACCAATGGTTGCCTCGTCAGGAAAGAGGGAAGGAGAAGGAAAGACAAAAGGATATGGGTTTTAAGGGAGAGGGTAAGGAGTCATTCCAATCCCGGGAGCGGAAAGACTTACCTTAGGGGGAAAAAAGGACAGGTATACACTCGCACACACACACATATCCATCCACACATACACAGACACAAGCAGACATTTGTAAAGGCAAAGAGTTTGGCAAACTCTTTGCCTTTACAAATGTCTGCTTGTGTCTGTGTATGTGTGGATGGATATGTGTGTGTGTGCGAGTGTATACCTGTCCTTTTTTCCCCCTAAGGTAAGTCTTTCCGCTCCCGGGATTGGAATGACTCCTTACCCTCTCCCTTAAAACCCATATCCTTTTGTCTTTCCTTCTCCTTCCCTCTTTCCTGACGAGGCAACCATTGGTTGCGAAAGCTAGAATTTTGTGTGTATGTTTGTGTTTGTTTGTGTGTCTATCGACCTGCCAGCGCTTTTGTTTGGTAAGTTTCATCATCTTTCTTTTTTTATATATATATATATATATATATATATATATATATATATATATATATATATATATATATATATATATATCTCTGTGTGTGTGTGTGTGTGTGTGTGTCTACGTGTATTGTTGACAAAGGTCTTAATGGCCAAAAGCTTTATTTGTGATAGTCTTTTTGTTGTGCCAGTCTGTGACTCAGCATCTCTGCTATACGGCGAGTTGCAACTTTCGTTTTCATGATATTGTTTTATCAGTGTAACAATTAATAGTTTCATTCATTGAAACCCAAATAAAGAGCTAACAAAAAAGATTGGTTTTAGGTGCATTTTCCTCCAGTCCTCTGAAAAGTGGCTGTAGATGCTAGCAAGGACAGTGAAATGTGATTGCAAAATAAATTTTTATCTATTGGAATATTTTCATTTTAATTAATTGTAAACATAGATCAAACTACAACATATGGTTTCCCAACCATCAAAACACAAATACACAAAAATGAAGAATGACTCTTCCGTCAATACTGTGATATTACATAGTAATTTTGGCTCTCCTTATTTTTGAGTTCTGCATTATTAGCATCTAACATTTCTTTCATCCTAATATTAAATTCGTCACTGTAAGCAGCCAGTTTATTTTCAAGTTCTTAACATCCAGTTTATTTTTGAAATCTGCCTTATCAGCATCTAACAATTCTTTTAGCTTAACATTACTTTCATCGTTATGAATGGCCAGAGCCACTCCAAGAGTATGTGTCCATTCACTCAAAGACCCATATGTTTCAACCATTTTCACTAATTTGCTTGGTACACTCATGGTTTAACAACTACAATAGATATCAAGAATTATAAACATGTATTAGGATTATATACAATCCCTTATTTTTACATCAGCCCATATTACTCCATTTTGAGTCCAAAATTGCTTTCACAACATTACTGTGTGACCCTTTGCTAGTTAGTTTGTAATCAAAAACTGTGAGCTCTCAAGCATGTCTACAATCACCAATACAAATCACAAACAGTTACAGCTCCACTAAACTCACCAGACCTGTCTTTGTTATTAATATTTGTTGACTGCACTATGAGGAAATACGTTGAAGGCTGCAGTCCAATGATGTCTGCAAATTGTAGCAATGCTCCAACAGCTTCCTATACCTCCAGGAATATCAGCAACATCCCTTACACCCAGCTGGTCTGGAGACAACCCTGCAATGCTGTAGAACAGTAGTCAGCTAGCTCACACCTTCACCTCTGCTCGCCACCACTAGTACCTGAAAGAGACCCACCTTCCTTCTAACCAGGGGACAACTTAAACTTTTCTTCTGTCCTTCTCTTCACTCTTGTTCATCATCTTGCATTTTTGTCTTCTTTCTTGCCTCTTGTTTCTACCATCTTATCTTCTTTCTTACTTTTACTAGATCTTGAGGTTAATTTGTTTGGTTAAAATTTGTAATTCTGTTCTGTCATGCTCACCACCTGTGGCGGGTCAATGAACACACAATATTTCTTCATCTTGTCCATCAGGTGACTGTGTATGTGTTTCCTGTGATATTAACAACTCTGATGTATATGTTGACTAGTTCAGTCTTTCAATGCTCTTAGCAGTCTTTGCACTGGCTAATAAGGTTATTCTGGTATGGCCCTAACTTTATGAGAATGTTGCAATTTGTTCCACCAATACTGATTGGGTCAATATCATCATCATCATCATGCTAATTCCCAGAATTCACTGGGGGACTCAACTCCTTCATATTCAAGTGTTGCCAAGTGGACAAATGAATTTAAATTTTGCCAGGAGAGCTTAAAAGATGATCAACACAGTGATGGGATACGTTGTGTGACTACTCCAGAAATCATTGCAGAAGTGCACAAAATGGTCATGGAGGATAGCTGATTGAAAGTGTGTGAAACTGCTCACACTTGCCAGATGTTGTCTGAAAGGGTATATCACATTTTAACTGAAGAATTAGAAATGAAAAAAAATTATCTGTAAGGTGGGTGTCACAACTCTTGGCCTGGATCAAAAATTCATGAGAATGGATATATATGATCAATGTTTGGACTGTTTTAGAAGAAACAAATAAGATTTTTTGCACTGGTTTGTGACCACAGATGAAACTTGGGTGCACTCCTATACCCCAGAGACAAAACTACAATCAAAGAAGTGGAAACATGCTGATTCTCCACCACCAAAGAAAGCAAAGACAATTCCTTTGGTGGGAAAGGTCATGGCATCAGTGTTCTGGGATGCAAAGGGGAATCTGTTTGTAGATTATCTCCCCACAGGCAAAAAACTACTGGAGAATACTTTGCTAACCTCCTGGACAAACTGCAACAAAAGATACATGAAAAAGCCCAAGTTTAGCTAGGAAGAAAGCCATCTTTCATCAAGACAATGCGCACCCACACACATGTGCCATCACCATGGCAAAATTACATGTACTAAGGTATGAATTGTTGCCACACCTGCCTTATTCATGTGATATGGCTCCATCAGACTTCCCTCTCTTACCAAACCTGAAAATTTTTCTTGGTGGATTAAGATTCACTTCAAATGAAGAATTGATGGCCAGAGTTGACAACTATTTTTCAGACCTGGAGGAAACTCATTTTCGAGATGGGATCAAGGCACTGGAACATCGTTGGACCAAGTGCATTAATCTACAAGGAGATTGCATTGAAAAATAAAAAAAATGTTTCAGTAATGTAAGTACTTTTTTTCTATTCCATTCCAAGAACTTTTTAAACCACCTTTGTAATGTCTCACTACTAATGTGTAAGGCTTTGGTATTAACCCTTTCGTGTCTACAAGGATCGAGCATCCTGGCTGCCCGGCCGGCTGGCTGGAGGAAACGCATTGTGCACCTGGCCAGCAGGTGGTGGACTCAGCTCTGTGGTTGCTGTAGGCTACGGCCACTGCAGGCTTCCCGCACATTATGATGCATATAGAATCACTGTTCAATAATGTTCTTCCAAAAAACAGTATACCCTGTATGGTCACAGTGGTTATAGTTTCTGATATCTACTAACAATAAAAATTATGGGGCAGCAAACAACATTTGTGACAGAATTGACAGTTTATAGCTAGAGGGGACATGCAATGTTATCCTGGTTGCAACATCTTCAACAGAAGTAGAAGGAACTTCAGACATGCCTCAGGGTAATGCATAAATGATGTTATTTTAGTGTGTGAATAGTGTCATATGAGTGAGAGAACGAGATATTGGAAACTGATTAATAATTGCTGCTTGAATAATTAAAGAAAAATTGATTGGAAAGAATAATTGAACAAAATTGGTAGATAATTTATAAATTTGTACACATATCCCGGGTGAACTTTAACTGGTACCAATATCAACAGATCTTCGATGTCAATACCTTTAAGATTAATATTCAGATTCTTTTGTTACGTACTGCTTCACATTAGTTCCATTGTGCATAGAGCTGATTATGACAATGCTGATACAGGATTGCCCCTCTGCTGCTCACCCAAATTCCTCTTGTCTGCTTTGAACCTCCTGATTCAGGATTCTCGACGTGGCTGAAATGATGAACAGACGGGTGTGATTGATGTAAATATACATATATAAACTTCGTCTTCCTAATAACCTTTAAAACAGTTTTTAATTGCGGTTGGAATACACATTTTTTCAAACAATACTGGTATGATGGAGCTAGTCATACAACCACCTGCTACCTCTTATAGAAACAAACAGGTGAAGATACAAAAATTAATCAATTGGAGATTGTATCTCTTCTCTTTTTTTGTATCAAAACATTATCTATGCCACTAAGCTACTCATTAATTTATGTTTGGCTTTGTACATGTATAAAAAGAAAAGATCATCATCATCATCATCATCATCTCAGCCTTTTCCTGTGTCATGTGGGGTTGGTGTTGCTTTGCTGGATCCTTCTCTTCCATATATGCCTATCCAGTGCTTCTTCTCTGAGCCATCCTTTCTCCCATAGGTCCACTGCTACCTTATCTTACCATCTCAGTTTCGGTCTTCCTCTTCTCCTTGATCCTTCAGTGTCTAGGTCTTCAACTCTTTGCCCACATAGTACTCTCTGCTTCTCTGCACATGTCCATACCATCTTAGCCTACTTTCTTGGATCTTCTTCCCTATGGGCCTCACTTTTACTGTTCCCCTGGTGTACTCATTCCTTAGTCTATCCTTATGTGTCACCCCACTCATCCACCTTAACATTAACATTTCTGCCACTTCAATCTTTTTCTCTTGGGCTTTTGTAATTGGCCAAGTTTCTGCACTATATAGCATCAAAGGCCTCACCACAGACTTGTAAAGCTTTCCTTTCATTCTGCAGCTAACCCTCTTATCACACAGTACTCTGCTCATTTTCCTCCAGTTCATCCATCATCTATTTATCCTGTGCTCTATTTCAGCCTCCAGTCCTCCATCACTTTGCATGTAAGAACCTAGATATTTAAATTTTTTGACCAGTGTCAGTTGTTCTCCTTGCAGGTTAATATCTTTGGCATCCTTTGTACACATATACCCCATTTTCACCCTGCTTATTCTCATTCCCCTTTCCTCTAGAGCTTTTCTCCACTGTTCAAGCTTGTCTTGAAGTGCCTCCTGCATGGGTTTACAGATTACATCACCGGCAAACATAATGCTCCAAGGTGCCTCTTTTTTCACATCTTTCACTAGTACATCCATGAGAAGGTCAAAGAGGTATGGGCTGAGAGCAGATCCCTGATGTAGTTCTACTCTCGCTGGAAATGCCTTTGCTGCACCTACACTGCTCCTGGCTTGTGTCATTGCTCCTTCATACATGCCTTCTACCACCCTGATATGTTTTTCTGGCAGGCATTTACTTCTCAGATATCTCCATATCTCTTACCTCGGCACTCTGTCATATGCCTTCTCAAGATCAATAAAGGCCATATGTAATTCAGCTTGTACTTCTCTGTGCCTCTCCATCAGTTGCCTTAATGCAAATGTTGCATCAGTTGTTCCTCTTCCCAGCATAAATCCAAACTGTTCTTCACATACTTTAGTTTCTAGACGGAACCTCTTCTCAATTATCCTTTCCCAGATCTTCATTGTGTGGAACATCAGTTTTATCCCTCTATAACTGCCACAGTTTTGGATCTCCCCTTACCCCTTATATATGGGAACCACTATACTGCTTCTCCATGCATGCAGCATTCTTTCTCCTTCCCAGATCTTCTGCATTAGGTCCCAGAGAATATCAGTTCCCTGTTCTCCCAGACTTTTCCATGCTTCTAATGGGATTTGGTCTGCCCCTAGGGCCTTTCCATTTTTCATTTTCTTCATTGTGTGTTTGTCTTCTTCCCTACTTATACTTTGGGTCAATCCTTCATTTATATCTCCATCCTCATACTTCTCTCGTACATTTACCTCATGCAATAGCCTTTCAAAGTACTCCCACCACCTATTCAGGATTTTCTCTAGGTCTTGTAATACTACACCTGATTCATTCTTTATCTGCCTCATTGATGTTATGTCCTTGGTCACCTTATCTCTTGCTTTAGCAATCTGCAGGAGTTACCTATGTCCTGTCTTCTTTCCAGTTCTTTATATGCCCCTTCCATTGCCTCAGCCTTTGCTTTTGCCACTGCTCTTTTTGCCATCTTTTTTGCAGTCTTGCAGGCTTCCCTATCCTCCTATCTTCCTGTTAAGTCCTATTGTTTTTTGCATCTTTCTTCACTTTTATCGCTTTCTGAACTGCCTCATTCCACCATCATGCCTCCTTATCTTCTGGTGGTCCCTTTCCTGTTTTACACCCAACACGTCTTTTCCAGCCTTTGTAATTACATTGTTATTGTAACTCCACCACTCCTGCACATCCTCTGATAATTTCACTTCTCTTAATACTGTTCCCTTGAATTTTTCTCACAACACCTCTTCTTTCAGTTTCCACCACTTTATTGTTTGTTCTTCTTGCTTGATACATTTACGTCTTTTCTCCATTACCATTTCATTATCGGCCACTACAAGTTTTCGTTCCACAGCCACACTTTCACTGTATATAACCTTGGCATTCTTTATTTCCTTTATGTGTTTCCTTCCAGACAACAAGTAATCTAACTGTCTTTTATGGTCTCCACTCCTTTAAGTTATAAGTTAATCTCTTCTACAATTGAAATAGGTATTGATGATCATTAGGTCAAAAGATACAGCGTATTCTGCAATCTTGTGCCCTGCTGCATTTCTTTCTCCATAACTCCATCCACCATGAATTCTATCTTCCCCACTCCTCCTCTCACCAACATGTCCATTTAAATCTCCCCCAATTATCACTCTTTCATTGTCTGGTATTGCCATTGTTACTCCATTTAGGATTTTCCAAAATTCATCTTACTCTTCTTCCGAACACCCTGTCTGGGGTGCATACACACTTAGAACTGTGATGACATCTAATACGATAGAAAGTTTTATGCTCATGATCCTGTCATTGATTCTGTCCACTCCACAGACTTCCTCTTTTAGATCTTTATCCACAATAATCCCTACCCCGTTTCTGGGCTCTTTGTCTGCACTGCTATAGAACAACTTGTATCCTTCTGCCAAGAGTTTGGTTTTGTCACCCTTCCACCTGGTATCTTGTAAGCACAGGATATTTTCCTTACTTCTTTGCACCATGTCTATTACATGCGCAAACAAAGTTGACACTCAGTGCAGTGGCTGATGGGAGTGACTGTAAAGGCATTTCCCATTTACAGTCACCCCAATCAGCCACATCACCGAGTATCAACTTTGTTTGTGCAAACAATTCAATCTCTTGACCCTATCCCTTCGATATCTCAGTGTTTGAAGTTCCGACTCAGATTTTGCTTTTCATTCATTCTTTCGCACCCTTTTCTTTTGTTGGATTTTTCACAAAATGTCTTCCCTGGAGATCCGATTGGGAGACTATTACTCTGGAACATTTGCTTTGAGAAGTATCCATCATTGTTTTGGTTTTGGCAGGGTTTTTTCTGGCCGGATGCACTTCCTGACGCCAACCCTCCTCCTTCATCCAAGCTTGGGACCGGCAATGACAGTTAACGAGCCACACAATCCACTCATTACCAATTGCAGGTGTAGTTAAAAAAAAGAAAAGAATGAAGAAAGAAAAAAAAATAATATGATCCATTATATTTGGTGCACATTTTGGTAACATACTTTAAATGGGCAGAAATGAAAATTGTACACTTCACAGAATGAATAAAAATGATATCCTGTGACTGCTTTATCAGAAAGTCACAATTTTACTCAGTTTAATCACACAAATAGTTGGTGAAATAGTTTGTAGTGATATGGAATGGAATGATCACATAGGTCAGTTGTTAGGCAAGGCAGGTGGAAGACTTAAAATCATTGGCATGTTACTGAGAAAATGCAACAAAACTAATATAGAAATGAGACTGCTTACAAAACACTTGCGCTTTTAGTCTTAGGTTACTGCTCAAGTGGGCGACAGCCATACCAAATTGATCTAGCGGGGAGTATTGAACATATTCACAAATGGCTTGAAGTTTGTTTGGTTCACAGGAGAGAATCAAAGATGCATTGAAAAATCTGGACTGGCAGAATTATTTACGTATTTAACTATTTGATTATATCAGTTGATATGTGGTGTACCAACACATATAAGCCTTCATATTTTGATTATATTATAATAGTGTTCTACACCTCAGTGCATTTATAGCACAGATGACAGCACAATACATTTATGATAATTTTACAATGTATGCAGTTCTTTTTCACAGTATGTCTATTTCCCTTACATTCAAATTTACATACATACATTTATATTGTCTTTTAAACTGAGTATTATATTTTTGAGTTTTCCTTGCAGTAATCAGTAAATTCGGTTATGGAATAAAAAGGATTTTACTCCAGTATTTTTCTGACTGTGCTGAAAGGTTTTAATGTTCTTTATTTTGCTGACACTGTTCAAAAGGCAAATGAATAGGTACAGCCCCAAATGTTACACCTCTGTCATAGCAACTTGTCCTGCGTGGGATGCTCTCTGTTTCCAACAGCTTCTCATGAAATTCTTCATTTTTTTATTTAAATTACTGATGTTTTTCTTAGTTTATACTAGTGTTTTACTTATATAAACATTTGTTACTGTTAAAATGTTTAGCAGTTAGAATTTTAATCTGCAGCTTGTTCATTGTTTTGCATACAGCCCTTTTTGTTTTATCCACACAGTCCTTTTTTGTTTTATCCATACAATCCTTTTCTGTACAATGAGTACCTTCTTCATATGTACTGTACTTCCCTATAGTTCTATGCAAATTATCATGGGAAGGCCTCCTTCCAAAGTTTCAAGAACCAGTGTTAAGTGAAGAATCTAGAAATATATGTATTGCACCCTACGTATTGCTCCCATAGGGAGCATAAAGATAAGATTGCATTCCATATATGACTGTAACAGAAAGAAACCAAAACATGTAGTGCAGTAGTACACAATTCATTGGAATTTGCTGAGGGTTTATGTAGATGTAGAACTGTGCAGTGACTTCTAAACTTTTATGTAACCGCCATCTGATATCCATATATTTATGTATCAGTGTTTAAATTTGTTGCACATACTGGATTTAGCAAGCAAGTCATAAAACATTTTCAGTTTTGGAGACCATTATACATTTTAATTTGATAATTTGCAGCACGATCTAGATTTTTAGCATTTCTGTTTATCCATTGAGCTACTTAGCTCTCAGACAAGTGATAAGAAACACTTTCACAGTACATGTCTGATGCTTTTGTTACTTTGGTTTTTCCCCTCAGGGTGACTTCACTTCTGGTCAGATTACTGGCAAAGGTTATATTGAGTGGCCTGATCTCAGTTGGTATGAAGGAGATGTATGTCTTGGTTATCGTCACGGTTTAGGAATGTATCGTGCAACGTTTGCTGATCTGACATACAGTGGAAAATGGTATATGGGATGTAAAGAAGGACAAGGAATGCTCTATTATAGTGAAAATGTAAATAATCATTACAATGGTGAATGGGTACAAAACGAAAGGCATGGACTGGGAATGAGGTCCTATCCATCACATGCATGTTATTATGGTCAATGGATGAATGGTTTGCAACATGGTATTGGTACTATGGTGTGGTCTAACAATGATGTAAGTACTGTAACTGGTACTAATTTTGAAAAGGATATTAATTAATGAGTGATTAATTCAAATTCTTTGTTAGATATAGATTCAGATTCTTCATTCATCATTCAGCATTATTACATGCAATAGACGTTAGTTCACTTAACCTATTAATTTTATAAAATACATTTTTACATATCGCAGTTGATAATGGGCATTTCTAAAAATAATGAATAGAATGGGTTCGTTAACAAGAAGTTGTGTAACTTTTTCATAAATAATTTGATTGGCATGCTTGAGGCATGTTTAGACAGTTTGTTATACTATATTTTAATTGTCATGTACTTATGATTATCATTAGCTTTTGCTAATCTATTTTGTGGCAAGAACAGAGAAGTACAGATTCTTGTGTTATAGTTTTGCCTTTGATTTGTACTTCAGCAAGTACATAATTAACAGTATCAGGAATATATAGATTAATAACTGTTAATATTCTATATTTAATGAACAATGGTTTACAATGTGTCCTGTCATCTACTTTTGCCATTACTCTAGTTGCTTTCTTCTGGATCACTTATTTTTTTGCTGTTTCCCCAGAGTATTAATTCATACCATAAAACAGATTGAAAAAAGCAAATTATGCCATCCTTACATATTCAAATGTCACACAGCACATTAGTCACTTCAGCAGATATAGAGGGTGAGCACAAAATCTTGCCCTGATTATAACAATTTATTACAGAATAACCATTTGACATAATAATTTACATTTTTTTTTTTTTTTTTTTTTGGCCACTGACATTAGCAAACCTCAATGTGTGCTCCCTTGGTAACTCGGAGAATGTCGTGGCGGTATTCCAGCTCCTGCCAGGTGTTTCATAACATGTGTTCTGTCACAGTACTCACAGCAGCTTGTATTCTTGGCTTCAGTTTGTCTATGCCAGCAACTGGTGTGATGAAGACTCTGTCCTTGATGTTGTTGTTGTTGTGGTCTTCAGTCCTGAGACTGGTTTGATGCAGCTCTCCGCGCTACTCTATCCTGTGTAAGCTTCTTCATCTCCCAGTATGTACTGCAGCCTACATCCTTCTGAATCTGCTTAGTGTATTCATCTCTTGGTCTCCCTCTATGATTTTTACCCTCCACACTGCCCTCCAATACTAAATTTGTGATCCCTCGATGCCTCAGAACATGTCCTACCAAATGATCCCTTCTTCTAGTCAAGTTGTGCCACAAGCTCCTCTTCTCACCAATTCTATTTAATACCTCCTCATTAGTTATGTGATCTACCCATCTAATCTTCAGCATTCTTCTGTAGCACCACATTTTGAAAGCTTCTATTCTCTTCTTGTCTAAACTATTTATCATCCACATTTCACTTCCATACATGGCTACACTCCATACAAATACTTTCAGAAACGACTTCCTGACACTTAAATCAATACTCGATGTTAACAAATTTCTCCTCTTCAGAAACGCTTTCCTTCCCATTGCCAGTCTACATTTTATATCCTCTCTACTTCGACCATCATCAGTTATTTTGCTCCCCAAATAGCAAAACTCCTTTACTACTTTAAGTGTCTCATTTCCTAATCTAATTCCCTCAGCATCACCTGACTTAATTCGACTACATTCCATGATGCTCATTTTGCTTTTGTTGATGTTCATCTTATATCCTCCCTTCAAGACACCATCCATTCCGTTCAACTGCTCTTCCAAGTCCTTTACTGTCTCTGACAGAATTACAATGTCATCGGTGAACCTCAAAGTTTTTATTTCCTCTCCATGGATTTTAATACCTACTCCAAATTTTTCTTTTGTTTCCTTTACTGCTTGCTCAATATACAGATTGAGTAACATCGGGGAGAGGCTACAACCATGCCTCACTCCCTTCCCAACCACAGCTTCACTTTCATGCCCCTCGACTCTTATAACTGCCATCTGGTTTCTGTACAAATTGTAAATAGTCTTTTGCTCCCTGTACTTTACTCCTGCCACCTTCAGAATTTGAAAGAGAGTATTCCAGTCAACATTGTCAAAAGCTTTCTCTAAGTCTACAAATGCTAGAAACGTAGGTCTGCCTTTCCTTAATCTAGCTTCTAAAATAAGTCATAGGGTCAGTATTGCCTCGCGTGTTCCCATATTTCTATGAAATCCAAACTGATCTTCCCCAAGGTCAGCTTCTACCTGTTTTTCCATTTGTCTGTAAAGAATTTGCGTTAGTATTTTGCACCCGTGACTAATGAAACGTATAGTTCGGTAATTTTCACATCTGTCAACACCTGCTTTCTTTGTAATTGGAATTATTATATAGTTCTTGAAGTCTGAGTTTATTTCGCCTGTCTCATACATCTTGCTCACCAGATGGTAGAGTTTTGTCAGGACTGGCTCTCCCAAGGCTGTCAGTAGTTCTAATGGAATGTTGTCTACCCCTGTGGCCTTGTTTTGACTCAGGTCTTTCAGTGCTCTGTCGAACTCTTCACGCAGTATCATATCTCCCATATCATCTTCATCTACATCCTCTTCCATTTCCGTAATATTGTCCTCAAGTGCATTGCCCTTGTATAGACCCTCTATATACTCCTTCCACCTTTCTGCTTTCCCTTCTTTGCTTAGAACTGGGTTTCCATCTGAGCTCTTGATATTCATACAAGTCGTTCTCTTTTCTCCAAAGGTCTCTTTAATTTTCCTGTAGGCAGTATCTATCTTACATCTAGTGAGATAAGCCTCTACATCCTTACGTTTGTCCTCTAGCCATTCCCGCTTAGCCATTTTGCACTTCCTGTCAATCTCATTTTTGAGACGTTTGTATTCCTTTTTGCCTGCTTCATTTACTGCATTTTTATATTTTCTCCTTTCATCAATTAAATTCAATATTTCTTCTGTCACCCAAGGATTTCGACTAGCCCTCGTCTTTTTACCTACTTGATCCTCTGCTGCCTTCACTACTTCATCCCTCAAAGCTACCCATTCTTCTTCTACTGTATTTCTTTCCCCCATTCCTGCCATTTGTTCCGTTATGCTCTCCCTGAAACTCTGTACAACCTCTGGTTTAGTCAGTTTTTCCAGGTCCCATCTCCTTAAATTCCCACCTTTTTGCAGTTTCTTCAGTTTTAATCTACAGGTCATAATCAATAGATTGTGGTCAGAGTCCACATCTGCCCCTGGAAATGTCTTACAATTTAAAACCTGGTTCCTAAATCTCTGTCTTACCATTATATAATCTATCTGAAACCTGTTGGTATCTCCAGGCTTCTTCCATGTATATAACCTTCTTTTTGATTCTTGAACCAAGTGTTAGCTATGATTAAGTTGTGCCCTGTGGAAAATTCCACCAGGCAGCTTCCTCTTTCATTTCTTACCTCCAATCCATATTCACCTACTACGTTACCTTCTCTCCCTTTTCCTACTACCGAATTCCAGTCACCCATGACTATTAAATTTTTGTCTCCCTTCACTATCTGAATAATTTCTTTTATTTCATCATACATTTCATCAATTTCTTCGTCATCTGCAGAGCTAGTTGGCATATAGACTTGTACTACTGTCATAGGCGCGGGCTTCGTGTCTATCCTGGCCACAACAATGCGTCCACTGTGCTGTTTGTAGTAACTTACCCGCATTCCTATTGTTTTATTCATTATTAAACCTACTCCTGCATTACCCCTATTTGATTTTGTCCTTGATATAGCCCCAGAAAAAAAATCAAGGTGCATAATGTCCGCATTGGTGGATTGAAAGGAACGGCCACCCCGCTCTCCAGACATTATGCCTCTTGACTTTTTTTCTGGCGTTATATTAAGGACAGAGTCTTGGTCACACCAGTTGCTGACATTGACGAACTGTAGGCTAGGATACAAGCTGTTGTGGCTACCATGACAGAACACATGTTACGAAACACCTGGCGGGAGCTGGAATACCGCCTCAACATTCTCCGAACTACCAAGGGAGCACACGTTGAGGTTTACTAACGTAAGTGGTTGTAAAAAAAAACTAGTAACACTAATCTATGTAACGGCATCGAATATAACTTATTATGTCAAATGGTTATTCTGTTATAAATTTTTATAATCAGGGCAGCACTTTGTGCTCACTCTGTATAACTCTTGACAACCTAACCATAATGTTTTCAACATGAGAGTTTCATGTTAGTTTATTGTCAAGTATGATACCTAATAATATTTCATCTTGGTTTTCTATTTTTACAGCCTTTGATAGATTGAACCAAATAATCTGGATCTTTTTCTGATTTAAAAGTAACCATTCACATTAAATCATGATATTGCATTTTCTTTTGCCAAATTCTTACTACTAACAAGGTTATCAAATACATGGTTCACAGAAAGAACAATAGTATCGCTTCCTTTCATTCAGGTACGATTTGCGGAGTTTCAAACTTTTGTCACATATTCCTTAGTACTCAAGCTTAGAGAGCAAAAAAGAGTGGTCAATACAGTCAAGGCCTTGCTCAGATCACATAAGGTTACGTGTATGTGGGCATGATCCTTGAATTCTGCTAAAATGTCTCTCACTAAGAGTCCTATGGCTTTTAAAGTTGACTTTTCTTTTCTGTAACCAAACTGCCATGTACTTATTAAGATATCATTTAACTCTAGGTACTCACTCACCTGCTGATACATTATGCCTTTAAAGACTTTGGCTAGTACAGTAATAAGAGGAATTGGCCAGTAGTTTGCTGGATAAGATTTGCTACCCTTCTTAAAGACTGGAGTCATTTTAAAAATATCTGTCTTATATGAATTTTTCATGTCTTTGACAGTTTTAAGAACTTCATCTTGGCATACCTCTTTTAAGTGTTTCAATGAAGGTTTAGCCTGATTATGATTTAGCTTTGTGCTCTTAAGATAATCTATATTTGTTATGTTGGGTTTACTAATCAACTTTTTGATTTCAACAGCACAGCTTACAAAATATTTGTTAAACATATCTACTGGTATTGGAACTGTCAAAGTTTCTGATTTCACCTTTAACTATATTAATTACTGACCAGGGTGTTTTGCACTGGTTTTTACTATTTTATGTGAGATTATTGTTGTATCTCTGTTTCACCAATCATAGCACATTATTATACAGTTTCTTAATGGTTATTTCAAGGTCCTTAATTTCATTAGAATTATTTACTTTCATAAGGCACTTTAACAGCTGTTTTTTTGTTGTTGTGGTCTTCAGTCATGAGACTGGTTTGATGCAGCTCTCCATGCTACTCTATCCTGTGCAAGCTTCTTCATCTCCCAGTACCTACTGCAACCTACATCCTCCTGAATCTGCTTGGTGTTCATCTCTTCGTCTCCCTTTACGATTTTTACCCTCCACGCTGCCCTCCAATAGTAAATTGGTGATCCCTTGATGCCTCACAACATGTCCTACCAAATGATCCCTTCTTCTAGTCAAGTTGTGCCACAAACTTCTCTTCTCCCCAATCCTCTTCAACACCTCCTCATTAGTTATGTGATCTACCCATCTAATCTTCAGCATTCTTCTGTAGCACCACATTTTGAAAGCTTCTATTCTCTTCTTGTCTAAACTATTTATCGACCATGTTTCACTTCCATACATGGCTACACTCCATACAAATACTTTCAGAAACGACTTCCTAACACTTAAATCAATAATCGATGTTAACAAATTTCTCTTCTTCAGAAACGCTTTCCTTCCCATTACCAGTCTACATTTTATATCCTCTCCACTTCGACCATCATCAGTTATTTTGCTCCCCAAATAGCAAAACTCCTTTACTACTTTAAGTGTCTCATTTCCTAATCTAATACCCTCAACATCACCCGACTTAATTCGACTACATTCCATGATCCTCGTTTTGCTTTTGTTGATGTTCATCTTATATCCTCCCTTCAAGACACCATCCATTCCGTTCAACTGCTCTTCCAAGTCCTTTGCTGTCTCTGACAGAATTACAATGTCATCGGTGAACCTCAAAGTTTTTATTTCCTCTCCATGGATTTTAATACCTACACTGAATTTTTCTTTTGTTTCCTTCACTGCTTGCTCAATATACAGATTGAATAACATCGGGGAGAGGCTACAACCCTGCCTCACTCCCTTCCCAACCACTGCTTCCCTTTCATGCCCCTCAACTCTTATAACTGCCATCTGGTTTCTGTACAAATTGTAAATAGCCTTTCGCTCCCTGTACTTTACCCCTGCCACCTTTAGAATTTGAAAGAGAGTATTCCAGTCAACATTGTCAAAAGCTTTCTCTAAGTCTACAAATGCTAGAAATGTAGGCTTGCCTTTCCTTAATCTAGCTTCTAAGATAAGCTGTAGGGTCAGTATTGCCTCACATGTTCCAATATTACCACGGACTCCAAACTGATCTTCCCCAGGGTCGGCTTCTACTAGTCTTTCCATTCGTCTGTAAAGAATTCGCGTTAGTATTCTGCAGCTGTGACTTATTAAACTGATAGTTCAGTAATTTTCACATCTGTCAACACCTGCTTTCTTTGGGATTGGGATTATTATATTGTTCTTGAAGTCTGAGGGTATTTCGCCTGTCTCATACATCTTGCTCACCAGATGGTGGAGTTTTGTCAGGACTGGCTCTCCCAAGGCCGTCAGTAGTTCTAATGGAATGTTGTCTACTCCTGGGGCTTTGTTTCAACTCAGGTCTTTCAGTGCTCTGTCGAACTATTCGCGCAGTATCGTATCTCCCATTTCATCTTCATCTACATCCTTTTCCGTTTCCATAATATTGTCCTCAAGTTCATCGCCCTTGTGTAGACCTTCTATATACTCCTTCCACCTTTCTGCTTTCCCTTCTTTGCTTAGAACTGGGTTTCCATCTGAGCTCTTGATATTCATACAAGTCGTTCTCTTTTCTCCAAAGGTCTCCTTAATTTTCCTGTAGGCAGTATCTATCTTACCCTTAGTGAGATAAGCCTCTAAATCCTTACACTTATCCTCTAGCCATCCCTGCTTAGCCATTTTGTACTTCCTGTCGATCTCATTTTTGAGACGTTTGTATTCCTTTTTGCCTGTTTCATTTACTGCATTTTTATATTTTCTCCTTTCATCAATTAAATTCAATATTTCTCCTGTTACCCAAGGATTTCGACTAGCCCTCGTCTTTTTACCTACTTGATCTTCTGCTGCCTTCACTACTTCATCCCTCAAAGCTACCCATTCTTCTTCTACTGTATTTCTTTCCCCCATTCCTGCCATTTGTTCCGTTATGCTCTCCCTGAAACTCTGTACAACCTCTGGTTTAGTCAGTTTTTCCAGGTCCCATCTCCTTAAATTCCCACCTTTTTGCAGTTTCTTCAGTTTTAATCTACAGTTCATAACCAATAGATTGTGGTCAGAGTCCACATCTGCCCCTGGAAATGTCTTACAATTTAAAACCTGGTTCCTAAATCTCTGTCTTACCATTATATAATCTATCTGATACCTTTTAGTACCTTCAGGGTTCTTCCATGTATACAATTTTCTTTCATGATTCTTGAACCAAGTGTTAGCTATGATTAAGTTATGCTCTGCACAAAATTCTACCAGGCGGCTTACTCTTTCATTTCTTACCCCCAATCCATATTCACCTACTACGTTTCCTTCTCTCCCTTTTCCTACTACCGAATTCCAGTCACCCATGACTATTAAATTTTCATCTCCCTTCACTATCTGAATAATTTCTTTTATTTCACCACACATTTCTTCAATTTCATCGTCATCTCCAGAGCTAGTTGGCATATAAACTTGTACTACTGTAGTAGGCATGTGCTTCATGTCTATCTTGGCCACAATAATGCGTTCACTATGCTGTTTGTAGTAGCTTACTCGCATTCCTATTTTTTTATTCATTATTAAACCTACTCCTGTATTACCCCTATTTGACTTTGTATTTATAAGCCTGTATTCGCCTGACCAAAAGTTTTGTTCCTCCTCCACTGAACTTCACTAATTCCCACTATATCTAACTTTAACCTACCCATTTCCCTTTTTAAATTTTCTAACCTACCTGCCCGATTAAGGGACCTGACATTCCACGCTCCGATCCGTAGAACGCCAGTTTTCTTTCTCCTGATAACAACGTCCTCTTGAGTGGACCCCGCCCAGAGATCTGAATGGGGGACTATTTTACCTCTGGAAAATTTTACCCAAGAGGACGCCATCATCATTAACCATACAGTAAAGCTGCATGCCGTCGGGAAAAATTACGGCTGTAGTTTCCCCTTGCTTTCAACCCTTCGCAGTACCAGCACAGCAAGGCCGTTTTGGTTAGTGTTACACGGCCAGATCAGTCAATCATCCAGACTGTTGCCCCTGCAACTACTGAAAAGGCTGCTGCCCCTCTTCAGGAACCACGTGTTTGTCTGGCCTCTCAACAGATACCCCTCCGTTATGGTTGCACCTACGGTACGGCTATCTGTATCACTGAGGCACGCAAGCTTCCCCACCAACGGCAAGGTCCATGCTTCATGAGGGGGCTTTAACAGCTGTAGCTCATTTTTATTTTCCCCAACTCTTTGGTGTACCACAATTTGCTCTTTCTTGTTTTGTGATATTTGTTTGTAATAAGATGAGCTTTTCACATACCTATTAAATAGTTGTGGAATGTTTCATAAATTGTTTGGGCATTGGTATCCCATTTTTGAAATAATTTTTCCCAATTAGTTGTGCTCAACTGGTGTTTTAGTTTTCTGAGATTTTTTTGTGTTAGCATTAAGGTATTAGGTTTTGAAAAATTTTGTTCACCCTTGTTCCCAACCCCTTTTATAATATGTCTTAACTCTATTGTTAACGTGGAGTGATCTGAGAAATCAAGTTCTTGTACACTGATGGAGTACATATCATGAGCACAGTTGACAAAAACATTATCTAAGCATATTTTTAGTCTTGTCTGTTATGAATTTACATGATGGAAGTTGTGCTGCCTTAGCATATTCAGTAACTTATGTACACTGAGTTTGTTACATGTTACATCAAAACTTGAATTAATGTCTCTCCCAATTATAGTTACATATTGTTTCCACTTTGTTATGTGGCAGGGTATACTGTATAAATTATTTAAAAAAGTTTTTTTCATCTGAGTCAGGGGAATGGTAAGAACTAAGATTAGGTTCATTACATCACATTTGATTCCAGTAATTTCAAAGTGTTTCTCTACACATGCCCATCTAAGATCTAGTTCTCTAAACTCTGTTTTATTTGAAACGTAGGTAGCAGTACCACCTTTACTGCACTGGGATCTGCAAAAACTTTTTCCATGTTTATAACTTTCTAGTGTATAGTATTCTATTTGTCCAGGTTTAAGCCAATATTCAGATAAACACAGGAAAGAATACTTATTTTGTGCCAATGACTCCTCCAGTGTTTCAACTTTACTTTCAAGACCCTTAATATTTAGAAATAAGATATTACTGTGACTTATTTGTGAATTGGCAGGCTGATTTTTCACATTTTTTTTCCTGGCTTGAAACCATAAAAAATTGTCACTGAGTGACACATGTGTATTTTGCCTTTGGCACCTTCTCAAGTCATGCTGTACAGCTGCTCCAGTTGTTGTTGGTTCTGCTACTGCTACTGTTGTTGTTGCTGCTGCTGTTGCTGCTACTGCTTCTGATGATGGTGTTGCTGCTGTTTCCCATATTTCTAGTGTTTGCTCTTCTGCAACTACTGTGGTGTACTGTGAGTTGCTTGCATTTTGGGGTGTTCACTTGAGTTAACAAAATCTCACATCTGTCTTGGAGGTTGTAGCTTCACTGATAGCAGATTTCCCATTTGAGTCTCCATGTAACACACAATTCCTGTCCATGAGAGGTATGACTTCTGTATCATCACACTGCACATTTGAGGTTTTATTTACTACATCGAAAATTTTTGTTACTATAACGTTTTTCCCAAGTCTACTTAAATGAAAACAGTGTGTTGTGTGGAATCTTTTCTCCAAAGCGCTAAATGTTCACAAATGTTACATTTTCAAACTGCATGCAAATATTTTGTGTCTCTGTATTTGCACTTTCAATTTCTTTTTTTACACAGGACCATTCTCTTAAGTTGTAACAACGTGGCACCGAAAAAACAATAATGTTTGTTCCCCCCAGCTCATAAAATTTTCTTTTTAATGAGATTGTGGTTGTTGTTGTGGTCTTCAGTCCAGAGACTGGTTTGATCAGCTCTCCATACTACCCCATCCTATGCAAGCTTCTTCATCTTGCAGTACCTACTGCAACCTACATCCTTCTGGATCTGCTTAGTGTATTCATCTCTTGGTCTTCCTCTATGATTTTTACTCTTCATGCTGCCCTCCAATACTTAATTGGTGATCCCTTGATGCCTCAGAACATGTCCTACCAACCAATCTCTTCTTCTAGTCAAGTTGTGCCACAAATTTCTCATCTCCCCAATTCTATTCAGTACCTCCTCATCAGTTATGTGATCTACCCATCTAATCTTCAGCATTCTTCTGTAGCACCATATTTTGAAAACTTCTATCCTTTTCTTGTCAAAACTATTTATCGTCCATGTTTCACTTCCATACACACTCCATACACATACTTTCAGAAACGACTTCCTGACACTTAAATCTATACTCGATGCTAACAAATGTTCCTCTTTAGAAACACTTCCCTTGCCATTGCCAGTCTACATTTTATATCCTCTTTACTTTGACCATCATCAGTTATTTTGCTCCCAAAATAACAAAATTACTAATTTAAGTGTCTCTTTTCCTGATCTAATGCCCTCAGCATCACCCAATGTAATTCGACTACCATCTGTTATCCTCGTTTTGCTCTTTTTGATGTTCATCTTATATCCTCCTTTCAAGACACTGTCCATTCCGTTCAACTGCTCCTCCAGGTCCTTTGCTGTCTCTGACAGAATTACAATGTCATTGGCAAACCTTAAAGTTTTTATTTCTTCTCCATAGAATTTAATTCCTCCTACAAATTTTTCTTCTATTTCCTTTACTGCCTACTCAATATACAGATTGAATAACTTCGGGGATAGGCTTCAACCCTGTCTCAGTCTCTTCCCAACCACTGCTTCCCTTTCATGCCCCTCCACTTAACGAGATTGAGATATCCTTTTTTTTTTTTTCATTCCTTGTGCCATCATCTGATTCCATCAGGAAGACAGAAAAGTCCTTTTTGCTTAGTGAGGAAATTTTATCCTGATTCATTGATGTAGCAGCACCTGGCTTTATTATGCAATTAAAATTCTGACTGCTTGTCCACCAAACTTTGCTCACTATATTTTGCCCTTTGTTCTCTGCATACAGTTCAGTTTTATATGTACTTACTGTTTGGAGCTTACTGATTTTCTGCCTACCTTTGTTTTGTGTGATATCTGTTTTGGCACTATTTACTTTGTCTTTTTTGCTAACATAAGTCAGTAATGTCTCAGGTGAACAGCAAATTTTTTGAGAGCACTTTAGTATGATCTTTCACTTAACTGCATCTTAAATATTCCATGTTTTACCTCATTCACAAAGTTATTTGTTTTCCAAGTGGTACACTCGAACTGTTAAGAATTGTGTCACACTCCATCATAAAAAGAACTTG
Source organism: Schistocerca americana (assembly GCF_021461395.2). Lineage (NCBI taxonomy): Eukaryota > Metazoa > Arthropoda > Insecta > Orthoptera > Acrididae > Schistocerca > Schistocerca americana. The sequence goes on from NC_060123.1 coordinate 155,338,477, forward strand.
AAAATGATTTTCATGGGCTATATTTATGTTCCCTTCACAGTTTCCTATACCCTGTATTATGTGTTTGTGTCTTTTGAACTTTACTTCCAGCCAGTCCTCCAACAAAGTCGAACTTCCATGCTGTGATTTTGTTGTGTTTAGTACTCTTTTTTCTTCTTTAAGTTTCTTGATATCCATTTTCAACAAACAGATAATAAATTATAAACTTGCACACATTTTTTGAGCTTTGTTATTTCATCCTTACAACTGTGACAGTTTTTCTTTTTGACAGCATAATTGACTTTATTTCACAGAGTCACACATTGAATTTTTACTCTAGCAACCATCTTGAATACTGTGTTTACTATCATTTAGAAGAAGATTTTGACATTGACACTATATAGTATGCATTCAGTATTCAATCATTTACAGAACATGAAACTTCCTGGCAAATTAAAGCTGTGTGCCAGACTGAGACTGGAACTCAGGGCCTTTGTTTTTCAAAGGCAAACACACTACCAACTGAGCTACACAAACATGACTCATGACCTGTCCTCACAGGTTTACTTCTGCCAGTACCTCCTATATCCTGTCTCTCCTACATTCCAAACTTCACTCTCATTTACAGAGCATGTTCCTTAGATCCCATCATGAACAGGACGAGCCACAGAGATGTAGAACAATTCAAGATATATGTATCCACATACTTGTGATGTTTTGTCCATGATTGTTTGAGAACAATCTTTCAAAATTATGCCCGAAGAAAAAACTGCAGCCGCACTTTTTGATAAATGCTTTACTTCACCATAACTGGTTTTGGGCCTGAGCCCATTGCGAGATGACAGGGAGCATTTCTTGTATAAAATACTCAGCTTGCATCGTACCAATGATGCAGACACCTATTTTGTAATACATAAAGAATAACCTTTCCACAAGATCAAAATAATATGGAATTTCTACAAGAAATCCTCACTGCCATTCTAAGAATGACCTCAGACCAAAAAACTACCAACAGAAAAATAAAGCATTCATAAAAAAGTCTGGCTGGCTGCAGCTTTTTTTTCTTAAGTAATATTATGAAATATTTCACTAGACTAGCATGGAAGACCAATGAAGTATTATGAAAGTAGGCTACTTGCGCTATGTGATGTGACCTGGTATGAGTTCACACAGAAGAACAGATTCCGAGGTAGTCAACTGACAATGAACATTTTATCAATAACACAAAAAGAGACACTTTTTGTTAACCACAAGAGTTGCATTAAATCCATCACAGAAAACACAAGATTTCTGGATGCAGTGTGAACTGGTAGCAATCTTATAGATTGATAACTAGTGTCCAGTCTTAATTAGGGTCTTCTCTTAAACACTCTCACTGTTAAGTCTGGCAGAATAAATTTCTATGTCCAGATGGATCACAGTTTGCACAGCTGCCCTGAGACACAGTTGCAGAAAAAGTCTGAGGTCACTGGATACCTGGTCCTGGTGTTGGAGTGTGTGGATGCCAAGGTCACAGAGCATTGCTCATGGTGCACTGGCTTTAACTGGGTCCCAATTTGGTGCTGGAACTGCAAGCTGTAAGGACACTTTGGCTAGATGATCTTTGCTTGGCACAGTGAACTGAAGTGCATTCATAGTGACCAGGTGAAACCCTAAATGCATGCCTGGCAGGAGGATATCCATGCACCTGACTTGTAGAGAAAAAGTAGTGCTTGTGACTGTAGCACAGTTGATGGTGACAGTTGTGCTGTGGTGGTAAGGCTGGTGAACCTCAAGGAGAGTCCAGGGCAGCAAGAGTGTCCGTTGACAAAAAATTGGCCAGTTGATATTGTTGTCTGGAATGTTTTCATACATGCTGTCCAAACACTGGCTAGTATTTGGATTGCTGGGATGTGTGATGGCTCTGGCAGGAGATGATGTGGAACTGTTGGATGGCCACCTACCAGGTGCAGGTGTGTGCTGGGTAGCTGGAGTGGCAGGTGAATAGCCAGGATATACCACTATGCATCATACTAAATTTATATTATATATTGTCGGATTTTTAGGTTATACTATTAAGTTGTTCATCTGCTACTGTGTGCTTAGTAATTATTTGAAAATGCTGGTGACTAGTGAAAGATAACATGTCATTATGTACTGTATAAAGGTGCTTTATTTACAATGAATTTTTTATGTTATTAGAGGAATATAAAAATAGAGAACTAAAGAAAGAGTACCAACAACAAAGGCAGTGGAGATGGAGCACAAGTTAGTGTAGAAGATGGTGAGGAAGGAAAGTGGCCATGTCCTCTTCATAGGAACTATTCCAGCATTCATCTTAATCAACTGAAGTAACCATAAAAACTTAAACTACCCTCATGAACCGTGGAAGTTGCCAAGGTGGTGTGGCTTGCATGCTTTAGTGACACAGATAGCCATTCCATAGCTCCATGCAAAAGGAAGAGGTATCTGTCGAAAGGCTAGAATAATCATGTTTGCTGAGAATGGGCAGCAGCATTTTCAGTAGTCACAAGGCAACAATCTGGATTATTGACTGATCTGGTCTTGTAATACCAGCCATCATTATCTTGCTATGCTGGTACTGCAGACTGCTTAACGCAAGGGAAGAATTCTATACCATAGTCTAGATAGACACAAAGGCAACATTCACCACAATCAGTGGCCACCACCCAAAATCAGTCTGCATTGGTCAATCTTACCATAAAGGGTGCCTGCTTCAGTGCAATATCTGCCAGCCACAAATGTGGAATAACTGACTTGCTCACTTACAGATTTGCTTATGGAACAGTGCAAGATGTGGAGTTTTCTCAGCCACTGACTAGTCATCATTGATAGGACAAACTCACAATATCTGGATGTTCAGTAACAGATGCAGCCTGAGAGGCTGCAATTCCCAGTTACTGTGACTGATTAGACATAAAGTCACCTACATTATTGAGAACTGAGATGCCACATTCTCAGAACACTTATCCTATATCGAAGGGGTATGTTACCAAATTGCATAATATGTCAGTCACAGGAAAATATTTGGCAACATATTTTTTCCATGTATAAAGCTGATGGATCCTTGTAAAATGCTCCTGGGACAAATAAATTACTGAAAACAAGTACAAGTTTATGCCAACCAGATTAGTTATGCAGATAATTAAAAGATCTGAAGTGTGTGTGAGGAGATAAAAGAAATTGTTCACATAAAGAGAGACGAAATTTTTTTTTGTGATGAAGGACTGGAATTTGATAGTAGAAATAGAAAGAGAAGGAAAACAGTGACGGGGGGACAGGAACGAAATAGGAAACACCCTGGAAGAAATTTGCACAGAGAATAATTTAATCATTGCTAATACAAAGTTTAAGAATCATGAAACAAGGTTTTATGTTGAAAAGAAAGCTAGTGACACAGGATCTTACAAATAGATTACATAATGGTAAGATGGAGATTCAGAAATTGGATTTTAAACTGCAAAACATTTCCAGGAAAGATGTGGGCTCTGACTCTAATTTATGAACCAGAAAGGTAGGAAACTAAAGAGATGGGACTGGGATAAGGTGAAAGAACCAGAGATTACTAAAGGTTTCAAAAGAAACATTAGGCACAATAGAACACAGACTGGTAGCCTTGAGTGATGAATTAGTGAAGGCAGCAGAAGATCAGAAAGGTAAAAAGAGAAAGCTCAGTGGAAATCCTTGGATAATGCACAAGATAATGAATCTAACTGATGAAAGAAGAAAATATAAAAAAGTGAGAAATCTAGCACATAAAAGGGAATGTAGATATCATAAAAAATAAGATTGACATGAGTTGTGAAATGACAAAGCAACAATGATGAGAAATGCAAAGATGTAGAAGCAAGTATAACAAGGGAAACATAAGTATCACATATAAACAAATTAAAGAGATCTGTAAAGAAAAGTGAAGTAGCTGTATGAATAACAAGAGTTGAAATGGCAAGTACCAAGCAAAGAAGGGAAAACTGAAAGGTGGAAGGAGTATATAGAGTGTCTATACAAGGGAGGTGAACTTGAAGGCAATATTATAGAAATGGAAGGGGACATATATGAAAATGAGAAGGGAGATATGATACTGTGAGAAAAAACTGACAGGAAAGATCTAAGTCGAAACGAGGCTACTGGGGAGTAAATGAAATTCTCTCAGAGTTATTGAGATATTTGGTACAGCCAGCCATGAGAAAACTATTCAGCCTGGTGTGCAAGATACATGACATAGGAAAAATAGCCTCAGAATTCAATAAGAATGTAATAATTGCAATTACAAAGAGAGCATATATTGACAGATGTGAATATTATCTAACTACCAGTTTAACAAGTAATATTTCCAAAATACAGACATGGATTTCTGTATTTACAGAAGAATAAAAAATCAGTGGAAACTTACCCCAGGGAAAATCAGTTTGAGTTCCAGAGAAATGTAGGGACATGTGAGGCAGTATTGACTCTACAACTCATCCTAAAAATAGGTTAAAAGAAGGGAAACCTATATTTATGCTATTGTAAAGTTGGAAAAGCTTTTGGCAGCGTAGACTGGAATACTCCCTTTGAAATTCTGAAGGTGACAAGTGTAAAATATAGGGAGCAAAAGGCTATTTACAACTTGTGCAAGAACCAGATTGCAATTCTTAGAGTTGAAGGGTATGAAAGGGAAGGGAGTGAGACAGGAGTGCAGCTTGTCCCTGATGTTATTCAGTCTGTCAATTGTCCAAAGCAATAAAGGAAACCAAGGCAAAATTTGGAGAGGGAACATTAAAATTCAGGAAAAAGAAATAAATACTTCGAGGTTTTTCAAAGACATTGTAATTCTGTCAGAAAGGGCAAAGGATGTAGGAGATCAATTGAATAGAATGGATAATGTCTTGAAAGGGGATTATAAGGTGAACATGGTTGAAAGTAAAACAAGGATAAAGGAATGTAGTTGAGTTAAATCAGATAATGCTGAAGGATTTAGATTAGGAAATACATTGCACACTAAAAATAGTAGATGAGTTACGCCAGCAAAATAACTGATGAAGGCAAAAGTAGAGACAGACTGGCTGTAGCATAAAAATCGTTCCTGAAAAATAGGTATTTGCTAACATGTAATATAAATTAAGTGCTAGGAAGACTTTCTTGGAGATTTTTATAATGAGTTTAACCTGGCACAGAAACAAAACATCAGTTCAGACAAGAAGATCATAAAAGCTTATGAAGTGTGATGCTACAAAAGAATGATAATATTAGAAGGGTAGATCAAATAACTGATAAGGTGTTGGTAACCTTACCCTATTTAACTGTGTTAATACGCCTCCAGTAGCTGCACCTCCATCAAATCTGGCTGAAAAGTAGGCTATGCCAAATGATGTTTTCGACACCAGGTTTATAGTCCAAAACACTTTAGTTGCAAGTAGATATTAAACAACCTATTGTTTATGGACAGATCAAGTCTCATTCGCTGTAATTTAAGCACAGATAAAGGATAAGCCACATGCTACACTCAACTGATGTCCTATAATGATGACGATTGTTTGATGGCAGTAACCTCACGTAGGCATACTGATACACAATAATTAATGTGTGGCCAGTAAATCATTAACACATTCCCTAATTGCACTGTTCTTCCAAGTAAATAGCATATCAAAACAAAAACAATGTACCCAGTAATTATCATTTGGAAAGAACATAGTTACAGTCCAGTGCTATTCTCACTGTTTGCAGAATGCATTATTTAAAATTAACACAGTTCTCGAGAGTAAGTCCGTGGTCAGTCATTGAAGAACAGTCACTGTATAAACTCCCAGACACAGCATTTAGCTAATACTCAGCACATTTTATGACTTGTGCTTGTACTAACTCATCTGCATACATTGTGCTATAATTTTGAACACAGATCTCATTTGTTTTGTAACCTTCCACAGACTGTCTAAAAAGGTTCGCAGAAGCCTCTCTTATATAAGATTATAATAATTGGAACTGAAGCTACATATTTTTGCTTGCTGTATTTTTGAGAGTTACAACTACAAATTTACATTGCTGATTAGCTGAATGGTGGACAAAGATTATTCTGAATGTGAACTTTTAGATACAACAATAACTGCTATTGAATTTGCTGTCTAGTTTGCCAAAATACAGTATTCTATTTCAGTAATAATATTTTAGTTAAGGATGCTAATTACTCTGACACTAGATGTCAGAAAAAGTTTCTAACATATTTCCATTATAAGCTGTAGGGATACGTCCCATATTTATACATACTTTTGATCTACTTTATCTGAACATTGTAATTGGGTATATGTTTACATGTGAACAGTGATAACAAAGTTGTCAATTACTGTTACTTGTAATTAGCAAGGATTTTTGATGAACTAATCACACTTACAAATTCCATTTAACTAAAGGAATGTGATGAATAATAAAATTAAGTTGGCTAAGCTGTGAGTTAGTATTTGATATTTTTGTTACTGTGCACTTTGTCAATGAAAATAGCACTGTTGAAAATATTTTGCAAAAAATAAAATAAAATACAAATTTCAGGGTGAAGAAAATATGATACAGGGAAGGAATCCACCTGCTTTGTTACATGGTACTTAATCAAATAGGAGAAAAAAAATTGACAGTACATCATCACTAAAGAAGGGTTTGGTTGACAGGGCAGATTCTGAGTTTTGAAGGAATCATCAGTTTGGTAATGGAGGGAAGTGTGGAGGGTAAAAATTGCAGAGGGAAACCAAGAGATGAATACAGTAAGCAGCTTCAGAGGGATGTAGGTTGCAGTAGTTATTAAGAGAGGAAGAGGCTTGCATAGGCTAGAGTACCGTGGAGAGCTGCATTGAAGCTTGAGGATGTGTTATCACCAGTTGATTATGGTCCTAGATGTGCAGTGAACTGGCTTAACTGCCACATCCACATACTATGTCCAAGGAAGAGGCTTGATGATGAGTACATAACAGGAATTGATGAGACTTGTTTTGTCAAAGACATACATTTATTTTGCCATACCTCACTGGATGTTACAAACTCTTTTCTTTAATGTCCATACTGTCACAGTGGACTGGTGGTGTGACTCGATCACCGATCCTGGAGGGTACACACTTCAGCAATAAGCATATTGTGCAACCGTATGAACAATATGAAACAACTAATGATCAGTTTCCTGCACGATCCACAGAGTTTTGTGTCTTTCACATAAGGATGGGAGATACCGCGAAGTGAATGAATGAGCAAACTTCATGTATGCATTTGTGGGGAGTCATGTTAACTTGACCCATGTGGTCTGCACTGAGAAGGATCAAAGGCATGTGTCACATTGTGTTGTCCAGGCCGCACTGCCCACCTGTTTTGTCTCATGCAGGCTGACACACATTGCACCATCACCAAATTTTGGTGCGACAGTAAACTGCATGTGAAGGGCTGGCCAATGCTTGTTTGCTTGTGTCGGCTGTGACCACAATTTTGCCATTCATGCTTTTCCCCGGTATGGCACCACACAGATCCCCCATTAGAGAGTGGAACTCCATTGCTGCAAGAAACCTTGGCAATTAGACTGTGGTACGCATGTGTGTTTAGAGCTTGTGCTTTGTATGGTGACACTGGTCCGAGCTCAAAGGTGGCAGATCGGTTAGCAGCGGAAGGGCAGCATGCAGGGCTAGTAAGCATGCAGTGGGCGTATTATTGTGCAGCTGCCTAGTGATAGCAGTGACAGGCAGCACTGGCTACAAACTTCTAGTAGAATGTACTATGTAATACTAAGTAATGAGGTAAAAGATAGTATTAGATGCTGGAATGTGGGCTTCCACTACTCAGACCACAATTGTCCATTTGTAGACCATGAACACACAAGCACCCAAGAAAGGACTTAGGTCATAGAACATAAAAGAATGCTTAAAGAGAAAAACATTAATGCTTTTAAAAGTAAACTAGCATCTGAGGAATGGCAACTAGTTCTTCAGCAAAAAGGGTCGGAATACAAATGGGCCAAATTTTATGATATTGTTTTACAGTATCTTAATTTTTGCTGCCCGGTCAAAGAAATTAAGAAAGTAGTAACTCACAACCAAAATGTAAAAAACACCAGACTGACTCTTCCAGCTTACACGATTAAACTCAGGCAAAATATCAAGGATCTAAGTGTGCTACATAAGTAAACTAAATTGCAAATATTTAAGGATAAGTACAATAAAGCTAAACAACAAGTTCAGGAACAGCTCTAAAATTTAAGAAAACAGATCCTAGATAAGAAAATAGCTCAGTCAGCAAATACAAGGAAGACTTCATGGAATATAATAAATAGATATCACAAAGCCACCCCTAAGTTAGGTGCTCAAATTGACAGAATCCAACATGAAGGAAACCTTATTAATGATCCAGATAAAATCTGCAATATATTTAATGAATATTTTATATCTTCAGCTGTGAATCCAGTTAATAACACAGGTCTGACTCAGATGGTAAAGCCTTACCCTAGGCTGGAAACTGCTTTTGAATTTAAGGAAGTGAGTGTGGAGGAAATAGGAAAAATAATAAATAACTTAAAGAATAACACCTCATCTGGCTGGGATGGACTGAGTAGTATTATAATTAAAAAATGCAATAAGGAATTTGTTGGAATAATTACCTGTATGATCAGCAGTAGTATCAGGGAGCACACATTTCCAAATATATTGAAGAAAAGTACAGTTAAACCAGTGCATAAAAGATGATTGAAGGAAGAGCTGTCAAACTTCAGGCCCATAGCACTAATACCAATTTTCAGTAAAATATTTGAAATTGTTTTGTTGACACAACTTACTGATTATTTCACAAAGAATAATTTACTAGCAGAAACACAGCGTGGCTTCAGAAAGCATCACAGTACCTTTACGGCAATTACTGAATTTCTCCACAAGGTGTATGGTGCCCTGGATGAGGGAATGCAGACGGCAGAGATATTTCTAGACCTTACTAAAGCATTTGACTCAGTGAACCATGAGCTACTACTAAGCAAACTGGAAACTTACAATATAAATGCCACATCCATACAACTACTGATCTAACCAATCATAAGCAGTGTACAAAGCTGAGTTATGAAATTAATGATCAGATCAAACATTTGCAGTCCAGCTATGAAACAGTAAAACAAGGTGTACCTCAGAGCTCCGTATTGGGCCCTTTCCTTCTCCTGGTCTACATTAATGATTTAGAGGCACCTCTGTACTCCCAATTAGTAAGTTATGCAGATGATACCTCAGTTTTGTTCTTTTGTAAACAAACTCATGACATTGGCTCCAGCTGATGGCCTAAGTCAAATAACTACTTACTTCCATGATCAAGGTCTAAAACTCAATATTAGCAAATCCCAGCTATTACCAATTAAACTTGGTAATTCATACTGAACCTGTACTGATAACGTAAGTGGCATCAAAAAAGTAGGCATTGACAAATGTAAACTTTTGGTAATATACCTAGACAAAAATCTCAGATGGGTAGACCATATCAATTTTGTTTGCAATAAAATCAGCAGTTCACTGCACTTAATTAGCAAACTATCAAAATTAGTCTCTGAACAAACATTAAAAACTGCTTATTATGGGACAATATTTGCCTATATTAATTATGGAATTGAACCATGGTGATGTGCTGCTGGTAGACACATGAACAGAATCCTAACACTGCAGAAAAGAGCAATCAGGACCATGCATCGACTAGGATACAGAGATTCGTGTAGGGAAACCTTTGTACAGCATAAATATCTAATAGTATATTCCTTGTATCTGTACAAATTAATAACATTCTTTGTGGACCATAAGAAATAATGAAACTAAGTGCTCTGATGTGCATACCCGTAACACAAGACGAACAGATTGTGCTTCTTCAGAAACAGAACTAAAGTAAAGACAACAGATCATAGTCCTTGGATTAATAGCCAGATATGGGTTAACAAACTGCCAAGTGCCATAAGATGCCACAGAGGTAAAGTATTCAATAGGGAATTAAAATCATTCTTAACTCCCAAATTTTTGTACTCACTGAATGAATACTGATATTAAAATGTAGCTATTCTTAAATGTAGGTCTAACTCTTCTATCTATACAATGTACTATTCTGCGGTGATTGTAATATATATTATTTTTGTAACAACATGCTGTAAATTCAAATACCTATACTATGTAACAACTGTATGTTGCATTATGAAGTAGCGTACCATATAGTGCCAAGTGCATCACCCGTAAGTGCGTTCTTGTACATGTGAATTGCAAATTCCTACTGTTTGTGTAAAAATTGTATAAAAATGTATGACATTTGCAAAAGTCACCAGTTGGTGACTATATGCAAAAAAGATAATAAATAACAATAAAAAATAAATAAAAACGAACTGTCCATAGCAATGTGCGGCGCAGGCGCACGACTGTTGGTCATTTGGAAAGAAGTCTCAATTGCTGGTGCACTGATAGCTTAATAATGACACTAGTGTTGCAGTTAATACCCTATAATAGAATGAAGTCCACTATTTGAATTGTTCAAAATGACAGATCCAAGGTTCACGAGTTTCACTGTTGCACAAGTTCACTGATGGCCTCAGCCACAGAAGCACAGTGCTGCATTTAGTCTGGCCTAAATGGTTGAGACAGCAGAGATATGGAGATTGCACGCTAAGTATAAAGTTGCGGGAGTACAGTGTTGCTGCAACTTGAACATGGGTCCTGGAGCTGTGACGGACAATCCCAGTGGCATGGAGGGTGATGTCTGGAGCTCAGTGAAAATGTGAGTATGAAAACTGATACAGATACTGATCTGACCTCAGCACCTGACATGGCAGAGGCACAGAGATGTAAATGCAGGTCCAGGCCTTAACAACAGACAAGCAGCATTGGACATGGGAGGTGGAGTCCGGAGCTTGACTGGTGATACCAGCCACTGGCACAGCCAGCTGGAGACAGTGTACAGAAGTTGGGGTGCATGCTTGTTGTGTTGCATGGCATGGCATTCTGATGACATGGCGTGTGTGTTTGAAGCGGACAGTGCAGTTGGTGCACATGATGTAGTCTGCTGGAAGATGTGGTGTGGGTGACTCGTCTGCCTGTGGTTGGTGAGGCCCATGCTGCAGCACCAGCTGCCTGGATGAGGTGTGTAAGGTGCATGTGGTGGTGCAATGGTGTAGGGCTATGGCTGTATGTCACCAGTGGCTATGGATGTGGGCTCTGCCTGACTGCTGGCAGAGGGAGTGTCATCTGTTCCCATATCTTCCCCTTGAAGAAGTGAGTGGCTGCTGGAGTGGGCAAGATATAGGATGGCTTGACACAATCAGTTGAGGCTCTAGATGACTTCCCGTTGCACTCTAGGCCCAGTGTTTTTATTTCTCTGTGGGAGAATACGTGGTGCGGTCCGGAGTAGGATGACGGGAGAAATTGCTGTACCACAAAACAATGCAACATGATGTGCATGCAATACTGCAAGTCGGCATGCAGGAATAGTTCCTCAGGGCCATGCCACATCGGTGTGTGAGTTCGGAGACCAGCCATGTGAGACCGCAGACATTCTTCCAGGGTGGGGCCACAGTGTCATATGGGACAGGTATTTCCTCTACAAAATCACCTGGGATTGTAAGAGGTTGTCCATAAATGAGGTTGGCAGGTGATGCATTGATCTCTCCTTCAGCGATACTCACAGGCCCAGCAGCACCAGTGGGAGTGCCTCCATCCAGGCAATGTCATGGCACATGAGTGCAGCTTTCAGAATTCTATGGAGCTGTTCGATCATGGTGTTCACCACCAGATGGTGGATTGTGGTTCTGTGTAATTGGACACCACACAGTCTGGTGATGTACGTGAGAAACACACAGACAGACTGGTGGCCCTGGTCTTTTTATCATGTGACTGGGGCATCTGAAGTCACCTAGGTGTCAATGGGAGTGGTGGTGATGATCTTGGCACTGATGTCCGCAATGAACATTGCCCTTGGCTAGTAAGTGAAGTGGTCCACCATAATTAGTAGAGACCACTTGCTGTGAGGGAGAGGGAGTGATCCAATGAGTCCATGTGAACATGTACAAATTGATGTGTTGCATTGGGAAAGGTGTGCATGAGCATGCCTCTTGACTTTGGCAAGCTGGCATGCAGTGCAAGTGCATGCCCATTCATGGTAATCCTTTTGAAGCCTGGGCCAGATGAAACATGCAACCACGAATGTCACAGTGGTATTGTTTCCGGGATGTTATAGTCCATGGACATGGTCAAAGGCACTGGATCAGAATTTCTCTGGGAGGAGTGGTTGGTGTGTGCTGATGGAAATGTCACCAAAACTTTCTTTTAGAGCCTGGTACAGGCACTAGCCCCAGGTGCATGCCACTGGAGATGTAATGATGAAACTGCAGTTCTTCATCATTGTCCTGTACTTAGGTAACATCCCATGCAGTAGATGGACTAAATGTAATTATTATGTGTTGCACTGTTGAATGATTGATGCCCTTCAGTGCACTAACCAGGGGGATGAGTTCAGGAAATTTTTCCAGAATTTCAGCGTAAGGTTCAGGGCACTTCACAGGTTTTATGTGGTATAATAGAGCCTGTCGACACTGTCCTGCTATCTGAAAATTCCTTGCCGTGCCAATGAGCTGGCCATTTGCAATATCGGCTAGCAGCCCATTGTGGCTGAGAAAGTCTGCCACTGTAATCAGCTCATTGATGTCAGCCACAGTAAATATCCATGAGAATGTGTGGCGTAGTCTGAGATCTAAATTATGGCTGTGTGTGCCATTCATTTTAATGGCCTAATTGTTTGCTGCATTGCAAGAGAGTGCCTTGGCCTGCCTGTAGCCTCTTAATATACAGTTGGGGAATATTGAGAGGTCTGAAACTGTGTCAATGATGTACCTCATGCTGCCCCCTCATTTCTCTGTGAGGTAGTGGATGGATTAAATAAGAGGTTTTGTATGCTAGGCATATTGTTTGATTTAAATAAGTCATTTTATTGTGTTGATTACAAAATATTGCTCCACAAGTTGGGCATTATGGAATATGGGGAGTAGCTCACAATTGGTTCACACCTTACTTTAGCAACAGTCAGCAAAAACTCATTATCCACAGTGTTGAGAACGGCTATAATGTGAAATCTGAGTGGGGCATAGTCAAATGTGGGGTGCCCCATTTATCAGTGCTGGGGCCTCTCCTGTTCCTTATTAATAGAAATGTATTACGCTCACCAGCTTGTGTTAACCTAAGATCATGTCGGGGTCACCAGTGAAGCATGGGCATGTGTTATTTCTGCTTATGGTCCTGGACATGCAGTGAACTGGCTTTCCAGTTGCACCATTGCCAAAATGTTCCAGCAAGAGGTTTGGTGATGGAACATGCCGGAAATTGATGAGAATTGTTTTATCAGTGACATACATTTATTTTGCCATACCTCATTAGATGTTACAACAAACTCTTAGCTTTAATGTCCATACTAGCATGTCCACTGGTGATATGGCTTGATCATCAATTCTGGAGGGACACACTCTGGTGATAAACATGTTGTGCAACCATGTGAACCACATGAAACATAGGTCATGTCTCCAAACAGTCAATTTCCAGCACAACCTGCAGGGTGTTGTGTCTTTTGCAGATGGATGAAAGGCACTGCAAAGTAAACGAATGAGCAAAACTTTGTGTATGCTTTGTGGGGAATCATGTTAATTTGTCCCTTGTGATCTGTGACAAGAAAGATTCGAGGTATGTCTCATGTTGCATTGCCCAGCTTGCACTGAGTGCCTGCTTTGATTCATGCACCAAATTGAGGAGCAAATCTCCAAGGTCTTGGAACTTGCCAGTACATGAAATTACAACATAAAATAATAACAGCTAAAATGTTTATGAACCCAAAAAAGACAAACAATAAGTTTATGTAAACACAATCAAGAATTTAACACAGGAACCAGCTTAATTTTTCAAGGAACTCTTCACCAGAAGGAGTAACCCTGGAGAAAGCACATGGATTACTGCTAAGATTTATGAATTCTTATGGTAGCTTATTGAAAGTATACTGCACACTTTTCTGTACAAGAGTCAGGGAAGTGTAATCCAAATGCAGATGTGATTTGTGTCTAGTATTAACTGAGTGAAAGCTGCTAGTTCATGGGAATAAGCTGATACTGTTAACAAGAAATGACAGAAATAATATATATATTGAGAAGCAAAAGTAAGAATACCCAGGCTAGTGAACAGGGATTGACAAGAGGTTCATGAAAAAATATATTCTCTGAGAATGGGAAGTGTTACCCTAAAATATAATGCCATACATCATAAGTGGATGAAAAGAAGCAAAGTAGACTACTTTTCATGTTGAACCATCACTATTTCAGATACCTTTTTAATAGTAAAAATGGCAGCATTAAGTCTTTGAACAAGATCCTGAATTTGGGCTTTCCATGAGTTGTGTTGAATTGTGTGTTAGACTCTTAGTATGATTTAGTGTTAACATATTTTCTACAAGCCATGACTTATGTCATGAACTGCACTATTTGAAACAGTGTCAGTGTTTACTACCAAGCTAGTGTCATCAGCAAAGAGAAATATTTTAGAATCATCTGTAATACTAAAGGGCATACCATTTATATAAATAAGGAACAGGAGAGGTCCCAGCACTGATCACTGGGGCAGACCCCCAGTTGACCGTGCCCCCCCCCCCCCCCCCCCCCCCCACACACACACACATCACAGCCATTCTCAACACTTTTGCTATCTGTTGTTAAAGTAAAAGGTGAACCAATTCTCAGTCACTCCCCATATTCCATAACAGTCCAACTTCTGGACCAGTTTTAGTGATCAATACAACTAAATGCCTTAGTTAAATCAAAAAATGCCTAAACATTCGAAAACTTTTGTTTAATCCATCCAGTACCTCACAGAGGAAAGAGAATATAAGATTTTCAGTTGTTAAACCACTTCTAAAGCCAAACTGTACATTTGGTAGTAAATTATGTGATATAAAACAATCAACTATCCTTACATACATAGCCTTTTCAATAACTTTAGCAAACACTGATGGCAAGGCATAGGTCTAAAATTGTCTGCATTGTCCCTTTCTCCCATTATATAAAGCAGCTTTACTACTGAGTACTTTAATCATTCAGGAAACTGACCATTCTTAAAGGAGAAATTACAAATGATTGATTGATTGATTTTTATTGTTGTAGAGACCTCAGAGATCATCTGAGGCGTTACAAAAGTCAATATTACATAGTATAAATGTTACACAAATAATTACAAAAACAAGAAAAATATTACACAATATAAATATTATACAAATAATTATGGTACCTTCACACAAAAACAAAACAGAGAAACTTCTGGTACAACTTCATATTGCATAGTAAATTTAGCCAATTACAGACTTACTCATATATAGAAGCATATAAAAACTGATCACAAAGTGTAGTCAAACCATATTCTTTGCCTCCCTTAAAAATTCATCAGTTTCATAAATGCTGAGCTCAGGAAGAAATTCTTTTACTTTTTTTTTGAATTGTTGAATTGGAAGATCCCTGATATGCATAAGAAGCACTTTTGTGTTTTTTTATAGTTACATCGGAAAGAAACTAGCTTCTGCTTGTTTCTTGTGTTATAATTATGTCGCATGTCATACTGTTGATAACTCGGATAGTTTTCCTTAATATGCATTACACACTGTAGTATAAATACTGATGGCAGGGTCATAATCTGTAATTTTTTAAAGCTTGGCCTACAGTGAGCTCTGGGTGCCAAGCTACATATCAGTCTTATTGCCTTCTTTTGTAGTTTGAAGACATTAGCTGCCTTGCTTCGATGTCCCCACAGTATTGTACCATAGAAAATGTGACTGTGTATTAAAGCAAATAAACCACTTTAAGTACTGGCACGTTTAGACAAAGACGTAGCTTCCTTAGAGCAAATATTCCTTTGCTAATGCTGCTTCCCACTTTTTCTACATGGCTACCCCAGGATAATTTTGAATCAGTTGAGATTCCAAGGAAATTAACAGCATTTGAGCTCTGATCAAGTTCAGTGTTATTATTCCACGATACATACAGGTCTTGTACTTTTTTTCGGTTGACACAAAGGGAATTAGCTTTACACCAATTTTCAACTTTGACAGTGCACTGGTCTGCTTCATATTTCACCTTCTGTGCTGTTCCTGCAGTTATACAGACTGCAAGATCATCTGCAAATAAGTAAGTCCTAGTTGACGGCCCAATTATGTTACATGGTAAGTAATTTGTATAAATAATAAATGGAATTGGGCAAAGTACAGAACCTTGTGGGACACCCATGCCCACAGGTAAGTAATCTGATTCTGCACCATTAAAAACCACCTTCTGCACTCTATTACTTAGATAAGATTTCATCAATTCCAGAGCACTTCCTGTAAAGCCATAGAATTGCAGTTTGTTCAATTAGATTTCATGAGACACAGTGTCAAAAGCTTTTGATAAATCAAAGAGTTTCTTCTGAACCACTAGCTTGCTTTCTAGTTGTTTCACACACTGTGTTACAAGTGATACAGCAGATTTAACAGTTCCTAAGCCTGATCTGAAGCCAAATTGACTATCAGTGAAGATTTTGTTTTCTTCAAAGTATTTTACTATTTGATTATTTAATATAGCTTCCATCACTTTAGACAAGATTGGCACAATTGAAACAGGCCTAAAATTATCACAACTTGAGAGGCTGCCTTGTTTGTGTATTGGAGTGACTTTAACAAACTTTAGTGCCTTTGGGAACTGAGCCTCCAAAATACATGTATTTACTACATGTGTTATCAATTCTGGCAGTTGAACTGAATCACACTTTGACATGGCTGAACTTAAACCATAACATCATTACTAAAACTGCTCTTCATTTTCCTCAGTATATTAGTAACATCCTGTACCTTGACCAGTTCAAAGCTAAATGTACTTTCAGGCTTTGTGGTGTTTCTCAGGTAGTATTTATGATCAATGGCTATATTGGAAGTGCCAACCACCTTTATTATTTCTTGCACCTTCTCAGTGAAGAATGTATTTAACTGTGCAGCATTCAGATTACTGCTTTCAGCCTATGAAGTCATTTTCCTATTGCACTGACTGTTAATGATATTCCACATTGCACGTCTCTTATTTTCAGATGTTAGTATTATATCTTCATTTTTTTTACACGTAGCTTCCTTTAAGGCCTGTCTTAATCTTTTCTTTTTCACTGTAAGCATGTCTTTAAATACTTGAGAATCTGTAATTCTATACCAGTCATAATATTGATCACACTTCCTTTTGATCTTCAACACCTATTCATTCTTGACCTTATTTACTCTAAGTGCCTCTTTATTATTTAGTAACTTAATGGGAAATGACATCTTAGCATATACAGAAAGAGTAGATATGAGTTCTTCCACCTTTCTATCTGTTGCATGTTCTTGATAAACCTGCAACCAATTACTTTTATCAATATGAGACTTAAACATGCCATTAAGGAGCTGAAAACAGACTGCTCTATTGTCATCCTCCCAGCGGATAAAGGCTCCACAACTGTGGTACTTGAACGTGTGGAGTATGTGGCAGAAGGACTGCATCAACTCTCCAACACCTCAACCTACAAAGCTGTTACCCTGGATCCCATTCCCTCCATCCAGACTGAGCTGCAGAAAATCCTAAAAATCCAAGGTCCCTCACAAGGCCTCACAATGGCTTCCTTAGACCTACTCACTCCACCTGAGCCACATACCCCTACCTTCTACCTATTACCCAAAATCCACAAAGAGAACCATCCTGGCCGTCCCATTGTAGCAGGCTTCAATTCCCCAACAAAACCTGTCTCAGCTCTGGTTGACCAACACCTCCAACCTATCACCTGCAGACTCCCATCCTATATCAAAGACACAAATCACTTCCTAGAACGCCTCAAATCCATTCCCACTCCTCTCCCACCTGAAACATTTCTTGTCACCATAGATGCTACATACCTTTACACAAACATCTGCCCTTGAACACTACCTCTCCCAACGCCCACCCGAAGATCTTCCAATAACCTCGTTCCTTATCACACTTACCGACTTCATCCTCACCCATGATTACTTCACTTTTGAAGGTCAGACCTACAAACAAATCAGGGGAACAGCCATGGGAACCAGAATGGCTCCGTCCTATGCCAACCTCTTCATGGGCCGCATGGAGGAGGCTTTCCTGAAGACCCAACAGCTGCTTCCCCTGGCCTGGTATAGGTTTGTAGATGACATCTTTGTGGGCTGGACTCATGGTGAAGAAACACTCCTTTATTACCTCCATAACTGCAATTCCTTTTCGAATCTGAATTTCACCTGGTCCTTCTGCAAAACCCAAGCCACCTTCCTGGATGTTGACCTCCATCTTGTTGAAGCTCACATCCACACCTCAGTCCATATCAAACCCACAAACAAACAACAGTGCCATCACTTTGATAGCTGCCATCCATTCCACATCAAATGCTCCCTTCCCTACAGCCTAGGTATTCATGGCAAACGTATCTGCTCCAGTGACGAATCCCTCAACAATTACACCAATAACCTGACCAGTGCTTTCCCCTCCCGCAACTATCCTGCAGACCTTGTCCACAAACAGATCTTCCTCCCAAGCAATACATTCCTCCCCGTCCAACAACAATGTTCTTACCCCCAGACCACACAGAAGCATCCCCCTTGTCACCCAGTATTATCCTAGCCTCGAATACATCAACAAATTACTCTGCCAGGAATATGAATTCCTCAAGTCAATCCCTGAAACGAGATCATCCCTTGACAAAATTCTCCCACACCACCCAGAATTGCCTTTTGTAGGCCCCCTAACTTCCGTAACATCCTTGTCAAACCCCACAACATTCCTAGACTACCTTCTCTACCCGCCGGTTCCTACCCATGTAACAGACCCCGCTGCAAAACCTGCCCCATCCATCCGCCCACAACCACCAACTCCAGCCCCGCTACTGGTAAAACATACACAATTCAAGGCAGGGCCACATGTGAAACAATACATGTCATTTATCAGCTGTCATGCCTGCACTGCACAGCCTTTTACATTGGTATGACAACAACTAAACTGGCCGAGCGCATGAACGGGCACAGACGAACTGTCCGCCTAGGAGATGTCCAATACCCAGTAGCAGAGCATGCCCTCCAGCATAATTCTAGGGACCTATGAACCTGCTACACCGTACATGCCATTTGGCTTCTCCCACCCAACACCAGTCCCTTGGAACTGCAGAGATGGGAACTTGCACTCCAACACATCCTTTCATCCCGCTATCCCCCTGAACTGAACCTACGTTAACCAACCTCACTCCCATTTACTCTTCAGTCTTCTCCTCTTTCCCTTTCCTCTTTAGCCATTCGCGCATCTTTTCATCCTACATAGTTGTATTTATCTTTATACTATATATGTCTTTACTTCTGTATGCATCTTCTTTGGTTTGAAGCTTTGGCTTCCCTCTGACAACCATACCTCCGTCCTTGCTACCCTCCCTGTTTACCTTTCCCTGTTGCTTCATAACCTGGGTTGTGAGTAACTGAATCCACTTTCCCTTCTTCCCTTTTCTCCCCTCTCTCCTGCCTGATGAAGGAACAAAGTTCCGAAAGCTAGGACCATAAATTTTCTGTTCTGTTTTGTGTATCTATCGGCTGTACTGAGCTGGCCAGTCCCTCTATCTCTTTGTTAGTATTTGTTTCACATCTTTATATGAGATTTTCCATTAATCATCTACTACTATAAGTGTCCCATTTCCTAATCTAATTCTGTCAGCATCACCTGATTTAATTCAACAACATTCCATTATCCTCGTTTTGCTTTTGTTGATGTTCATCTTATACCCTCCTTTCAAGATGCTGTCCATTCCATTCAGCTGCTCTTCCAGGTCCTTTGCTGTCTCTGACAGAATCAAAATGTCTTCAGCAAACCTCAAAGTGTTTATTTCTTCTCCATGGATTTTAATTCTTAATACAAATTTTTCTTTTTTTCCCTTTATTGCTTGCTCAATATACAGATTGAATAACATTGGACATAGGCTACAACCCTGTATCACTCCCTTCTCAACTACTGCTTCTCTTTCATGCCCCTTGATTCTTATAACTGCCATCTGGTTTCTGTACAAATTGTAAATAGTCTTTCGCTCCCTGCATTTGACCCCTGCCACCTTCAGAATTTGAAAGAAAGTATTCCAGTCAACATTGTCAAAAGCTTTCTCTAAGTCTACAAATGCTAGAAATGTAGGTTTGCCTTTACTTAATCTATCTTCTAAGATAAGTTGTAGGGTCATTATTGCCTCACATGTGCGAACGTTTCTGTGGAATCCAAATCGATCTTCCCCAATGTCAGCTTCTACCAGTTTTTCCATTCATCTGTAAAGACTTCATGTTAGTATTTTGAAGCCATGACATATTAAACTGGTAGTTCAGCAGTTTTCACACCTGCCAACACCTGCTTTCTTTAGGATTGTAATTATTATATTCTTCTTTAAGTCTGAGGGTATTTCACCTGTCTCATATATCTTGCTCACCAGATGGTAGAGTTTTGTCAGGGCTGGCTCTCCCAAGGCTGTCAGTAGTTCTAATGGAATGTTGTCTACTCCTGGGCCCTTGTTTCGACTTTCAGTGCTTTGTAAAACTCTTCATGCCGTATCCTACCTCCCATTTCATCTTCATCTATGTCCTCTTCCATTTCCATAATATTGCCCTCAGCTACATCGCCCTTGTATAGGCCTTCTATATGATCCTTCCATCTTTCTGCCTTCCGTTCTTTGCTTGGAACTGGTTTTCCATCTGAGCTCTTGATATTCATACAAGTGGTTCCCTACTCTCCAAAAATCTCTTTACTTTTCCTGTAGGCAGTATCTATCTTACCCCTAGCGATATATGCCTCTACATCCTTACATTTCTCCTCTAGCCATCCCTGCTCAGCCATTTTGCACTTCCTATTGATCTCATTTTTGAAACATTTGTATTCCTTTTAGCCTACTTCATTTACTGCATTTTTATATTTTCTCCTTTCATCGCTTAAATTCAATATCTCTTCTGTTACCCAAGCATTTCTACTAGCCTTCATCTTTTTACGTACTTGATCCTCTGCTGCCTTCACTATTTCATCTCTCAAAGCTACCCATTCTTCTTCTACTGCATTTATTTCCCCGTTCTTGTCAATCATTCCCTAATGCTCTCTCTGAAACTCTCTACAACCTCTAGTTCTTTCAGTTTATCCAGGTCCCATCTCCTTAAATTCCCACCTTATTTGCAGTTCCTTCAGTTTTAATCTAGAGTTCATAACTAATAGATTGTTGTCAGAGTCCACATCTGCCCATGGAGATGTGTTACAATTTAAAACCTGGTTCCTAAATCTCTGTCTTACCATTATATAGGTATAATCTGTCTGAAACCTCCCAGTGTCTCCAGGCCCCTTCCACGTATACAACCTACTTTCATGATTCTTAAAACAAGTGTTAGCTATGATTAAGTTATACTCTGTGCAAAATTCTATCAGGCAGCTTCCTCATTCATTTCTTACCCCCATTTTACATTCACCTATTACTTTTCCTTCTCTTCCTTTCCCTACTATGGAATTCCAGTCCCAAGACTATTAAATTTTTGTCTCCCTTTACTATGTGAAGACTTTCTTTTATCTCATCATATATTTCTTCAATCTCATCATTTGCAGAGCTAGTTGACATAAAAACTTGTACTACTGTGGTTGGTGTGGGCTTCACGTCTATCTTTGCTACAATTATGCATTCTCTATGCTGTTCATAGTAGGTTGCCCACATTACTATTTTTTATTCATTATTAAACATACCCCTGCATTACCCCTATTTGATTTTGTGTTTATAACCCTGTATCCACCTTACCAGAAGTCTTGTTCCTCCTGCCTCTGAACGTCACTAATTCCCACTATATCTAACTTTTACCTATCCATTCCCTTTTTAAATTTTTAAATCTACATACCAACTTAAGGGATCTGACATTCCATGCTCCAATCCATAGAACACCAGTTTTCTTTCTTCTGATAACGTCACCAGTTCAGAAAAGCTGGTGATGGAGGACGAAGATGGTTTGGGTAGTGAAGCAGCCACTGAAATCTACCATGTTATTTTCAGCTGCATGCTGTGCCACAAGGTGGTCTACTTTGCTCTTGGTCACAGTTTGGCAGTGGCCATTCATCCTGGTGGACAACTGGTTGGTATTCTTACCAATATAAAAACCTGTGAAGTGATTGCCGAGCTGGTAAATGCTGTGGCTGCTTTCACAGTTGGCCGGCCCCTGAAGGGGTAGGATAAACCTGTGACAGGACTGGAATAAGAAGTGCTGAGTTGGTGGATTTGGCAGGTCTTGCTCCTGGGTCTTCTGGAGGGATAAGATCCTTGTGGCAAGGGGTTTGGATTGGGAGTGGCATAGGGATGGACTAGGATGTTGTGGAGGTTGAGTGGGTGATAGAAACCACTTTAGGAGAGGTAGGAAGGATCTCAGATAGTATGTTCCATATTTCAGGGCATGATGATAGGTAATCCAAGCCCTGATGAAGACCGTGGTTAGTTATTCCAGTCCGGGGTGGTACTGGGTGATGAAGGGAACACACCTTTGTGACTGGATTTAGGGGATGGTGGGAGGATTGGGGGTATGAAGGAGAATGGCACTGGAGATGTGTTTGTGGTCTAGGTCTGTGGATAATGCCTGCCTGTTAAGGCCTTGGTGAGATCCTCAGCATACTGAATGAGAGGGAGTTCCTGTCACTGTAGATTTGCTGTGCGCAGGTGATTGGGCTGTACAGTAGGGACTTTTGGTGGAAAGGGATGACAGCTGTCGAAATGATGGTGGTTGGGAGGTTTAACATGGATAGGTGTGTGGATCATTGTTGGGAGGTTTAACATGGATAGGGGTGTGGATGGAGGTGTCAGAGAGGAGGAGGTCAATTTCTAGGAAGCTGGCACACTGGGTTGAGGAAGACCATGTGAAATAGTTGAAGAGAAGGTGTTGAGGTTGTGATGGATTGAAGATAGCATGTCTTGGCCTTGAGTTGATATCATGAAGATATCATCAATTAACCTTAACCAGACTAGGAATTCAGCATTTTGGGAGGCTAGGTCGGTCTCCTCTAGATGGCCCATAAACAGGCTGGCGTAGGAGGGTGCCATGCAGGTGCCCAGGGCTATGCTGCGGATTTGTTTGTATAATGTCCCTTCAAAGAAGAAGTAGTAATTGGTTAGGATAAAGTTAGTTAGTTGTTTGAGGAATGAGGTAGTGGGTTTGGAGTCTGAAGGTAAGGCCATGGGTATGTGTGTTGTTGGTGTACAGGGAGGTGGCATCAACAGTGATGAGTAGGGATGCAGGAGGTAAAGTCTTGGGGATGGCAAAGAGTCAGTGAACTAAGTGGTTGGTGTCTTTGACATAGGAGGCTAGACTATGGGCAGTTAGTTGGAGGTGTTAGTCAATGAGGGCCAAAATTCTTTCAGTGGGTGCACAATAATCAGCCACAGTTGGGCATCCAAGATTGTCGAGTTTGCCAATTTTGGGGAGCATGTAGAAGGTGGGTATTCAGGGTGTCATAGGGATGAGGAGGGAAATAGATTCAGGGGGGATTTTCTGGGAAGGGCCGAAGGATTTAAGCAGGGATTGGAGGTTGTGTTGGACTTCTGGGATGGGATTACTCTGGCAAAGTTTGTAGGTTTAGGAGTCAGATAATTGATGGAGGCCTTCTGCAAGGTAGTCACTGCGATTCATAACAGCAGTGGTGGAACATTTATCTGCAGGTAAGATGATTAGGTTGGATTTGTTTTGAGGTTGTGTATGGCTATTTTTTTCTTCTACGGAAAGGTTGGTATTCTGAAGACGGGATACGGAGAAGGATAGCGAGGCTAAGTTGGAGCTAAGGAATTCATGGCAGGTGAGCAGTGAATGGGTGGTAGGAGGCAAAGATCACACTTGGATGGTGGTATGAACTGGAAGAAGCAGGGTTCAATATTGACAAACTCAACAATCTTGGATGACCCACTGTGGCTGATTATTGTGCATCCACTGAAAGAATTTTGGCCCTCATTGACTAACACCTCCAACTAACTGCCCATAGTCTAGCCTCTATGTCAAAGACACCAACCACTTAGTTCACTGACTCTCTGCCATCCCCGCACCTTTACCTCCTGCATCCCTACTCATCACTGTTGATGCCACCTCCCTGTACACCAACAACACTGGGTTGAGGAAGACCATGTGAAATAGTTGGAGAGAATGTGTGATTGGCAGCAAAGAAGTGCATTCCAGGAATTGGAAGAGGGAGAGTAGGTCTCGACAAATCCAGCATGGTTGAATTTGGTGTGGGGCTAAAGGTGGGGCCTTTGGATAGAACTTAAACTTTTGTGGAGCTGAGGATTTTGGTGGAAAGGTTAACAACAATGTTATGGGAATGTTTTGGCTCTAGATTTGGTGGAGCATTGGTAAGGAATTTCAGGGTAAGTGGCAAGTTCATAAGTGGTGCCCTGAGGTGGCAGTAGGATGTTAGCAGGGTGGGAAATTTATGGAGGTGGTGTGGTGTCTGGAATGAGATGCTGGAGAGCAAGGGATTCAATTTTAGATGTGTGATGTGTGGAGCAGGGATTGCACTGTAGTAGTATCTTTCAGAGGGAGCAGAGGTGGTTCTGGGATGCCTGTGCCATGGAGATGTGGTTTTGGAGTGCCAGATTTATGATGGCATAATCTGAAAAGGTGAAAGCCATTGTGAGAGGACGGATGGGATCCAGAGGAAGGACTTTTTATTGTTAGGTCATTTGGGGTGATTCCACAGTTTATGCAGCAATTGAGAAATAGGATTTGGAACTGGATTTCAGCCAGTGAATGGACCACTTTTATGAAATAGTACAGAGAGATGGAGCAGGCTCCATTGTGGTCAGAATGAAGTAAAAAAAATGATGCATAAATGGGCAAAATAGGTATTGATGGTTGTGAGAGAAGCTGGAAAAGAGAAAAGAAGCATAAAACAAATAGTGACATGCAGAAACATGCACAGATATGCAAAAACACATGAAGATGCATAAAAATATGCACAAATATTTAAAAATACAGAAAAATGCATGAAAGCATGTAAAACCACATAAAAATACATACAAATAGGTTAAAAATGTACAGAAACGTAGGTGGAAAGGAATGATGAAATATGTGTGTGTGTGTGTGTGTGTGTGTGTGTGTGTGTGTGTGTGTGTGTCTCTTGTGATAAGGGAAGCGAGGGGGAGGGGGTGGGTTACGTTCATGTGGCATGGGCAGGTGTGGAAAATAAAACACTAAAGTACATCAGGATGAGGGACAAACTGGGATCAATAGGAGTAGATATAACTATCAGAGAAAAGAATCTGGGGCATCAGATGCTGCACCAACAATCCGCACAGTCACAAAGCCTGTGTTGTGTGCGGATGATCATTGTGGCTCAGAAGAAGATGTGGTTTGGAAGACGAGAAAGAATGGACACTAAGAAAAATAATGCTATAGAGAAGAGTAACAAAGGAAAACATCACAGGGTTGTAAAATGGAAGAAAAGTTTTTCTGTTACTTTAGTCTTTAACATCATTCTTTCTGGCATTTAAATTTTCATTAAATTCTTTCACACTTCAGTGCCATAAAAAAAAGTTTTGTGCCTGAGTCATCTCCTATCCCATCAGTCACATAGTGGAACAGAGAGTCGTTACCATTGTAAGAAAATTATTCTTGAAGGGACTCTTCTTATTTTTTTCTTTCATCGAGATAGCACTTGTTTTTGTGTAAAATTTGTACTACAAAGGTTTCTTCAGAGCATCCCATGATGTAAGACCCTTCTTACCCTGAATAAGAAGCTTAGCCAACCTCAAGAGTGTTTGCAAAAACAAGCTTTTGCATTTCACTCCAACCCACTAAAAGCACTGTTTCATCGATGCCTATGACACATTTTTTAACTGGATACCGATATCCTTCACTGCCGCAAATGACTACAGAGCACCCTTGACATCATGAAATGACAGAGGAAATTTACATTGAGCCTGTGAATGTGACCAGAATCGTGTGTCACTTGGCAGCCAACGTGAAAGTTCGACATGTTTCTTCATGGAAAAGAGTTAATTTTGCCATTAAAAAGAAGGTGTGTGCAAATTCTAAAGATGAAGTCATGAAGTTAAATGAACATGTGTGCAGCTTACAATTTATGAAAGTGGGTATCTCGAACTTTCAGCTTGAAAAAAGTGAGCTGAATACTCAACAAGTTCCGCAAAGCATTGCGCCTGCTAGCAAAAAGTGAATTAAAGTCACTTACATAAACAGCACGCAAGAACTGCAAAATCATGTGAATGGTAAAAGTACCGGTCACACAATCTTTGTGCATGAGAATCCTTTTGAAGTGCTTTCAACTATAGACTGTGTTATCTCAATGACCTGCATCAAACCACATGGAAAGAAAAAGGACATCAAAAACAATGAATGAATGACAGAGTCACTTTCAACCACAGAAAAGAAACAATTCAACCTTGAGTGAAGTCAATAACAGTGAATCAAAATCAAATATTCTGCAAGTTGGATTCTCAACTAATATGGACAAAAAAGACAAAACAAACAGTGCCACCACTCAATATCCAAGTACTACTGGACCTAAAATCAGTTATCATCCACCAGCTGTGATGCCATGGCTAATAACAAGATATATTTTTTTCCCTTTCTTTTTACTACCTTGTACTCCATAGATATATTTCTGATGATGTAGAATATTTTATATTTGGTTATATAGTGTAGAACATAAAGTGTGTATGACTGTGTTTACTGTGCTATTTTCTGTACGAGTTCATTATGTAAAGATTTGGATTTTGTTTCTGGTGATCTTTCAAAGAGTTTTATTAAATGAATTGTCCGCCCCCAGTAGCTGAGTGGTCAGCACGACAGAATGTCCATCCTAAGGGCCTGGGTTCGATTCCCGGCTGGGTCGGAGATTTTCTCCACTCAGGGACTGGGTGTTGTGTTGTCCTACTCATCATCATCTCATCCCCATCAACGTGCAAGTCACTGAAGTGGCGTCAAATCGATAGAGTTGCACCCAGCGAATGGTCTACCCGATGGGAGGCCCTAGTCACATGACATTTACATTAAATGAATTGTGTGAAACTGAATGCATTAGGTAGAAGTTTTGTAAGACCTGTGGAGTAAGAGAGGTATCAATAGTTGTCAGGTTGAACAGTGATCAGACAGTGGTAATTGGCACGAAAGTGTGGCGGTATGGAAGCAAGCACTGTGTGTAGTAATGGTGTGCATTTAACGTGATATTAATACCAGAGTTTTTTGTGGTAGACCACTTTGGAATTTGACTTTATGATGGATATTCTAAAAGGACATTGTATTATGCAAACGGTGTTGGTTTTTGCAGAACAATGCTTATGACAGTGACAATGTACTCGTGAACAGACAGTATTATCGTTGGTTTAGAATTGAGCTGCATTACATAAACTGTGAATTTAATATTGCTATTTTTCTTGACTACGATATATGGCGTATGCTAAAACACTAACTGCCAATGTGGAAACTGTGAACTGTGTTACTATGTAAGTCACTGTTTTCACGGGAACAGTGTTATTATGAACAATGAATATTAACGGTAGATGGACTGCCTAACTTTTCAGTTGGCAAGTTGTAGCAAATGGAGTGTTAATTTAAACACGTCATGTGGACTGTGCCAAACTGCCATGTGTGAACGTTGCAGTTGAACTAATATGACCTTCAGGTGCTGCATAGGCAGTTACTTTGTTCCAGCCTACAACAAATGGATGCTCTGCCACTTATTACCACCACCAGCTTTTCCAGCCTACAACAAGTGCATGCTGTGCCACTTATTACCACCACCAACCGAAACAGGATGTGAGGAAAGAGTATATTTTAATGCCAAGGACATGACTGGATGAACTTATAGAGTTCATATCAGCAACTTCAAACTGCTTCTACCGCCATTGCCACATAATGCCGACCCAGAACACATAAAAACCAAAAAGATTCCTGTCTTTGAGAAACATAATTGTAACCAATTTAAATGCTTTGTGCTTTGTAATAAGACTATATCTTAATGTTTCTCTCCATAAATAAAAGTAGTGTATTGTTAAGACTGTTCACCATCAGTGATTGTTGACCCCACCCCTAAAAGTAGTTATTGCCATCATTTATTTGTTTTTGCTTTACAGTGTATTTGTACTAGTCATTGCATGCCTTGTATGTGTCTTTTGAAAGGGTGTGCTGCGATGTGTATAGACAGTAATTCAGTCAGGAGAATTTGTGTGTTGCACTGCAAAATGTTGCCAAACATGTAAGTTGAGGCATCTGCCATTGAAGTTATTTACACCAAACATTTACACAGAACTAGCTTATTCGCCATTGATTCAAGTTAGCATATTGGAGGGAACTTTGAACCTGACAGTTGTCAAAGTACGCAATCTTTGTTTACATGCCACTGAATGTCATATTCCCATTCATTCACGTTTCAATGCAAATTTATCAGTGTTTAACTGTTACTGGGTAGCAAAATTACAGTACACTGTGTCATTATTTATCAAATTAGCTTCAGATTGTTTTACTGTTTTCCACTATCAAAGGATTTTTTTCTCAGGATTTTAACAGGATTGGGAAACATCTCAATAGACGTGTGCTTTTGAAGTTCTGGAAGTAAAACGGGTTTGTGGGGTCTACACAATATTAATTTACTTCATGCAGTTTTGCTTTAAACATTGTCTGTTTACAAATTCACGGTCATAGTAAATCTCCAGGAACCATTTTCTTCACACAGCAAAAATGTGTAAAATAAACCTATTTGCAGATAGTCAAGAACGGAACATATCAGGTGAATTTCAGTCTAGAAGCAGTCACAAAATAACTAGCTTAGTGAAACCAGGCACAAAATTTCAGGCAGTGACTTCCATGAAGCATGACATGAAAACAGCAACAACAAATAACGACTTTTTTGTTTTCTTAGTGGGAACAAATGACGTAGCAAAAACCAAAATGAAAGACCTAGTGATCTCACTTAAAAGAAGGCTTCATGAGCTGAGAAGTTCAAATATGATAGTCTTCTCTGCTCCACATCAACATGACTTGCCACTCTGGCCATGTGTTAATGTGTTAATAAAGAAGTGGGAAGCGCAGGTAAACAGAGAGATTGAGAAATGTTACATTTGTGGATATAAGCTATGTAGGAAGAAGATTCCACACATCCCGTGGCTTACACCTCAACAGACTAGCGAAGGACTTAGTTATAAAACAGATCCAAGAAATAGTGAATAGCAAATTGATTGTGCAGTGTTGTGCTGCAGAGGCCATCCCTCTCAACGACAAAAATAATGAATATTTGGGAGAATCAACCACGAAATGCCAGGTCGGTAAAATAATACATCGGCAGGACGAGAGCAATGTTTCTCTAAGGCAATGAAACCTTCCGACAGCGCAACACCAGATGCAAGGGTGTGTATATCATATGTGTCTCAAGCAGATGTCAGTCCGCACAAGAATAATTTATCACTTTTGGATTATAATGTACAGGGCTTAGGAAACAAAATTGATGCTTTTGAATCATTTATAACAGAACTATCTCCACATGTAGTTATAGTTACAGAACATTCAATATTGCAAATTAGAAGGCAATAACCTAGCTATGTTCTACTGCAGAACACACAATAAAGGTGGCCATGTTGCCACCTAATCAAGAAAATGTAAGTTCATAACCATCACGGAAAAAGTGCAATGTGGGAACAGTTTCTGTGTTGACAGAGATTTCGAAATTGCAATTCTTAAAATCTTCTGAAATCACTTAATGGAGTTTTAAGTAAATTAATGTCAGGCTGTAGAAGTGTAAATCTTGTCATACTGCAAGATCAGAACATCAGTACTTTACATGATGGTCAAGAAAGCAAATGTTTTACATATTGTATCCTGTCTATGGCGCTAAAAATCTTGGACTAGTACCCACCAGAATAGCTAACACACACAGTAGTTCAGTTGATCATGTTATCACATATTATGACCACATCATCTCTACAGACGTAATAAATGGTCACCTCTCAGATAATTTAGGTCAAACACTAGTGCTAAAATGTAATACCAAACTCAAACTAAGAACAATGTATGAGCACAGGTGAACAACATTGCTACACTAAGACACAGTTTAAGCCAGGAATCATAGGAATCAGTTATGACTGCCATTGGGGTCAAAAATAAATGGAACATGTTCACAGAAATATTGACTGAGCACTTAAATAGAGCCATTCCATTAAAAAAGTGAGTATCCAGAAAAATCAAAACCTGTGCCGTTAGATTTTAAAATCAAATATCTGAAAGAAAAAATGGAAAACATGTATAGCTTACACAGACTGACTAACTCAGAGTTACATAAAGAACTCTACAGGCAGTACAAATATAAGTACTGCAAAGAAATCAGGAGGCTAAAATCAGAAAGAATCAGCCAACAGATATGAGGTTCAGATAATGTTTCAAAGACTTGCTGGTCAATTGTAAATAAAATCAGAAACAATGAAACAGAAACTAAAATTAATAATGTACTATTAACTGTGCATAATGAAGATATCTGATCCTCTTCTAGCCAGCAATATTTTTAATAATTACTTCATAGATACTGTCAAAAATAGTGTCTCTATGAAACAGGATGAACAACACTCATTTGAGTTCTGTAACAAACAGAACTGCAGTACACTACCTGCAGTAAGCGCATATGACATTCTGCAGCCTATTGATAACCTCAGAAACAAAAAATCAACAGGATAAGATGAAATTTCTCCATATCCATTGAATAACAGTAAACATGAACTAATAAAACCACTAGTCCGTCTAATAAACTGTGTTCTCGAAGACAGTGTGTTTCCTGACAAGTTGAAACTGTCTGTAGTGAAACCAATACACGAAAAGGGGAAAATAAAGCATGTACAGGACTACAGACCCATTGCCCTAATCTCAATTTTCAGAAAACTACTAGAGAAAATAATATTTTAAAAAATCTTGGAACATTATAGCAATGCTGACATATTACGTAATTTCCAGCATGGTTTCAGAAGAGGTTGAAGTACCACATCCGCAACAGTAAAATTTGTCCATAATGTACTTGAAAAAATAAATGAAAAATCTCAAGCAGCAGGAGTATTCCTAGACCTCACAAGGGCTTTTGATAGAGTACATCATGATGTGCTCTTATCAAAAATTGTGAAGAGTGGTGTCACTGGAAAACTCATGCATTTGTTAGAAACATAATTAATTGGTTGACAACAGTGCATGGAGATTATGAACTCTAATGGAGAAATACTGGAGTGGGGGAGGTCAAGTATAAGAACATTTTGGTGTTCCTCAGGGCTCTATTTTAGTTCCAGTCCTATTCATACTCTATGTAAATGATTTCCCATGTTCTCTTGACAATAAGCAATTGATCACTATGTATGCAGACGATACATCTGGTGTCTGCTATGCAGACAATGAGCCTAGCCTAGTTGAAGAGATAGATGACTTTATTGAAAAGGCAAGAGCTCACTTTGAAATAGAGAACCTAAAAGTAAACATAGAAAAAACTAATATTTTTCATTTTAAACCAAGTGGCCCAACCAGACAAAATACTGGGATTCGTGAAATTCTACCAAAAATCTGTACAGATTGTAAATCAGCCTTTATGTATTAAGAAGATTATCACCATATCTTAATTCTGAAACCATAAGGGCTTTGTATTATGGATTAGTGTATCCTTTTTTGTCTTATGGAATAGTACTGTGGTGTGGGACATGCCAAACTAATATGAAAAGAGTTTTAATACTCCAGAAGTGAGCCTTAAGGATCATAGCAAAAGTAAAACCATGAACTTCTTGCAAACCCCTATTCTTTAGACACAATATTCTCACAGTTTATGCCATGTATATATTAGAAACTATAATGCTAGTGAAAGAAGACACCAAGATCACAAAGAGAAACATGGATATTCACAACTATGAAACAAGGCACAGAAAAGATTTTCTTGTGGTTATCAGAAGATTAACTTTAACAGTGAAAAGCTCCTATGTCAAAGGAGCTGTTTTTGCTAACTTGTTACCAAATGAAGTTAAGACGTTGATAGGGGATACTTTTAATGAATTACAGCGTAATAAGAAATAATGTAAACCAAAAAAATTGTTATTGTAAAAACTTTATACTTAGTTAAAAACACAAAAGCATGTAAAATTACATGTTACAGGCAATAAATTGAATTGAATTGAATCACCTGTTTCTAAATCAGAATCTTCTTCCATCTTCTTTTTGAGTGAACTCGATCTATTATTGCTACTCATTTGGATTGCATCCTCTTCTTCTTCATCGGCATCACCATCCTATTCACATTGTATGTCATCATTAATTTTCACTGCATGTTTCTCAATGTTGGACAAATGATAACAAATCTAGGTAGTCATTTAATTTTTCTTCCCACCATCTATACACAATATATTACAGATTGCTCCTATCTCTGCTTTTGAAAATGATGCTTCAATGAATTATTTCTTAGTTTCTGGTTCACCAGATGGTGATTGAAAAGTAAAACTACAAAATTCTCTCAAGTGTTTCTGATTTCTTCTGTCGGCTGGAACTGTTCCAAAAATTAACTTATGTAGAGATTTGATGGTTTTAACCAGTGCAGGGCTTATATTTTTATTTACTTTTCAATTTTATCTAACACTGCCATTTCCAGATTATTTTCTTCTTTTTTTCATTGGCTGTTTCTCCTTTTCTCGTGTTTAAAACTTCTCCTCACATTTTTTCTGCTGCTTCTAATCATTGTTAAAATGTAAGTCCTTCTTGTAGATCCAAAATTACAACAGTTACATGTCACTACATTGTCATAGGCAAAATGATGCTCTGAGAAATCATAAATGTCATAGATTAGGTGACAAATCTCTACTGTCTCTCATTTAGTTGATTTCAGACAGAGCCCCCAAAACTTTGTAGGAAAAATGTTTCTGGTTTTCAAGAGATTTATTAAACTGCTAGCTACAAACTTTAGTAAGAACTGTCAAAAGAAACAAAATAACTTAATCAACAAACTCGTGTTTTTTTGTTAACGTTGTTTATGTATGAACAGACAAACTTACTGTCCAATAATCAGCTTCACTGGTGTGTCACTGGTCCTGTCAGCAGCAAAACCCTTAAACTCTGCAACCAAATCCAACACATATGTAACAAATGTCAAAATATAATGTTGATGATAATATTTTGTTATGCAAATGTAGATTCATGGCGTTCAATTACCCAACTATCCAAAGAATTTATAAAATAAAATGACAAAGGATTTCCATTATGAATAGTATTATGTTTGTAATAAAACATCACAAAAATTGTGAATATATATT
The DNA here is from genome assembly GCF_021461395.2 of Schistocerca americana. Classification (NCBI taxonomy): domain Eukaryota; kingdom Metazoa; phylum Arthropoda; class Insecta; order Orthoptera; family Acrididae; genus Schistocerca; species Schistocerca americana. The sequence continues at coordinate 155,371,770 of NC_060123.1, forward strand.
TTTTGGTTTCCAGTTCAAGGTTTTCTTCCAAAATGAAATTTAGATCTGTAGCATAATGTGAAAAAATTTCTCTCTCTTCCATGAGATCAATATATCCACCTTTCTCTGCTTTGTGTAAAATAGTAACACTGTTCGATATTCTCTATACCTCCATTTCATCCCTTAAATGTGTAACAAATGTTGATAAGTTGCTTACGTCAGTATTTCAATGTTCTTTGTATCAAGAATGTATTTTTCTACTGGTTTGACCAATCTAATAGTTGAACTATACTTTACATATGTCTGACTGGTAGTAGTGGGATGTCAAGTCAATATATGACCTATATTGGATTGCGTTGTATTATCGGTCCAAAAACCAATTTTTATCTGTTTTTTTTTTTTTTTTTTTTTTTTTTTTTTAAATGATGTATGTAGCTAATTTTGTACGATATTTGACCAAAAAATGGTTAGATTCCATATTTTTTTTTTTTTTTTTTTTTTTTTTTACTTTTAGTTCTTGATTTTCTTGTCTCCATAGATGTTATTAACTAATTCAGGATTGTATCCATTTTCTATAGCTGTATGTCTCAGTGTGTTTCACTCTACTTCAGTGTTCTGATAGTATAGTGGTAAGCAGAGTATTGTGTCTGCTGTGGCATGAAAAAGTCCTTTTTTATGTGTCACGGGATCACATGATGTATTGTGGATTATCCCATCAGACAAGGTGGTTCCATTTTCACTCTGGATACTGGCATATAAAGAATTTATGCTTTCTCTTTTTCATATTCAAAGTTTTGTGAAGTTCACTGGTGAAGTAAGGATTCCTCTTCTTTTGTTCCACTAAACAAAATAAGTGTAATGTACCTAACATACACAATACATTTTCTTGTCAATTAGGTTTACTTTCTCTTTGAAAAACTTACTTTCTATATGATCAAGAAAAATGTTAGCTAATGTTCCTGCCAGGTTACAGCCCATGGCTAAGCATTATTTTGCCTGAAGACTTTACCATCAAGAATTAAATAGTTGAAGAATGAGATTAGGTGTGGAAGTTCAGTAACTTCAATAATTTCGGCCTGGCTGTTTTTCCCATATTTCAGAAAATAGCTCTTTAGAATCATAATTGTTTCATATACAAGGACATTTCTAATGAAAGACATTTAATATCTGGTGGGCTGTTAACATCTGTGATCCAGTTAATCAGTTCAGTGGCTTTTTTTTTTTTTTTTTTTTTTTTTTTTTTTTTTTTTTTTTTTTTTTTTTTTTTTTTTTTAATGGATTGCTTAAAGCACTATTGTTGTTAGTTATTATATTTTTTACTCAACAGATTAGCAGTGTTTCATGAATAGTTTATGATCAGTCTTATAGGGATGTTATGTTTATATATTTTCAGTTGAAGTTTTAATTTTGGAGTTGTTAGATTCATAACTTTACAATTTTACTTTTCTCTGTCTGTAAGCAAAAAATGACAATTCCTAAGTGCATTTTCGACATGTTGAATTTTTCTGTAGGATCTTTATCTATATAAGCAATATTATTTTCTAACAAAAATTGTTAACGGTTTCTGTGCAGTCAGATTCATACAGGAGTAACTTTTGTTGGCTTTAACTGTCGTAGCATTGTGAGCTGATTATTTCTTTTTGACACTTATTAGAAAATGCCTATCAGTTGTACTTCTGTATCTAACTTCTGGCTACTAATTTGTTTATTTATGAGATCCACAATTTTCCTGTTATAATGTTCTGTTCAGCACTGATAATTTTTGCTACAGTGATTGCTATTTTAACATCGGCTACTAAACATTTCATGGTAGAAGAATTAAGTTTTGTCAAAAATTGTGATCAAAAACCTTTATGCAACAAATATATCTCCCCATCCTCAATTGTGATATCCATTGATTGATTACTTTATCATAAAATTTATGTTTGGATATGATCTGTTCATTTTTCTCCTGGCTTTCTGGTAGACAATAAACACAAAGCAGCAGTCATAAATTTTAACTCTATAAATGAAAGCATGTGTACTTTGAGAATGAAGGCCCTCATCAACATCACTGTAATGTGTGTGTGTGTGTGTGTGTGTGTGTGTGTGTGTGTGTGTGTGTGTGTGTGTGCACCCACAGAAGATGATGAGGATGAAGTGAAAGATGAGTTTTATTGTCGACTAGGACAGGAATTAGAAGGCATACCAAGAAATGATGTAAAGATAGTGATGGGTGACTTCAATGCAAAAGTGGGAAAGAAGAAGTTTTTAGAAAAACACTAGGAAATGAAAGCCTGCATGTGGTGTCAAATAAAAATGGACAAAGACTTGTGGGTTTTACTTGGCATTGAACCGTAATAACACACTTTTAGGATCAAAAAGACATTTATTTCGTCTCTTAATAGATCGAATACAGAAAGATGGCTGTCAAACATAGTGCTAGAGCATAAAGACAAGAAGACAGAACCAAAGTGCATAGTCAAAGAACTGTCACTTCATGTCAGAGCCCCATCCCCAGCAGTGTGGCAGGTGGAGGCTGCGTCCAGTGTGTGAAGTGTGGAGCTCAGGCCTGTTGTCATCAGGGTCCCACAAGGTTGGACACCTGTGGAGGCAGTGGTGAGTCGAAGGGGACCACGGCAGCTGCTGGTGAGGCATCAGTGGAGGCAAATTGGCAGGGAGTGGAGAGAAGGGGCTCCAGGAGGGACCACACAGGAATTAAACATTGTAATGAAACAGTACTCAGCGGCCATTGAGCAGAATCATGAATGTATTGATCCTGCGGCGTGATACATGGTGGAGGCTGGAGTATGGAGGTTGCAGAGCTGGACAAACAGAGTCACCTTGTAACATGATGAAATCACATGATTTCAAGTTCTTATGAACAAAACACCTGTGGCGTGGTGTGAGCTCGAGGTAGAGGCAGGCAAAGGTGGGCCACGTGAGCATGCACTCATTTGATGAGTGCCGGCAAGTTGGTAGTGCCCATCGGAGAAGTGTCCTTGACGAATTCAGCAGGCAGGACGAGTGGTTCACCATACAGGACCTCTGCTGTGGTACATGAGTGCAGCTTTTAGCGTTCTGTGCCATCGCTTCACTAGTCCACTGGCCTGCAGATTATATGCAGTTGTGTGAAATTTTGCCACCCTGCACAACTCAAGCAGGCAAGCAAAAAGTGATGACTCGAATTGGTGGCCCTGGTCCCATGGTAAGTGACAGGGGCAACCAAATCTAGCCACCCAAACTGAAATGAACATGTGAGCGATTGTCTCAGCTGTAATGTGCACCAAGGGTACCGCCTCAACCCGATGGATGATGTGGTTGATCGTGGAAAGAATATGTTTGTATCCCTTGGACGGGGAAAGAGGATCAATCATTTCAATGTGCACATAGAACAGGCGGGCCCTGGGGACATCGAACTGTCCTAAAAGGTGATTTTGCATGTCTGCTCAACTTGCTCCGTTGACAAGGAATGCATGCACATGACCACGAGCGGCAATCATGGCACATGCCCGACAAGATGATACATTCAGCTACAAGTCGTGTCTTTGCCCACATTCCGGGGTGGGCAAGATTATGTAACACATCAAAAGTCCCACGCCAAAGGAGGGGAAGGCACCAAGGGGCAGGGCGAACCAGTAGAAATGTCACAGATGATAGGAGTTGATGACCTGTGCAGGACAGTGGGTTTGATGATGATCAAAAATCCATCATCCAAGAGCAGACGTTGTGTGTCTGCATCTTCAGCCTGAAGCCGCACCAGTTCCCCTAAGTTCAACTGGGAGGACATCATCGTAATGTGGGAGAGGTAGTTGGCAACTACATTTTCCACACCACGGGTGTAACAAGTATCCGAAGAATATTGACAAATAAAGTCCATGTACTGGGAACGGTGTGGTGGGAGATCTTTCACTGGGTTGCAGATCGCATCAACAAGAAGTTTGTGGTCCTAATAGATGGTGAAGGTGCGTCCTTCGACATCGCTCCTGAAATCTTTGACTGCCCCATAAACTGTGAGGAGCTCGTAGTCAAAGGCCAACCATTTACACTGTCTCCCTGTTATCATTTTTGAGAAGAAACGGAGTAGATGCGTTGAGTCTGCAGTGTGCTGTTGGAGGACAGCACCAACCACTGACTCGCTAGCGTTAGTAGTGATAGAAATCCATGCCTCAGGGTCGGGGTGCCCGAGAGTGATAGCCTGCACTAAGGCTGATTTCAAATTGTTTAAAGTGTCCAACATGGCCCTAGTCCAGTCGAGTTTACACTTGCCCATTGTATTTTCACCAGAGAGGACATCGGTTAGAGCTGACTGGATGGAGGCAGCCCAAGGCATATGTCACCAATAAAAGGTCACCATCCCTAAGAAATGGCGCAGTTGTGCATAATCCTCAGGGAGAGGCAGAGAGAGGATGTTCACGATTCATGAATCAGTAGGGCGGAGGCCGTTGGCTGAGACCGTATAGCCAAGGAAAGTAACAGATGTGGAACAGAGCTGTGATTTGTCATGGTTGATAACCACGCCATTGGCCGCAATAGCTGCACGAACTGCATCAAGGTGAAATTGGTGTTCCTCATCAGATGAGGAAAGGATAAGTATGTCATCCAAATAGCAATGACATCAGGCAAGTAAGGATGTACACCACCATGTATGTGAACCTTCAGAGTACAGTTCACGAACTGTGTCTACACATCAGACCAACTGGAAGGTGACTGCTTAACCGGAGGGTGAAACACAACGTCCTTCACAGAATTATCGTTCACAATGTTGGTCAGTGGCGCGCACTGTCCAGACAGCAGGCCTTGCTGCATAGTAGCATTTAACAGTGGCCATGTTGGTCCAGCAATGGTTAAGTGGCTGCTGGCATGGCATTGAACAGTAATAACGCACTTGTAGGATCAAAACGACATCCATTTCATCACTTAATAGAGCAAATACAGAAAGATGGCTCTTGAACATAGTGCTAGAACACAAAGACAAGAAGACAAAACCAAAGAGCTTAGTCAAAGATCTGTCACTTCGTGTCAGAGCTGCTGCAGACTTACAGACTTTGCCATGGGCAATGCAATGGTAGTGAAGAGTACATGGCTCCAGAGAAAGAAGATAAGGAAACCACATGGCGCTCACCAGGTAGCACTACTTTTGATCAAATTGACTAGGTAGTAATCAACAGGGGACATGTGTCTGACATCCTTGAAGATGATAGCTGCAGGGTGGCTGACTGCGATTCGTGTCATTATATGGTAAGAGTGAAATACAGACAATGCATAGCTGTGTATAGATCCAGAGGGAAGAGGAAAGCCCCACAGAGATACAGTGTTTCCAAATTGAAAGAGAAGGGAGTATATAAAAAGTATGAAACAGAACTGCAGAAGAAGAAGTGTGGGGTTAAACAAAACCAAGCTCTGGAAAGCATTGGAGGGAAGTGGAGTATGATTAAAGAGGCTGTACAAGAAACTGCAGAAGAAGTTTTAGGTTTAGAAGAAAGGATGGAAAGGGCAGGATGGTACAATGAAGATTGTAAAAAGGCAGTGGAAGAGAGAAATGAGGCAAGGAAGAAAATGAAAAACAGGACAACAAGATCTAATACAGAAGAATTCATCAAGAAAAGGAAAGAAGCAGGTAGGATTTGCAAAAGAAAGAAATGAGAATTAGAGAGGAGATGGATTATGGAGCTAGAAGAAGATTCTAATGATCAAGAAGTAAGAAAATTCAACAAGAGAGTTCAGGAACTGAAGAAAGGCTTCCAGCCACATATGGTATTCTGCAGAGATAAATAAGTAAATTTTATATGTGGAGGTTCTAGACCAGTGGGCCAAATATTTCAGTGAACCGCTGAATGTCACTACAGAAAGAGAAGTTCTGGAAGAAAATGAAATGGAGGGTGGCCAACTGTGGCAGAATGTTAGTCAGGATGAAAGACCTGTACCTATACCAACAATAGAGGAAGCTATGAAGGCAATTAAAAGCCTAAGAAATAACAGGTAACAACAGCATTTCAGCAGAGATGATCGAGGGTGGAGGTGAACATCTAACAAGATTGGTACATTAGCTAATAGTGGAAATATGGGAAAAGGAAGAGATGCCAGACCATTGTAACATGGCCATTATATTCCCGATTCATAAGAAAAAGGACAAAACAAACTGAAAATTATCACAGTATTGCTTTAGTCAGCATGGTGTACAAAGTATTAGCCAAAGTCATTGCTATGAGACTTGCACCAATTGCAGAAGAAATACTCGGAGCCTACCAGTGCGGTTTTCGATGGGACAGATCAACAACTCACCAGATCTTCATTATAAGGTGAATAATGGAAAAGTGTTATGAATATAATGTGGATATACACCAGTGTTTTGTAGACATTAAACAGGCTTATGATAGTGTTAAAAGTAAAACACAATATGACACCTTAATGGACATGGAATTCCCAAGTAAACTTATCAGACTGTTACATATGACTCTCACCAGCACAAAATGCCAGGTAAAAGTAGATGGAAAACTTTCTGAAGAATTTGAGGTCAACCAAGGGTTAAGACAGGGTGGTGTATTATCCAGGTTATTCTTCAACATTGTGTTTGGAGAGAGTGATGTGAAGGGTGGAGATTGGTAACTGAGGTGGCACTCTGTTTAACCGTATGCACAAAAATATAGCTTACGCCAATGATGTGTGTATGCTTTCTAGAAGTTTGAAAGAAATGGAACAAGGACTGGCAGACTGGAAAGGAGGCAGAACAGTTGGGACTTAGAGTAAACAACACAAAACACAGCATCTCTTTACTTCCAGGAAAAATGCTGTTGTTAAAGAGAAATATATTAAGTTGAACAGAGGCAATTATGAGAGATGTGAGAAGTTCCAATACCTGGGAGTGCTGATTATGGAGGTTAGCAGAATAAGAGAAGAAATAAAATCTAGGATTGCTGCAGGAAACAGAGCTTACTGGGCCTTGATCAAGATCCTTCAGTCACATAGCCTGAGCAGAAAATTGAAGGTGACTGCCTATCGAGCAGTGGTGGTAATGTATAGCTCAGAAACAAGGACAATGACTGTATCAGAAGAGCTCTTGAGAAGATGAGAGAGGAAAATATTAAGAAAGATTTTTGGAGCCATGTATGAGGCGGGGCAATAGAGGATCTACATTTACATATATACTTCGTTAGCCACCAAGCGATGTGTGGTGGAGGGGATAAGGAGAAACAAGGAATTGGAAGGACTGTATAGAAATCCTGACTTGGTGACTGACATTAAGTGTAACAGATTGAGATGGCTGGGCCATGTAGAGTGAATGTCAGAGGACTGAGCTGTCAAAAAGGTTTACACAGGAAATCCGGGTGCAAAAGGAGCAAAGGGAGACCCCAGAAATGATGACTGGAGTATATGGAAAATGATTTGAGAAAGATTGGAGTCAGGATATGGAGGAAACAAGCAGAAAATCGTCAGGATTGGGCTGTGATCATCACAGAGGCCAAGGGCCTACGTGGCCTGTAGTGCCAAAGAGTAGGTAAGTATGATCTGTTCATTCTTTTTGTTGTGAATAGAATTACGAGAGAGGGGAGCTAGTTTCCTGGCAAGTCATTATTCAACTATGTAAGTTTCCTCATAAATGAAATCATTAATTATTTCAAGTGAAGCACAACAAAATATCGAAAATTTTCATGATACTTACTGCAAAGATAATAACTACCATATGGCAAATCTTTGCCTTTCTCTCTCTCTCTCTCTCTCTCTCTCTCTCTCTCTCTCGCTCTTTGCCATTTTATTTCATATATTCTTTGGATAGTCATGTAATTGATGTTTCATGCATGTACCTTTGCATAATGAAATATCGTTATAAATATTACATTTTAACATTTAAGAAACATTTCTTAATTTTGCTTGTATTTTACTACAATTTTCGAACATCCTTTTTGCATGACAATTGTCCTGTATCCATAACATAGTACAACAGGATTGGAATGGTCTCTGACTGAAACTGGTTATATAATTGTAATTACTGAAGTCTTAGTAAATAGGAATTGATGACAGTCGAACACACTGTTTAATGAACATTAACTGCTTTGTTGAAAATTGCTCCATACAACATAAGACAAGTACAAATACACTGAAAAACCAGAGCAAACAATTAAAAATAAACCATACAGCAGTTCACATGAAACATCCACCTTGGTGGTGGGGCAACGGCATCAGGCAGGTTGTCACGGATGGTCCGTGATCTTGGCAGCCACTGAGTTGATGCCCCAGTGTGTTGGCACGACGTGTAGCACGGGAAGGCAGCTGGTCACTACCGCTAGCCAGGATGGTGCTGCAGCAGCATTGGGTGGGTGGTTGTCACTGGTTCATGACCTTGGCAGTAACTGCACTGAGCACGGGTATGCTGGTGCAATGACGGATGGCAGCAGGCCACTATGGCCAGTTGCGATGGTGCAGTGGTGACAGCATCGTTTGTCTGCAATGGGTGGGCGGCGTCAGGAGTTGATCCAAGGTGCGTACTGTATATGGTGGTGGGCTGTGGCCCAGAGCATGAGACAAATGGTTGGACCTACATCTCAGGGCAGAACGTGTTGCTTGGTGTGAGGATGGATGCAGGAGACACATTGGGCAGCCTGAGGAGCTGCACTGTCGCACAGTCTCATTGGATGTGGTGTGGCAGTTGGGAACTATGGCAGGCAGGGCATTAGCAGCCATGCACAGCATGAGCAGTATGTGTGGCGTAATGCGGTCCAGAATGGGCAGGCCTCGGTGAGTGTTACTGCTGTCTCTGCCAACTGCTAGACGGCCTGGTGGGATGCTGATGCAGTAACGATACAACATGCTGGAGGCTGTGCTCTGAACTGCAGCAAGAGCCACTCAGCTTCCTGAGGAGTGGCATCTGCAGCACCGATGGTTAGTGGTTATGAAGTGAGTAGGAGGAGCTACATGACACCAACCCTGTATGCTGTTACAAGTGCTTTAGCAGTGATGCAGCAAAATACCGTCAACCATGCTCATGGTGCCCAAATTCAGTTGGTGACTGGCAGGAGGCACACCTGGTTGCTTGGCAATTTTACAGCGCCTGTTCATATTGGACCACAATTACTTCAACCTACCCATAGTCTACCTCATCTACATTGGTTTGGAACAGTCTGTCTTCCCACAGAGACTCCTACCTTTGTTCGGCCACAACCCGCCCTCCCATTTCCTGCTCACTGCTGGGAACAGTGCCGTCATCACCACCTTTAGCCCCCACAGCCATTGTGTTGATTTTAGCCTCGGTGAAGAGTTTCTTTGCACTTTCACCACAGCCGATGTCACCAATCCTATTCTCAGTATGGATTTTCTTTCCCATTTCAGTCTGCTCCCAAACCTCGTGCAGCATCATCTGAAAAATTGGCACCTCACCCTGCTCTGCACCCTGCGTCACCTGCCCCCTCTCCCACTTTACCATTAAGCAGGTGACTTACTCTGGTCCTTTCACTGATATCCTCTCCTAATTCTAATTTCTGCTCATCCCCACCCCCTCACCTCTCCCCTGCAACCCCCCCCCCCCCCCTCCCACGAGGAACGCCGTGACACAGTGCACTACACTATGAACACACCAGGCCATACAGTGCCACGTATGCCCTCTCCCACTGGCCAAAAGCAAGTTTGAACTGTCGGAAATTGAATCCTCCATTGCTGCCTGAATCCTGTGCCCTTTAAAAAGTCCGCTTTCCTCCACCCTTCATTTAGTTCCCAAGGAGGATGGCACCTGGTGCCCTTGTGGTGATTATAAGCCTTTTTGCAATGATCCCTGTCACACCAGAGGACATTAAGAAGTGATATCCTCTACAGTGCACAGAGATATTTTGCCTTTCTGGACAACATCCTTATTTACTCCCGGATCTTGGCAAAACACTGTGAACACCTCAGGGAGATATTTACCCACTTGGAACAAACAGGGATCATCCTCAAAGTGGACAGATGTGTGTTTGAGGTAGCTGAGATTGAATTCCTGGTGCATCCCATTTCCACATCTGGTTTGCACCCTCTACCTGAGAATGTCCATGCAGTTGCCAAGTTTCCATGTCCCACAACATACAAGAAACTATGCAGACTTTTGAGGATGGTAATTTTTTTTCCATTCAGGAGCCCCTTTTTTTTAAAAAGAGATGGGGCCCCTCCACGCCCGCACCAACGTGGTGACCAAACCAAAAGTTCTACTGTCACCTCCGTAAACATGTTAGTTGCCTAGTATGTGGATCACAGGATGCTGGGCTGTGATGTTGTCCGTGCGTCTGGGTAAGGCTACGCATTAACACGGTCCATCAGGTGATAGATAGTGGACGAAACGCGAGTGAGGGTAGCGATTTGAAGAGCAGAGGAAAAAAAGTGCCATGGCTCGTGCCGTGGGAAAAAAACCTCTGCGACAGTGGGATGGGTAGTAAGAGCAGTAGTGGCTTACTAGCTGCGATAGTTCATGCAAGGTTGGATTTGTTAGTATAGGTATCATGCATCATTACCATGACAAGCGATGGCGATGTGTCCCAGTTGTTGCTGCTGCTGCATTCCTGGAACAATCAAGATCATTATACAGTAGTGGGAGATCGGCCATAGATCATCTCACTGTGTGGGGGATGTGTGGAGCTTGTTTGCATGCAGTGTACGGTACGGCTTCCCTGTGTGGTGCCAGTTATTCGGCAGTGTACTCCAATCCAGCTGGATATCCAGTAATGGGTCTGATTAACAGGGGCTCGCCTGTGCCGTTATGTTTGCGTATGCTTGGCCATAGATGTTATGTCCTTGCAAGTATGTCTTTTGGTCTTTTATGTTTCCATCTATGGTTGTGGTCGTAGTTCCCCAGATTCAGAATAAACGGGTTCTGCGAATGTCTGGAGTTTCTGTATAGTCTTGTGGTGAGTTTGTGGATTACCTCCGTGAGAGTCTCAAGTCGGTATTCCCGGTGAAGGTCCGCGATGCGTGTGTATCGTGGAGCATTGCTTATGATTTTGAGTACTTTGTTTTGTATGAGCTGCAGACGGCGCAGACGTGTAGGCGCAGCGTATCCCCAGACAGGAGCTGCGTACGTCATCAGGGGTCGGATAAGTGTCATGTACATGGACCTCGACACCCTTCTGTTCAGTGTGCTACGCCTGTTGAGCATAGGATAGAGCTGTTTGAGCCTCGCGCTAGCTCGGTTGGTCATGTGTTGTATGTGGTCCCCCCAGAGTAATTTCCGGTCCAGCCAGACACCGAGGTATTTGACTTTCTCACGGAAACGTATTGGGCGTGCATGTAGAGTTATTGGTCTGCAGTAGCGGTGTTTGCGCAGTTGCTTCGGTCTTCTAGTGAACAGAACGGCTTCGCACTTGTCGACGTTTACTCTAACACGCCATTTCTCCAACCAAGGCTCGGCCACTCTGAGTGCAGTCTGTAGGCGTGACGTAATGTTTGATGGTTTCCAATCTTGCGCAAGGATGGCTGTGTCATCCGCGTAGATTGCCATCATTGTGTTGTGTGTGGTTGGGAGATCGTTTATGTAGAGGTTAAACAGCAGGGGCCCTAGGATGCTTCCCTGGGGTACTCCCGCATGTATACCGTGTTGTGTTGATTGTTTTCCCTGCACGTCAGTGTTGAAACTCCTGTCTGTGAGGTATGAGTGTATTAGACGCAGCAGCCCGTCAGGGAATCCCGCGTCGCTGAGTTTGCGGATGAGGCCGTTGTGCCATAGACGGTCGAAAGCCTTTTCGATGTCCAGGAACACTGCCCCTGTAGCTTTGTTTATGTTGAAGCCATGTGTTATATGTTCAACGACCCGTAGGAGTTGTTGTGTTGTGGAGTGGTGATTCCTGAAGCCGAATTGCTCCGGTCTCAGGATGTCATTTGTTATGCAGTGCCTAGTGATGCGTTTGAGAATCACCTTCTCAACAATCTTACTGAGCGAACTCAGAAGGCTGATGGGTCGGTAATTTTGTGGGAGGCTGTGGTCTTTCCCCGGCTTCCTGAACATCAGGACCTTGGCCGTCTTCCAAAAGGCGGGGAAGTGTTGGTGTTTTAGTATGGCATTCGTTATGTGTGTTAGGTACTCAGTTGCTTTATCCGTGAACTCCTGGAGGACACGGTTTTGAATGCCATCATGACCAGGGGCTTTCCTAGCAGCGGAATGCATTATAGCCCAGGAGACTTCGGCTGTGCTAGCATGTCGAATGTCGTCGCGCGATGGTTGGGCTAGAATGCGTGTAACCTCTTGGTCAGTAGCAAGTGTGAACACTGGATCTGATGGTACCAGGTTCGGTGTGAATGACGCTGCGAGTGTTCGAGCCATTAGTTCTGCTTTCTCTTCCGCTGAGTATGCAGGTCCGTCAGGCCCTTGAAGCGTTGGGGTGTATATACTGACCCTCTTTTTGACCAAGCTATCAGAAACACAATGTAGATGGGCTGCATACAGTCTGGAGATGCTTGCAAAGTATTTGGCAGTGAAGTATTTCTGCTCCTCCATTGAGGGGTACCATTTCACCATATTTATGGACCACTGGCCACTCATGACAGGTTTTTATCAGAAAGATGGTGATCAAATTTCGCCTCAGCAGTTCAGCCAGAATCAGTATGTAATGCAAACAGTGGTAAACTGATATACACCACATTGACAGCATTGACATCATCATTGCCAGTTGCCTCAGCCACTCCTGTACCCTCAGCCCTTCACTAGATAATGAGGCCCTACCAAAAGCCCAGACCATGTCAGGATCTGAAGTTAGACCCTGTCCTCCAACTCCACCCAGTCCCTGGTACTAACATGCATGTTTGGTGTGATCACCTATCTGACCAAGTGCCTACCACCAGCTCCAAAGACCACATCTGCCCCTACCTTCCGCCAGCTTTTCACAAACCAGTTTTTGACCGCTTGTATGGGCCAGCATACCCTGACATTCGTGTGTCCACTGCCCTCGTCCAGGAATGCTTTTTTTGCCTGGCATAGAAGGGGATTGCTGCATGTGGGCTCTTGTCTGCATCCCATGCCAGTGTGTCATAGTGGCCTGTCACATTCAGGTGCAGATGACCTCGTTTCCCTCTATTGCACACCGATTCTCCCATGTCCACAACAACCCCATCGGCCCTTTGCCCTTTTGAGACAGCTGCCACTTTCTTCTCACAATGATAGCTTAGTTCACATGCTGGCTGGGAGCCATGCCCACCTCACACACCTTTCTGCTGAAACAGCCACCACCGCATTCATCAACAAATGGACAAATGGCTTTCACATTTTATTTCCCCCTGCCCCCACAACATAACATCTGACCACGGGTGACAGTTCACTTCCTGTTTGTTCAAGACCTGGACTGAGACCTGGGCTACTTTTGTCCATACTACCATACCATAAGCTATCATTCTGCAGTAAATGGTATGCTGCAATGTTTACACCAGACACTGAAATCCACTCTTACCTGCTGCAGCAGAAACTGATCTGCCACTTTGCCACTGATCTTGTTAGGTTTGCGGGCAGCCCAAAAGGTGCCTTGGAGGCAACCCCCACCGACTTGGTACTTGGGCAGCCCCTGGTCGTGCCAGGTGACTTTATCGAGCCACAGCTTTTCCCCACTATGTTGTGTATTGCAGCTTATATTCAGCAACTGCATGACTACATGGCCTGGCTGCAGCCAATGCCTCCATGATGCCATGGCAAGCACAAAACTTTCCTGCACTGTGATCTCGCATCCTGCACTCACATGATGCTACACGTTGATGCCTGTCAGCCACAGCTCCACCAGCTATACTTGGGTCCTCATCTCATTTTAGAGCAAAGTGACAAAACGTTCACTGTACATGTCCAAAGTGGTGTTCATTGACGGACTAAGGCCAGCTTACATGTCCACCATTGATAATGCCAATACACTGGCTGCTGTTGAGATATCCCTACCAACAACCAATGTACTGGATGCCAATGCTGACACCGTCTTGATACCACCAGTGCCTGGAACCCAGACACAGCCATATTGCTCCCGCTTGCTACCCATCCTGCTGCCATTCCTGAGCATGCATAATCCCATGCCAAAAGCATGACACAAAATTTGGAATTTAGAGGTGTCACAATCCCTATTAATTGTTAATGACACGGCAGCTGGTTGGTGCCATTGGGCCGTCCAAGGTCTGTTTGGATGGAGAATTGCGTCAAACTTCTAGAAATTCATATTGTTGTTAAAGTGAAGTGAGGTGAATGTATCATTCAAATTTGCAAGAAAATTTCTTGAGTGCTTTATCTCTGAGGAAATTAAAAGATGCAGTTAGTAGTAACTATCTCTGTATGACATATTTTGGGTTCTTTAGTCACATCGCTCATTTGATGTACTCATGCAGGAAGATTCCTCAAATATCAGTAAAATTTTAAAATGAAAAGATAAGTTTCCATATAGTATGCAAGCTGATTCTATGGAGCTACCATGGTCAACCTGTTTTACCAGGCTTAAAATAGTAACATTTATGACTTCATATTTCTGCCTTTGTACCTTTCTGAAACACATTAAAGAATGTGTCACCAGGCAATCAATACCAATATGACAACTTGTCAAAGTGAGCGCTCTCAATAGTTTCATTAAATTTTACTTCCTCTGCTCGGTCCATATCATTTAAGAATTTAAAAGTTAAATTTGCCTGAGAGAAAATTTGTATTACAATATAAAAGAGTTCTATGGTGTGGACAGAATTTATTTTAATACGTAAGATTTTGGCTGTACCCACCATTTGATATGAACAATGTTGTTTTTAGTATTTCAGAGTGTAGCTGTACCCTTTGATCTGAATGCAGAACCTGTAGCATTAGTGACCTGTTTGATATCTCATAAGTCTCGGCCTGATCCTCATCCAATGATTAATAAGTGATTCAGAAAGTTAATAATAATGCACTACAACACAATCATTTTATTTTTTACTTCATTCATATTTATTGTGACTACATCCATGATGATCATGATGTTGTTATAGGTTTTGCACAAGGTTTAAATAACCTACACAAACTATGGGTGTTTTACAAAATTTGGTTTTACAGAACTCCCAAATGGTGTGAAGAGTGAATGACTAACATAAATTTTTGCACATTAAATAAAGGATGCCAACTTATATGTTTGCATACTGAATGCTTGCCTCCAACTGATTGTGGCTGCGTGTGTGTGATGCCATATAAAAACTTGCATATTATAGAAATTACAAAATATTAAAATACTAAGTTATTATGATTTAGATAAAAGACAGAAAAAGTAAAACATACAAAAATAAATTAGGTAGTGAGGTTATCATAATTAACTATAAGCTGTATAATCGGAAAACGGCAAAATGATGAGTAATGTTCTATGATGGGGCACTTTTCTGTAACTGGGATTTTCAAAACCTACCAAGAATTCTCTGGAAAGTTACATTTTATCATTTGTATAATTAACAAACTAACAGGTTATTTTAGGAGAGCTATACATTTTGGGAAAAAGTAAAATTGTTGCTACAAAAGAATAGGATTACGTTTTAAGATTCAAGCATTTTGGAATATGAAAATATTGAATGTCAATAATGTTTGAAATGATCTACAAAGCTGGTAAATCACTTGCCCATGAAAGGCAAAGGTCCAAAGTTTGAGCGTCAGCCTGGCACACAGTTTTTGTCTGCCAGGAAGTTTCATATCAGCACATACTCTGCTGCAGAGTGAATAACTCATTCTGGGAACATACATACCATGTAGAAAAAGTAAAATGTTTGTTTGGAAGAGGATAATAAGGGCTTTCAAAGAAGCTTTGTCAATCTTGAAACAAACTGTTGTTAGTGGGCTTGAATTTTGATAAGCACAGTTTACAGGTATCATAAATTTTGAATAATTCCTTAAATAAAATGTTTCTTCTCTTTCATGCTCATAGCATCACAAATCTGTGACCTATACAGTGAATATTAAACTTTAGTAAAGCAAGGTGTGAGTAATAATTTAGCAATTTTGTGCATTCACAGTATATGCCTTATGCATTAATAGGAAATAGAAAAAATATTTATTTGAAGAATAGAATTGTAGCAAAGGGGGCTGTTCCACCTTGCTACATGCCATACTGTTATCTACATATACACATAAAAATGAATGAAAGGGAGGGAATATGGTATAGTTGTAGGTAAACAACTAGAATTCTCTCATATACAGATTTATTCACACTTAGCATCTACACAGATACAAGTTAGCCGTTAGCGTCCAACATGCTCTGCCAAAGCCCTCTCCTCAAAGATAGCACACTTATGCACAGAACAAATATCGATTTTTATGGCGCTCTACGCCACATAGACCCCCCCCCCCCCCCCCCCGCACAGTATGGAGTACGTCCCTGTGAATGGGGGGGGGGGGGGGGTGAGAAGTTAGGAAGGTAACGCACAGTTCTTCTGTGTCAGGCAGAAGCGGTTGACTGGTAGGAGACCGGGAGGTGAAGCCCGGTACGTCGACGGTGAAGTCAGCAAGCGACGCCGGTGGCTGAAGACGACGTCCCGTCCTGGAGTGAAGGTGTAGCACTTCGTCAGCCGGCAGGCGGAGAATCACCTTGCCAGAAGGCCTAACAAAGGCACACAAATTGCCACACGCAGCACCTCTGCTCAATTTAAAGTGGCGCCCCACACGAGATTCTGCACTTCCTCCCTCAATATTGTCACACGCGAGTACCACACACACTGTATCGCCATCTACAACAACAGATAATTTATGTATGTCATCAGGGTGCACATGTGTTTGAATTCTTGGATGGCACCTGTACGAGCAATGGTAGGGAGGCAGGGAGGTGTCGGAAAGCCATGGCAGGAGGAAGCATCTGCTAAGAGGGGGGTGGCAGGTGCACTAGACTGGGCAGGAGACAACCTCGGGCGATCAGCTGACAGACGAGGGAGCGTGACCGAAGGCAATGAGGAGCCAGCGTGGGTTGAATGGCGTGACAAAGAGCTGTCACACGAAGATGGTAACACAATGGTAGAATCCGAGTGGTTGGCAGTTCGACTGCGAGGGCTGTGAGGAGTGAAGCCCCGAAAAGATTGGCCACTCGAATTAGATGAACACGGAGAAGGAGCAGTGCTCGGCAGAGAAACACGCTGTGGAAAATCAATACCCAAATGCATGGTGTGGGAAGATGGATGGCCACTCAAAGCAGGAGTGGGAGAAATAGGGGCAGAATCAGGGAGGTTCACCTGAGGCTCAATGAAAGCTGGTTTTACTCGGTTGAGTGAGACCGTGGTTACAGAGTCTTTTATGAGGAGATCCATGTTATTCTCAGAGCGTTTGACGACCTTGTAAGGACCTGTGTAGGGTGACTGAAGCGGGGCTTTGACTGAGTCATCACTGAGAAACACGTACTTACAAGAGTCTAGCGTGCGCAGTACGTACACGCGCGGAGGTGTATGAGCAGCCGGAGGTGGCGGCTGAATTTTGCTGCAGTGCAAGCGCACCCGCTCGAGAAGTGAAGGGAGTTCAGAGGGCCGTGGAAGTGGGATCAGAGTGACTAATTCTCCAGGCAAAACCAGAGGTTGGCCATATACAAACTCGGCTACGGACCCCTTGAGGTTTTCCTTGAAAGTTGCACGAAGGCCAAGAAGCACGAAGGGCAGTGCCTCTGTCCATAGTGAGTCATGGCAACGCAGGGCAGACTTCAGGGTGTGATGCCATCGCTCGACAAGCCCATTGCTTTGGGGGTGGTATGCAGAAGTATGAATTTTGACAATACCAAACATTTTACATAAGTCAGAGAAAACTGAAGACTTGAATTGTCGCCCCTGGTCAGTGGTGAGGTAAACAGGTGAGCCAAATCTAGAGTTCCACGAATCTAAGAATGCTCAACTTACTGTCTCAGAGGTAATGTTCAGAATAGGCACAGCCTCAGCCCACCGAGTCATCCTGTCAATAGCTGTAAACAAGTAACGGAAACCCTCGGAGGGGGGCAAAGAGCCTACGAGGTCGACATGAACATGGTGAATCCGGCCTGGAGGTTGGGCAAAACAGCCAAGGGGTGGAGAAGTGTGCCTGGAAACTTTGTTCTGTTGACACACCATGCATGCCCTTGCCCAAGACTGACAGTCACGGTGCATGTTTCTCCAGACAAACCATTCAGCTACCAGACGGGTGGAGGCTTTGACACCGGGGTGTGCTAATGTGTGTAGTTTGTCAAAGACCTGGCGTTGAAGGGGCTTAGGAATGAATGGCCGCAACGTACCAGTCAATTCATCACACCACACTAAGTCAGATATGCCAGGGAAAGTAGAGCGTACCGGTTGGAGAGAGGAGCTGTGGTCTGAAATTAACTGCATGGTATCGGGGTCTGCTGATTGCAACCGAGGTAGGTCCGTTGAGTCAATTAAGGTTGTGACAGCACCAACACACGAGAGAAAATCAGCGACCACATTGTCCGCTCCTCGGATGTAGCGAATGTCATTTGTAAATTGCAAGATGTAATCGATGTGATGAAAGCGTCGTGGGGGCGGATCAGCCGCAGGAATTTTTATGACAGGAACCAATGGCTTGTGATCAGTGAGCACATAGAAATCTCGTCCCTCAACATCAGTTCTGAAGTGTCTTTTGGCCTCGTAAATTGCAAGTAGTTCCCTGTCGAATGCTGAGTATTTCTTCTGCGCATTGTTTAGCTTTTTTGAGAAAAACTGCAGGGGGGTCGTAACATCGTTGTATGTCTGACTCAGTACTGCGCCGATAGCATTGTCACTAGCGTCAGTAGTAATAAACATTGTGGCGTCCGCCCGTGGGTGAGCAGTAGTGACAGCGGAGGCCAACAGCTGTTTCAGTTCATTAAATGCCTTGTCCATGTCTGGTGTCCATGGTACCTAGTGGGTGCCAGAAGTTTGTGGGCCAGCGAGAGCATCTGTGAGAGGAGCCTGCACCGCAGAAGTGGCTGGCAAATGTTTCTGGTAATAATTAACTGTTCTGATGAACCTGCATAATTCCCTGTAGGTCTGAGGGCGTAGCATCTCGAGAACAGGCTTGATCTTGTCCTGTGGTGGTGTCAGACCGTCCGATGACACAACATAACTTAGGAATGTGACAGATGACTGGTGCAATTGAGTCTTTTTATTGTTCAGTTCAATACCAGCGCCTGCTAAAATATCTGTCATGACTTGAACACGCTCCTCACTCTGTTCTAAAGTAGAAGCAAAAGCCAATATGTCGTCCATATATACGAAACAAAAGTCTAGATGGGATAAAGTTTGATTGACGAAACGCTGCCACGTTTGGGGTGCATTTTTCAACCCAAACGGCATAAATTTGTATTGGAACAGCCCGAAGGGAGTGGTTATAGCAGTATTTTCAATGTCCTCCGGAGCCATAGGAATCTGATGAAATGTGTGCTTACAGTCCAAAACAGAGAAGTACTTTGCACCTGCGAGTGCATGATTGAAGTTTGCGATGTGTGGGACCGGATATTTATCAATGATGGTGCCGGCATTTAAACGCCTATAGTCTCCGACCATACGCCAAGTACCGTCATTCATTTGGTAAAACAGGATAGGACTAGCCCAGCAACCGGAAGAAGGTTCAATTATTCCCTTTTGTAACAGATCGTCCAATTGTTCTTTTGCAATTTTCATAAATTCCGGCTTGAGGCGGCGTGGACGTTGCGATATGGGCGGCCCATCAGTTAGACGTAACCGATGAAGTGTGCCGTTAGTGACTACTGCAATACGTGGCGCGGCATGATAGTCAGATGTCCGTGAAGCGGAGCAGGCAGTGGCGGACGGGCCAAGCTGTGACGCTGAGGGTACGGAAGTACAGGTGTACCACCCGCTCGTAGGCTGCATAAAGGCTGCACACGTGTTAACATGGGCGAGGTTGGTACACTGGTTCTTGGTAGCGGGCCGTGCCGCTACGAGCGCTGTAGGCACGAGTGGGCATGGCCGGACAGCAGATGGCCGTAGTTCATTGCCACAAGCTTGGCAAGTTAATTTTCCATTCGGAACGCAAGGAGCATGAGCACTCGGGCATACCCTATCATTACAAAAGGGGGTGCTGACGCAGTTTACAGAGTTCACAACATTGTCGTTAACGTGCGCGGGCATGGGAACACCAGATTGGCACGGACTGACCTTGTCTGTAGCCGACAATTCGTCTGCTTGTAGTGCCGCGAGGCGTTGTTGTGTGGAGGCCAACTTGTGGTGTATGTCGCGGAGATGCAGCAGCATTTCCATACGTTCCATCCGCAACTTAGAAGACTTGGTGCACTCCACTAGCCACTTGTTTGTCCAAGATTGCAGCTCCAAGGATAGGTTTACACACTTCTTAG
The DNA here is from genome assembly GCF_021461395.2 of Schistocerca americana. Classification (NCBI taxonomy): domain Eukaryota; kingdom Metazoa; phylum Arthropoda; class Insecta; order Orthoptera; family Acrididae; genus Schistocerca; species Schistocerca americana. The sequence continues at coordinate 155,391,965 of NC_060123.1, forward strand.
CACAGCACACATGTTTGGTGTTAGCCGAACTGTCACTCGGCGAAGCGAAAGGAATATGTTTGTTAAGGGAGGGGTAAAACACAGTATTTTGCACAAAATCTAGTGACAGCTGATAGTGCTTGAGGAAATCAATTCCGAGAATAGGTTCTTCAATTGTTGACACTAGAAACGTCCACTCCAGCTTGCACTCGGGCGAAAGTTTCACTGTATACAAAGTGGAACCCGAACACTGTAGGGTAGACAAGTTCACTGCACGAAGTACTGTTTTGTGTGGTTGCACTTTATTGGTTGCTAGGCGAACCGGCAGCAAAGAGACGCTTGCGCCAGTGTCTACCAGAAAACATACACCTGATCGTAAATCGGGAACATAGACCTGACCACACTTACTGTTATTGTCCAAAACGGAGTGCAACGTGGGATGGTGCCCGTTGTTTACATCACAGGAGGGGGCACCGTAGCCTACCTGCAGTTGGAGTTTGGGTAAGAACACGGTGACTGGTATTTGCGAGCTTGCTCCCCGAATCTCGCGTGGAAGAAACAGTAAGGTTGGGCAGGCCTGTGCCCTTGTGGGTAGTTGCTAGGTGACGGAGTATGTGCCCCAGAGTGTTCCACAGAGGCCGATGCACTGTCGTTGCGAGGAGTTGAAGGTGCAGGTAGGGCGGCTAGTTTAAAAAACTTGTTATCAGCAGCACCACACAAGGGCGTGGCGTCAGAAAGCGTCTTAGTGCGGTCACGTCCAGAATGCAGTGCACGGAGCTCACGTTGCCTGGCGGAGTATGCTCTGTCGGCGGCGCGTAAACGTTCATTTACTGGCCCATCTTCATACGCAGAGATTGCAGTCTGGACAGGCAAAGGCAGCTTTTCAGTTCAGATTTCTGCAAGCGTGTCATCAGGCATAACTTGCTCATTGACGAGAAGACAGATGCACCGCCTTAGCTGGGACAGAGACCTGTCGGCGAGACGCTCTTCGTAGATGAGCTGTCGCACATTTTCTCTCCTGGTTGTAGAGACGCGCTCCAGTATCGTCTGTTTCGCCACAGCATACTTCCCTGCTAGGGGGGGGTGCTTTGACCAGATCATAAATTAAATCGATGCGGTCGTGAAGATGGTTCATGAGGCAGGCGAAGCATGCGTCATCGTCCAAAGCACAGACATTGAATGTTTGCACAACCAGGTTAAACCAGAACTCCGGGTGGGCGGGTTTGAAGTCTGGTAATTTCGGTAGATTCGGCACTGCAGTCACTGCGGAGGTGCGCCTATTACTTCGGACGGAAGTAGAGCATGCAGAAGATTGCGAGTCTGGATTATTGGCGTCCCGTAATGCGGGAATCGCGAAATTCACTTGACGCCGGGGGGGCCGCTGAGAAGCGACGGACGCTCGAACAGTGTGAGGATTGTAGTCAAAATGTGCATTCTCATTGACGTGGTAGCTCGGAGAGAAGCCACAAGTGCTTAAGTACGCCGGTGAATGTCCGTTATGCACACAGTATTCACTCGACCGTGAGTGGTAGGGCTGGTTGTAGATGTCGGAGTAATTACTATCCAGCACAGAATTGTTGACCTGATTAGAAGCAACACAAGGATCCCACACACGTCCACTAGGATGCACACTCTGTGTGATATTTGCTGTTTGGCGAGCATTGAACACCTGTTGACTAGCCAGCGCGGAAGGATACACACGTGGCGGGAACTGATTCGAGTTTGAATTTACTACTGGATTTTCCAAAGTAGCAAAACCTCGCTCGACGCCACAAACTGTATTGAATTGTGTGTTCAACACAGGAGTAGAAATGTTCCAACCAACACTCTGTGGAGAACACGTGGGAAGGTCCCGGCTAACAAAGCCAGAGTCCACGACCGTTGGCGGTTGGAAGAAACTGGCGGCACTCGATGAATTCCACTGCATGTTCTGGCTGAAGGATTCCGAAGAGTCTTGCGGCATGTGCACTATGACGGCAGGAGTGCTGGAGAGATGTTGCTGGAATCCGGGCGGCAGTGAATGCTGAAAGGCCATTGTCTGGAGCTGAACAAAGGCCCTCGCGATCGCGGAGAAACCCGACGCGGTAGGCGTGTAAGTAACCTTCAGGCGGTAACTCGGACGCGTATTACACAAAAACGGGATCACCAGTGAGGGAATATGGTATAGTTGTAGGTAAACAACTAGAATTCTCTCATATACTGATTTATTCACAGTTAGCGTCTACACAGATACAAGTCCGGAGGCTAACTGCCGTTAGCGTCCAACATGCTCTCCCAAAGCCGTCTCCTAAAAGATAGCACACTTACGCACAGAACAAATATCGATTTTTATGGCGCTCTACGCCACAAAAGTATTACAAACACAACTGTGTATCTGTAACTAGCTAGATATTTTAAATGAGCTGCCAATATTCACTACAGTGCTCCTGCCAAAGTGTCTGTAATTAAATAATTTTCTGTGTGTTATAGACCACTGAAGACATTGAACATCAATAGGTGAAACATTTTTGATAAAGATATAAAACATTTAGCTGTAAAAGATGGAATTTTTTCTTATCTATATGGTGAAACATAACTAACATTCATTTTAAACAGGTGTTAACATTTCTGGATATCAATAGTGTTGTTTAAGGTAAGAATATAAATGTCTAGAAGGAAGTAGTAACTAAAAGTAGCAGCTTATTACTGAGCAATAGAGTTTTATAAATAAGCTATTTCTCTATTAATATATTTTATCCTGATTTATAAATATTAAAATATAATCTGAAAGTAATTCCTATTTCAGTGTTGTTATTTTTTGATAGTATGCTTTATAGAAGTAACCTACAGTGGCTCCTTCAGCCTCCTGCTCCACATACCTGAAGACTCCTCTTCATGACAGAATTTGTAGAGCACAATGTGTTAATGAGTGACAAGTATAAATGTCATAAAATGTAAAATAAATGTGTAGGGTTGTAAAAAATTTATGAATATTTAAGGAGTATTTTTCTGCAGTATACATTCTAGATATATACTTAGTGTAATTATTTCCTGAGCTAGTTGTATTGTCTGCACACTTTTGCCCAAGGTTTCCACAGCAGTAAATCTCTTGGAGGTGTTAATACAATCCATAATTTGTTGTTGGGATACTTCACAGAAAAGGCATGCATTGGCTACTTCTATCTTTGAATGTATAACATGATTCAGTCCACATCCTTGAAGACTCTTCTCCATTATAGGATTTATGAAACATGAGATGTGAATGCCAGTGGCCAGTGGTTTCTTTCAGTGAATATGAAACTGGTCATAATTTTGTAAATGGTCTAAGGAGTAAAGATAACAACTACTAAACATGTGCTATTTATGTGTTCTTTGGGCAGTCAACACCTTAGCTATGTGGTAGGATGTTACCTTTACTCCTTCCATTTTTCATATTCCAACTTCCCTACACAACATTCAAAGTTTTCTTGTGATGCATACAAAAGGAGAAAACAGTCAATTTGTGCATTTGTATTCATACTCTGGGTTGACATAATATTTAAACAATTGAAATTTTAGATCCAAAAATTAAAGAATTGTAAATTAGTGCTATTTTACAGATGCAGAATAAGCTATTTATACTCAGAAAATTTTATGTTTTTTCACCATTTCAAATTAAGTTCGCCTCTTTATTTTTAATCTTTCACATTTTATAATCCTCACCACTTAGAAAACTTTTCACGTATGGCTTTGGTATGACCTTTCATATTTCAGTTTTACTAAGTGTCCTACATTCACTTGGGAACATTTCCCCATCTTTAGTGTTGTTATATTCTTTTGTATAGCATCTTGCCACTAATATCCTAATTGTCATCTTACAGTCGTGACATTATTGAAACAGTTATAGTGAAAGAATGCTCCTAAATATTTGGTGTCTTGCAAAAGCTGCCATTTACTGTTGAAAGAGTGTTTAATTCACTTTCATGTATTTATTTTTACCATGTTGGCAGTTTGAATTACAAGTATGAAAATTATATGTTCAGATAAATCTCCTATTTCAACAGTACATGAAATTATTTGTTTGTTTTCAGTTATACCAAGGCAGCTGGGAAAATGGAACAATGTGTGGTTATGGAGAATACACTTGGTCTGCATTTCTCAACCTTAACTTTGTACTTCCTGCAGAAAATCAGTATTGTGGAGAATGGAAGAATGGTAAAAGGTGTGGTAATGGTAACCTAAATTTAAGGAATGGAACCCATATTAAAGGGCAGTGGAAAAGTGGATACAAAGATGGTCCTGGTATGATTGTATACCCAAATGGCACTTCCATCAATGGTGACCCACTGTTTCTTAATGATCATCTTGTAAAGAATGAGACTTCAGAACTATTCTCCAAGAAAACACATTCCGATAACCAAGCAGTGAGACCAGCACAGCACAGCAGCAGGCAATATGCTAATTCACCTGATATGACCAGGAACACATCTAAGACAAAATGTTCCAAATATAAGCAAGTTGGATCTGAAATAAAAGTGAAAAATAAAGACACAGTTTCAAAGCTAACAACAACAATGCAGAACTGTACTAACAAATTAATGAATGTACAGAATGTCAAGAGTGTAGAGAAAGTAAGAAACATGTCATATAATATAAAATGCATTGAAGTCTCATATCATTTGTCACGATGGGTAAAATTTAAATATCCAGAATTGAAGTTTGTTGTAACTGATGAAGTAATAAGTGTAGAAAGTCAGCAACATACTTCACAAATAATGACGAATGATGAAGAGAAGATACCTTTGGAAGACACTCTTCAATATTGCCAGAGCGAGAGTGAGCAGTTATTAAAAAATGAAAAATATACTGAAGCAATTAAAGGGCTTGATAATGAAAAGAAATGGTTGTGTGACGCTCTTGTATACCATCTGCCCTACATAAAAGAATTGTATACTAAATATGCATCCATGTTTTCTGAAGAAGATACAACATGTCAACCAGTTTTATTTCGGCTGTTACTTTGGCAGTTACTTAGAGATTGTGGTGTCCACAAATGGATTTCACTTATTGAACTTGATACATTATTTGGTAATAACATTTGAGGTTTAACTGTATCTTAGATGAGAAATTTCCATCATATGCAAGTAATATTTGATACATTATATTCCAAATGATTTACAGTTTTGCTGTGTTGTAATATCTGGGACAACATTTCTTTTGCTCACAGTTCTTTCATTTAAAATCATCACTCACCTATATTTGTCACTGAAAAGTAAAATATTGATACTTTGTGTATTCAATAATATTTCAACATTAGTCAACAAGAACATAGCAAAGATAACATCACAATCTGCTGCATGCATTGTACAAACTTCTTCTGCAGTCATAAAAAAGTAGTGTGACATACATGAATTGACTGATTTGTGTAGTTCTTAGATTTTCAAAATGGCTCTAGTGTCAGTCATATAATATATCATTGAAAGTGGTTTTAGCCCTCCTTAACTAGTCTAGAACAATGTTTGATTTCACACTAAAGCAGAAGTGTGAACATACATTCATAGTTGAAAACTGAATAAGCTGACAACAGAATTTAAACTGCAGAAATATTAAACAGTGAATCAGGTCTCCCATCATCACTCTCAGCAAAAAATTTAAAAAGTCTCCAAACCTTTAAGTCATTACTGTTATCACCATGACTTGAGTTCCAAGGTTAAACAGTTGCTCATCTACTGACACATGTTTTAATCATCCTCTCAAAAAAATCAGGCTTTTGTTATGGAACCATGACGATGATATTAGCACTTTTTTATGTATTCACTCTTCAATGCAACACATTTTTCCCAATGATGGACAACATGTCATTGACCTTGGTTATGGAAGTTTGCAGTTTGGCCATTCAGGATATATTCCACTGTGAAAAGTGCCTTGTCATCATTCTGCAAATACCTGCCACTCAGTGGTTTCTTCATCTCAGGAAAGGAGAAGAAGTTGCTAGGTTCCATGTCAGGTAAATAAGAGAGGTGAGCCAAAATTTGATAGACCAAATAAACAGCCTGTACTACTATGTCCTGTGTATAATTAAATGGGGTGTTGTTATGAAGGAAAAATATCCTTTTTTGGATAGCTTCCTGCAACACTGTCTCTTGATAGCTTCCCATAACTTCATTAGGAGAGTTTGGTTGTACACTATGGTGATGGTCTGACTTTTATAAGCATAATTTGTTAGAACCACAGCATGGCAGTTCCAAAAAATACTCCATCACATTGCCCCAATGTTAGACGGGTTGTCACCAACTTTGGCAGTGATGAATTCACATGTTTACATTGTCGGCTTTGCTCTTTTGTCTCGGGGTCATTGTGATACTCATAGCATTTCTCCAGGATGATTAGGCATTAAAAGATGTCAAACAGGTTGCTCTGACACAGGTACAACATTTCTGATGCTACCTCAATTCAGCAGGATTTTGTGATCAGCTACAGAACACAGTGGGAGGCGACCTTTGTCAAGTTGAGAATGTCATGTAAGATGTTGAAAATGAATCGATAACAGATTTTTATGTTTTATAGCTTTTTCTTAATTGTGATATGCTGGTCTTCAAGTACCAGGGCCCCACTTATATTGTTGTTCACAGTTCATCACAAAGTTGGTGTGTCACTTCATTTTCATCATAGAGACTGGTTTGACCACATTGGAAGCATCTGTGCTACCTACTGACTGAGTCATATGATGGTGCATTGGTGCCATATGCTCCCACCAACTCAGCATAGATTTTTTTCTTTGTTATTCCCCTTCAGAAACAGAAAATGAGTTACTGCACAATACTCCACTTAATCAGTGGACCATGCTATTTTGTTTTTTTGTTTGGGTTCTTCCAGCAGCATAAAATGTTACTGTAGAATTAAAATTCTGCAGCATACCTGGATTGCAGATATGTAGCTGCCAAATAATAATAATAATAATAATAATAATAATTATTATTATTATTATTATTATTATTATTATTTGGCAGCTACATATCTGCAATCCAGGCAATAATAATAATAATAATTATTATTATTATTATTATTATATATCTTATTATGTTTTAGAAACAAAGATGATGTGACTTACCAAACGAAAGCACTGGCAGGTTGATAGACACACAAACAAACACAAACATATACACAAAATTCAAGCTTTCGCAACCAATGGTTGCTTCATCAGGAAAGAGGGAAGGAGAGGGAAAGATGAAAGGATGTGAGTTTTAAGGGAGAGGGTAAGGAGTCATTCCAATTCCGGGAGCGGAAAGACTTACCTTAGGGGGAAAAAAGGACAGGTATACACTCGCACACACACCCATATCCATCCGCACATACACAGACACACTTAATACTTCATGAGTATAAAGAGCTAGTTGTGTTTCACAAGAATGATATTTCTGAATCGGTGTTGACTATTTGTCAATAAATCATTTTCTTTGAGGTACTTCATGATGTTCGAATACAGTATATGTTCTAAAACCCTGCTACAAATCGATGCTAGTGATATAATCCTGTAATTCAGCGGACTACTGCTACTTCCGTTTTTGGGTATTGGTGTGACTTGAACAGTTTTTCAGTCTTTAGGTAGGGATCTCTCTGTGAGTGAGTGGTTGTATATAATTGCTAAATACGGAGCTATTTTATCAGCATATTCAGAGAAGAAAATGACTGGTATATAATCTGGACTGGAGGCCTTGCCTTTATTAAGTGTTTTAGGCTGCTTTGTTACACCAAGGATATCTGCTTCTATGTTTCTGATCTTGGCAGTTGTTCTTTATTGGAATTCAGGAATATTTACTTCATCTTCTTTGGTGAAGGAGTTTCAGAAAATCGTGTTTAATAACTCTGCTTTAGTGGCACTGTCATCAGTGACTTCACCATTGTTATCGTGCAGTGAAGGTATTGATTTCATCTTGCCACTGGTGTGCTTTATGTATGACCAGAATCTCTTTGGGTTTTCTGCCAGATTCCAAGACAGAATTTTGTTGTGGAAATTATTAAAAGCATCTCACATTGAAGTATGTGCTATATTTCCAACTTCTGTAAAACTTTGCCAGTCTTGGGAATTTTGTGTTCTTTTAAATTTATCATGCTTTTTCGTTGCTTCTGCAACAACAATCTGCCCCGTTTTGTGTAACATGGGGGATCAGTATCATCACTTATTAATTTATGTGGTATATATCTCTCAATTGCTGTTGATACTATCTCTTTGAAAACATTCCACAACTTTTCTACACTTACATGATCAGATCGGAAGGAGTGAAGACCATCTCTTAAAAAGGCATTAGAGCATTTTTATCAGCTTTTTTAAATAGATATACTTTGTGTTTCTTTTTGATGGTTGTAGGTGTTACGGTATTCAGCCTGGCAGCAACTCCCTTGTGGTCGCAATCCCTGTATTCATCACAACACTCATTATTTGTCCAGGATTATTTATTGCTAAAAGGTCAAGTATGCTTTCGCAACCATTTATGCTTCGAGTGGGCTCATGAACTAATTGTTCAAAATAATTTTCTGCGAAAACATTTAGTACAATTTCGGATGAAGTATTATGACTCCTTCCGGCTTTAAACGTATAATTTTTCCAGCATATCGAGGGTGGATTGAAGTCACCACTGACTATAATTGTATGAGCGGGGTACTCAAGTTTTCCTTGAACTGTTCAGCAACTATGTCTTCTGAGTTGGGGTGTTGGTAAAATGATCCAATTGATAGTTCAATCCGATTGTCAGGTATAACCTCAACCCACACTATTTCACATGAACTATCTACTTCAATTTTGCTACGAGGCAAACTACCTCTGACAGCAATAAATACTCCACCACCAACTGTATTTAATCTATCCTTTCTGAACACTGTTAGATCATTTGAAAAAATTTTGGCTGAATTTATTTCCGGCTTTAGCCAGCTCTTTGTACCTATTTTGAGCTTCAGTGCTTTCTACTAGGGCTTGGAGCTCTGGTTCTTCCCCAACACAGCTATGACAATTTACAACTACAATACCAATAGTTTCTACAACTACCTTACTGTGTTTTACCTGCCCACATTTAGATGCATGCTCCTTCTGTGGTTCCCTGAGACCTTCTAACCTAAAAAACCACCCAGTCCCTTCCACACAGCCCCCGCTACCTGTGTCACTGCCTCCTGTGTGTAGTGGACTCCTGACCTATTAAGCAGAACCCGGAAACGCACCACCCAATGGCGCAAGTCAAGGAATCTACAGCCTATACGGTCACAGAACCACCTGAGCCTCTGATTCAGACCCTCCACTTGGCTCTGCTCCAAAGGACCACAGTCGGTTCTATCGACGATGCTGCAGATGGTAAGCTCTGCCTTAATCTCGGAAGCAAGACTGGCAGTCTTTACCATTTCCACTAGCCACCCGAAACCTGACAGAATCTGCTCCGATCCAAAGCGACACACATCATTGGTACCGACATATGGCACCACCTGCAGTTGGCTGCACCCTGTACTCTTCATGGCATCCGGAAGCGCCCTTTCCACATCTGGAATGACTCTCCCCGGAATCCACATGGAGTGCACACTGGCTTCCTTCCCCTCCTTGGCAGCCATGTTGCTAAGGGACCTCATTACGCGCCTAACGTTGGAGCTCCCAACTACCAGCAAACCTACCCTCTGTGAATGCCCAGACCTTGCGGGCCAAGAAGCTTCCTCTGGAACAGGGTGGACGACTGCATCCGGCTCAGAGACATCTTCAGCCACAGATAACACCTGAAACCTGTTCATCAAATGAACCGGGGAGGCCCTACAATTGGCCCCTCACTGCCTGCCAGACTTTGGCATGATGTCCCACTCAACCACGGGTGAGGGGTCAACCTCAGTGCAGGCAGTACCCGGGAAGGTCACAGCAGTGGACCGATCGGAGGACACGTGGGACATACTCAACTTCCCTCACATCCCTGTGTCCAATTCCCCACAGTGATGCCCCCTGGCAGCATCCTCAAGCTGTGTGATGGAAGTCAATGCAGCTTGAAGCTGTGAGTGAAGGGTCACCAGCTCAGCTCACATCTGTACACAACAATCACAGTTCCTATCCATTACTGCAGTCGCTCCTGTTTGAAGCTCATAAAAATATGTAACAAGCGAATGGTATACTCGCCTTATTAGTAGCAGGAACTAGCAGTGCGCTCTCACTGACGGTCTAACACTCCGCTGATGGTCTAACGTTTATCGTGTAAGCAAAGTTTAACTGATTCCTTTTAGCACTCATGTGGATGACATCACACTTTTCATTATTTAAGGTCAACTGCCACTTTTTGTACCATTCAGATATCTTTTCTAAATCGTTTTGCAGTTTGTTTTGATCTTCTGATGACTTTAGTAGTCGATAAATGACAGCATTATCTGCAAACAACCGATGACGGCTGCTCAGATTGTCTCCCAAATCGTTTATATAGATAAGGAACAGAAAAGGGCCTATAACACTACCTTTGGGAACGCCAGAAATTGCTTCTGTTTTACTCAATGACTTTCCATCAATTACTACGAACTGTGACCTTTCTGGCAGGAAATCACAAATCCAGTCACATAACTGAGACGATGTTCTATAAGTATGCAATTTCACTATGAGCTGCTTGTGTGGTACAGTGTCAAAAGCCTTCTGGAAATCCAGAAATACAGAATCGATCTGAAATCCCTTGTCAATATCACTCAACACTTCATGTGAATAAAGAGCTAGTTGTGTTTCACAGGAAAGATGTTTTCTAAACCCATGTTGACTGTGTGTCAATAGACCATTTTGTTCAAGGTAATTCATAATGTTCAAACACAATGTGACCTGTGTAACTTTCCAGTCTTTGGGTACACATCTTTCGTTGAGCGAACGGTTGTATGTGATTGTTAAGTATGGACCTAATTGGTATACAGTCTGGACCAGAAGACTTGCTTTTATTAAGTGATTTAAGTTGCTTCACTACTCTGAGGATATTTACTTCTATGTTACTCATGTTGGCAGCTGTTCTTGATTCGTATTCTGGAATATTTACTTCATCTTCTTTTCTGAAGGCATTTCGAAAGGCTGTGTTTAGCAACTCTGCTTTGGTAGCACTGTCTTCGATAGTATCTCCATTGCTACTGTGCAGAGAAGGCATTGATTGTTTCTTGCCGCTAACATACTTCACATACAACCAGAATCTCTTTGGATTTTTTGCAAGGTTTCAAGACAAAGTTTCATTGTGGAAACTGTTATAAGGATCTCGCATTGAAGTCCATGCTAAATTTCTAGCTCCTGTAAAAGATCGCCAATCTTGGGGATTTAGCATGTTTGTTTCATTGTTTCTTCAACAGTTTTCTAACCCATTTTATGTACCAAGGAGGATGTTAATTTATTTGGTATAAATCTCTCAATTGCTGCCGAAACTATTCCTTTGAATTCAAGCCACATCTGGTTTATACTTATATTATTAATTTGGAATTTGTGGAGATTGTCTCTCAAGAAGGCATCAAGTGAATTTTTATCTGCCTTTTTGAATAGGTATATTTGATCGCTTACTTTTTGAGAATTTGGGGATTACAATATTCAGTCTCACTACTACAACCCTGTGTTCACTAATTCCTGAATCGGTTTTGATGCTTGTTATTAACTCAGGATTATTTGTTGCTCAGAGGTCAAGTGTGTTTTCACAACCATTTACTATTCGCTTGGGCTCATGAACTAACTGCTTGAAATAATTTCTGAGAATGCATTTAGCACAATTTTGGATGATATTTTATGCATACCTCTGGAATTAAACTTGTATTTTCACCAACATATCGAGGGTAAATTAAAGTCACCACCAACTATTGTCGTATGAGCCAGGTACATGTTTGAAATCATACTCAAGTTTTCTTTGAACCTTTCAGCAACTGTATCATCTGAATTGGGAGGATCCAATTATTATTTTATTCCATTTGCCAACAATGACCTCTCCCCATACTAACTCACAGGAAGTATCTACTTCAGTTTCGTGACAAGTTAAAACTACTTCTGACAGCAACAAACACGCCATCACCAACTGTGTTTTGCCTATCCTTTTGGAACACCGTTAGGTTCTTCGCAAAAATTTTGGGTGAGCTTATATCTGGTATTAGCCAGCATTCAGTGCCTATAATGATTTGAGCATCAGTGCTTTCTATTAGCACTTGCAGCTCTGGTACTTTCCCAACACAGCTAAGACAATTTAATTCATTATTACTAAAGACCGTTGAGGCCTTAGAGAAGAGAGGAACTGTGAAATGAGATTCAAATTTGAGTTTGAGCATCAAAGAAGACCTGGTTTGCTCAATATTGTGAATCATGGGATTAAGAAACCTTGAGAAATGTCTTGCAATACTACTGAGAATAAAATACTTACTATTATAATTCTATTAATGATAATGAACAATCAATTTTTGATGATATAAGATATTAGGATAGATAAAAGATCTACTCAACAAGTGAGGCAAGAACATACGCATAAAAAAAGGTTATAATTAGGCAAACTTTCAGAGCCTGTGGCTCCATCTTCAGGCAGAAGGGCTGAAGCAGAAGGAAGAGGGGTCTAGGAAAAGGGGTGATGATGATGAGGTCCCATACTCCGAGGAGCATAGGGGATGATGCGGGAGACCCACACCGCTGTACTAGGCGAGGTCCTAGTGGAGATGGTTTGCCATTGCCTTCCTCCGATCGTAATGGGGATGAATGGTGAAGATGAAGACGACACCACAACACTCAGTCATCTCGAGGCAGGAAAAATCCCCGACCCCGCTGGGAATCGAACCCGGGACCCCGTGCACAGGAAGCGAGAATGCTACCGCAAGACCACGAGCTTTGGAAAAGTCACGCAGAACAGTGGGTCAGGGGAGATTTTGCAGGTGGCATGAGAAGTAAAAACTGATTGTTGGGGACTGCACTGAACAAGATTTGAAAACCTGGGAGCTTAAAGGTGGAATACAGGGTAATAGGCATGAAAGAGATTACTGTTCAAACATTGTGTATGAGTTAATAAGCGTTGAATGTAACAGAGGTGGGAGGGGGATGGCGAAAAATGGACAAGTAAGAAAGTGAAAGATGTAGAAAACTAAAAATGGTATGAATAAAGGAGTAGTTACTGTGAAGAAATGCTGAGACTGGAGAAATTAATCTAAATTAAGGAGAAGTGGGTGGCAAGAACCGAGGACATGTAGTGCTAATTCCCACCTGTAGAGCTCTGAGAAACTGGTGTCTGAGGGTAGAATCCAGATGGTGCATGTCGGGGAACAGGCACCAAGGTCATGACTGTCATGCTGCAGAGCGTGCTCTGCAACAGGATATTATGCATTGCCAGTATACATCCTCTGTATATGCCCATTCATCCTCACTGATAATTTGGTCACAGTCATGCTGATGTAAAAGGCCAAACAGTGTTTTGGAGGTGGCTGTCCCTTTGATAGTATATGTTTTTCCAGTTACACAGCTGGGATAGGTGATGGTATGTGGGTGCTTAGGGAAAGTCTTGCAGTGGGGATGGTCACAGGAATAGGAGCAATAGAGTAGGGAGATGCGTGCAGAAGGAGCAGAGGGTCTGACAAGAACACTGCAGAGATTGGGAGGGCAACAAGAAGCTATTCTAGGTATGGTGGGCAAAATCTCAGACAGAATGGATCTCATATCTGGGCATGGTTTTAGGAAGTCATTGCCTTGATGAAGTAGCTGATTAATACATTCCAGACCAGGATAATACTGAGTGACAAGTGATGTTCTCCAAAGTTGTTTTTTGGAGGGATCAGCAGTACCAGGATTAGACGCAATGGCCCAGAAAATCTGCTTTTTAACTAGGCTGGTGGGACAGGATTTGATATGATGGCCCGGGAAATTTGCTTTTGAACTAGGCTGGTGGGGTAATTACATCCAGTGAAGACTGAGGTGAGAATGGTGGTGTATTGCTGTAAAGAGTCCACATCCAAACAAATACATTTGTCTTGAATTTCAAGGTTGTATAGGAGGAAACGTTTGACATGGAAAGGATGGCAACTGTCAAAATGTAAGTAATGTTGTTTGTTAGTAGGTTTAATGTGAACAGAAGTGTGTAGCTGGCCTTCAGTGAGGACGAGATCAACATCTAGGAAAGTGGCATGGGATTCAGAAAAAGACCATGTGAAATTTAATTGGGAGAAGGTATTCAGAGATTCCAGGTACTTTAATAAGTCAGCCACACCATGAGTCTATATGGCAAAGATGTCATCAACATACCTATATCAAACCAGGGGATGAAGACTTATGGATCCCAGGAAAGCCCCCTCCACAGATAGGCTGGCATAGGAAGAAGCCACCCTGGTTCCCATGGCTGCACCCCTGATCTGTTTGTATGTCTGCCCTTCAAAGGTGAATTAGTTGTTGGTAGGAATAAAGTTAATTAAGGTGACTAGGAAGGATATTATAACTTTGCAACTAGGTAGCTGTTGACTGAGGAAATGTTCAGCAGGAGACAGACCATGTAAGTGGGGGATGTTGGTATAGTGAGAGGTGGTATCAGTGCTGACAAGCAAGGTGTGTGGTGGCAGTGGGGCAGGCATGGATTTTAGATGATCTAGGAAATTATTAGTATGTTTCATATAGGAGAGAAGTCTTTCTACTATGGGTTGCAGGTGCTGGTCAACTAAGACGGATATTTGTTTGGTTGGTGTTTTGAAGCCAGCAACCACAGGATGGCCAGGATGATTGGGCTTGTGGATGTCAGTTAGGAAGAAGATAAAAGATGGGGATGCAAGGTTTGGGTGGGGTGAAAAGTTAGATGGATTGATATGTTAGTCCTTATGAGGGTCCTGAGGTTTTAAGGAGGGACTGCAGGTCAGTTTGAATCTCAGGGATGGGATATTGATGGTAGATGCTATATGTAGAGGTGTCAAACAGCTGGTGTGAAACTTTATTTATTTATTTACACATCAAGTTCTGTAGCACCAAATTGAGGAGCAAATCTCCAAGGTCATGGAACATGTCAGTACATGAAATTACAACATAAAAGTAATAACAGATAAAAATAAAATGTTTATGAATCCAAAAAAAAAGTCAATCATAAGTTTAAGTAAATGCAATCAACAGTACATCAAGAATCGGCTTAATTTTCCAAGAAACTCCTCGATAGAATAGAAGGAGTGACCCATAAAGAAACTCTTAAGTTTTGATTCGAGAAAGGGCATGGATCACTGCTAAAATTTTGTAATTCAAGTGGTAGCTTATTGAGAATAGATGCAGCAGTATACTGCACACCTTTCTGCACAAGAGTTAAGGAAGTCCGATTCAAATGCAGATTAGATTTCTGTGGATTATTAACTGAGTGAAAGCTGCTTATTCTTGGGAATAAGGTAATATTGTTAACAAGAAATGAGAGTAAGGAATATATATATTGAGAGGCTAATGACAAAATACCCAGATTCATGAACAGGGGCTGACAAGAGGTTTCGTGAACTTACACCACTTATTGCCCAAACCACCCGTTTCTGAGCCAAAAATATCGTTTTAGAATGGGAAGAGCTACCCCAATATATAATACCATGTGACATAAGCGAATGAAAATAAGCAAAGTAGACTAATGTTCATGTCAATCAATCACTCACTTCAGATATGGTTTGAATAGTAAAAATGGCAGCATTAAGTCTTTGAACAAGATCCTCAATGTGGGATTTCCACAAAAGTTTACAATCTGAACACCTAGAAATTTGAACTGTTCAGTTTCACTAATGATATGCCCATTTTGTGAAATTAAAACATCAGGTTTTGTTGAATTGTGTGTTAGAAACGATAAAAACTGAGTCTTACTGTGATTTTGCATTAGTTTATTTTCTACAAGCCATGAACTTCAATATTTGAAACCAGGCCAATGTTACACACAACATCCTTTACTACCAAGCTCGTGTCATCAGCAAACAGAAATATTTTAGATTAACCTGTAATACTAGAGGGCATATCATTTGTATAAATAAGGAACAGTAATGGCCCAAACACTGAACCCTGGGGCACCCACAACTTGACTGTACCCCACTCAGACCCCACATCACAGCCATTCTCAACATTGTGAATAACAACCTCTTGCTGTCTGTTGTTAAAGTAAGAGGTGAACCAATTGTGAGCTACTCCTTGTATTCCGTAATGGTCCAACTAATGGAGCAATATTTTGTGATCAACACAATCAAACGTCTTAGTTAAATCAAAAAATATGCCTAGCATTTGAAACATTTTGTTTAACCCATCTAGTACCTCACAGAGAAAAGAGAATATAGCATTTTTATTTGTTAAATGACTTCTAAACCCGAACTGTACATTTGATAGCAAATCGTGTTGTATAAAATGATCAGTTATCCTTACATACACAGCCTTTTCTATAACTTTAGCAAACACTGATGGCATGAAATATGTCAAAAATTGTCTACATTATCCATTTCTCCCTTTTTATAAAATGGCTTTACTACTGAGTACTTTAATCATTCAGGAAATTGACCATTCCTAAAATAAAAACTACAAATGTGGCTAAATACAGGGCTAACATGCGCAGCACAGTACTTTAATATGCTGCTAGGTATGTCATCATATCCATGAGAGTCCTTAGTCTTCAGTTGTTTAATTATTGACTCAATCTCCCCTTTATCAGTATCACAGAAAAGTATTTCAGACGTCAATCTCAGAAAGACATTTTCCAAAAGAGTTATATGATTCCCTGTAGCCACCAGCAATTCTCAGAAAGTGATTGTTAAATACTGTACATATATCTGACTTATCAGTAAGAGAAATATTTTTCCTATGAACTGACTTTATATTGTCAACGTTGTGCTGCTGACCAGACACTTCCTTCATGACTGACCATATGGTTTTAACTTTTGGTGTGAATTAGCTATTCTATTTGCATATTGTGTACTCTGCCTTCCTAATAACATTTTTCAGCACCTTACAATACCATTTGTAATGGGCTACTGTAGCTTGATTGTGACTACTTCTAACACTTTGATATATTCCCGCATTGTTCTACATGATATCCTTATCCCACTACTCAGCCAACCTGGGCTGTTTATTACTGCTACTAGCCTGTTTAGAACATTCTAATGGAAAGTAACTCTCAAGGAGCATGAGAAATGTGTTAAGGAAAGCATTATATTCATCATCTATGTTATCAGCACTACAAACATCCTGCCGCACTTGTTCCTTGACAACATTTAAAAAACTCTCTATTGCTGTTGGATTAACTTTCCTACATAGTTTGTAATTATATGTGACACTTATTTGAGTACAAAAGCCTTTTAGTGTTAAAATTGGTGCATCATGGTCTGGAAGGCCAGTCACCCTTATACTAACTGAATGCCCATATAGTAATGAAGAATGAATAAAAATATTGTCTATGGCTGTGCTACTGTTCCCCTGCACCCTAACTGGAAAAAACACAGTCTGCATCAGATCATATGAATTTAGGAAATCTACCATAAGATGAACAACAACAAAAGCAAAATGAGGATAATGGAATGTAGTCAAGTTAACTCGGGTGATGCTGAGGGAATTAGATTAGGAAATGAGATACTTAAAGTAATATAGGAGTTTTGCTAATTGGGGAGCAAACGAACCTATGATGGTCGAAGTAGAGAGAATATAAAATGCAGACTGGCAATGGCAAGGAAAGTGTTTCTGAAGAAGAGAAATTTGTTAACATCGAGTATGGATTTAAGTGTCGGGAAGTCGTTTCTGAAAGTATTTGTATGGAGTGTAGCCACATATGGAAGTGAAACATGGACGATAAATAGTTTGGACAAGAAGAGAATAGAAGCTTTCGAAATGTGGTGCTACAGAAGAATGCTGAAGATTAGATGGGTAGATCACGTAACTAATGAGGAGGTATTGAATAGAATAGGGGAGAAGAGGAGTTTGTGGCACAACTTGACAAGAAGAAGGGACTGGTTGGTACAGCATGCTCTCAGGTATCAAGGGATCACAAATTTAGCATTGGAGGGCAGCGTGGAGCGTAAAAATTGTTGAGGGAGACCAAGAGATGAATACACTAAGCAGATTCAGAAGGATGTAGGTTGCAGTAAGTACTGAGAGATGAAGAAGCTTGCACAGGATAGAGTAGCATGGAGAGCTGTATCAGACAAGTCTCAGGACTGTAGACCACAACAACAACATAGAGATAATGGTAGTGAAGTGCTTATAGATGTTGACTCCTAATCTAATTCCCGCAGCATCACCTGATTTAATTCGACTACATTTCATTATCCTTGTTTTGCTTCTGTTGATGTTCATCTAATATCCTCCTTACAAGAGACTGTCCATTCCGTTCAGCTGCTCTTCCAGGTCCTTTGATGTCTCTGACAGAATTACAATGTCATCGGCTAACCTCAAAGTTTTAATTTCTTCTCCATGGATTTTAATTCCTACTCCAATTTTTTCTTATGTTTCCTTTACAGCTTGCTCAGTATACAGATTGAATAACATTGGGGATAGGCTACAACCCTGTCTCACTCCCTTCCCAACCACTGCTTCCCTTTCATGTCCTGCGATTCTTATAACTGCCATCTGGTTTCTGTACAAATTGTAAATAGCCTTTCGCTCCCTGTATTTTACCCCTCCCACCTTCAGAATTTGAAAGAGAGTATTCCAGTCAACATTGTCAAAAGCTTTCTCTAAGTCTGCAAATGCTAGAAACGTAGATTTGCCTTTCCTTAATCTATTTTCTAAGATAAGTCGAAGGGTCAGTATTGCCTCACATGTTCCATCATTTCTATGGAATCCAAACTGATCTTCCCCAAGGTCGGCTTCTACCAGTTTTTCCATTCGTCTGTAAAGAATTGTGTTAGTATTTGCAGCCGTGGCTTATTGAACTGACAATTTGGTAATTTTCACATCTGTCAACACCAGCTTTCTTTGGGATTGGAATACTTATATTGTTCTTGAAGTCTGAGGGTATTTCGCCTGTCTCATACATCTTGCTCACTAGATGGTAGAATTTGAATTTTGTTAGGCCTGGCTCTCCCAAGGCTGTCAGTAGTTCTAATGGAATGTTGTCTACTCCCAGGGCCTCATTTCGACTCAGGTCTTTCAGTGGTCTGTCAAACTCTTCACGCAGTATCATATCTCCTATTTCATCTTCATCTACATTCTCTTCCATTTCCATAATACTGTACTCAAGAACATTGCCCTTGTATAGACTCTCTATATACTCCTTCCACCTTTCTGCTTCCCCTTCTTTGCTTAGAACTTGGTTTCCATCTGAGCTCTTGATATTAATGCAAGTGGTTCTCTTTTCTCCAAAGGTATCCTTAATTTTCCTGTAGGCAGTACCTATCTTATCCCTAGTGAGATAAGCCTCTACATCCTTACATTTGTCCTTTAGCCATCCCTACTTAGCCATTTTGCACTTTGTGTCAATCTCGTTTTTGAGACGTTTGTATTCCTTTTTGCCTGCTTCATTTACTGCATTTTTATATTTTCTCCTTTCATCAATTAAATTTAATATCTCTTCTGTTACCCCAGGATTTCTACTAGCCCTCATCTTTTTACCTACTTGATCCTCTGCTACCTTCACTATTTCATCTCTCAAAGCTACCCATTCTTCTTCTACTGTATTTCTTTCCCCCATTCTTGTCAATCATTCCCTAATGCTCTCCCTGAAGCTCTCTGCAACCTCTGGTTCTTTCAGTTTATCCAGGTCCCACCTCCTCAAATTCCCACCTTTTTGCAGTTTCTTCAGTTTTAATCTACAGTTCATAACCAATAGATTGTGGTCAGAGTCCACATCTGCCCCATGACATGTCTTACAGTTTAAAACCTGTTTCCTGAATCTCTGTCTTACCATTATATAATCTATCTGAGATCTTCCAATATTGCTAGCATTCTTCCATGTATACAACCTTCTTTTATGATTCTTGAACCAAGTGTTAGCTATGATTAACTTATGCTCTGTGCAAAATTCTACCAGGCGGCTTCCTCTTTCATTCCTTAATCCCATTCCATATTCACCTACTACGTTTCCTTCTCTTCCTTTTCCTAACATCAAGTTCCAGTCACCCATTATCTCTAATACCTCTTATATTTTGATGAAATATGCTAATCCTTCTCTAATTGGAAACATGACATCCTCTGAAGGTGAGCCCTTGGAGGGTCTCCCTTTAAGCAGGTATACCTATCAGCTGACTTCACACTACAGGAAATTTTCCAGGAGTGATCCCACCACCACCCACTACACCGTCACCTATAAGCTTTTCCAGCCTCCCCTTCCCATACCAATTGAGGTGCAGGCCATGCCTAGTGAAACCCAGTCTACTGATAGATCCAACTGCCACCACTGAAATTTGACCCATGCCCTCTGCCATCGGCACTCTCTCCAGTCCCATGTTAATGCTCCTAACAGCCGCATTAAGATAAGGCCGATCATGATGTTGAAAAAGATGCATGAAATACACATTAGTGCCACCAGTTTGAGAAGCTATCTTTACCAGGTTCCCAGATACATCTTATACCCCGTCCCCATCAAGACTGTTCCCTGCTCCACCCACTATCACTACCTAATCCTCCTTCATAAAATTCCTACATAACTCCCCTATGCTGTGAGTCACCTCAGCCAACCTGCACTAGGCTTCACAATGCTGATGACCTGGTACTCATTCACCAACACTTTCTGCAACTGCTGGCCCACACTTGTACCGTGTGAACTACCTAACAGCAGAACCTTCTTCTTTCTGTTAGACTTTACAACTGCCCTCGGCCTCGTAACAGCTGAGGACTGTTGCATGTTCCCTACAACTACAACTACAAGAGGCTTCTCTCCACTCAACTCTGACAGTTGGTCAAATCTATTGCACATACGCAAAGTATAACTGTCTGAATACCTCCTCTTCCTAGCTGCCTTCTTGCCAATTGTCAGTTCCCATTCCCCACCACCCTTCACCCTCCCCAACCTATCTAGTTCCTCCTTTGCAAATTGTAACTGCACCTGAAGGGCACAGATCTCACACTTCTGCTCCTCTATCAACTTATGTCTACTACAGATTTGCATCACCAGGAGAAGATCTCGCAAGAATGCCCACTGACTTCCCCACAATGAAAATACTTTGAAAAAATCCCATACTGAAACCCATTAAACACAAACCTATGACAGAGCCCACACTTCTTACTCATAGTAAAATTTTACAGCTACTGAAAAAAAAAAAAAGACAACATACGTCTATTATACCTAAGTTCAGTTACACCCGTAGAACTATTTATAGAGCTAACAACAGCTGTCTCTAAATTCTCTGTTTACAAAGAAAGCAACTACTTGTATTAATACTACTACTCCACAGCTAATACCAATACCATCAAAACTTCAAAAAATTATTAGCTAAAACCAAACATTCAAGCGGCTACTGGAACATACAATGAAGTTAAAACACTGAATGAAAATTTTACTGAAATATTTCACTAAAAACAATAACAACCATCAGCTGGAAACTAAAGCATGAAATTTACTAAACGACTTCAGCACACAGAAAACTCTAAGAAACACAGCAATTGAACATTTCCAAAAGTTTCAAACATACTCCTTTAGGTCCAGTACCACAGTGGAAGATCCTTTGTCTGCTGGAAGGATAATGACGGAGTCATCAGCTTTTAAGGAATGTAGAGCCTTGGAGCTCTGCAGAGGACAGGTTGAGTTCATGCTATAGGAACCTGAGGAAATGTTGTGAAGCAATGTTGGATGTTAGGAATTCTTGGAAGGTTTGTAAGGGATAATTTTGAGGTAGTGGTGGGAGATCAGGTTGGAATTATGGTTGGAACTGTTCAAGGCAGGGTTCTATGTCATGTTTGCTGTTGGAAAGGTTTTGGGATTGGGTTGCAAAGTGATATTTCCACTTGACATTACATGTGACAGAAAGTAAGTCCTTCTCCAAAGCAGCATGATCTAATGCAGGTTTAGGGCTGAAAATGAGACCTTTGCATAGTAAGATCATTCAGGAGAGGAGAGTGCTTTAGACAAGAGGTTGAGGATAATGTACTGTTGTGACTGGATCGCATGACTATGAGTTATTCTTGGTCTGGGAGGCAGTGGTGAAGGCTGCTGGTTGTTAAAGAGGTTGGCCAAGCTTAGTTTGCAGGAGAGCAGTGGGGGTTGATGGTGTGCCTGTTTAGGGAGCTGCAGAGAGACAGGGAGGGAAACACCATTGTTCAGGTAGTTTAGGAGAAGATGGGATAGCTTTTCCTACATCTACGTGATTACTCTGCTATTCACAATAAAGTGCCTGGCAGAGGGTTCAATGAACCACCTTCAAGCTGTGTCTCTACTGTTCCACTCTCGAACGGCACACGGGAGAAATGAGCACTTAAATTTTTCTGTGAGAGCCCTGATTTCTCTTATTTTATCATGATGATCATTTCTCCCTATGTGGGTGGGTGCCAACAGAATGTTTTCGCAATTGGAGGAGAAAACTGGTGATTGAAAGTTCATGAGAAGTTCCTGTTGCAACGAAAAAGGCCTTCTTTGTTTTAATGATTGCCACTCCAATTCACATATAATATCTGTGGCACTATCTCCCCTACTTTGTTATAATACAAAACAAGCTGCCCTTCTTTATACTTATTGGATGTAATCTGTCAGTCCCATCTGATGTGGATTCCATAACGCTCGGCAGTACTCCAGAATAGGGCAGACAAGTGTGGTGTAAGCAGTCTCTTTAGTAGACCTGTTGCGTCTTCTAGGTGTTCTGCAAATGAATCGCAGTCTTTGGTTGGCTCTACCCACAACATTATCTATGTGATTGTTCCAATTTGGGGTATTTGTATTGTAATCCCTAAGTATTTAGTTGAATTTACAGCCGTCAGATTTGTGTGACCTATCGCATAATCGAAATTTAGTAGAATTCTTTTAGTACTCATGTGAATAACTTCACACTTTTCTTTATTCAGGGTCAGTTGCCACTTTTCGCACCATACAGATATCTAAATCATTTTTCCATTCATTTTGGTCTTCTGATGACTTGAAATGATGGTAAATGACAGTATCATCTGTAAACAATCTAATACGGCTACTGAGATTGTCTCCTATGTCATTAGTATAGATCAAAAACAATAGAGGGCCTATAACACTTCTTTGGGGAATTCAAGGTGAAGTCTGGCATGTTGTTGCTGTTTGAAGTTGTCTTGGTGGATGATCCCATCCAAGGGGCAGATAACTGCAAGATTTTGTAGAGGAAGAGAAGTCTGGTGGAGTACAAATTGGCTGATGACGCCTATAGGTCAAAGATTAGCCAGGCAAGAGCAAGAGATTGCTGTATTAAAAGTTGATTAACCCTCTTCAGTAAATTGATTCCTTAGGATGGATAGGATGTGTCACTGCTGTGTACGGATGCAGGAGGAGCAGGCCACTGTTCGCCAACAGCTGAACGTGTTGACGGCCACGGTCAGCCGTCTTCAGGCTGCTGCCTTGGAGTGTAGCGGCAGTGGGGAGTCTGGTGCATCGCAAGGTACACCCCAGGTGTTACATGCTTCACCCACTGTCCCTGCTGTCGAGACATCTTTGCGGGTACCAATCGTGGTTGGGCCACCCTCTCCCCAAGGGGAGTGGCAGGTTCAGTGGCATTCGCGGCGCACAAGGCAGAGGGTAAATGTGGAGGCTGTCCATGTGGCATCGCCCGGTCTGCCTGTGAGTGGACATGTGGTGCTCCTTCAGCAAGGTCCGAGCAGGCACACGGGGGGAGGGGTTTATTAGTTATTGGGAGCTCCAACGTTAGGCAGGTGATGGAGCCCCTTAGGAAAATAGCGGAAAGTTCGGGGAAGAAGGCCAGTGTTCACTCTGTCTGCTTGCCGGGGGGTCTCATCCGAGATGTGGAGGAGGGCCTACCAGCGATGATAGAGAGCACTGGGTGCACCCGACTGCAAATTGTTGCTCATGTTGTCACCAATGACTCCTGCCATCTGGATTCAGACGTCATCCTCAGTTCGTACAGATGGTTGGCGGAATTGTTGAAGGCAGAAAGCCTCACTCGCAGGGTGGAATCAGAGCTAACTATTTGTAGTATCGTTCCCAGAACCGATCGTGGTCCTCTGGTTTGGAGACGAGTGGAAGGCTTAAACCAGAGGCTCAGACGATTCTGCGGAGATCTGGGGTGCAAATTTCTCGACCTTCGCTATCGGGTGGAGAAATGTAGGGTCCCCCTGAATAGGTCAGGCATGCACTACACGCCGGAAGCGGCTACAAGGGTAGCAGAGTATGTGTGGATGCACATGGGGGTTTTTTAGGTTAGAGAATTCCCTCCCTAGGCCCGACAAGACGCCTCCTGAGATGCGACAAGGTAGCAGTAGGCAAAATGCAACAGGGAATAACAATATTAATGTGCTAATAGTAAACTACAGGAGCACCTATAGAAAGGTCCCAGAACTGCTCTTATTAATAAACGGTCACAACGCGCATATAGTACTAGGGACAGAATGTTGGCTGAAACCAGATGTAAACAGTAATGAAATCCTAAACTCAGATTGGAATGTATACCGCAGAGACAGACTGGACAGTGAAGGGGGAGGCGTGTTTATAGCGATAAGAAGTGCAATAGTATCGAAGGAAATTGATGGAGATCCGTAATGTGAAATGATTTGGGTGAAGGTCACGGTTAAAGCAGGCTCAGCCATGGTAATTGGATGTCTCTATAGGCCTCCTGGCTCAGCAGCTGTTGTGGCTGAGCACCTGAAGGATAATTTGGAAAATATTTCGAGTATATTTCCCCACCATGTTATAGTTCTGGGTGGAGATTTTAATTTGCCGGATATAGACTGGGAGACTCAAATGTTCATAACGGGTGGCAGGGACAAAGAATCCAGTGAAATATTTTTAAGTGCTTTATCTGAAAACTACCTTGAGCAGTTAAACAGAGAACTGACTCGTGGCAATAACATATTAGACCTTCTGGTGACAAACAGACCAGAACTATTTGAAACAGTTAACGCAGAACAGGAAATCAGTGATCATAAAGCAGTTACGGCATCAATGATTTCAGCCGTAAATAGAAATATTAAAAAAGGTAGGAAGATTTTTCTGTTTAGCAAAAGTGACAAAAAGCAGATTTCAGAGTACCTGACGGCTCAACACAAAAGTTTTGTCTCAAGTACAGATAGTGTTGAGGATCAGTGGAAAAAGTTCAAAACCACCGTACAATATGTGTTAGATGAGTATGTGCCTAGCAAGATCGTAAGAGGTGGAAAAGAGCCACCGTGGTACAACAACCGAGTTAGAAAACTGCTCCGGAAGCAAAGGGAACTTCACAGCAAACATAAACATAACCAAAGCCATGCAGACAAACAAAAATTACGCGAAGCGAAATGTAGTGTGAGGAGGGCTATGCGAGAGGCGTTCAATGAATTCGAAAGTAAAGTTCTATGTACTGACTTGGCAGAAAATCCTCACAAATTTTGGTCTTACGTCAAAGCGGTAGGTGGATCAAAACAAAATGTCCAGACACTGTGTGACCAAAATGGTACTGAAACAGAGGATGACAGACTAAAGGCCAAAATACTAAATGTCTTTTTCCAAAGCTGTTACACAGAGGAAGACTGCACTGCAGTTCCTTCTCTAGATTGTCATACAGATTGTAGGGAAGCAGCCTACTCACGCTGTATAAAATTCTCATCAGTCTCACCAGGCAGTTATTTTTCCTAAGCCAGTAGTTACAGTAATTGGTAAAACAGATCAGAATACTCAGACTGAACATGTGGATGAACCAACAATGGCATCCAAATGTAATTTTGTTCCGAACAAAATTATGCAGGTAAACAACAATGCGGAAAGCAATGCTGTGCCAGTTAACTATAATGGAAATAAAGGAAACAATAGTAGGCCGAGGCAGGAAAACTAGTTCCCGTCTATGAGGACACTGGCACTCACATGGCAGCTATTTTTCCTAAGCCAGTAGTTACAGTAATTGGTAAAACAGATCAGAATACTCAGACTGAACATGTGGATGAGGGGTCGGTAGCATCTAAGGATACAGCAGAAATATTAGATCACTCACAGTATTTGATAGATACCGTGTTACAGATGCTTTCTAAGTGGGAGGAGAAAGAGAAGGCGCAGCAGTGTAATGGTAGGGAAGAGCTACAAAATACTGAATTGTCAGGTGAAGAAGCAGAAGAAATTCATGCTTATATTTATGATGAGGATGATGTGCTCGTATCTAAAGTGCCTGTGCAGGATGTTGATACTGTACTAATAGATTTAGGGCAGGAGGTAAGTGAGAATGTAGAGGATAGCCTGTTAGGGGTCGATGAACCCAGTAGCTGTGACCAGTTGTCACTTGAGAAGGAACCCGACGATAATAATGAAAGTGGCTTAGCTGTAACTAGTGTTATGCCCGGTCTGGTGGCGCAGAATCGCTCAGACTACAGTAATTTGGGTCATGTTCAGCAAACTAAATGTAATGAAGTCGTGCGGTGTTTCGATTTGAAATTAATAGACCGACTGGAAAAGGCAGCTGAAAATGTAATTCAGGAAACCCCTATACACTTTGACCTAAATGTAATGAAGACAGATGTCGATCACTTTAGTTGGAGACAAATACAAAAGGAACTATTGGATGAGTTTGAGGAACTGCCTGTACAACCTAGAATAAGCCACCGTATAATAATAGTGAATATGTTCGGTATCAATGTACGTTGTCTCTTAGACAGTGGAAGTGAGGTGAGTGCGATATCTCAGTCCTTCTTTGATGCATTACCTGGTAAAGACAAGCTTACAGTAATGAGGGTATCAGGACTAAGAATAATTGGTGCTACTGGCAAGGTGTCAAAATCGGTAAAGCAAGAAGCTTTGCTGCCCTTTAACATTAATGGTAATTTAATTTATCATCCATGCTTAATTGTAAATAATCTCAGTATTGAGGTTTTAATTGGCATAGATTTCTTTTCAAAATATCAGAGTGTTGTTGACTTTGAAAGAAGCCAGTTAAAAATGGTCCTGCCGATAACCGGAGTAATTACGGTACCTTTTATTGATAAACATGTCGTAACTAATGCTGAAACTTGGGAGCTGCCTACA
The DNA here is from genome assembly GCF_021461395.2 of Schistocerca americana. Classification (NCBI taxonomy): domain Eukaryota; kingdom Metazoa; phylum Arthropoda; class Insecta; order Orthoptera; family Acrididae; genus Schistocerca; species Schistocerca americana. Next base: position 155,418,916 of record NC_060123.1, read on the forward strand.
CGAGTTCTGGAAAATAGGAGATATTGGGACAAAGGTGTTAATTTTAGTAAAAGTAAGCTAAACACATTAGAAAAGAAGAAGCGTCATGACACAAAAGCTGTACCCACCAGTTTTGAAACAGGTCAGTTAGTCCTTGTCAAAACCAAGGAAAAATCAAAGAAAATAAATGCAGAAACAAAGAAATTCATGTTCATATACCAAGGACCTTTCAGGATCATAGGAAAACCACATGCCAATGCATATAGGCTAGAGTACCCTAAGAGTAAAAAGATATTAGGTCTGAGGAACGTGATCAACCTAAAGAAATTCATAGGTAGTGATTGAATTCTGTAGGGAGGAGGTTGTTCTGTAACATCTACACAGTGTGGCAGCTGTGCAGTCCCAGCTGTGTAAAATCTTCTTTCCATTTCAGGTCTCACTCACTCTTCATCTTTCCTATCCACAAAAATTTTGACCCCTTCTTTCCAGTATGAAAATTTTAATAAACTAATGAATTCTGTAGGGAGGAGGTTGTTCTGTAAACTCTACACAGTGTGGCAGCTGTGCAGTCCCAGCTGTGTGAGATCTTCTTTCCTTTTCAAGTCTCACTAATTCTTCATCTTTCCTATCCACCAAAATTTCGGCTCTTTCTCTCAAATACTAAAATTTTCCATCATGGCTATCAAGCCATGAGTTCTGTAACCATTCTATCCACTGATTAGTGAAGAAAATACCTAATGTGACAAACCTAACAGTGACATAAACAACAGAGAAGTATTATGTAATTAAGATACAATGTATTTGAGTAACAAGTATGTATAGAACCCTGGTAATATTATAAGTACAAAGTTGTTGTTTTATTGGAAATGGTCCACCAACAGTAATTTTTAAAAAGATATACAAATTCATGTACAAGCAGGATCTGAAGTGGCAGTGAAACCTATTGTATGCTGTAGAGCTAACTAATTAATAGTAAAAGAGATTACTTAGTGTTATGAAAAATATGCAGATAAGTTGTAAGAATGAACTCACCTTGTGTAGCAAGGAATGGCAGTGTAATAGAATTGAACAGTGTTTGTAGTTGAGACATGAGGGACACGTCTTTGAAATATTTATAAGGTTGGAGCTGGCCGTTATTTGGTGTAGTGCGTGACAGAACACACCTACACGTATTGAGGTTATGAGTTGGAGGCGTGAATGCAACCATAGGTACCCTTATGTTAGATGAAACAGAGTAGCTCATGGTGACCTATAGGTTTAAGGAATTTAGCATTATGCTCATCCATAATTACTTAATGCACTTTAGTGGTAGGTCGAGAGAGACTACCTGTGGTTTCAGCAGCCGATCGAGTGGAAATGGATTGCCACGTGAGCAAACTGATCAGCTGCAATACACTATAGATATGAAATAAATGTGCTATCCTATGCTTTAAATGTTAATAGAGTGAGTGTTAAATAAGTACAGACACTAGCAACATAATTGAGTAACATAATGGCAGACGTGAAACATTATTTATAGCTCAGCATAAATACACTTTGATGAATTAAGTACATAAATGCAGATGTGGAACTGACACAGCAACAGAAGACCAATAAGTGGATTTAGTAGTCAACTAAACGTAGTGTGTTTTGAACACTCAGAACTGTACTATTACCACAAGTTACTCACATGTACAAAGAAGCTGAGAAGACAACTACTAATCAAATATACTCATACTATCTCTATGAATAAGGTAATCGAAGATGAGTTAGCTAAGTAAATAAAATACAATTGTATCAGGAATGTACCGAGAGTAAAATTGAAAAAGTTCTGTTAACTTTGTTCCAGTAACATATTGAAAGGTAAAATGTATATATCCCCATTTCATTGTGAACCACCCTTAGATATTAAGTGAACAGCGTCTGAGGCACTCTTTTTGTTTGTTCTACAGGACAAACCAGATAATGGCAGCCTGGTAGCTGCATGAAAGCATGGAGTGACTTGGACACAACTCACAGTGACCCCTCCCCTTTCCCCATGTAATTTAGAGTGAACGTGAAGGATGCACTCCATAGCAACTTCCCCTCCTCTACCCTTGTGAATGGAAGTGTAGAACACCAGCCAAAGTGGCTACAACCACATGTGTAATAATGAAATTTTCTTTCAGGTTTAGAAAAGACTGCTAAGATATAATTATCTATTTATGTATCATGAATAACTGTGTTATTTCCTTTGAATTTGTGTATGTAAAAATGTATTTAATGGATTTAAGATTTTCACAGTTTTACTTATTTTTATGTGTTTGTTTGTGTAAGGCAATATGTATGCCAAAGTGTTTCATTGATTTTGCTTAAATTTTGAGTGATAATGTTGCTTAAGAGGCAGTGAACATGCCAGCAATTTAAATAATTGAAGTAGGGAATCAGTTTTCTTTTAATATTTCTATATGTTTACATTTCAATTTTAAATTTTCATAGGGAGTTAAGCTGTACTCTTGCTTCCCTTATTGTAATTACATTTTTTTTCTCGTTCATCTAAAAAAAAAAAAAAAATTAAGTAGAGGGTGATGTAGGGAAGCAGCCTACTGACGCTGTGTAAAATTCTCTTCAGTCTTTCCAATGTGTGCCAGCCTAGTCCACTGACGTCATAAATGTTGCGCAATACTTTAAAAATCAAGTAAATAACCTGAAATGTTTCGAGCATGTCAGGAGTAATACTAAATCAATATGTGTTAAATATCAGTTCAATAACTTTAACCATATTCGAAATTTGGATGTTTTTCTGTAAAAATCATTGGCGCAACAGAAAAGAGCTAGAAACTTAAAAATTTATATTTACATTCCTTTTTCGTAATAATTTAGTAGAAACAGTATTTTGGATCTCACAAATTAAAATTTTAGTTGAAATTCCTAATTTTCTGGTTTTTGTCTTAGAAATTAAGGAAGCAAGATAGATTAAGTAGGCGAATAAATAAAGCTAGGATGTTTAAATTTAAGTAGAAGGGACATCCGCTATAATCATAAAGATGTGAGAAGTTTCAACTGAATAACTATAAAACTATAGCGATAGCGTATCTCCAAAGAGCAATTTCAGAGCTCGTCTACTGTGTGTAGTGTAATTAAATTAATTCTCTCGCCTAAAATATTTGACTTAGCCACGTCAGACTTTTATTATGATTACTTACCTGTGTGCTGATTGCACATTTAAATTGAGAGCTTCATCGGCCATCAGCAAAGGAAGCAATTATTTATTCGATAACTTAAAGTGGTGCATTACTAGCCCAGCTGCTAGTCGGGAGAGCCGATTTGATCAGGCGTTCCCTTAGCCGGCCGCACCACAGCTTTTTATATAAGAACGCTGCATGAGAAAAAAAGGCCCCAGTTCTCTCCAGACGCTGATTAGCGCACCACCTGTGCCGGGAGTCGCATCGCATCGGTATCATTGCTATAAAGAGCCTCAGATGCCATAATAAGTTACTCAGGATACGCATATCCATGAAATCGTTTTCGAGTGAAGTGTTATTTCTGGGATGACTTTAATGATCTATCTTCAGCTTACGTATGTCGTATTTTCACGTGCCGCCACGGGATAGACATTCTACCACTATTTAGCATGGCGTTTGATGAACATTATCATCAAATTATGGCGAGCATTCACTTAAACCTTTAATTTGAACAGTTATAGTTGCATCAGCGCATTAGACTCTGAACTGCTCTGGCAGTTGGATTGTGTGGATTCATTTTTGGTCTGTGACTTTCAGAATATAGTGAACATTTTAGAGAGAATCGTTTTTGATTATGAATCCCAGACAATCTCCTAATTCCTCAGAGCTATAAGCTGTAGCTATAAGTGTATTTCTCAGATGAAGTGGGCACTAGGAATTCTAATTACAGGCTTCACGTTTTGCTAATCACTTTCTGGTTGCCAATATTGTAGTTAGAGAGCCAGTGTTGAGAATGGCAAACAACAGCATTAAATAAATAATAAGAAACATTTTATAACAACAATAGATTCCACCCGCCGCCCCACATATGGTGCTAATCAGCCGGAAATGCATCTTTTCTACATTACATAATACAAAACAGTTTAACAACAATTATTCCACCAGCTGCCCCACAAGATGACAAAATGGTAGAAATCGAAATAGACGACAGAGGGATAGAGAAACAATTAAAATCGCTCAAAAGAGGAAAGGCCGCTGGACCTGATGGGATACCAGTTTGATTTTACACAGAGTACGTGAAGGAACTTGCCCCCCTTCTTGCAGCGGTGTACCGTAGGTCTCTAGAAGATTGTAGTGTTCCAAAGGATTGAAAAAGGGCACAGGTCATCCCCGTTTTCAAGAAGGGATGTCGAACAGATGTGCAAAACTATAGACCTATATCTCTAACGTCGATCAGTTGTAGAATTTTGGAACACATATTATGTTTGAGTATAATGACTTTTCTGGAGACTAGAAATCTACTCCTTAGGAATCAGCATGGGTTTCGAAAAAGATGGTCATGTGAAACCCAGCTCATGCTATTCATCCACGAGACTCAGAGGGCCATAGACACGGGTTCACAGGTAGATGCCGTGTTTCTTGACTTTCGCAAGGCATTCGATACAGTTCCCCACAGTCATTTAATGAACAAAGTAAGAGCATATGGACTATCAGACCAATTGTGTGATTGGATTGAGGAGTTCCTAGATAACAGAATGCAGCATGTCATTCTCAATGGAGAGAAGTCTTCCGAAGTAAGAGTGATTTCAGGTGTGCCGCAGGGGAGTGTCATAGGACCGTTGCTATTCACAATATACATAAATTGTATGGTGGATGACATTGGAAGTTCACTGAGGCTTTTTGCAGATGATGCTGTGGTGTATCGAGAGGTTGTATCAATGGAAAATTGTACTGAAATGCAGGAGGATCTGCAGCGAATTGACACATGGTGCAGGGAATGGCAATTGAATCTCAATGTAGACTAGTGTAATGTGCTGCGAATACATAGAAAGATAGATCCCTTATCATTTAGCTACAAAATAGCAGGTCAGCAACTGGAAGCAGCTAATTCCATAAATTATCTAGGAGTATGCATTAGGAGTGATTTAAAATGGAATGATCATATAAAGTTGATCGTCGGTAAAGCAGATGCCAGACTGAGATTCATTGGAAGAATCCTAAGGAAATGCAGTCCGAAAACAAAGGAAGTAGGGTACAGTATGCTTGTTCGCCCACTGCTTGAATACTGCTCAGTAGTATGGGATCCATACCAGATACAGTTGATAGAAGAGATAAAGAAGATCCAACGGAGAGCAGGGCACTTCGTTACAGGATCATTTAGTAATCGCGAAAGCGTTACGGAGATGATAGATAAACTCCAGTGGAAGACTCTGCAGGAGAGACGCTCAGTAGCTCGGTACGGGCTTTTGTTAAAGTTTCAAGAACATACCTTCACCGAAGAGTCAAGCAGTATATTGCTCCCTCCTACGTATATCTCGTGAAGAGACCATGAAGATAAAATCAGAGAGATTAGAGCCCACACAGAAGCATACCGACAGTCCTTCTTTTCACGAACAATATGAGACTGGAATAGAAAGGAGAACCGATAGAGGTACTCAGGGTACCCTCCGCCACACACCGTCAGGTGGCTTGCGGAGTATGGATGTAGATGTAGATGTATTTGAACCTGTAAAACAGCCTGGTGTAGAGTAGGATTATGTCCAGAAACAGGGACATCCAGTGTTAGACCTTTTGGAGTAACTCCAAGGGACAAGCAGGTTTCAAGAAACAGAATCTGGGACCTTAGTTTTGGTAGTCCAAAAACATGTTTTCAGAAAGAACAGATGTAATATGTGATGGATTCATCACGACGAGAGAGGATAGTCTGGAGTATTAGAAATCATGAGAATGGCAAAAAAGATAACCAGAGGGTGGATAAAAGATAGAAAACTAGAGGAAAAGCAAGGGAAAAATTAAGAAAAAATAAAAAAAAATCATACAAAAAGCATGAGAACAGACAATTGTTAACAAGATGTAATGAGTGGGAGAGACTCTCACACCAGAAAAGTGGTCTATATCAATGAAAAAAGTAGACTGGGAAAGAAAAAAAGTCAAAAGTTGTGAGAAGAGACAAAATTTTAAAAACTGGGTAAAAAGAAAGAGAAAGTCATAGGAGAAAATATAAACTACTTAGCTTTGCAATTGAAGTAATATAGGAGACGGCAGAAAAAGTCGATCAGAGTCGTTTGACAAAAACAAACACCCAAAACCTGAACTAATAACATATAAAAAAGGTAGGTGGAGAATGGAAAAGAAAATAGCTGTCAAATTTGCAGATAAAGCAGCGAAAGACAATCCAGAGAAAGCTCTGTGTTGTAGTCAATTGTAAGTTATTATAGGCAAACTCATAAATAGCAGCAGAATTGTTATATGCAAATAAAATGGACCCATCTACATGCACGGAAGTCATTACTGTAATGTAGGGGCAAAGTGTTGATTAATCTAGGTGATACAGCTAAAAAAATGAACAGATTGGCACGTAAGGTAGAAAACAGATGACAGTTTGTACAAGACAGACCACAACAAAGACTGACAAGAAGGAATGATGGCCAAATTGTCTAATATAACAAAGAAAACAATCAGTTTTTAATGGTATAATCTAATAGGATAGATAAAAAGTCTACGCACCAAGTGGTAACAGAACACTCACATTAAAAAAGGCAGTAATTATGCAATCTTTCTGTGCCTGTGGCTCCTTCTTCAGGCAGAAGGGTTGAAGCATAAGGAAGAGGGGTGAAGAAAAAGCACTAGGGAGGTCTAGGAAAAGGAGGAAATTTTGGAAAAGTCACCCAGAACTGCAGGTCAGGGAAGACTTATCGGATGGGAAGCAAATACTGATTGTTGGGGTCTGCACCAGATGAGGTTTGGAAAAATGGTTCAAATGGCTCTAAGCACTGTGGGACTTAACTTCTGAGGTCATCAGTCCCCTAGAACTTAGAACTACTTAAACCTACTTAACCTAAGGGCATTACACACATCCATGCCCACAGCAGGATTCGAACCTGCGACCGTAACGGTCGTGCGGTTCCAGACTGTAGCACCTAGAACCACTCATCCACCCTGACCAGCGAGGTTTGAAAACCTGAGAGCTTGAAGATGGAAGACAGGGTAATATGCAAGAGAGAGAGATTACTGTCAAAACGTAGTGTACGTATTAATAAGATATCCTGGTCTGGAATGTATTAATCAGCTACTACTTCAACAGGACCATGACTTCCTGAAATCATGTCCCGAAATGAGATCCATTCTGTCTGAGATTTTGCCCACCATACCTAGAATAGCTTTCCACCGCCCTCCCTATCTCCGCAATATTCTTGTCAGACCCTATTCTCATGTTGTTCCCATCTCCCTACTCTATTGCTCCTACCCCTGTGACCATCCCCACTGCAAGACTTCCCCTTTGGACCCTCCTACCATGACCTATACCAGTCCTGTAACTGGAAAAACATATGCTATCAAAGGGAGAGCCACATGTGAAACAACACATGTCATATGCAAGCTGTTATGTAAATGCTGCTTGACCTTTCACATCAGCAAGACTACCACCAAATTATCAGTTAGGATGAATGGGCATATGCAGAGGGTGTATACTGGCAACACACAATAACCTGTTGCAGAGCACACTCTACAGCATGACAATCATGATATCAGTGTCCGTTTCACCACACGTGCCATCCGGATTCTACCCCAAGATACCAGTTTCTTAGAACTCCACAGGTGGGAATTAGTGCTACAATTGGCTCTCACAACCCACCTGGCTCTAATTTATGTTAATTTCTTCCATCTCAGTATTTCTTCAAATAAGTACTCTTTCTTCACTCTGTTTTAGTTTCCTACAACTTTCATTTTCTTACCTGTCTATTTTTTGCTAGTCCCCTCCCACCTCTGTGACATACAATGCACTTAGAGTTTTACGAAAGTTCAAGATGACCCTCATTCAGGACACTCTTTGATATTTACCAATGACATTCATGTCAGTAATGTCAGTTAAGTTGTGTGTGCCTGTCAAAGTCTGACTGTTCAAGAGATTGCACAAGAATGTAACATTTCACTTGCATCATGTCATGAAATCCTAACACAGCATCTTGGAATGCATTATGTTGCCACCAAGTATGTCACATGGCTCATGAGCCACAACCAGAAAGATCTTCACCTTACTGCCTGTGAAGACCTTTTGGATCACCCAAGTGAGAACAAGATGTTCCTTAAGAGAATCATAACTGGTTATGAGAGGTGGGTCTATGGTTATGGTGTTGAGACCAAGGTTCAGTCTTCACAATGGGTCAGGAAAGGTTCTCCGAGACCACAAAAAGCTCATCAGGTAAAATTTCAAAGCCATGCTGATTGTTTTCTTTATTTTTGAAGGATTAGTTCATCATGAATTCACGCCACAGGGGCAAACTTTTAATCAATGTTATTATCGGGGCATATTGAATTGGCTGTGAGAAAATGTGAGAAGGAAATGGGCTAAAATGTCATGAGACGGTTTGTTGCTCTTGCATCACGTTGAAAGGATGAAGACTAACAATAATATATTGGTAAAAGAAAATTTTCAGATAGCACTTCACGTAATCCAGCAAAAGGTGTACCAAGACTGCTTTCAGAAGTGGAAACAGTGTTGGGAGCAATGTATCAATTGTGGAGGAGAGTATTTCGAAGGAGACCATGCACAATAAGTAAAAGGTAACTATAGAAAAATTTACTGGAAAAAGTTCTGGATTCTTTTGAACAGACCTCTCATTATTATCCAGTAAAAAGTGCATCTTTAACTAGGAAATTCAGGAAAAACACAGGATTTGTTTTTCCTTGTCTGTAATCCTGAAGTACTAATATGAACAAAGTAAGGGAAGGAAGTTATGATCTAATTCAGAAATATGGCATGCTGATGTAGAAAAGGTGTTAATTTGTAATGTGAATGAAAATTTTTCACATATCCAGTAATAGTAATCGTCCAGTTACTTTCTTAAATGCTTCACTAATGGTGAATTTTTGTCTGTCAGAAATTGTTTCGACTCTACTCTTAAATGGTACTGTGGGAAATGTGGTACTAACAGTGTGACAGCAGAATAATGACACAGCATTTAGGTAGGATTTTCACATTATTTAGTAGTAAGCACATATACATAACACATGTAAGCATTATGAGTGTACAAAGCGTTCTTTTCCTTTGACTTCTTGTACTTATTGTAGTAAACCTTTTTATTTTCAGCTGGAGGGGTATTCCACTGACTGGCTAACTGCCTTGTAAGTTCTTGATGAGATTTGTCTGCTTCTCATTTTTGTTCATGTTCTAAGTGTTTCATAACAATTGGCCACTGTTCTTGACAAAATAGCAATAAAGGATTTTTCAGGCCTTTTTGGAGCATTTGGGTCAGCATGCTTAGTCTCATTACGTTTTCTTTTTCAACTGTTCCAAGATAAACAACTTATCTTCTCACTTGCTGTATTTCCTCTCCTTGCCTCCCAGGCCAGCAATCTTCCTTTTCTCCAGTCAGAGATGTATGCCACCACAGAGCCCCCCCCCCCCTTTCCCCATAGTGTGGAGCACCTGAGGAGAGGCTGCAGAGGGGCTTTGTCTGTCAAAAGTAATGTAGATGGCTGTGTGACAGTGGATGTGATGGTAGACATGTCATAGTCAGCAAAGTGGGCCAGATGGGCACAGGGCAAGCCCAAAGTGCAACATCAGTGCAACTAACAGGATGCTGCCAGCAGCGTTAGCAGATAAGGACTTAGTCATAGCAACATTTCTAATTGCTGCTAGCTTGCCAGCAGTATTTGAAGAGGGAGGCATGTTGGCAGCATTGCCATGATGCATTGTTGCGTCCACAGGTGGTGGTGTGGAGCCTGCAACAGTGTAAGTCAGGGCAGTGGCAGTGACTGGACCGTCTGCTGAAAAATGAGGGGTGAGTCCTGCCATGTCAACTTCTGGTGGGGCAGGAGAGGTGGGCATGAATCTGCATGTGGTGGTGCTTGCACCTGATCGGATATCCATGTAGGTTGCCGTAATCATGAGGTCGGTGTCACGTAACGTGATGGATGTGTCATCAGGTAGGAAATTGTGAAAATTCAAACGCACATGGAAATTGACTAATGGCTGTTATGGCAGCTCCATTAAATTCCACAATGGTTTAAGCTGGTTCACTGATGTTGTTGTTTATTTTCCAGCAATTTTGATATCAAAACTGTTTTTATCTCATTACAGCACTGTAAATGTCAGTTGTAAGGCAGGGTTCACTGCTTCTTCTCAGAGCATCACATGAAAACATGTTGCCAGGTCTTCATGAATAAAAATTCATTGCATTGTGATGTAACAGGGGGGGGGGGGGGGAGGGGGCACAGATGTTTTGTGTGCACACAGGTGCAACTGTTGACAAAAGTTTTTGTTACAGTCTCAGTTTCTGCTGATATGGGCCATTCATAGTGTCACGCGAGGTATCATTGACGGAATATAATGGTAACCACACAGATCAAGGAATGACCCTATGATGTCAGTGTGGATGTGTTGGAACCATCCCTATGGAATTGAGAATTTACCAAAGGGGGACTGGGCGTGGTGTCAGCTTTTGTCTGCTACCATGGAATACAAGTCCTGGTCCATGAAGCACAATCCTTTTTAATGTTAGGCCAGACAAACCATACTGTGATGAGGTGTATGGTAGGGCACGTGCCTGGATGTGCAGGGTTATGTACAAGATCAAAAATTGTCCTGCAATACAGCTCTGAGATGACTTGTCAGACCTGTCCATTTAAAACATCACAACAATCCTATTTGGTAGCACTGGGTAGCATGTGTTGTTGCAGTTGGAGTCTGGTGTCTGGTTTGTTAAACAAGGTGCCGAGATCAGCATGTGTTGCTTGTGCATCTGTGATCCTATCAAAGTCTGTCTAGGTGGAGGTAGCTGCAATATCGGAAAGATAGGCCACCATGGTGTTATTGGTAACTTTGATGTATTGAATTTCAGTAGCAAACTGTGCTATGAAATCTAGGTGCCAAAATCTCCTGGGTGCAGAATCCACTGACAAGTTGCGGAATGCATCTGCTAATGGGTGATGGACTGTATATATGGTAAGAGGCCTCCCCTCAACATCATTTTGAAAGTGATGAACTAATTCATATGTGGCTAGTAGTCTTCAATCAAATGTGGACCATTTTTTCTGAGTGTTGGTAAGCAAATGTGAGAAAAACCTGAGCAGCTAAATGACTCCACCCATCTCTTGTTGTAAACCAGCGCTGATTTCATAGCTGCTATCATTGTGCATGATAATTAGATGTACATTAGGAGCTGGATGGATGAGGGTGCAGCAGATAACAGGTGTTCTTTCATTTTATCAAAGGTGTGCTGTGTCCAACTGAGGTGTCATTTCCCAGATGTACTGTTGCAGCAAGATGCCTGTGTGAATGTTAGTAAAGTCTCAGTGGCATGTGGCAATTGGTTAGTGTAGAAATTTATGACACCCAAAAAATTACGCAACTCTCGGTAGTTGTTAGGAGGTGGGAGAAGGCGCATCTCTTCAGTTTTCTCAGGTGTAGGACACACCCCAAATGTGTCAACATGGTGACCAACAAAGGTCACTTGGGGTTGCCGAAGTTGGCACCTGTCATTGTTCATCATAACCCTGTGAGAGGCCAGATCATCAAGGATGATACACTGGTAGTCGTCGTGGTCTTGTTCATTTTGTCAAAAGATTATGGTGTCATCTGGGTAGGCGTAACAAAAAGACAAACTGAACAGTATCCTGTCAATAAATCTTTTCCGGTTTTTGCCACAATTTTAATCCTGTATGGCATGTAGAGGTACTCAAAGAGACTGAATGGCGTGATTATTGCAGTTTTTTGGATGTCTTTGGCTGCCATCAGAATTTGCAGGTTGCAGTTGCAATTGACAACACTGAAAAGTTTTGCCCCAGCCAAGATGTGTGAGTCCAAGAGGTGGGGAGCGATGTGATTCTCCATCACTGTTAACATCACACGGCATTGTCTTGGGAGCACACGCAAGTGGGGATTGTGATGTTTCACTAACCTTAGAAGTGTTGATAATAGCAGCACCATGGTATTGATCAGTGCCTAGATGATGAGTGTCGTCGAGATGCTGTCGAGCTGCATTTAGTGACATGGTAGCATCCACGATATGTCTCTATAGTTGTTCATTGTTGACATGTGTGACATCATTTTTATGATGTAATGATAACTATTTGGCTGACTGTAAGCATAGCTGGTTGAAAAATGCTTAATTTTGTTGCTTCAGATCGAGTGATATGTCTCAAGCATCGGCAGGATGACCCAGTATGCTAGGAGATGATGTATCGCTGACCACAGCACAGATCAGCTGCTGGCCATCTTGTCTTAATCTTGTGTGAAAGTATCATTGTTGTGCATTGGGCATGGAAGTAGGTAATGGCCTTTGTGTGCTTTTTGTTTATAGACAGAATCAGGGCAGTGACTAGCTGGGAGGAGGGGGGGGGGGGTCGTGACACTCTCGGCTGTCGCAGTAGGCAATTTTTGTATGCCAGAGGCCTGAAAGGCACTTAAGGGTGGTAGAAACTGATTGCACAGCCCAGTTTGTGTCAATCCAGCTGTCATCAGGCAGTCTGTGCCACTGCGGAATGTTGGGGCAGCTTGGTCGCTATCATGCAAAATTGGTTTCAGTGCAGGCATACTGGGTGTGGACTTCAGCATAGAACTGTTGATAGAATTTATTGTTGTGATAGTGCCTGCATTCTGTCAGTAAGACAAAATTGAAACTCCAGAGGTGCCTCCTCATGCGCTGGCATCACTGCCTTGATATTCTCTGGCAGTTTTAGGAGCCAAAGTGTCCATAGCAAGTGATCAGGCAGTAGCATTGGATCAATTAGAACTTGCAGGTGGCACTAGAGTGAAAAAGGTGTACTGTTGCCCAAAGCAGGCTTGTTGATGACGAGATGTTAAGTGCTGCAAAGGCGTGTCTGGTAGTCATTGTAGCAGTAGAGACTTCAGGCAGTTTTGTATTTGTGAGACATCCAAAAGCAAGTCACTAATAAGGTCTGCACTGACTCTGAGGTGCTTAAGAAGAGTGGTGAACTAGTCATCCTCAGTGATACCACTGGCTGACATCAGATTCTTGCAGAGGGCAAACCACATCACAGGAGAATCTGGGTGGAACAACAGATGTTTCAGAGGAAGTGGATGGTATGATGGACGTCAGTGGTTTGATCATAAGGGACCATCATGAGGTGGGCATGGCTTGGTGCAGAAGATGTGGGAGTGTCGGTGTGTGAGACGGGCAGTTGTGTAAGATGGGAAGGGAAACGTGGCTCAGCATAGGGCGGCACATGGTGAGGTGGGTCATGTCATGCCACAGGTGGTGTTGGCATCACACGGCAATGTGTGTAGAACTCAGGCGGCTATTTGAAGAATGGCCATGGATGCGGGCGAAGTTCCAAGGCTGATGCAGTAAGTATGACTTTCCAAATGTCACATGTCTGGTACGGCAGAAATGCATGGGAGAGTGCACATGAGGTCCTGGCACTGTAAAGGAGAAAGGCATAGTCGATTTATAATGCAGCAGCATTGTCTGTCTGGCAGAGTTCGTGCGGACATGAAGTTGTACGTGGCACAGCTGATGTGGGTGTGATGTCACTCAACGCAGGAGGCAGTGGCATTGGTCCTTGCTGAGGCAAGGTGATGAAAAACACATTCTCAGAGTCCATAGCTGGTTTTGGTGCTGAGTGCAGATGATGAAAATGTGGAGCATGGTGCTGGGCCAGAGGTGAGTCAATTGTGATGCCCAGCACAATTGGCTTATGAGTGACATCATAGTCTGCCTTGTGGAACTCCCATTAGTCACAATAGTTGGAACAAGATATGGAAAATTGGGAGGCACAGGTACTGAAAGGTGATTAAACCTTGACCTCTTGGCCTGTTAGCAGATGGATGATGGAACAGAACAATGGAATGGTATGACATGGGCCACTGTTGTTCAACCATAATGGCACTGTGGGAGATGTTCGTATGGTTCAGATCATTAATGCAAGTGTCATAATGCTCACAATCACTAACACTGGAACATGCAATGTTTTGTCCTGTGTGAAAATCGAAGACACTTAGATTAATGTTTGTTATGGAGGCAGGTGGCCATTGTTTATTGTGGCTCTCTGCTGCACTTCTTTCTGAAATGCCAAGAATAGGTTAACTTGGTGTCAAATCTGGAATGTTTATCATGAAGTCAGTCACTAAATTTGACACTCATTGTGGCACAGTCCACTGCTTGGCATAGAAAACAATGTGAGGTTGGTCCGAGGATGTACCAAACAGAGAAGGCATTGTCGCAGTGTTGTTCGGCACTGTAGTATCATCAAAGCCTTGATGGATATTTAGTGATTTCACACATGGGACATTCAAGGAATTCACGAGCATTTGAGATATGTTGTCGACATTGTCTAAGAATGGTGAAGTTGTACCATTTGTAACAGCAGCATTCTCGATGCTGTAACCAGCTTAGCAGATTTTCAACTTAACAGCAAAATTGTTGCACGACGCGGAAATTAAGGATTTTCACTGTGGGCAATGGGATACCAGCAGTGTGACAGCAAGACAGTGACACAGCATTGAGATACAATTTCTACATTATTTATCAGTGAGTACATATACATAATATGTGTAAGCATTACAAGTGTACAGAGCAATCTTCTTCTTTGGCTTCTTGTACATTTGTAGTAAACCGTTTTATTTTCAGCTGGAAGGCTGTTCCACCAACTGGTTGACTCCCTTGTAAGTTCTTGATGAGATGGTTCTGCTTCTCCTTTTTGTTCATGTCCTAAGCGTTCCATAACAATTGGTCGCTGTTCTTGACAAAACTGTAATAAATGGTCTGCAGGCATTTTTGGAGCATTTGGGTCAGTATGTTTAGTTCCTTCATGTTTTCCTGTTGAACTATTCCCAGATTCATAACTTATCTTCTCACTTGCTGCACTTCTTCTCCTTGCCTCCTGGGCCAGCAATCTTCTTTTTCTCCAGTGAGAGATGTTATACTGCCACAGAACTTATAACAATATTAAAAGCTAATTGTTAATAATTATTCAATTAACTGGCATTGAATCATTAAACCACATACTTGCACACAAAATTAAGTTAACAATGTAATTCAAGCATTGTTACACTTTCCCATTCACAAAATCAATCGATCGTAAATATTATGCAACATCGCATATTGCCATTGACCATATTTTTGATTTTGCTTGTTGAATTACTTATACTTCACTGTCCATACATACTTTATTATTCCATAAACACAATCCACTTAAGTCTCATGACAACTGATCCCTAACTAAACTTCATCATCATGATCCTCAAATATTTTAAGAAGTGCAATAAAAAAATCCAAAACTATGTACATAACATCTGAAATTAATAACTCAAACAACAAATCAAAAACCATCTGGCACGTTATAAAAAGGGACAGTGGTAAAAATGTAGAGTACATGACTGACATAGATTCAATTCAGGATGTAAATGTTGTAAAAAATACTGAGGAAGTTGCTAATATCTTCAATAAATATTTTTTACAGCTGCAGATAAAATTGGTTGTGAAGGCTCAGTGGATGATGCAATAGCTCTTCTGCATAAAGCTAACAATGCTTGAGTTTTCCAGATGCAGATAACCCCCATAACGATTAGTGAGATCAATAAGACAATCAGAGAGATGAATTCAAAAAGTCTCATGGGGTTGATAATATTTCAACTAAGATACTCAAGCACTGTCATGGCTATATAAATGCAGTCTTGCGTCACATTTTTAATGCATCCCTAAAACAAGGTATTGTTCAACTTCGATTAAAATAAGCCTGTGTGAAACCACTTTTCAAGAAAGGTAAAAAAACTGATTAACAAATTACCACTAAATATCCCTGCTAATAAATTTTTCAAAGGTCCTCGAGAAACTGGTAGACAGGAGAATTGTTAATCACCTGAACAGCCATAACATTCGCAGTCCATGGCAGTTTGGTTTCCGGCAAGGCATATCAATTGATAATGCTATTTTTTCTTCCACCAATCAAATTCTCGAATCCCTTAACAGAAAATTGGCACCAATTGGAATCCTATGTGACCTATCCAAAGCTAAGACTGTGTCAACCATGAAATTCAGCTAAATAAAGCAGACTACTATGGGTTAAGTGGAATAATGGAAACATGGATTAAATCCTACCTTACAGACAGGAAACAAAAGGTAATAATTACTGACAGTAGTGGAATCCCAGCTTTATCCAAATGGGGCATAGTCAACACTGGTGTGCCTCAAGGCTTGGTACTGGGACCCTTACTGTTTCTTATATTTATAAATGATGTCCCACACTGCACCACATCAGTGAGCAAGTTCACCCTATTCACTGATGATACTTCTTTTCTAGTTGACAAATCAACAGGGAACAACCAGGAAATATCTGCGAACAATGCACTTGATGAAATTCTGAAATGGTTTAACTGTAATGGACTCCCTCTAAATATAAAAAAACTCATTATGTACAGTTTCACAAAGCACATGAAGAAATGGGGGATTAAATATAGAATGTAATGGACAATAAATAAAGCAAGTTGACCTAGCTAAGTTCCTGGTTGTGTACATAGACTGCAAACTAAATTGGTCCAACCTATCCTAGATCTAGAAAAAAGTGTACATTCTGCAACATTTGCCTTATGCGTAATTGCATCAACCACACATGAGGAGGCCATAAGAGCTGCTTATTTTGGATATTTCCATGCACTTTTGGCTTACGGAGTCATCTTTTGAGGCAATTGAGACTGTGGCTGTGTGCTGATATGATGCTACTGTCAGAAAGAAGCTATTAACAAACTGGAAAAGTGGCCCCAGGAAAATGACCTTGTCATAGACAGGGACAAGATGAAACCAATGAAATTCAAGAAAGGAGGAACCATGGCAAAAAATGACAGATTCACATGTGGGCGACAAGAACTGGTATTATTCAAAGCTAAAAACATCTAGCAGTTGGATGTGAAAAGTCATACATTTTCCAAGTATATTGGAGACAGAGTACTAAGAGCAATGAAGGCAGCATTTGAGATTAAGAAACTGAATCAGCTAGCAAAGAGAACAGGTCTGAGACTGTCCAATATAAAGGTTGCAGCCACTGCATCATATGGTATTCAGCTTATGTGGATACAGCTCACATACTCAAAGCTCCAACAAGTACAACCAACCTACCTGAAAAGAATGTTGTGTGTCAAAATAGAATCAAAACAGAATATCCTTCTTAACTGAAGATCTGTTGGCAGCTAATAGCCTGGTACCGACCCCACAAAGCAACATACTCCTGAAAGACAGACAGAAAAAAGCAAGAGACACAGATCACGGGGTCCTCAGCATCCCAGCAGTGACAATGAATGGAAGGAAGCCAACTCCCAGTTGTACCAACTGTACATGAGGCTGGTGACCCACAGATAAAATATGCTCAACCTAGGGATATCCCAGCACCATCATAGTGATCCAAATGTGGACAATAATCAGTGACTGTGAAGACAGAACATTATCTTTTATGTATATGGTATTAACATTATGAGAGAAGGAAAGTTGCTACTCACCATATAGTGAAGATGCTGAGTCGCGATAGGCACAATAAAAAGATTCACACAATCAAGGCTTTTGGCCATTAAGGCCTTTGTCAGCAGTAAACACACATGCACACACACACACACACACACTCACATAAACACAACATGCACACACGCCTGCAGTCTCAGAGAGCTGAAACCACACTGCAGTGTGGTTTCAGCTCTCTGAGACTTCAGGCATGTGTGCAAGTTGTGTTTATGTGAGTGTGTGTGTGTGTGTATGCATGTGTGTGTGTGTGTGTCTACTGCTGACAAAGGCCTTAATGGCCAAAAGCTTTGATTGTCTAAATCTTTTTATTGTGCCTATCGCGACTCAGCATCTCCGCTGTATGGTGAGCAGCAACTTTCCTTCTCTCATATTGTTACATTCCATCCTGGATTTTTCCATTGTGTACACATTGTGTACACATTGTGTTTAATAAAATAGTTATAAATTAATGTAGGAAAAGACAGTTTGCTACTTACTATAATACACATTAAGTTGCACACAGGCACAACTAAAATATACTTAAATAAAGCTTTTGGCCACAGCTTTCATCAGCAAAAGAGAAACACAAACCATTCATATACACAAGTAAGCACATCTTGTGTACACATGACCTCCAACTCCATCATCTCAGGTCAGAATGCAACTATCACCCGGTATGCAAGCAGCAGTCTGGAGGGGGTGGGGAAGGGGAAGGGATAGTAGTGTATGGGTGAGGAAAGAGTTGAATGCTGTCTGGTGGTGTGTGTAGGGACTAGAATCCTAGCAAGTGCAGTGTCAGGAGGTTTTGGGGCAGGCAGATGAGGAAAATTAGTGAAAAAGGAGAAGAGCAGGGAAAGGTGGGCAAGTGTGTTGACCAGAGAAGCTGGTGGTGGAGGGAAGGATTCATATGACATGGGTAGTGAAGCAGCCATTGAAATCAAGCATGTTATGTTCAGCTGCATGTTGTGCCACTGGGTGGTCTACTTTGCTCGTGGCCACAGTTTGGTAGTGGTAATTCATCCTGGTGGACAGCTGCTTGATATTTCTACCAATATAAAAAGTTGCGCAATGACTGCAGCACAGCTGGTAAATGGCCTTGCCCTGATGTAGGATAAACCTGTGACAGGATTGGAATAGGAAGTGCTGGGTGGGTGGAGTGGGCAGGTTTTGTACCTAGGTCTTCCACAGGGATATGATCCTTGTGGCAAGGTATTGGTATTGTGAATGACATAGGGATGGACTAGGACATTGTGGGGTTTGGTGGGCAATGGAATACCACTTTATGAGGGGTGAGAACTGTCTCGGATAGGATGTCCCTCATATCAGGGCACAATGATCGTTAATCAAAGCCCTGGTGAAGGATGTGGTTCATTTGTTCCAATCTGAGGTAATACTGGGTAATGAAGGGGACACTACTTTGTGGCTGGTTTTTGGGTGTGGTGGTAGGATTGGAGGTGTGAGGGGAAACAGCACGGGAAATGTGTTTTGTGGACTAGGTCTGGGGGTAGTACCTGTCTGCGAAGGTTATGGTGAGACCCTCACCAAATAGAGCAAGGGAGTTCTTGTCATAGCAGATGTGCTGTCCCTGGGTGGCCAGGCTCTATGGGAAGGATTTTGTGGTGTCAAAGGGATAATAGCTGTCAAAATGGAGGTACTGTTGGTAGTTGGTGGGTTTAATGTTTATTTTCCACCCTCTGCCAATGCACCCACCCATCTTTCCCCAACCCTCTTCTTTTTGCTCCTGTTTTTCTCCACCTCCCTACCTCAAATCCAGATGATGCTGTGCCTGTTGGCTTTTTAGTCCCTGCACATTCCTACAGCCAGTATTCACCTCTCTCCCCACTCATACACTACTATCCCTTCCTTTTCTCCACCCCCTGCAGATTTCTGCTTGCATCCCACTTGATAGTTGCATTCCAGCCCAAGATGCTGGAGTTGGTGGTCATGTGTGCACAAGGTGTGCTTGCTTGTGTGTATGGCCAGTGCGGTTCTCTTTTGCTGATGAAGGCTATGGCAAAAAGCTTTATGTGTCTTTTAATTGTGCCTGTCTGCATGTTAATTTATGTTCTTTACGGTAAGTAGCAATTCGCCTTTTCCTACATTGCTGATATTCCTAACTGGAGTTTTCATTGTTTAATAAATAAATGTCATTGGCATAAATAGTTAATTTAGTAAACAAGTCTTTCCCTAAAACGAAGTCCAAAGCATGTACGGAAAGGCCCCACACAATTCTGATAACATCTATCCCCATAAAAGAAAGCCTTACATTTCCTAGAACTATGATTAGGTGGAGTTATGTGAAGTCCAGAAAGGAGATCCAAGTTCATATAATATTTTCTGGCTGTACAGTTTCTCTGTAAAAATTTATTAAAGTGTCTAGAATCAAGAACAAGTCTTTCTCCCTTATTTTTCCTCAAGACCAGAAGGGGATTGTTGTATTCATTATCACATATCTCTCTTATCCAAATACTAATTTTTGTGATCTGTCAAAGGCATTTGACTGTGTAAATCACAATATCCTTTTAAGTAAACTAGAATATTATAGTGTAACAGGAAATGCTGCAAAATGGTTCAAATCTTATATCTCTGGCAGGAAACAAAGGGTGTTATTAGGAAAGAGACATGTATCAAGCTATCAGGCATCATCCAACTGGGAACTAATTACATGTGGGGTCCCACAAGGTTCCATTTTGGGGCCCTTACTTTTTCTTGTGTATATCAATGACCTTTCATCAGTAACATTACCAGATGCCAAGTTTGTTTTGTTTGCTGATGATACAAACATTGCAATAAATAGCAAATCAAGTGTAGTCTTAGAAAGATCAGCCAATAAAATATTTGTAGACATTAATCACTGGTTCCTAGCCAATTCTTTGTCACTAAACTTTGAAAAAACACACTACATGCAGTTCAGAACTTGTAAGGGGTGTCCCAAGAGTATATGTCTAACATATGATGACAAGAAGATAGAAGAAGTGGACGGTGTTAAATTCTTGGGATTACAGCTTGATAATAAATTCAACTGGGAGGAGCACACCACAGAACTGCTGAAGCGTCTTAACAAATCTCTGTTTGCAATGCGAATTTTGTCAGACATAGGGGATATAAAAATGAAAAAGCTGGCATACTATGCTTACTTTCATTCCATAATGTCATATGGGATTATTTTCTGGGGTAATTCATCAAGCCAAGCTAAAGTTTTCCGGGCACAAAAACGTGCAGTAAGAATTATATGTGGTGTGAACTCAAGAACATCCTGCAGAAGCCTGTTTAGGGAACTAGGGATACTAACTACAGCTTCCCAATATATTTATTCCTTAATGAAATTTGTCATTAAAAATATATCACTTTTTCAAACCAACAGCTCAATTCATGGAATCAATACTAGAAATAAGAATAATCTTCACAAGGATTTAAAGTCACTTAGTCTTGTACAAAAAGGTGTGCATTATTCAGGAACACACATTTTCAATAACTTGCCAGCAGCCATAAAAAGCTTAACAACCAATGAAATTCAGTTTAAGAGAAGCCTAAAGGATTTATTGGTGGCCAACTCCTTCTACTCCATTGATGAATTTCTGAGGAAAACCAACTGATTTGTATATAAGTACAACATAACTTCTGCACAATTTCAGTGCAGTAATGTGTTCACTGAAAATTTGTGTGTGTGTGTGTGTGTGTGTGTGTGTGTGTAAGTATAATCTAACTTCTGCACCATTTCAGTGCAGTAATGTGTTCATTGTAAATAAGTATTACAGTAGTTGTATTACATGTTTCTTACCTTATAAATAAATAAAAAACTTTTTTATTTTAAATTCAGTGCAATAGTATTTGTAAAATGACTCTTAGTGTTCATTAAAAAATGACGATCATTCCACTTGGGACCTGTGGAATGGTACATTAGCTTATTTGTTTTAGTTTAAATATTTGTCATGTATTGTTGTTTTTCTGACATGTTCCACATCCTGGAGGACCTCCTCACTACGGATCAATTGGAATGAAAGTAAATCTAATCTAATCTAATCTAATTCAGTTTATAGGCCATTTCAAAGTATAAAGAGTGCCACCTCTGGCTGTGACTCTTACATGGCTGTGCATCCAGTTAAACTTAACATGGATGACAAATTTAGGTATGTCATTCTATGCTGCTTCAACTCTGTGCCAGAGCTCATGAACTGTAGTGCCTGGCAAGTGGTGCGTGCCAGTCTTCCCGCAACTCATGACTGGATGTTTTCAGTGGGTGAGAGATCTTGAGAAAAGGTGGCCAGGGCAGCAGTTGAACAAACTCTGTATTGATCTAGGCAAAACCAGCAGGGCCAACTTGCAGTGTTGTTTAATGACAATATCACAGAGCCCTTGCTGTGAGAAACAGGAATGCTAATGTTGTCTACCCAATGGCATCTCATTCCACCATGCCAGGTTTTGTGTGGACAATGTCTCTACTCTCATATGCAAGTCTTGTCATGCAATCATAAAGCACAGTCGTGATGCACCATGATCCTCCCACTGTTGAATTCTGACACATGCTAGTAAGTGTCTCTTCTTCCTATTCTCACAAACAAACAACATTCAAATACGAATTCTAAATAATAAACTCACTGCAAAATCTTTCCTTACTCACAGAATGTAGGTAATATTAATCTTACCTGTTTTTTATGGTTGCACTAAATTGTTAATCATGGGCATATCTGATCATGTAAATTTTATGTTTGTTGCATGCTACCTTCTGGGCGTACAATTTTAATCACAATCACTGTATATATTACTTAGTTTTGCTTGTATAGTGTGTTGTATATCCATGAAAATCTTCTTGTATCTCATAGCAGATGGATCTTATGTGACTAATCCCTTCAGAAAATTTCATATATGTACACACTTTACTGCACATTGTTATTAATAAAAATGGGAGTTGAATATGACATAACAGATTTCTGAACCATGTATCTGAGTTTATGACTCCAAAGCCGCACTTACATTGTTAGTGTAAATAGTTGCACAGCATCTGTGATACACTGATGGCTGATCAAACATATTATGACACCTATAGATCCCTAGAACTCCATAATTTGAATAATGAAATATTTATATTTAAAATGACTAAATTCTGGCTTTTGCTTTTTCAGTGAGGTATCAAAAAGTATTTTATTTGCAGGTACTCAGTCCATGATTCTACATTTTACAAAACTTTTACAGTAGATTTCCATTTCATACTTATTAATGAACTGTAACTTCAGATAAAGAATTGTAGGATATAATAATGTAATTGAGTACAATGGCAGTAACATAATGCATGAGATAGATAAATTTCCATTTGAATCTCTCTTGCAGCTGCAAACAACAGTTGTCTGTTTGAAAGTGCCCATGATCCTTTTGAGCCTATCAAAGAGTGGCAGTTCCTACACATACTGCTTGATGTGTCATGGGTGTTATACACAAGCAAAGGCATGATAGAGGAAGGTGCTTATGGAGAATTGGCTTCAGGTTATCAGAAACTTCTAATAAATGATATAAAGCCAAATACTTTACTGGTGACTTGTAAGTATTTACAGTTAATTAACTTTTTTACATCTGTGAGTAATGTTTCTCTATTATCTTATTTGTATATTTACAGATAATTTGAAATTTTACTGAATATTATATGTTTAAAAGTTGTGAAACTCTAAAATTTACACTTGACACTGTCACTGTCAATTATACACTTAAAGAACATTTCTAAGTTGATATATTGAGGTAGTTAATTAAAATATTTTGGCTCAAAAAGACATTAAATTTAAACACATTTTGTATCTGAAGAAAGCAAGAGCTGGCAGGGAAAACACTGATGAATCAGAACAATATGATCACTTTCTTACTAGTGTGTTGGCCCACCTTTCGAACACAATACAGCAGCTATTCTGCTTGACATGGAATTGACAAGTCCTTTGGCAGGTTTCCAGAGGTATGTAGCACCAAACGTCTATACACAGGTCATACAATTCCTGTAAATTACAGGAATGTTTATCATGCATGGAGCTGGTGCCTGTTATCATTTCAAATTTGTTCCAATGAGTTCAGATCAGCTGAATTTGGCGACAAATACAGCAATATGAGTTCACTATCAAGTTTCTCAAATTACTGTAGCATGATTCTAGCCTTGTGACATGGTCAGTTATCCTGCTAGAAGATGCCATCACCATCTGTGCAGACATCACTCTTCAAATAGTCCATAGCTGTCATAGTGCCTTTGATTACTACCACAGATTCCCTGGAAGCCCAAATAAACGTCTTAATAACATAATATTGCCTCCACAGGCCTGTATCCAAGCCGCCATGCAGTTTTTGAGCAGTTCTTTGCCTGGATAATGGTCATGTGTTCATATCCAATGTGCTGATTTAACAAGAAATGTGATTCATCTAACCAGGCAGCATGGTTGCGTTTGTGGGATCTTGGGATACGAGAAGGTGTAGAATATTGAATACATGATCAATACATAGAGTAACACACTTTTTATTGCAGACAATTACATAAGACATCTGCACATGAACAGAGCACAGTTCATACAGAAGAGTCAGCGAGAGTCTACTATCTCTGGTCAGTAATGTTATTGTTGTGGTTGATAGCTGCCACAGAGGGCCCCCTGCCTCCTCCTGGCAGCGCAGAGCATAGGTGAGGAAATAAAGGAGCAGTGCCAAGGTCAGTGAGGTGACATGGTGGTTGGCCATTGTGTGTGTCAAGTATCCCCAGTCAACCTTATCAAGGCTGCCTGGAAGGTGGGTGCAGCTGGACTGTTTCTCACAGTTGTGAATCTCTTGTGACAAACCTTGTCATGGTTTGGGTAGGAACCAGGCATGGATGGACTGTTTCTCATAGGCATTGAATCGCAGATGCACATGACCAGTTGTGCTGTGTCTGGCACTTTCACAAGATATGAGGAGGCTATTTCTCGAAGTCTCAGTGGGCATTGTATGGTTACACAACGGGTGGTATATCTGTGGCTGGCTTGGGAAATGTCAGATGTGTCCACAAAGGACACCGTTGGTGCAACTGAAGGGAGGAGAAAGAGTGGGGGGGGGGGGGGGGGGGCGGGGTCATTGTTGGTGAAGATGTCGGCATGTGGAGGCCACACGTACCAAAGGGACTCTGATTCAATCAAAGTGATGGCATATGTTGAGAGGTTGGTGCGATTGATATGAGTCACTAATTTATTAGGCAGTGCCAACTTTGATGGGCGAGGGTAGTGCGGTGACTGTCCATGATGGGATGGAGGCTGAGATGAGGCAGTAGTGCTTGTTACTGATCCATTTACGGTTGTTGTTGAAGTTGTCTTAGGCAGAGATGCAGTTGAAGAGTCTGGCATTATTGTGTTGAACTTGTGTCGGGAAGAGGTGCTGAAGTTGTTGGTTACAGTTGGAGGTGACCATTACAACTGACACTGTTCTCACCGGCATCCTGTTGTGTCTGACTTCTTCATTGTGTCCCGAATGTAGTATTGTATAGCATCATCAACCAGTGGTAGGTGTGTGGTAAGAAGAGTCTGGCATTGTTGTGTTGAACTTGTGTCGGGAAGAGGCGCTGAAGTTGTTGGCTACAGTTGGAGGTGAGTAGTGCAACTGACACTGTTCGCACCGGCATCGTGTTGTGTCTGACTTCTTCATTGCGTCCTGAATGTAGTGTTGTATAGCATCATCAACCAGTGGTAGGTGTGTGGTAATCGAATGTGGGACCAGGTGAATGTAATCAATGGAGTTGATGATATCATGTGAAGATTGGCAACAGATCGTGATCGAGCAGAATTCTGGTGAGACATATGAAAGAGATGTGGAAACAGTGTGCTACCTACCCAGAGGGGCATGTCCGAAGATGCCATTGGTGTTGGAGCCTTGTGGCAAAGAGAAACATGGAGTACTGTCATAAATGATTTGCTGCGTGTCCAGTACCAGTGACAGTGCAGATGCTGAGTGGAGTGTGGAATGGGTGTGGTCATACATCAGGCAGGCATGACTGATCAGTGGAACAGGAATCACGCATGGGTTGCTACACTTGTCATCATATGGTTGTGTGTTGGGACCATGAGCTGCACAGACATCATGGTGAGGGTAGTGCTGTGTCATTACTACATTATGGGAGCAAAGTGATCTCCATACAGAGTGCATCTAATGATGCATGGTAGTCACTGTACTGTTGGTGAATCACTATGAACTCATTAGCTGAGGAGGCATACTGCTTGAGTGTGTCAGTGAATATACAGTTGTCTTCATGCTGTTTGTCAATGTAATAGATAGGGATGGAGGTGCCAGGACGAAAGGTCCTTGGATGCAGCTGCCCAAGTTGAAGTACAGGAGCACAGTATGAAGCACAAACAAGGGAGGTGGAACTGGTGTAAAAAGTCCATTGCTAAGTCTGCTTTTATGATGTCCTTAAGAGAGAACATCCATGTGTGGTTTTATGATGTCCTTAAGAGGGAACATCCAGGTGGGGTGGCCAGACAATGATACTTGCACAGTCCAATTCATGTATCCATGCACTGTGATCGAGGAGCTGACAGCTGCACATGGTTCCAACGCCATAGATGCCTCCATTCTGATGAGCTGTCAAGCGACAGCGATTTGATGTCAGAGCTGATGTCTGCCAGACATTGGTTCATCAGAAATGGGATGGGCAGGAGTGGAAACCTCGCAGAATACTCATCAGAACCCAAGTTGGTGAAAAGATCATGTTCATGTGGGCAATTAGAGATGTGAAATCCTGTAGTGGTCATTATCAGTGGAGTGAGAGAGGATTCACTGCTGTGCAGAACATTGACATGACTAGGATGATCTTCCTGAAAAGTTGAACTTGTTGCAAGCACTGTTGAGTAATCACAAGCTGGTCAACAGTTGCACTCAGATGTGTCAGCACATGGGGCACAGTCACATGGTGTGAAGTCATTTGTTTTGATGGATTGCAAATCACTTTGCTAAGCTTCAGTGGGAAAATACAGTGTGTGATGCTGATGGAAGTAGCTCTGCCTGGGTGCAGCAGAGTTGGCCGCATGTGGCAGCTACATGGACGTGATGCAATTGACAATGTTCTGCACAGGCAAGAGTGTAGAATGCTTGGCAGTGCTCTGGTCAAGCCTGGGCACAATGCATATGGGGATGTTCTGTGCAGACAAAGGCAAAGAGCAGGTCATAGGGAGGAGAGTGTTTGTGAAGGTTGTTGCTCCAGCCGAGCACGGTGATGTCAGAATTTGAAGTGATCGTGCAAAGACGGTCAGCTCGACTGCTGCATGGAAGGAAGGATGCAGGGGCTGCTGCTGTGGTGCAAGGTAGCAAGCATTGTCATCAACAGTGTGAATACCTTGTTGGTTGGTCATAGAATATTCTTGATGTAAAAGTTCATTTATGACATTGCTAGTTAGAAATAAATTGTCCACAAACTTAGGCCAGGTTTGAGGTTGTTCTGGATAAACTGAGGTGTGTTCCATGGTCGTTTTCAGAAACTGGGCAGCTGACCAGAGTAGACAAAACACACACACACATACACACATTCATGCAAACACAACTCACACACGCGTGACCACTGCCTGTGACTGCCGAGACCAGACTGCGAGCAACTGCGCATGTTTGGAGAAGCAGTGTGGGTGGTGGGAGCATGGAGGAGGCTGGGGCAGGGAGGGGGGGGGGGGTGATATACGAGTGGGATTGGGGGACAGTAAAGTGCTGCTTGTGGGAGCATACAGGGATGAGGTAGGGAAGGGGTGGGCTGGTGGGTGCAGCGATGGAGGCAGGGGGTGGGAGTGGTGGGAAGGATGGGTTGAATGTAAAAGTGTAGGAGAGACATAAACAGACTGCAGGTAAACTTAGTACCCAAAGACAGGAAAGTTGCACAGGTCAGACCAATATTCAAGAAAGGTAGTAGGAGTAATCCACTAAATTACAGGCCCATATCATTAACATCGATATGCAGCAGGATTCTGCAACATATATTGTGTTCAAACATTATGATTTACCTTGAAGAAAACTGTCTATTGATACACAGTCAACATGCACTTAGAAAACATCGTTCCTGTGAAACAAAACTAGGTCTTTATTCACATGACATGTTGAGTGCTATTGACAAGGGATTTCAGATCGATTCCATACTTCTGGATTTCTGGAAGGCTTTTGACACTGTACCACACAAGCGGCTTGTAGTGAAATTGTATGCTTATGGAATATCATCTCAATGATGTGACTGAATTTGTGAATTCCTGTCAGAGAAGTCACAGTTTTAGTAATTGATGGAAAATCATTGAGTAAAACAGAAGTGATTTCCGGCATTCCCCAAGGTAGTGTTACAGGCCCTTTGCTATTCCTTATCTATATAAGTGATTTCGGAAACAATCTGAGCAGCCATCTTAGGTTGTTTTCAGATGACGCTGTCATTTATCGACTAATAAAGTCATCAGAAGATCAAAACAAACTGCAAAACGATTTAGAAAAGATATCTGAATGGTGCGAAAATTGGTATTTGAGCCTAAATAACAAAAAGTGTGAGGTCATCCACATGAGTGCTAAAAGGAATTCATTAAACTTCAGTTACATGATAAATCAGTCTAACATAAAAGCCGTAAATTCAACTAAACACCTAGGAATTACAATTATGAACAACTGAAATTGGAAGGAGCACATAGAAAATGTTGTGGGGAAGGCTAACCAAAGACTGCGTTTTATTGGCAGGATACTTAGAAAAATTAAGAGATCTACTAAGGAGACTATCTACACTATGCTTGCCTGTCCTCTTTTAGAATACTGCTGCACAGTGTAGGTTCCTTACCAGATAGAACTGACAGAGCACATCGAAAAAGTTCAAAGAAGGTCAGCACGTTTTGTATTATCACGAAATATGGGAGAGAGTGTCACAGAAATGATACAGGATTTGGACTGGACATGATTTTAAAAAAGGTGTTTTTCGTTGCGATGGAATCTCCTCACGAAATTCCAATCACCAACTTTCTCCTCCAAATGCAAAAATATTTTGTTGACACTGACCTACATAGGGAGAAATGATAACCATGATAAAATAAGGGGGAATCAGAGCTCATACGGAAAGATATAGGTGTTCGTTCTTTCCACACGCTATATGAGGTTGGAATAATAGAGAATTGTGAGGGAAGTTCAATGAACCCTCTGCCAGGCACTTAAATGTGATTTGCAAAATATCCATGTAGATGTAGATGTATTGCAATTTGCAAGCTTTCAGAGCTAGTTGGTCCTTTTTCTGGCAGAAGGATTTAAGGAGAAGGAAGAGGGATGAAGGAAAAAGGATGGTTAGGTCTAAGAAATGGGGAGACTTACTGGACAGGATGTGAAGGAAAGAATTTTTGTTTGTCTAGTATTTAATATTTTATAAATATTATCACATAGAATAAGGTGTAATTAGATGAATGACAAACACTAATTTCACTTAACAAAGGTTTATTCAGCACCTGTACATACAAGAGTGCAGAGCGAACTGCCTCCGGTCAGAACACATACAGTATATATACAGCTACAGAACATTCCAGTACAATGATTCTTGACATTTGTGGATACTTCTTGAATGTGCTCAAACTGAATATAGATACAGAAATTGTACAGTCCAAGTGAGTTTTGAACTCACAACCCTCCATGCAACAGTTTAGTATCATAACCACTGCACCACAGTACTACTCAGCTTATTCTGCAAGTATATTTTAATTTGTATCTATGATTTATGTTACTAAAGAAATATATTGTAATTAATTATGTATATTCTAATTTTTGCCAATATGTACTTTTGAAAAAAGCATGTTTTAATGTCACATTTAGTAATAAGACCTTGAACTTGAAAATTACTAATCCTTTTTGAAGGAGAAACTGCAGCTTTCTTAGAGAACACACTTGCTGCAGAGTGATAAACTCAGATGGAAGTTGAAGGGTTTGTCCATACGGAAAATCCACCTATAATGAAGTGGTGCCTCAGGGACCTTTATTCATCAGTAAATTACAACAGTGACCCTGAGTAACGAAATATATGATTCCATCCATTTATTTTTAATTTTAGTCTTGTTTTCATATTCTGCATAATATCTGGGGAATCCATTTTTATCTCAGTTTGTAATGAAATTAATTATCTAGTAAATTTCATTTGATTCTTTCATAATTGGCACATGTCTTGTGCAATACATCATTTAGTCATGAAAATTCTATTACAAAATTGTGTTGAAATATGTATAATTATTTAATTGCTACAAGTTCTGTTTATATTTTTAGTAATGTTTCCTTGATAAACATTAAAGCACACAGAAAAACATGTAGAAGACTTATTTTGCTTATTTGTTAGATTTGGAAAGAGATAAACATTAATGCTGTAAAATTGTATTGCTGGTACTTTTCAACAAAGATTTGTGCTGTGATGGTTTAGTTTTTCATGTAGCAGAGTTTTTGTTCATCTCTGATGAAAGCAGTTGAGACTAGGCTTGTCGATGTTATGGAATAGTGTTTCGTTTTTGGCCTGGTTATCTGAACTCAGTGTGTAACATGAATGTAATTTTTACCTAATTCTAAAACTATTAATGAAACATGGAACTGAAATGGAATGCAGTCACTACATTTTATAATTAGTGTTTATTTAACCATGATTCTCTTCAGCAAAGTTCACAAAGCTGAAAATGTGAAGCTGATTATTTGAAATATTGGATTTGGAAGTAAACCACAGTGTCTTTAAATTGTCAATTAATTTCTTCTTTGATACTTTGCAAACTCAGATCTCAAGAATCACCCCCTAATCTTTATTAAGATGAGAAGCAGAGCCACAGATACCTGAAAAATTCAAGATGAGTATTTGAAATCTTTTTGGTTAATGCAACAACCATTATTGAAATTGGTAATCTATAATACTGTTTCCCATCATATCATAGATAGCATTTACATATCAGATAGTGCTGATAAAGAAATGCAGCTACTTCATTTAGATCATAATATATTCACATTGACTGGACTGAGGGGTAGTGGTGTTAGACATCGCAGAGACACCAGTATCTTGTTTTATGGTTACACATAGTTCCATTAGCACCAAAGATAGTGTTGATAGCCATGAAGTTCCATGACTTATTAAAGAACGATCTTGTTTTAGAATGAAAAACTGTGATGTAAGTCAAAGGACTTCTCCATAAACATGTTCCAACACAGAGGCACCATTATCTGGTTTTACAGCTACAGGTAGTTCTAGTATCACTAAAAGTAGTGCTGATATCCATGAACTGCTGTGATGCATTAAAGAAGATTGCAGAGTTCTATGCCACCATTCCACCATCGCATTACTGGCTGGACAGTAGCTGGTTGTATGGTGGTATGAAACCACACAGATCAGTGAATTCATAGAACAAGGCCATTTCAAATTGACTTCCTTGATCAATAGTAATGTTGGTGCGACATCCAAAGCTTTAAATCCAGAAAGTCAAAAAAGTTTGTGCCACTATTCCAGCTAAGACGTCAGCAATTGACACAACATCCATCATGTGTAGTGGTCATTAAGTAAGTACATGAAACCATTTGCTGGAGGGAAAGATCCCACCAGATTTATGTGTACATGTGTGAAATGCTGTGTAGGTTTGCTGAATGTGCTGACTGGCGTATGCTTGTGAAACCCTCCTTTAGCCTTTAGGTGCACTAAACTTGTTTAGACCCATGTGCAAGCAGTAACATTTAATAAATGAGTACATATATCTGTCATTGACCATTCAAACTGTGCAGTTTGCTCCTGAATGTGCAAGGCTGTGTATTGAATAATAAAGCTGCCTTTTAAAAGCGTGAGCCACAAATGAGAGAGGTCAGTTGCTTGATACATCCCACAATAACAGTCACAGAAACCTCTAAAGGAAGGCTTTTTAGTATCAAACCAGTGTCTTGACTGCTTTTAAGTTGTTATAGTTGATCATCTGTGACCTGTGTCACTACCATTAATTTGTGATTGATGTCACTGAATATTGCACTGATTCTAGAAAAATAATCCACTACCAGATTATCAGAATTGTCAACATTTTGAATGTCTATAGCAAACTGGCTAGTAAACTATATAGAGTTTGACATAAAATGAGAATCTGTAGAGCACCCATGGTGTATATAATTTTTATTTAATTGTCTCGATCGCAAAGGTTTTTTTTAGATAGAATTACTGTTTTCACGTACACCATAGTTATCTTCAGATTCTACAAAAGAATTAAAAGAAATCACTTTACTAGCTCATATATCTAGAGATTAAAAACATAGGATGTAAGTTATAACAAAAATATGATATATCTCTCATTCTGCAGCACCGTAACAAGTCATGAAGGATACAAAGTGACTCTAAAGGTAGTTGATGCATGTATAATGTACAGATAATCAGATAATTATACAAAGTAATTAAAAGAAAGCTCTTTTAAAAGTATAGTTTTTATAGTATTTCTAGATTTATTTAAGTGAGTTAAAATTTTTTCTTGTTTTTAACCATACGAAAAATATGTTTTATCTCCTGACAGTTTGAAGGTGATCAGAATTTAACAAGTGTTCAAACAATAAAAATTTATTACAGAAATCATTTGGAAATTGAATACTTTTTGATGGCTCTAGAATTAGTCTTATTAAAGGAAAAAATTGAAAGAACTTCAAGAAAATGTATATTGAGTTGTTTCTCATATTCAAATTAATATTGTGATTAGAAGTATAAGTAATAAAAATGAAAATTAAATGTAAAATATCTAAAGTAACAAAAGGAAGTAAATTACAAGCGCATTTCAAGAAAATAAATGAGAGATAGCATAATTTATAATGGGGAGGTAGTGAAGCACAGTGGTTATCGCTAGATGTCATATGCTACTTGTAGTTCGATGTTAGTTTTCTCTTCACTATAGTTCTTGTTGTGCTATTCAAATTAGTGGATGTTGTTGCATGGAACATCACACTGCCCAATGTGCCGTGTGTCCACAAAGCTCTGTAGGTGATGGCAGCACTGTTGACCACTCCAAGTCTTTGATTGTGCACAGTACCATTTTCCACAAGGAACTTAAAAGTCAGGGATTAAGTTCTTCAAAGATTTCAGAATAAAATTTTTGATTCACAACACATTGCTCATTAAGGACATGATCAGGATGCTGTCTCACTCTGGCAAAAATTTCAAGTTCCTCCAAAACACTGAGGTATCCACTTTTATAAGTGGTATGTAAAATCTTCAAATTATATGCTATGTTTGTTATTTCATATTTTTTTATTTTTTTAAATGCTCAACAAAGTTGTTTTATTCCAGTTATGTATGTGTTCTTTAACTCTTGTTTCAAAGATATGTCACCTGCCCAATAAAAAAGCAATTGCAATCATCACATGTAATTTTGTAAATGTGTGAATTTGAAAATTTACTGTGCTTATGGCCAATTTTATGGCAAATACACATTTGCAAAGTGTTAATAATCAGGCAACCTAATTTTGCACTGGAATTTTGAAAATAATTTCCCTTTTTTTTAGATGTTTTGCCCTGATATTCTATCATGATATATTATGTTTTTTTGTTGTTACTGTTCTAATGTTTTTTGCATGAACTGTCATGGTCTTGTAACAAATATTCAATAATTCTTTATTTTTATATCCATTAGCACAGGCTATTTGCTTATGGATGTTCAGTCCTTTATACATTTCTTCATAGGACAGAGGGATCTGGGTAATATAAGGGGCCACTGATTTAAAGAAGGCTTTTTTCAAATTGTTGAGGGTAGCATGAATTTTGCTGTCTGTGGTGGTGGGTTTCTTACAAAAGCCAAACAAGTCCTTCCTGCCCCCTCCCCTTTTTTATTTTTATTTTTTTCTGCAGGTTTATGAAATTTATATTGTTCTCTTTTTCTGTCTCTGCTGTGAAATTAATCTTGATGTGCATAGAAGTTG
Source organism: Schistocerca americana (assembly GCF_021461395.2). Lineage (NCBI taxonomy): Eukaryota > Metazoa > Arthropoda > Insecta > Orthoptera > Acrididae > Schistocerca > Schistocerca americana. Next base: position 155,452,364 of record NC_060123.1, read on the forward strand.
TCATTTGGGCAAAATTATTAAATGTCATTTTCTTATCCTCCATACAGAAAAATTACATCATTTATGTATTTTTTTGTGGTGACACAGTATTATGGATTCATGCTCGCCACCCATTTGCCCTAGCAGAAGATCACATGTTGTAGCAGATGACGATCACCCACCAAAAAACATATCACAAGCTATAAGCATCCTAGGACAAGAGTTTTCTCTGACATGCACCTCTTTGCTGCAGCACTTGGGTTTTGCCTGAAAAACATACTGCAGATAGTGCTCTCAATCACAAACACTTCCTGCATTGACACTGAGCTGTCCACACAATGAGCACAGTAATTAAAATTTTTATGTGTGGTCAAGTTATTAATCTATCTGAACTTAATGACTTGCCATAGTAGTATGAAATAGGTGCATGACTTTTGAAAATGTCAGAGGTGAGCCTGTTTTATGTGTCTGTTGAGATTACAGGCTTCCCTTTAATGGCTATGGAGAACTAGATGACATAGGACTTACATGATATTTTGGGGCATGAATGGTTCAACGCTGCTCTACCATGGCCTTTCTGATTGTGGAATATCCACTTTACAGAGTCATTGTGATATAATGAGTGCAGTGTGATGTGACTCCTTTGTGATCTAGGTAACTTCTGTGGTGAAACACATGTAGTCATTACCGACTAATTCCAAACATTAGATTAGTTTGCCTGCAGACCACAAGCTCATTATTGTGCTGTGCAATTGCTTTCATTATTGCACTATTTTAGTCACTATATAAAGATTGTATATATTTCTGCCACGTTCATTTTTTGTTAGATTAGATACAATCACAAGTCCAGTTATTTGTGTACTGCATAGATCTTCAATCCCTGTATTAAGTTAGTGTCATTTTCTGTGCTGCAAGAACATTAACTATATCCTTACTTTGTTAACTGATCTGTCCAATAGATGGTGGGCATTCATGCCATGGACTGGTATATCAACTGGCTTGATGTTACTTTGTTCATAGACGTTTTCTTAAGTTTTTGCAACTGATTGTGCCTTGTAAATGTTCTAGTAAAGAAACTTTTCAAAGTGAGACATTCTTTCATGACATGTTTTCATGATTACATTTCCATCTTATACTACTCACTTAGTAATACTATTGTATCTGTATGTTTGGTTCAGTGAGGAACAATTTCCCATGCTGGTGACCCTGCCTAAACCCCCCATCCCTGACCAAGCTTCACAACAGGTTGTGTGTGTGGGCACCAAGTGACTGCCTATGTTGTGTTCCTCCACCACCCAGCTAGTGCCCACCACATCAAGCAGCACACTACACCACTGTTCCAATGCTAGCACAAATGTAATGCCATGCAACAGGATGAGTTCAATCCTGATTTACACTACTGCTGAGTTCAGCCACAGTCGGTAATCAGAACCCCACCACCCCCAATCTACAAGCACATATGGCTGGTTCTCACACCTTCCTCAGCCACTGAGCACAGCTTGCTGGGACCATCACTGCCCCTGTGCACAACTTTCCTCTCAGACCGCAACTGCCCCACACTGGCTTCCAACACTAGCAACCCCCTATTATGGTTGGCTTCTGTAGAGGCAATATTTGCAGGCTCCTCGATTACTGGTGTCCCTACACAATTCACCCTAACAGTAGAATAGCTCAAGCCTTCATTCAATGCAGAGGACTTCGACATCTTCACAAACTCACCAAAGTGAGGCAGCCCTAAAGGACCAGCTGATAATGTGGCTGGCCCCATCAGAAATGTAGCATGTGCGTGCACTATTTTCATCAGAAAAATGCACCAACATTTAGCCCTCACATCTCCTCCAGTATGTTCATGCATATGCCAAGCCTGCAATCATTCCCACAACAGGGACCAGGCCACTGTTGTAGGCACAGGGTTTTTGAATCCCATGACCCCCATACTGACACTACCACCATACCTCCAGGTCCCAAAGTGGCGGGACTTATCATCATCCTGGAGAAGTGTGTTTTGGTGTTACAGAGACTGACTTCCTTTGGGACAAAAGATATCTGCTGGCTCCTGCCTAGTGGACAAGAAGGTCCAGGCCATTACCAAATTTCCATGCCCCATAACATTCAAAGAACTCTGCAGGTTCCTTGTAATGGCAAGTTTTTTCTGATGTCACCTTAGAAATGCTTTAACTGTGCAAGCACCACTTAGTGCCATGCTCCAGGGCAACCACACTAAAGCCAGTAGACTTGTTACCTGTATGGTGCAAATGACAGAGTTTGGGACAAACAAAACGTGACCTCCCACATGGTTGCCCTCCTGGTACACCCCACCTGACCACATCACAAGCAATTGTAATGGATGCCCTCCAGTCTGCCCAAGCCGCCACCCTTCAACAATGTGTTGAAGTTTCCTGGCAGCCACTGGCATTCTTTTCGATGTTGCTCTCTGTGTCATAGTGGTGTTGGGCAGCATACAACCAGGAGCTCCTTGCTATTCATGAGGCAGTCAAGTACTTCCACCCCTCAGTGGAAGGACAGCCCTTCATGATCTGCACAGATCATCACCCTCTTAAGACAAGTTTTTGTCAAAAGGCAAGCACATAGATTTCCCCTAGGCAGTTCTGTAAGGAGGAATATGTAACACAGTTCCTGAACAACATACAGCATGTCACAGGCATTGAGTGTGCCATTGCCGAGTGCCTCAGCTGCTTCAATACACTCACCAGCCTGTTTGACTATACTGCCATGGCTGCCACTCAGGCAGCCAATCCCTAACTGTTAAGCCTGTAAAGGACCCACACACTGGCCTTAACCTCAGACTATGAACAGTTCCCAGTATTAATTTAAATGCCTGGTGCAACTCTTATGTGAGTTCTGGCCACTCAGTCAACTCCATGGAGTGCATCCACTTTTAGCTTTCCCCTGATTTCCACAAGGCAGCTTTTGAACACCTCCACAGCCTAGTCCATCCCAGTATCCATGTGTTCATGGCCATCATGCAGGAGCATTTCATCTTGCTTGGTATTCGGTGGTACCACACCAATTGGGTCTGCACGTGCCTCTTTTGCCAGCATGCTAAGGTAGGCCATCATGTACACGTCCCTATCACTTCTTTTCCCCCAGTAGACCATCATTTTCCCATATCCACATGACATTTAGGACCCCTTTCACTGTTACATTGTGATGAAGCAAGCTAAGATCTCTTTACTTCCTCTCTTGTTTTTCCATCTGCCTCCTTAAATTCATTTTATTTCCGTTTTTCCGTAATTACCATTAACATACATGAGTATAAACTGCATTTCCATAAAAGAGAAAGGTTGGCCCTCACTATTAACAAATATAGCACCAGATCTAATTTTGTGCTTAGTTTTGTGTGTGTCATTAATTTCCTAATTTATTTTGACTATTCCTAGTCAACATCTTTTGTCATAGGGTGAAATCAGTAATTTTTTCGTGACAAACAAATATAAATTATGTATTAATTATAAAAATTTGGAAGAAGAACTGTTAGGATTCTTATGTAATTGTTTGGCTCCATTCAAAAACATATTAGCAAAGCCAGCCCTTATTTAATCCCAAAATAATTACCAGGTTTGTCAAAAGTATTGTTTGTGTAACCATATATGTTAATTTCATTATTTAAACAAATAATTCAGCCCAGACTTGGTGGTAGAAGGAACTGTTAAAGAGAAGGAAATTTTTTAGTGTGTTCAGTTAATTGAATGAGTTAAGTTTTAATCGTAATTTCTGTAAATTAAACATCAATCAATGTACTGTTTGATGTTTGGAGGAACAACAAATAGTATTCTTAAAGAATCTATTTGGCTCTATTCAAAAACATGTTAGCAAAGCCAGCCCTTCATTCATTCCAAAGCAATTAACAGTTTTGTCAAAATTATTGTTTGCATAACTATATATGTTAATTTCATGATTTAAACAAATAATTCAGTCAAAAACCTTGTAGTAGTAGAAACTGTTAAAAGGAACAAATTATTCGATGTATTCAGTTGATTTAATCAGTTAAGTTTTAATTGTAATTTCTTTAAATTTAACTTCAAAAAATGTGTAGTTTCGGTACCTATAATTGTGAGGATGTATAAGGGCCTGATTTTTGGTCCCGAGACAGTAAGTCAATGGCCGAGTTTCAAACGAGGAACCTGTGTTGGTTGGATCAACAACAATGAATCCATGAAATTTGTAATACAATTAGGCTGTCTGTTAAAACAATAGCAGTGTTGGTTCCATACATACCTTTTTATACTTCAAGAACTGTGTTGTTACCACTCATTGTTGTTGTGGTCTTCAGTCCTGAGACTGGTTTGATGCAGCTCTCCATGCTACTCTATCCTGTGCAAGCTTCTTCATCTCCCAGTACCTACTGCAACCTACATCCTTCTGAATCTGCTTAGTGTATTGATCTCCTGGTCTCCCTCTACGATTTTTACCCTCCACGCTGCCCTCCAATGCTAAATTTGTGATCCCTTGATGCCTCAAAACATGTCCTACCAACCGATCCCTTCTTCTAGTCAAGTTGTGCCACAAACTTCTCTTCTCCCCAATCCTATTCAATACCTCCTCATTAGTTACGTGATCTACCCACCTTATCTTCAGCATTCTTCTGTAGCACCACATTTCGAAAGCTTCTATTCTCTTCTTGTCCAAACTGGTTATTGTCCATGTTTCACTTCCATACATGGCTACACTCCATACAAATACTTTCAGAAACGACTTCCTGACACTTAAATCTATACTCAATGTTAACAAATTTCTCTTCTTCAGAAACGATTTCCTTGCCATTGCCAGTCTACATTTTATATCCTCTCTACTTTGACCATCATCAGTCATTTTACTCCCTAAATAGCAAAACTCCTTTACTACTTTAAGTGTCTCATTTCCTAATCTAATCCCCTCAGCATCGCCCGACTTAATTTGACTACGTTCCATTATCCTCGTTTTGCTTTTGTTGATGTTCATCTTATATCCTCCTTTCAAGACACTGTCCATTCCATTGAGCTGCTCTTCTAGGTCCTTTGCTGCCTCTGACAGAATTACAATGTCGTCGGCGAACCTCAAAGTTTTTATTTCTTCTCCATGGATTATAATTCCAATTCCAAATTTCTCTTTTGTTTCCTTTACTGCTTGCTCAATATACAGATTGAATAACATCGGGGAGAGGCTACAACCCTGTCTCACTTGTTTCCCAACCACTGCTTCCCTTTCATGCCTCTCGACTCTTATAACTGCCATCTGGTTTCTGTACAAATTGTAAATAGCCTCTCGCTCCCTGTATTTTACCCCTGCCACCTTCAGAATTTGAAAGAGAGTATTCCAGTTAACGTTGTCAAAAGCTTTCTCTAAGTCTACAAATGCTAGAAACGTAGGTTTGCCTTTTCTTAATCTTTCTTCTAAGATAAGTCGTAAGGTTAGTATTGCCTCATGTGTTCCAACATTTCTATGGAATCTAAACTGATCCTCCCCGAGGTCCGCTTCTACCAGTTTTTCCATTCGTCTGTAAAGAATTCGCGTTAGTATTTTGCAGCTGTGACTTATTAAACTGATAGTTCAGTAATTTTCACATCTGTCAACACCTGCTTTCTTTGGGATTGCAATTATTATATTTTTCTTGAAGTCTGTGGGTATTTTGTCTGTCTCATACATCTCGCTCACCAGATGGTAGAGTTTTGTCATGACTGGCTCTCCCAAGGCCATCAGTAGTTCTAATGGAATGTTGTCTACTCCCGGGGCCTTGTTTCGACTCAGGTCTTTCAGTGCTCTGTCAAACTCTTCACGCAGTATCTTATCTCCCATTTCATCTTCATCTACATCCTCTTCCATTTCCATGATATTGTCCTCAAGTACATCGCCCTTGTATAAACCCTCTATATACTCCTTCCACCTTTCTGCCTTCCTTTCTTTGCTTAGAACTGGGTTGCCATCTGAGCTCTTGATATTCATACAAGTGGTTCTCTTTTCTCCAAAGGTCTCTTTAATTTTCCTGTAGGCAGTATCTATCTTACCCCTAGTTAGACAAGCCTCTACATCCTTACATTTGTCCTCTAGCCATCCCTGCTTAGCCATTTTGCACTTCCTGTCGATCTCATTTTTGAGACATTTGTATTCCTTTTTGCCTGCTTCATTTACTGCATTTTTATATTTTCCCCTTTCATCAATTAAATTCAATATTTCTTCTGTTACCCAAGGATTTCTATTAGCCCTCGTCTTTTTACCTACTTGATCCTCTGCTGCCTTCACTACTTCATCCCTCAGAGCTACCCATTCTTCTTCTACTGTATTTCTTTCCCCCATTCCTGTCAATTGTTCCCTTATGCTCTCCCTGAAACTCTGTACAACCTCTGGTTCTTTCAGTTCATCCAAGTCCCATCTCCTTAAATTCCCGCCTTTTTGCAGTTTCTTCAGTTTCAATCTGCAGTTCATAACCAATAGATTGTGGTCAGAATCCACATCTGCCCCTGGAAATGTCTTACAATTTAAAACCTGGTTCCTAAATCTCTGTCTTACCATTATGTAATCTATCTGATACCTTTTAGTATCTCCAGGATTCTTCCAGGTATACAACCTTCTTTCATGATTCTTGAACCAAGTGTTAGCTATGATTAAGTTATGCTCTGTGCAAAATTCTACAAGGTGGCTTCCTCTTTCATTTCTTCCCCCCAATCCATATTCACCTACTATGTTTCCTTCTCTCCCTTTTCCTACTGACGAATTCCAGTCACCCATGACTATTAAATTTTCGTCTCCCTTCACTACCTGAATAATTTCTTTTATCTCATCATACATTTCATCAATTCCTTCATCATCTGCAGAGCTAGTTGGCATATAAACTTGTACTACTGTAGTAGGCATGGGCTTTGTATCTATCTTGGCCACAATAATGGGTTCACTGTGCTGTTTGTAGTAGCTAACCCGCACTCCTATTTTTTTATTCATTATTAAACCTACTCCTGCATTACCCTTATTTGATTTTGTATTTATAACCCTGTAATCACCTGACCAAAAGTCTTGTTCCTCCTGCCACCGAACTTCACTAATTCCCACTATATCTAACTTTAACCTATCCATTTCCCTTTTTAAATTTTCTAACCTACCTGCCCGATTAAGGGATCTGACATTCCACGCTCCGATACGTAGAATGCCAGTTTTCTTTCTCCTGATAACGACGTCCTCTTGAGTAGTCCCCGCCCGGAGATCCGAATGGGGGACTATTTTACCTCCGGAATATTTTACCCAAGAGGACGCCATCATCATTTAATCATACAGTAAAGCTGCATGTCCTTGGGAAAAATTACGGCTGTAGTTTCCCCTTGCTTTCAGCCGTTCGCAGTACCAGCACAGCAAGGCCGTTTTGGTTAATGCTACAAGGCCAGATCAGTCAATCATCCAGACTGTTGCCCCTGCTACTACTGAAAAGGCTGCTGCCCCTCTTCAGGAACCACATGTTTGTCTGGCGTCTCAACAGATACCCCTCCGTTGTGGTTGCACCTACGGTACGGCCATCTGCATCGCTGAGGCACGCAAGCCTCCCCACCAACGGCAAGGTCCATGGTTCACGGTTCATGGTTACCGCTCATAGATGTTCAATAGTAAACTATCGTAGCAGTATGTGGATGTTTGCCTGCAACTTATTAATGAGGCTTATCAAAAGTTAATTAATAGTGCACTGGCTATATTAAATGTGTATATGGTGGTTGTGAAAAATGAAAGTAAACAACTGTGGAATGCAAATGTGCATCTGTCAGCTACATCATTAACAGTAGACAGTACTGCATTTCCACCTCCAATCTTTTTAGCCAGTATGTCGACACCAAGGATAACAAGCTGTGGCAGTCCCGCCTGCTTTTCATTTCTTCATTTGTTATTTGTTGTCCTCGGCGTCAACGTACTGCATTGCTACACTGGCTGAAAAAATGGGTTGTGGATTTCAACACTGACTACTGCAAATTACATAGCCGACAGGTGCACAGTTGTGTTTCATAGTACTTTAGTTTCACTGTTCACAACCCCCCAATAATATGCAGTTATGTGGCCAATGCATTATTGTTTAACTTACGATCAGCCTCATTAATAGTTTGGAGGCAAAACTCTACATACTGCTACAATAGTTTAATGTTGAAAATCTACGTGCAGTAAAACCTAACCACAAGGTTCACAGTTCTTAAAGAATAAACAGGTAAGTATGGAGCAGACACTGTCACTGCTTTTACACATGGCCTAATTATTCAACACTTATTCCACAGTTAAGTTGAAGCATTGTTGTTCTAACCAACACAGGTTACTGATCTGAAACTCGGCCATGGACTTACTGTCTCGTGACGAAAAATCAGGCCCTTATATATCATCACAATAATAGGTGCTGGAAATACACATTGTTCAAAGCTAAATTTATAGAAATTACAATTAAAACTTAACTCATTCAATTAACTGAACACATCGAAAAATTTAGTCTTTTTAACAGTATATTCTACTACAAGGTTCAGGCCAAATTATTTGTTTAAATCATGAAATTAACAAATATAGTTATGCAAACAATATTTCTGACAAAACTGTTAATTACTTTCGAAATAATGAAGTGTCGGTTTTGCTAACATGTTTTCGAATAGATCCAAATAGATCCTTTAAAATTACTAGTATTTCATCTTCCAAATGTTTACAATTATTGCACAATTTATATTTGTTTATATGTCAACAATAGAATTTAAGTTATGAAACAATTACTGATTTTTCCCTATAATAAAAGATACTAACTAGTAATAGTCAAAATAAATTAGAAAATCAATTATAAAATTAAGCACAAAATTAGATCTGGTGTTATTTACTTTAAAACTGAGGGCCAATATTTATTTTTTATGAAAATGCCATTTGTACTCACGTATATTAATTTAATTAAGTCAAAATGAAAAAAATGTATTTTAAGGAGGCAGATGTCAGAACAAGACGGTAGTTAAAATTATCCCAGCTTGCTTTGTCACAAATCGAAGAAACAAAGAAGACGAACCATCACAATCTCGCTCTGGAAAAGTAATTGACAATCGTATTGTCTGTTCCCCGGTGCACTAAATGTCAGTGGTATATTGGCGAAGTCCATGTGACAGAATGTCCTGAGAGGAAGGTCCTATGCTGGGTAGCCAAACAGCAACAGGAATTGTTGTATAGTGTGTAAAAATCATAATCTTCGACCCTTCATTGTCATTGCAAAAATATCTCGTTGTGTCATAAACTGTGAGTAACTCTTGGTTGAATGCTGACCATTTGTGTTGGAAAGCCATGATTTTCTTTGAGAAGAACTGAGGTGGTTGGGTTGTATCACCAACATGTTTCTGAAGAACAATGCTGATCGTAGTGTCACTCATATCAGCTGTGATGGAGATGTGTACGGTTGCATGAGCATGATACCATACGAAAGTGCAGTTTTGAGTGTGTTGGATGCTTGAATTGTTTCATCCCATTACTGTACCTTTCATTCCCCACAGGTTTTTTTCCCAACCAAAGTGTCTATGAGTGAAGCCAGGATGGAGCTGGCATGGGGAATATGTCACCGACAGAAATTTACCACACCAAGAAAATGCCACAAATCACGTTAAGTCATGGGTAGGGAGAGATCATGGATGAAACTGACATGATGAGATGTCAGACAGATGCCATCAGTGGTGATAGTATGACCAAAAAGGCTACATTCATGCAGCCCAATTGTGATTTGTCGTGGTTTATTTCTATGTCGTCATCACCTAGGCCGTTCTGAATCTGGGCCAAGTGATGCCTGTGTTCCTTGACAGAAGGGGAGGATATCAGAATACTGTCAAGGTAGGCGTAGCAATACAGGAGAGTGAACAAGATAGAATCAATGAACCTTTGCTGTAAGACATAAAACAGAACACAAACAGACCAAATGGTGTAATGATTGCCATTTTTAGCAATGTCATCTTTGAACATTGGGATCTGAAGGTACACTTTCTGACAATCAGGAACATTAAGTTCTCATACCCCATTAAGCAGCTGGGTGAATTCCTGGATGTGGGGTATAGGATAGTTGTCAATAATGGTGTGGGCATTTAGTTTCCAAAAGTCACACCCAAACAGAATGAACCATCTTTCTTAGACACAAGGTACATGGGTGATGACCAGTTGCTGTCTGGAGGGGCTTGTGGTACCCATGTATAAAAGTTCATTAACAGTTGATTTCACATGGCATACTTGATTTGGTGGGAGGCACACAGGGCCTTCTATGGTGGATATGTTGTGGCAGGTGACAGTAGTGAAAGTGCCTAATTGTAAATCTAACACATACGAACGAAGTCACAGTTGTCATGGCATGGGTTGGAGCCATGATCAGATGACATACTGGGGACTGGAATGTCACTAACCTTAGTATGTGGATACTGAGGTCCTGGCAGAGGCATGCCACCTTCTAACAACCCTACCACAACAAAGGTCAAAATTTAATAATCATTGTGGTGTTGCTCACACTGCTAAATACTGCGTTTTCGGGCAACAACATAGTTATTATGTGGGAGGTGTCATTAGAACACAGTTAATAAAGTATTTCATGTAATAATGAATAAACTGGGCACTCATCTTTTCGTGTTTCCCACGCTGGTCTCGTTGTAAAATCATGGCTCAATCGTCGAAAATCTAGGTGGTGATGATTCCAAGCTCGGATGCAAAGAGGCCTACGTTTTATTCTGCTGTATTCAAAAGTTTTGTAGATGTGCTTCACAAACCATTTTTGAAGATTAAACCTTTCAAAGTTAGCACAATGGTGATGTAAAAAAAGAATCAGCACTCCGAATTTAAGTTACACTTATTTTTTATTGCTTTTGTTGTGATAGCACATAACACACAAAACATCACTTCACAATACAAAACATACTTGAAAACATCTTCCTCACTGTTAAAGTTCACATTTTATAAACTGGCTACAATATGCGTCTTTCCAACATGACGTCCAAGACTTAACCCTCTCAAGGTCTGACTCTCTAACAACTAATTAATTACCGCTTACGCGCCCAAAAATCAGAGTTACAAGTACATCAAAGATCATAGTGACAAAAGAAAGAATACACATAAAAATAATATCATTGCAATATAAACATATCGATGTATCACAAATGAAATCAAATCTGAATGTTGTCTCAGAAATATGTTAAGTAGTTAACAGAAACGGAGTAGAATATTACTGGTATCGAGAGGTTCAGGTGAGGTGCCGTAATGGTTACGTAATTCAAGTACCATTACAACCTGCAGCAGCTGTATTGGTAACAAGAATTGGCAGTAAGTTGGTGAGGCAGTAGAATGTGTGGTGAGTGCACAACAGTTTCTACAGTGCAGTGTCTGTCTGCTGTTTCAGCTTGACGTTGGGTGTTGTGAAAGGCTAGGATATCAATCTTGGACAACTCAGTCGTAAAGTACTGGTCTGTCAATGTCAGCTGCATTGCCAGTTGTAACTTGAAACTAGCTGAATGGGTAGGTGGGGTGGAGAGTGAGGCAGGTGCAACCTTCACCATCTGTTGGATTCTGCTGGAGATCATCTGTGTGATCAGGTGGAGTGTTGGCAGAAAGTTTTGACAGTTGGGGATCCGGCACAGTTAGCGCCCATTGTTGGCTGCCAGGTAGTTGCAGGTTGTCCTGATATGTCGGGCCTGCTCTCACACAGCCCCTGCTGTCCCAGAGTGTTGGAGTGGCCAAAGTTGTTGTCTGCTGGTGTACTTGCAGTTGGAAGTGTCTGTGGAAAATAATTCTGTGGGCCTGATCTGCAAGCTGATGAAAGTGAGAGAAATGAGTAGTCATCCATGTCAAAGTTTCACTAACCACAGAGCCCATAAATTGATGTTGACCCACTTGTGCATGTGGATGGCACCAAAGTTCCAATGGAAATCATGAACCAAGATGCTCCTTGTGAATAATATGGTAAATTGCTTCACCTGGTGGATGCAACAGGTACTCAGTGATGTCAGGCTCCACTGCGTCCTATCTACAATGAGGTGACAAAAATCATCAGACAGCAATGTGCACATATACTGATGGTGGTAGTATCACATACACAAGGTAAAAAATGGCAGTGTATTGGAAGAGCCATCATTTGTACTCAGAGAATTCATGTGTCCATCATGATTATGGCTGCACAATAAGAATTAACAGACCTTGAACGTGGATTGGTAGTTGGAGCTAGACCCATGCGATATGCTATTTCAGAAATCATTATCGAATACAATATGAGATCCACAGTGTTATGAGTATACTGAGATATCACACTTCAGGTATTACCTCACAACACAGACAATGTAGTGGCCACTGGCATTCTCTTAATGACTGAGAGGAGCAGCGTTTATGTAGAGTTGTCAGTACTAACACTCAAGTAATACTGCATGGAATAACTATAGAAACCAATGTGGGACATATGACAAATTTATCTGATGGGGCAGTGTGGTAAAATTTAGTGTTAATGGGCTCTGGCTGCAGATAAGCAAAGTGAGTGCCCTTGCTAAAGGCACACCATCATGTGCAGTGCTTCTCCTGGATTCAGCTGGACCCTAGGTGACTGGAAAATTGTGGCCTGGTCAAATGAGTCCTGATTTCAGTTGGTAAGAGCTGATGGTAGAGTCTGAATGTGGTGCAGACCCCAGGAAGCCATGGACCAAAGTTGTCAACAAGGCACTGTGCAAGCTGGTGGTGGCTCCATAGTGGCATGGGCTCTCTTGACATGGAATGGACTGGTTCTCTGGTCTAATTGATCTTATGATTGACTGAGAATGGTTATGCTCAGCTACTTGGAGACCATTTGCAGCCATTCATGGACTTCACGTTCCCAAACAATGATGGTAATACTTATGGATGAAAACATGCCATGTCACTGGGCCGCAATTGGTTGTGACTGGTTTGAAAAACATTCTGCTGGACAATGCAAGCAAGTGATTTGGCCACTCTGATTACCCAACATGGTACATAATTGAGAGGTCAGTCAGTTCATGCACAAAATTTGCACTAGCAACACTTTCGCAATTATGGACAGCTGTAGAGGCAGCATGGCTCAATATTTCTGCAGAGGGCTTCCAGTGATTTGTGGAGTCCATGCTACATCAAGTTGCTGCACCATGCTGGACAAAAGGAGATCCAACATGATATTAGGAGATATCCCAGGACTTTTGTCACCACAGTGTATAGTATGATAAAGGTACAGAAGGAAGTCACTGACGCAAACCATGTTTTGAGGTTGTTCTTCTGCAGCTGGGTAGCTTCAGACCCCGCCCACTGGAACATGCTGCATCAATGTAGGCTGAGCCAACATATGGTGAGACCTGGACAGCAATGCAGAAGGATGTAGAGGTGTGTCCACAATGGCAGGAAAGAGATCTGGATTGAGAGCACCATATGAAGCAGGATGCTGATGTGCTGTGTTGCCTGAGGTCACTGTGAGGGGATGAAGTGGTGGCCGCAGGCCATTCATGATGTAGACATGGGCATGAAGTCAACTAACATGGGTCAGGTGAATATTTTTTACTAATAGTGAGGCAGTAGATGCACAAAAAGTGAATTAGATAGCCTAACAGAGCAATGTGACACATGGAGTATAATTGGTTGCCATCTGCTGAGAGTGAATAATCTGTCAGGCAGCAGTAGCTGACCAAGACAGACCCAGCAGCAGGCAAGTAACCACATTTGTCATTTACAAGTTACTAACCAGGAGCTAATTTTATTACATCATCTGTGTGCTTTAGTAGTTCGGTTTCTTGAGTTTGTGGGTGTAAATTTAATATCTAATAGCCACATTTGTTGCGTTTTTTGTTTGTGTCGGAAAGTAAACTGATTTTGTGACATATTACAAGTTCCAAATCAGGGTCAAATTATTTATTTTCACCTGAGTGCTTTGGTAGTTAGGGTTTTGAGTATCTGCATATTACTAGACACTGTTCATGTATTTTTATAAGGGTCTACAGTAGAGATGTGCAGCACGTGCCGATAGTCTGTTTACCTGCATAGTTTAGTTTTCCACGATCTTTAGGATGGACAGGGACTGCGATTGTTGTGTGCGGATGTGAGCCGAGTTGGTGACACTTCACTCTCAGCTTCAGGCTGTGATGGCTTTGGTTACACAGCTTGAGGCTGCAGTGGATGGGCACCACTGTTGTGGGCCAGCCGTGGGGATCCAGCGGACGTCCAGCATGTCAGAATCCTCTGATTGGTCCTCACTGGTGGCCAACCCAGTTACTGCTCGCACTGAGGCTGACCCTTCACCTGTGGTTGAGGGGAGGTCGTGCCAGGGCAAAGTGAGCGGTGAAAGACTCCCCAGGCGGCTGCACATAAGGCCTCCTCGGTTTGTCTCACAAACAGGTTCCATGTGCTGTCTGTGGGTGCCAATCTCGCTGAGCCAGATGCTTAGCAGAGGAAACCATTTAGCCTACAAAGTCCAGAGAATCACAGAGGGTGGGATTATTGGTAGCTGGGACCTCCAATGTTAGATGCATTATGGGGCCCCTTAGGGACTTGGCTGACAAGAAGGGAAAGAAAACCAATGTGCACTCCATGTGCATACCTGGTGGAGTCATTCCAGATGTGGAAAGGGTCCTCCAGGATGCCATGAAGAGCACAGGGTGCAGCCAGCTGCAGGTGGTTGCTCACGTTGGTACCAATGATGTATGCCACTTTGGATCAGAAGAGATTCTCTCTGGGTTTGAGTGGCTGATAGAAGTGGTAAAGACTTGCAAGGTGAAAGCAGAACTGACAATTTGCAGCATAGTCGATAGGACCGATTGCAGACCTCTGGTACAGAGCCAAGTGGAGGGTCTGAATCAGAGGCTCAGACGGTTCTGTGACTGTGTAGGCTGCAGATTCCTCGACTTGTGCCAAAGGGTGGTTGGGTTTCGGGCTCCACTGAATAGGTCAGTTGTCCACTATACGCAGGAGGCAGCTACGTGGGTACCAGGGGCTGTGTGGCATGGACTGGACAGTTTTTTAAGTTTGAGGGTTTCAGGAAAACACAAGAAGGGCTTCAGTCACAAAGGGTGCAGGCTGAACACAGGAAAAACATAGATATAAGAACCATTGGTATAACAGTTGCAAATTGTCGTAGCTGTGTTGGGAAAGTGCCAGAGCTCCAAGCGCTAATAGAAAGCACTGATGCTGAAATCATTATAGGCACTGAAAGCTGGCTAAAGCCAGATATAAGCTCAGCTGAAATTTTTGCGAAGAACCTAACGGTGTTCTGAAAGGATAGGCTAAACATGGTTGGCAGTGGCATGTTTGTTGCTGTCAGAAGTAGTTTAACTTGCCACAAAATTGAAGTAGATACTTCCTGTGAGTTAGTATGGGCAGAGGTCATTGTTGGCTACCGGAATAAAATAATAACTGGATCCTCTTAGCAACCTCCCAATTCAGATGATTCAGGCACTGAAAAGTTCAAAGAAAATTTGAGTTTGATTTCAAACATGTACCCGACTCATACGATAATAGTTGGTGGTGACTATAATTTACCCTTGATGTGTTGGTGAAAATACATGTTTAATTCCAGAGGTATGCATAAAATATCATCTGAAATTGTGCTAAATGCATTCTCTGAAAATTATTTCGAGCAGTTAGTTCATGAGCCCACGTGAATAGTAAATGGTTCTGAAAACACACTTGATCTCTTTGCAACAAATAATCCTGATTTAATAACAAGCATCCACACTGATTCAGGGAGTAGTGAATACAGGGCTGTCATAGCAAGATTGAATATTGTAATCCTGAAATCCTTGAAAAATAAGCGAAAAATATACCTATTCAAAAAAGCAGATAAAAATTCACTTGACGCCTTCTTGAGAGACAATCTCCACTCATTCCAAATTAATAATATAAGTGTAGACCAGATATGGCTTAAATTCAAAGAAATAGTATTGGCAGCAATTGAGAGATTTATACCAAATAAATTAACAAACGACGGAGCTGATCCTGCTTGGTACACAAAATGGGTTAGAACACTGTTGCAGAAACGACGAAGCAAACATGCCAAATTTAAACAGACATAAAATCCCCAGGAGCTCGAAATTTAGAGCAGACTTCAATGCAAGATGCCTATAACAGTTTCCACAATGAAACTTTGTCTCGAAACCTGGCAGAAAATCCAAAGAAATTGTGAAGTATGTTAGCGGCAAGAAGCAATCAATGCCTTCTCTGCCCAATAGCAATGGAGATACTATCAAAGACAGTGCTACCAAAGCAGAGTTACTAAACACAGCCTTCCAAAATGCCTTCATAAAAGAAGACGAAGTAAATATTCCAGAATTCGAATCGAGAACAGCTGTCAACATGAGAAACGTAAAAGTAAATATGCTCAGAGTAGTGAAGCAACTTAAATCACTTAATAAAAGCAAGTCTTCTGTTCCAGACTGTATACCAATTAGGTTCCTTCAGAGTATGCTGATGCATTAGCTCCATACTTAACGATCCTATACAACTGTTTGCTCGACGAAAGATCCATACCCAAAGACTGGAAAGTTGCACAGGTCACACCAATATTCAAGAAAGGTAGTAGAAATAATCCAGTAAATTACAGGCCCATATTGTTAACGTTGATATGCAGCAGGATGTTGGAACATATATTGTGTTAGAACATAATGAACTGCCTCAAAGAAAATAGTCTATTGACACACAGTCAACATGGGTTTAGAAAATATTGTTCTTGTGAAACATAACTAGCTCTTTATTCACATGAAGTGCTGAGTTCTATTGGCAAGGTATTTCAGATCAATTTTGTATTTCTGGATTTCTGGAAGGCTTTTGACACTGTACCACACAAGCGGCTTGTAGTGAAATTGGGTGCTTATGGAATATTGTCTCAGTTATGTGACTGGATCTGTGATTTCCTGTCAGAGATGTCACAGTACATAGTAATTGATGGAAAGTCATTGAGTAAAACAGAAGTGATTTCTGGGTTTCCCCAAGGTAGTGCTATAAGCCCTTTGCTGTTCCTTATCTATATAAAACGATTTGGGAGACAATCTGAGCAGCCGTCTTCAGTTGTTTTAGGATGATGCTGTCATTTATTGACTAATGAAGTCATCAGAAAATCAAAACACACTGCAAAACAATTTAGAAGAAATATCGGAATTGTGCAGAAAGTGGCAGTTGTTCTTAAGTAACGAAAAGTGTGAGGTCATCCACATGAGTGCTAAAAGGAATTCGTTAAGCTTCAGTTACATGATAAATCAAAAAGCTGTAAATTCAACTAAATACCTAGGTATTACAATTACAAGCAACTTAGATTGGAAGGAACACATAGAAAATGTTGTGGGGAAGGCTAACCAAAGACTGCATTTTATTGGCAGGACACTTAGGAAATGTAATAGACCTACTAAGGAGACTGCCTACACTACGCTTGTCTGTCCTCTTTTAGAATACTGCTGTGCGATGTGGGATCCTTACCAGATAGGACTGACAGAGTACATCAAAAAAGTTCAAAGGAGGCCAGCATGTTTTGTATTATCACAAAATATGGGAGAGAGGATCACAGAAATGATACAGGATTTAGGATGGACATCATTAATAGAAAGGCATTTTTTGTTGTGACAGGATCTTCTCACGAAATTCCAATCACCAACTTTCTCCTCCAAATGCAAAAATATTTTGTGGCCCCAGCTTACATAGGGAGGAATGATCACCAAGATAAAATAAGGGAAATCAGAGCTTGTACGGAAAGATATAGGTGTTCATTATTTCCGCGCGCCATACGAGATTGGAATAATAGAGAATTGTGAAGGTGGTTTGATGAACCCTCTGCTAGGCACTTAAATGTGATTTGCAGAGTACCCATGTAGATGTAGATGTAGATGTGGATGTAGATGGTGTAATGGTGAGTTACTGTGAGGTGAAATCTGGCTTTGGAGGGAGGGAATCTCAGTCAAACCAATGCACCTTTGTGTGCAAGCCAGTGGTGGTGTGCACATTTGCTGCCATTGCAGTCTGATGAAGGTTAGGTTGGCTGCATGTGGCCACTAGAATACAGATGTATGTGTCCATCTGCAAACATCTCATGCATTGTCTACAGTACCTGTGCTTTGCAATCGTAATCAGGTGGGTATGTGGGAAACACAGAGTTTGACACACCCCAGTAAGCAATCCATTGTTTCCCTCAAGAAACACTGAATAACACAAAGAACTGATAATTGAAGAATGAAAGAGACTTGGGGGCACCACTTGGATTTCAGCACCTAAATTGGTGGAGATTGACACAGAAACCCAGCTAGTAGATGTAACTCAGTTATTTATTTGTACCTCAAAATCTCAACAAGAAAGCATGTGCATATACAGAAAAGATAAAAAACACTAATGTCAAAATTCTTCATTTTCTTCATTGAAGTTGTTTAGTTCACTGCCGACAGTCACCACAGACGTGAAGAAGTCGGAGCGGTTTGTGCTATAAAGGTGGCACTGGCAGGAAGTGAAAAAATTAATTTACTGTAATTGTTTATAGTGTGCAAGAAACAAAATGCAGTGATATTTGCAAAATTAATAATGACATTATAGACGCAGTGTTGAATTCAAACCTAATGCAGGTGCACACGCAATATTCCATATGCACAGGAATGTATAAAACTGTTATTTATGCAAAATCTCATTTCACCTTATATCTCAGTTCTTTATACCTATGTTCTTGATTACAATAATGCAGTTAGTGTTACTGTAAGCATTAGTAATTAACAGACACAGATCATTAAAGTTATGACAATACCATATAACAGGAAAAACAAGGTGAACCGATAAGGAGCACAGGAATCACTCTTATCACTCATTCAAAAGCAGGTCCTGCCAACTTTTTGAGAACATATTTGGAATTAGGTAAGGGTAATTAACTTAAGGAATAATTGACATTAAAAGTTCAAACCCTCCAAATTTCAGTTGCCTATTTTTCTTTAATGACTGCAAGCTTCTGAACTCTGACAATATAATTTTATTGCTATATTTTTGTGGATCAAACAACACCACTTAGTAATTAATCAAGTCAGCAATTAAGATTTCAAATAATTTAGAATCATAAAGGATTTATTTCAACATGGACACCACACTCATAAACAAGAGATTTCAGAAACTGCATAATAATTGCGTTCCATGTATATTTGTAGATTATTAATCTGAAATATTTTTCATAAACCGAAGATAGCAAAATGACTGACAGCCCTTGCAAAAACAGTAAAATGCAACCTAGCTTAATTTCAGAGCATTATGTAGATTCAGAATTCACAGCAAATTTTTACACCTGTCTTTATATAGGCACCCCTATGTCAAATAGAGTTAGACTGTTACATGAATAACATCTACATGCCATATGTCATTTCACAATAAAGTTTATGACCACTGAGCACACTTAAAACATTAGTATGTTCATTTGTGTGAAAGTCTGCATATTGGTAGCCTAATGCTCATAATTTTGTGACAGTTAGTTGAAATTCTGCACTTGATACGAAACTTGCAAGAAGAATGTCCATAAAAAATACAAAACTGTGTAATATCTTTGTGTCTTGAAGTCTCTGATAAACTAATAAATATCAAACTTAAAAACTCTAATAGTTCACACTCTTCGATTTTTCATAACACCTGACTAGAGAGTAATGTTATACATCTGTTTCAAGTTCAAGGTGGCAGAATTTGCCTGCCTTTCAAAACTGTGGCATTTCATTTCTGTCCAGTTAAAGTTGCTGAAAGGAGATGCCTCAGTACTCTGCTGAATTTGCTGACAACAATGGTTCAATGAATAGCAAGTTAGCATGTAATCATGTGTGCCACTTTCAGAAGGTTCTGGAGGGCAGAACACGGTTGCTTCAGTCTCTTTGTGTCCATGATTGATTGACAATTTGTACAGTAAACAATTGTTTAAATATGGGTGTTAGAACTACTAAAATATAAAAATGAATGAAAAGTTCAATAGTCCCCTGTAGTTATGTTTATTTAAATCAACTAGAGACCCACCCAACTGGTTTTGAAACTTTTAAGGTGCATCTTCTGGTGTATATCTGTACAGAAATATTCTTTAAGTTAATACTTTGATAATTGTGAATTGTAGTTATCTGAGATATCTTAAAGTACTGAATGACGTGACTTAAACATGGAAGAGAATATTATGCATCTAGTTAGGAAACTAGGTGTACATCAGATATGCCCCATGAAGAATGGGTCTATAAGTGTGTCAGTATTACGTGGCATAGAACCGTACAAAGTGAACTAAAAGTAAAGTCAAAGAACATCAGTTCAAAGACACGCCAGAGGTACCACAGAGCTTCCCACCCCCCCTCCCCCCTCTAGCAGTGCAGAGCACTGAAGCTAACTTACATCAACACAAAATCCTCATGCCAGTGTGGTGGATGAAGATGGCATCCAACGCACAAAGTGGGCACTTTGGAAGCAGCTTCGGACAGCTGCACAGGCAGTGGGGAGTCGTTGGAGGTCACGTCGGCAGCATCAGCAGATGAGGTGCTGGCAAAGGCAGCCCAGCCAAGGGCGGCAGAATGTGGCTCAGAGATGGACCATGCAGATTTTAAACGATGCAATGAAACCATTGTCAGTTTTCCGTTGAGTAGTATCATGAAGATATTAAAGCCGGGGTGGACTGGAGTATGTTGGTTGCGGGGCTGCCTGTACAGAGTCATCTCGTAGCATGATGAATTCACACGATGCCAGGTCTTTGTGTACGTACACTGGCAGTGTGGAATGAGAGTGAGGCGGGGGTTCGTGAAGGAAAGTGATATGCACATGCACTCGTTCTATGAGGGACAGAAGGACAGTTGCGTCAGTCAGGGTTGTGTCCTCAACAAATTTGGCTGGCAGAACGAGAGGTTCTCCATATAAAACCTCCACCAGCAAAGCATTCAAGTCTTTCTTGTGGGCAGAGCAGATACCAAGTAAGACCCAAGGAAGAGCCTCAGACCAAAGCCCACCGTGGCACATGAGTGCAGCTTTAAGAGTTCTGTGCCATCGCTCCACCTAGCTGTTCATCTGTGGGTGGTAGGCCATTATGTGAAATTTCGCTATGCCATGCAGCTCACACAGCCGAGCAAAAACTGAGGACTAAAATTGTTGTCCCTGGTCCATAGTAAGTGAAAATTTCACCACGCACACTGATAAGAAAGCTGAAGCTATAGTCTCTGTGGTAATGTTGACCAGAGGAACCGCTTCAACCCAATAGGTTACACGGACGATCATATACAAAATGTATTTGTACCCCTTGGAAGGGGGAGAGGACTGACCACATCAATGTGCACATGCTGCTGGCAGCCATTGGGGACGATAAAACTGTCCTAAAGGAGGCTGTGTGCCTCTGCTCACTTTACTACTTTGACAAGAAACACAGGCGCGTGTCCAGGAGTGGCAATCATGCTGCACGCCTGGTCAGACAAACGTTCAGTCACTAGTCTTGTCATTGCCCACATACCGGGGTGCGCCAGATGGTGTAAAGCATTGAAGATCTCGTGCTGACGGGCAGACGGCACCAAGGGGCAGGGGGAACCAGTAGAGACGTTCCAGAGGGCAGGGGTCGATGACCCTTGCAGGTTGAGAGGTTTGATGGCGAGCGAAGACTCGTCATCCAAAACCAATCGCTGGGTGTCCACGTCCTCAGTCTGAAGTCGCACCAGATTATCTAAGTTCAAGGGTGCAGAGATCACCAATTTACAAGACAGACAATCAGGTAAAACATTTTCCGCACTGCGGATGTAACAAGCGTCCGAAGAATGTTGGCAAATGAATTCCATGTGTCGGAAGCGGCATGGCGGTAGATCCTTCGCCAGGTTGCATATTGCGTCAATGAAGGGTTTATGGTCCAAGTATGTAGTGAAAGGGCATCCCTCCACATCGCTCCTGAAGTGTTTGACTGCCTCATAAACCGAGAGAAGCTCACGGTAGAAGACCGACCATTTACAGTGGTTTCTGGTTAGTTTTTTTGAAAAGAAACGGAGGGGCTGCGTGGAGTCCATGGTGTACTGTTGCAAAACAGTGCCAACAGATGACTCGCCAGCATTGGTAGTGATAGAAATAAGGGCCTCAGGGTCGGGGTGAGCGGGAGTGACTGCTTTCATGATGGATGATTTCAGATTGTTGAAAGCATCGAGGATGAGCTGAGTCCAATCCAACTTTTGCTTCCCCATGGTATTTTTACCAGAGAGGGAATTGGTAAGGGACGACTGGACAGAGGCAGCCTGGGGGCTATGGCATTGTTAAAAGTTTACCTTATCCAGAAAGCGCCAGAGTTGCACACAATCCTCAGGAAGAGGCAGTGCGAGAATGGTTTCAACACTAGAATCCACTAGTTAGAGGCCATTGGCCGAGATTGTACAGCCAAGGAATGAAACTGATGCTGAGCAGAGTTGAGATTTTTCGTCATTGATAATTACACCGTTTGCTGCAAGAGCCATACGAACTGCGTCAAGATGAAATTTGTGTTCCTCGGCAGATGAGGAAAACATAAGTATGTCATCCAAATTGGTAAAAGAGAAGGTCAAAGGTAGCAAAATTGAATCAATGAAACGTTGCCACATCTGCACAGCATTTTTCAAGCCGTAAGGCATGTAACGGTATTCAAATAGACCGAAGGCTGTAATGATGGCCATCATTGGAATATCAGTTGGGTGCAAGGGAATTTGGTGGTACACCTTCAAACAGGCTAAGACAGACAAGAACTTTGAGCCATGCAATAACTGAGTGAAATCCTGGATATGAGGGATGGTATAGTTATTGATTATTGTCGTATCATTAAGGGACCTCTAGTCCCCGCACACGCAAAACGAGCCATCCTTCTTAGGCCCAAGGTGGATAGGTCTAGACCAGTTGCTGTCTGATGGTCAGAGCACGGCCTAAGCCAATCAATCCTGGACAATTCCTTTTGCTCATACCAAATTCCAAGCGATAAGACATCGAGCTTTATGACGTACGGGTGGGCCATCCATGGTGTGGACCACTGATGAGTGCTGTTGCTGAGTGCTGAAACCCTTGAAGCAAGGCAGGCAGGTAGGAGGGGGCGGGGGGGGGGGGGGGGGGCAGGGAGGAGGGGGAATGGGTCAGAGGGGGGCATGAGTGATGGTGGTTCACTGACCTTGCTGGGCCGGAATGGCGTGGGGGGGGGGGGGGGGGTCATTAGTGGCAGAGAACGACTGAGGGCATGGCGCTGCAGCTATGCGATGCAAGGGATCCTGCAAAGCGAGAACATGTGCATCCATGCCGGGCCAGAGTGACATGGGTGGGGCAATGGAGGCAGACAATGACAGAGGGCGTGCCGTGTGATGCATGGGATCCTGTGGAGTGGGAACATGCGTGTCCTGTAGATTCAACTGTGACGGCATGGAACAGGAAGCAGGGGATGGTGAGCTCCACCTAGGAGCAATGCAGACTGAAGATGCAGTAGAAGCGGCTGACAAGTCCAAAAGAACTGGCTCTGCAGACAGACTGCGAATAGTACTCCATGCTTGAACTAATTCATCCGAGGCAGCAGCATTGCATGTGCGTAACTCCTACTTATGTGTGTGGAGCCCATCGATCTGCGTGCGGATGTCTGCCAAGTCAGAGAGACGTGCATAAAGCCTCTGAGCAAAGATGCACAAGTGGAAAGCGTTGCCAAGGAGGTGGAGAGTGGAGTTGTGCCAAACTCATTCGAGCATGGAATGGTAGAACCAGACGCGTGGCGGAGCATTGCAGCATGCATGTCAGATTAAAGTTTTTAGTGATGAAGAAACTCCAACCCGATCAGAGGTTCATCCACATTGGCAACTTGGAAGGTCCAAGGTAAGGTTGCGACCAGTGACAGGTGAAGTGACATCTTGATGAAGCCCAGGACTGCGATCAGAGAGTGATTTGCGGCTATCAAAGCAAGGTTAGCAGGAGAAAGCATGATGCCTACTAGCTTGGCCAGGATAACACTGACATTAGCGCCGATGTTGATGATCAAGAGCATGCCCAATGACAGGTCTGTGACGTAGAAGTATAGTGCCACTGGAGCAAGCGGTGCAGTGTTGGAAGGTAGGCACCATCGACAATCATGGCGGGATATGGCATTTAAACGTGCCTGCGCGGCAGTTGTGAGCAGCGTCCCCATAGGTTGCATGGTACCAGTATAGCGGGTGAGCTTGGAAGTAAGTTGGTGCGGAGAGGGCACGAGACGTAGCTGACTGCGTCATTGCCTGAGACTGCTCGGGCTGCTGCTCAGGTGAGGTCAGCTGCTGTCGGCAGGTTGCAGCCAGTACCTTCTGTAGGCCACCAGGAGGCAGCTCCTGGCAGTCCACTGAGCTGCTGAGGTGCCCGCACTGACCCCTGCCAGCTGGGTGTGGAACTGAAGGTACAAGAGTGCTAACTGAAGGTGAAGGCGATGTCATCCGTAACAGATGGTGTTGGTGACGAAAGATTGCGTAGGCCTGATCGGCCATGTGTAGATGAACATTGAGAGATTCCCTATCTGAGATAGTAGGTGAAGTTGTATGTCTGATGGAAGCTTGACCATTCACAAGGTCCACAGTGGTCTTGTAGAGCTTAGTCATCAATTAATGCACAAAGGTGCCGCCAAAGCTGCAAAGGTGTGCGGTCGTCGAGATGCTCGCCATGGTTTTTGTGGTGGATAGCTTGTGCTGGAGGGCAAGAAAGGCCTTCAATTAATGTTTTTGCTGTTAAATACTTGAGCAAGGCATGCGGTGAGAGGTGCAGATCATTGATGAGGTCTGGATGAGCATGGAGGTGGCTCACCGGTCACACGAAATGTGCGTCGTCACCCGAAATCCCGTGGATATCCAGTAGATGATCCACCAATGCGAACCAAGTCTTAGGGTTATCCTTTTGCAATGTAGGCAGCTTAGAAAATATTCCAAGTAACAGCCCCTGATGCTGGGAGTGCAGTAGCAGTCGACAACACATCGTTCATGTTCTGCATAGAGGGGCGGGGGGGAGGGGGGGGGGGGGGGGGCAGCACACAATGTAGAGTGAGCCGGTGCAACCAGTGGCACGATGTGTCCCAACTGCAGGTCTGGAGATGGGCATGGCACAGGCAAAACAGCCAGTGCTGTTGCAGCAGTGAGTGAAAGTTACAAGAGCAGGCGGAAGGCGAGCATGGTGTGACCATGGAGTGATGGTCACAGAAACTGCAGCAGTTGAGGTGGCCGGTATTGCCAAGGTGGCGGGGGGGGGGGGGGGGGGGAGTGGGGGGGGGGGGCAATGATGTCAGGCATATAAGAATGTGCAACCAACCCCGTGTACATGAACATTCGAATTACAGTTCTCGAACTTCTTCGGTACATCAAACCAACCCAAAGGCGACTGTTTAACTGAGGTGTGAAACACAATGTCCTTCACACAGTTATCATTCACAATGTCACTAAGTGGCATGCATTGTCCATACAGTAGGCATTGCTGCGTAATAGCATTTGATGGTGGCCATGTCAAGCAGGTAACGGTTAAGTGGCCGCTGGCATGGCTGGGGCCAGGTAATTGTTCACTTTTAACCAAATGTATATTGAGAACTTATTAAAAGTGCAAGCACAATTAACAGGATGCAAGAAACTGTCATAAAACAACACTGGTGGATCCATTGTTCTGAGGTCAATATGGACCAGTACACAAAGTTCGACAACAATGAAAAGTAGCATAAAATTATTCCCAATCACACCATGACAATGTTGGGGTCACCACTGTTGGTATTACATGGTGTATAACCGTAATAACCCACTTTTGCAATCGAATGACCATTTATTTTACCACTGAACAAAGTGAATAGAAGAGAAGCTGTCGAACATGGCACACAGTGAGACATAGACAAAGTGAACTAAAAGTAAAGTCAAGGAACATCAGTTCAAAGACATCGTGCTTCATGCCAGAGGTGCCGCAAGTGTTTAATAAGTAATATTTATACTGTAATTTCATACCACAAGAAGGTTACTTACAAGTGCTATGTCATATGCTATAAGGAGTAGTTACAGAATGTCACAGAGTAACAGTTGGCAAGGCTAGGCAAAATTATCAGCCCTCCTCAATTGATTAAAGCCGTCATCAGTGATGATTGTCATCCCTAAAAAATGAAAGAACAGAATTAGGGATCTGAAACTGTGTCTTTATTAAAAAACATTGAAGCAGTAACTCAAATGAAAAAGAGGTATTGAGACCCCTAACTTCAAAAATTCAAATAGTCAAAAGTGGCCAATAAAACTTGATACCTTAATTCATTTTGTTATTGAGAGTATTATCAGTGGACAGTCTTATGGAATTTAGTACATATATCTCCCCAAGCATATTTAGAACACTGCCCTTTCTCTCTTTATGTTGTATCTCAAGTTATTCTGGAGATCTGGAATAGAATGTTTATTATCATGTAAGTGAGATGTTAAAGGATTTTCAACTGCTTATATTGAGATGTTCTATGAAGCAAATTTTGAAACCTCTACCTGTTTGCCCAGTGTACTGCAGCAGCCACTGCACACACTTTGACAATACACTGGATGCTAATAGCTTGTGTTATCAACTGCAGTGTTGACGACAAACTCACAAGTGGTTGGAAAGTTTGACTGGTGGCATAAACTTCTTCCTTTTGGTAACTGGTAGCCCGCAAAACAGTTAAAATAATTTTCCGTAGATTTCAATGCGTTAACTTTATTAGTTCTCATCACTAACTCTATCTTATTCTTGAATCACTACAGCACCCAATACTGTCCTGTGTAATATTTACGAGGAGCATTGTCTGTTGCTTGGCATAGGCTAAGAGGAAAATATTTTAATTGGTAAAGTGACAAAAGTTCATCATTTTAACACCTATATTTAACCATCTGTTTTCGACTGTTGTTCCTTGTTACCTGGGGTTGGTCCCCATCCCTTTTTCATTTGAGTGAAGCATTGTCTTTAATCAAGGACCAGTTGTGATCCCTAATTTTATTCTTTTGTTTTTTAAACATGTTCAGCATTGATGATGATTTTCATCAATTGTGGAGGGCTGAGAACTTTAACTAGCCATGTCAACTGTTATTCTGGGACATTCTGCAACTGTTCCTTGTACCATATGACACAGCATTTCCAATGAACTTTCTTGTGATATGAAATTATAAACATTGTTCATTAAATACATAAAGTCCTATTCTTTGGGGGACGTATGAGATGTACACTTAGTTTCCTAACTAGATGTGTAATATTTTCTTCTACATTGAAGTCTATTCATTCAGTGACTTTAGATATCTCAGATAATCTCAGTTCCTTATCAAAGCACTAATTTAAAAACATCTGTACAGATATATACACCAGAAGATGCAACTTAAAAGTTGTGAAACTTAAATAAACACAGCTACAATGCACGATTGGACTTTTCATTCAGTTTTATATTTTGATAGTTTTAACATCTATATTTAACCATCTGTTTATTGTATAAATTGTCACTCAATCATGTATAAATATTTTAGCTGTGGTTGCCACAGTTTTACAATTATCTCTGTATCCAGCTTTCAGAGAGAGCAAATGCTCTTGGAACTAATGTTAACATCATGCTGTTCATGGATAATGCGGTTATCTATAATGAAGTACTATCTGAAAGGAGCTACATAAATATTCAGTCAGATCTTGATAAGATTTCAAAGTGGTGCAAAGACTGACTACTTCCTTTAAAAGTTCAGAGATGTAAACTGTGCACTTCACAAAACAAAGAAATGTAGTATCCTATGATTATAATATCAATGACTCACTGTTGGAACTGGTCAACTCGTACAAATACCTGGGCATAACACTTTGTAGGGATGTGAAATGGAATGATCACATAGGCTCAGTTGTAGGTAAAGCAGGTGGTAGATTTTAGCTATTGGTAGAATACTGGGAAGCACAAGCAATCTACAAAGGAGATTGCTTACAAATCACTCATGTGACCCATCTTAGAATATTGCTCAAGGGTGTGGGACCCATAGCAAATAGAACTGACATCTGATATTGAACAATACAGAGAAGGGCAGCAAGAATGGTCACAGCTTTGTTTAACCCATTGGGAGTGTGTTACAGAGGTACTGAAGGAACTGAACTGGAAGACTCTTGAAGAAAGTTGTAAACTATCCCGAAAAAGTCTACTAACAAAGGTTCAAGAACTGGCTTTAAATAATGACTCCAGGAATATACTACAGTCCCCTATGTATCACTCACATGGGGACCATGAGAATAAGAGTAGAATAATTACTGCACACACAGGGGCATTCAAACAATCATTCTGCCCACACATAAAAGGAACAGGAAGAAACCCTAACAACTGGTACAATGGGACATATCCTCTGCCATGCACCTCACAGTCCTTTCCAGTGCTCATGCATCCCACTCCATATCCTGCACAAAAATCATGTCAGATGTAGAGGAATTCAGATTTCAGACAGGGTAAACAGGCTCTGTTCCTGCTCATCTGGACAACCGGCCACCAGCCACGTAGATGTGAACCATCACCTTTCTCATCCCCTGTTCCTCATCATTTAGGCCTCCAATTCTAGAGCACCTTTCTGTATACCATCATTGAGAATATATTCCTAATTTTTTATAATTAACTCTTTTAATTCACTGTCTCCTTTCCAGTGCTCATGCATCCCACTCCATATCCTGCACAAAAATCATGTCTGAATCACAATCTTAACCCACTTTTGAGTGTGAAAGGAGGCTGCAAAATTTCCAATTCATGTTCAGCTGCTCAGAAGTAGTAACTGTTGTTATGCAAGCCAAAAACAGCAGCCTTGCATCACCATACAGCTGGGGATGCATGTGGTCCACATATTTCCTTGCATCAGGAACTGAAATCAACAGCGCACCTGCTGCCCATCAGCCATTGCTGCCATGCGTCCACCTCATTGTGGAGACAGTACACACTGTGCATGTGTGTACTGTATGTGCACCTGCACCATTTGACATTTGCAGCCAACCAGCTGCTACCAGGGCAACTTCCCAGTCACTGCACACTAATGGTGAGCCAGGTGCTGGGATGTAACAAAACACTAGACAAGGCTGTGCCATTTCTGCAGCCTCACCAACCTTTGCCTGGTACAGGCCAAGCACATGGACACTGAACACAGTTGGCATGGCTCTCCTGCCAATGCCACCACCAAAAGATGGCACGCACCAGCTACAAGTTGCCCCATCTGTGCTGCCCTCCGTTGGTGCAGCTGACCACTGTACATGTAGTGACCAGCCAGAGAGATGTATTGTCTGACATCAGGCAGGATCCTGCTCTCATCTCCATGTGGGTCCTGTTCTCAACACTTGGGCATCTAACGTTGTTGTCATACAGCCAGACACTCCTGTCACCCATGCTGCTGCCACACAGGTATCATGCATGCACAGCCCACAGCTAATTACATATGTCATCACTCTGTACCACCATGGCCCATCTGTGCATTGTCACAATACGAGTGTACTATACTTGTTGCCATGTACTAAGCTCCTGTAGCCATTTGTTTAGTGGAGAATGTTAAGAGTGAAAAGGGACTCTCAGACTGGGAAATTATAGTTTTAAATGGACAAGTACTGTGCTGTTAAACGTGTACAGAAACCAGCTTTCATTTCACATCTGTTATTTTGAATCCTTATGACTATTACATAAAAATGTCATGAGTTCAGAAGGAGGCCACTGCGTAGCTCATGTCAGAATCAAGTATGTTTAGAGAGAACTTAGCTGTACATTCATAGAATTAAATTTTGCATGTTATCCAGTTATTTCATTTTTATTTGTAAGTGTCTGTGCCTGACGGGCAATTGTAAATTTAAATTTTTGTTTGAGTATAGTTACTGTGAGGTTGTAGGTAGGTGCATCATATGTATGTTGGTTGGATGTTTAATGCCAGTGTAATCTGGACAAATGCTTCCATTGAAACTGTGTGGTGCAGTTAGTTCCTTATCCTGATTTTAAGCTTCATTATTGTTGATGAATTACTTTTAAGTTGATACCCACTTGTCATGCTTAGTTGGTGATTGAGGTGTAGATATATGAGGAGACGTTTATAGATGTATGTGTTTGAAAATTGTGTGTTGTGTGTTAAGAAGATCCCAAGGTGGAGTTTTCACCAAATCTCCAGGACCTTGCAGCTTGCAGGATGTGCTGTAGCATCCAAAGAGAACTTGAGCTGTTCATGAGAAGTTCCCCCCCCCCCACCCCCACCCCGACCCCAGTGTCATGATCCTATCTATCCTCTTCATCTTTCCTATTAGTACAATTAGTATTTACAAAAACAACTTAGAGCTTACTGCAACAGCTTTACAACTGTTGTTTGTTGCACAATGAGACATTCCTCTTCAGTTACAAAAGAGCTATTGTACGCTAATGATTTCATGTAACCACATACAAAAAAGTCACAATGGATACACTGAAGACAACTTCATAATGTCTCAAGTTAGCCCAAACCATATTAACGTAAAATTTGGCAGTTTACAAATACAGACCTCACTTTTGTTGTTCATTCAGTTAATTAACCTCAAAAAATTGGTTTTCTTGCCATAAAGTTTCGAAACAGCTTATAGAAAATGTTTAATATTCTTATATATTAATGTTAAGTTTCCTAAAACAGTAGCTTCCTTTCAGGTGAAGAGCTTCTGAAATACATTCATGTACTTCCACTGGAACCCATTTACTTGCTCTACAGAAGTGTTGGAGAAGCTCATACAGCACGTGACTTACTGAATTATATATGTGGGAGTGCACAATCTGGAAGTGATTCCACTGATTGGCAAAACTGTAATAAGAATTCCACAGCATCTCTATTACTAATACGTGGAAAAAATATCTTCTGTAATGGATGTGCAATTTATTTAACCAACAACAAAATGATGGACTTTTCATGTCACACAACAAACATGATCCCTCTGACTACAACATATGAAGAAAATATGGAACATACAAGTTTCAGCATTATTACTCCACATATATTAGTCACTTGTATGGCCTCAGTGTGCCCACAAATACAGCCTACTGCACAACTTATATGCAATATGGATTATAAGGTGAGCTGGCTTTTTTTTAAATCTTTAAATGGATGTTATAACATCTTACAGTTTTTTATTCATTATGTAGAAATAATAAGCTGATCCTAGTAAAAATATCCATCCCCCTCCTCCCCCCCAAAAAAGTAAAAAGTATTAGTGAAACACTTCTTGGACAACTTCCTCCCCATTGGTTGACTTTTGTAAACAGCTGGAAATTGCCCTGACTACTGTCAAATGGTTGTCAGCTGCTGCAAATCATTGTGATGGTAGAGCTCTCAAGAGTTGTGTACCTGTGACACTGGTACCAGAAGTACTTCAAGCACTATCCTCTCCTGTGGATCCTGTCTCCTCTACAGAAAGTATAGGATCTGTCATTACTTCTCCACTTGACTGTAAGTGGCATCTCTATGACAGATGTGGGCATCCTGTACAGGGTGTGTAGGGACCAGGGAGGACACAGGGTATTGTACAGATCCCCCTAACCAACAAGTCTGAGACACTATGTATCACTGTGCCAGTGAGACTCACTTCACCTGTTTTGGTGAAATATGTTTATTCCAGTGTCAAGAGGAGGCAAACACAAAAGTGTGGGGTCTATTAATTTTCAGCAGTTGAAACATATGGCAAATGATGGTTCTCCTTAGGGAAATGGCAGCAAGGGACAGGAATGGACATTAGGTGCATTCAGTGTGTATGCTGGGGACCACATCCAACATGTTGAAGAGGATGGTCCACTAGCCATTGATTGAACAGGGTGCAACCAACTGCTGATTGTGGCACACATTGGAATAAATGATGCCTTTCATCTGGGATCTGAAGTCATGCTTGGGTCATTCTGGCAACTGGCAGAGAAGGTTGACAAGACAAGCCTAGCTCTTGGAGTTTCAACAAAGCTCACGATTTGTAGCATTGTCCCCAGAACTGATCATTGTATTGTATTGTATTGTATTTTTTATTGGTCCTGTTGTCTACATAGGAGCTTATGCATAAGACATTGGACAAGTCAAGTTATAAATATACAGGCTGAAAGTCATTTCAAGGCATACATATTTAAGGTTACATTAATACACTTTACACATAAGTATTTATGTAACACATTTCATAAATTTAAATATTCTTCAATGGAGTAAAAGCAGAGATGCTGTAAATATGACTTTAGAGATTTTCCAAATGTATTGACCCCTGTGATAGCTTTTATGTTTTCAGGAAGTTTGTTATAAAGCTTAACTCCCATGTGAAAAGTACCTTTTTGGCACAGTGCTGTGGCCATTTGAGTCATATGTAAGTTTCTGTTTTGTCTGGTAAAGTGATCATGTATATCACAGCTTTTTGCAATCTCCAGTCCTTACCTATTACATTTAATTTAAAGAACAAAAGGGTTTCCATAATGTATACACATGGTAATGGAGGAATACCAGATGTCTTAAACAGGGGTTTGCAAGAGTTTCTAGGATTGCACCCAAACAAGATTCTAATGGCCCTTTTTTGTAGCTTAAAAGTGCTTATTAGCTGATTTAGAGTTTCCCCAGAAGGTGACCCTATATCTAAGATGAGAATGAAAGTACGCGTGATATGCATTCAATACTGTTTTCTCACTACAGCATGATTTTAATGAACAAAGAAGGTAACATGTTTTGCTCAGTTCTGCATTGAGATATTCAATATGCTTATTCCATCTGATGTTACTCTGCAGCCAAAGTCCTAAGAATTTGGTTTCAGTATTGTTACCAACTGGTTCATCATTGATAGAGACTGATGGGATAAACATGTCCTTGTTAGCAACATTGTGGAATTTTAGAGCAATGGTTTTCTTACTGTTTATTACAAGCTGATTACTCTGTGCCCAGCTGCTAAGTTGTTTCGTGACTGCATTTACTGTCTGCTGTAACTGTTCATTGTCGTCTCCTTTTAGTAAAATCGTGGTGTCATCGGCAAATATGATTGTTTTGTGTGCATCAACATTTAAGCTTAGATCATTTATGTACAGAATAAACAGAAGGTGTCCCATTACTGATCCTTGGGGTACACCACATTTAATTTGTTTATAGTCAGATAAGTGATTAGATACAATTTTTAGTTCAATATTTGTGTGCTTGATGCACACTGCCTGCTTACGATTTATCAGGAAGGAACTGATCCACTTGTTGGACAGACCTCGAACACCATATCTTTCAAGCTTTGATAGAATTTTATGGTCCACCATGTCAAAAGCTTTTGACAAGTCAATAAATACTACCTTTCTATTATTTCCTGCTTTTTGTCCATCAGGTTTAGGATGGAATTGATGCACTCATAGACAGCGGTTGTTGTTGACCTCTTATTTCTGAATCCATGTTGTTCATTACATAGGATGCTGTTTTTATTTATAAATTTTGTAAGTTTGTCATACATAACTTTTTCCAGTACTTTAGAGATGCAGCAGGAAACTGTGATGGGTCTGTACTTGTTTACATTGTCTTTATCCCCTTTTTTATATACAGGAATAACTTTTGATGTTTTCAACACATCGGGGAAAGTGCCTGCCTGAAGTGAACAGTCACATAAGTGTGTGAGTACTTCAGTTAGGTTTGATGCGCTCTTCTTTAACATTGTTGCAGGTATACCATCAATACCTGCCGATTTGGAATATTTTAGTCCTTTTATTGCTTTAGCTACTTCATCTTGTGAAACAGAACTGATGTACATTGATCCTTTACATGCACTTATTTTATATTCGTTTGCCTGGGTGCTCTTAAAGTTTGATTGTAACATATTATCAGCAACACCTGTGAAAAAGTTGTTAAATGTGTTGGCTACGTCTAAGGGGTTTGTTACTTTTTTATTTTTATGTGATAGTGTTATATTTTTGCAAGATTGTCTGTATTCTCCACTTTCTTTTTTATAACACTCCACATAGCCTTTGATTTATTAGCTGAATTATAAATTATGTCATCATGATGCATTGTTTCTGCTGCTTTTATTACTTTTCTTAATATTTTGGCCCTTTCGTTCTGAGTCAAGTGGAAAGACTGAACCAGAGTTTTCAAAGGTTCTGTGACAAGCTAGTCTGCAACTTCCTGGACTTGCACCATAGGATTAACAACTGTAGGGTCCTCCCAAATGGGTCATGTGTGCACTACAGATCAGAGGTTGCTATTCAGGTAGCTGATTCTGTCTTGGGTGCACATGAGGTTTTTTTTAGATTAGGTGAGTCATCATCCAATCCAGGTAATGATAGCTGTAGGAAACCCAGAAGTATCAGTGTAAGCTCAAACAAAATGACTCCCACAGGTGAGATTTTTAAAATCCTAATGGTTAACTACCAAAGCATTTGCAACAAAGCATCAGAGTTTGAAACATTCCTGAAAAGCAGTGAAGCTGACATAATACTATGCAGAGAAAGCTGATTGAAACCTGAAATTAATAGCAGTGAGATTTTTTGGGAAAATTTAAGTGTATATCAAAATGACAGCCAAATGGGAAATGGAGTTGGTGTATTTATCACAATAGACAAGAAACTCAGATACACCAAAATAGAAATTAAAGCTGTGTGTGAGATTGTTGGGTAAGACTCAGTATCAGGGGTGGGCATAAAATGATAATTGGATCCTTGTATCACCCACCAAACTCATTGCCTGATGTAACAAAAACTTCAGAGAAAACTTCAGTTCACTTGTACATATAAGCCACAATCATATTGTAGTCATCAGTGGAGACTTTAAATATCCAACAATCAATTGGAAAAATTACAGTTTTGTTAGTGGTTGGCATGATAGACATCCTGTGAAACGTTACTAAATGCCTTCTCTAGAAACTACCTGGAACAAACAGTTTGGCTTCCCACTCATAATGGAAATATACTGGATCTAATGGCAACAAATAGAACTGACCTCTTTGAGGATGTCCACATTGAAATTGGTATCAGTGACCATGATGCTGTTGTGGCAATAATGATTGCCAAGCACAAAGGACAACCAAGACAAGCAGAAAGATATATATTTTTAGTAAACTAGATAAAAAATCAGAAGATTTGTATCTCAATGAGGAACTTGAAACTTTAAGCACAGCGCAGGAGCATGTAGAGGAATGATGGCTCAAGTTTAAAAGAATAATTGACCATGCATTGGATAGATAGGTACCCAGTGGAACAGTTTATAATGGGAGGGACACTCCATAATGTACAGTTACTGTAAAGAAACTTCTAGAGAAACAGAGATTACAGCATAGTAGGTGCAAAACAAAGCATAAGGCTGTAGATAGAGATGCTGAATGAAACATGTTTGGCTCTCAACACAGCAATGCATGATGCCTTCAATAACCACTGTAGCAGAGTATTGTCAAATGATATTTCACAAAACCCAAAGAAATTCTGGTCATATGTAAAGGCTGTTAATGGCACCAAAATTATGTAAAGGCTGTGTCCAGTCCCCATCAAATGAGATAGGAATTGAAATTGAGGTAGCAAACAAAAGCCAAAATGCCTAACTCAATTTTCAAATGTTCCTTTACAAAGTAAACCCAGGAGAGTTGCCCCAGTTCAGTCCTTATACCATTGAAAAGATGAATGAAATAAATATTAGTGTCAGTGATGTTGAGAAGCAGTTGAAATTGTTAAAACCTAACAAAGCTCCAGGATGTAGAGGAATCCTTGTCAGATTCTGTGCTGAATTTGTGGCTGAATTAGCCCCTCTTCTATCTATAATCTACTATAGATCCCTTGAACAAAAAGCCAGGGACAGTTCTTTTTTTTTTTTTTTAATAAAAGAATTAAAAAAAATAAACACAGTTCACACCTGACAACAAGAAGGGTAATAGAAGTGATCCACAAAACTACCGGCAAATATCCTTAATGTAGATTTGTTGTTGCATCTTAGAACATATTCTGAGCTGATATATAATGAGGTATCTTGAACAGAATGACCTCCTCATTGCCAGCCAGCATGGATTCTGAAAACATCGATCATGACCTACTGCAAGCTTTGGATCAAGGTGATCAGTATTTCTTGATGTCCAAAAAGCATTTGATTCAGTACCACACCTATGATTATTGTCAAAAATGTGGTCATATGAGGTATATGAAATTTGTGACTGGACTGAGGACTTTTTGGTATGGAGGATGCGGCATGTTATCTTGGATGGAAAGTCATTGTCAGATGTAGTAGTAACTTCAGGTGATCCCCAGGGAAGTGTTTTGAGGCTCATGCTTTTCATATTGTGTATTAATGATCTTGCAGATAATATTAGTAATAACCTCAGACAATTTGCAAACGATGTTGTTAACTGTAGTGAAATACTGTCTGAAAGAAGCTACATAGATATTCAGTCAGATCTGGATAAGATTTCAAAGTGGTGCAAAGATTGGCAACTTGCTTTAAATATTCAAAAATGCAAAATTGTGCACGTCACAAAATGAAATAACACAGTATGCTATGACTTCAATGAGACCCTGTTGGAATCAGCTAACTCACACAAATACCTGGATGTAACACTTTGTAGGGATACAAAATGGAATGATCACACAGGCTCAGTCATGACTAAAGCAGGTGGTAGACTTTGCACTTCCCCAGTACTCTACCAATAAACCAATTAGTCTACAAAGGAGATTGTTAACAAATCACTCATGTGACCCATCCTAGAATATAGCTCAAGTGTGTGGGACCCATGCCAAATAGGACTAACAGGAGATGTTGAACATATACAGAGTAATGCAGCACAAATGGTCACAGGTTTGTTTGCTCCACGGGAGGGTGTCACAGAGTTGCTGAAGAAACTGAAGTGGCAGACTCTTGAAGATAGACATAACCTATCCTGAGAAAGTCTATTAATAAAGTTTCAAAAATGGGCTTTAATTGATGACTCTAGGAATATACTGAAACCCTCCACATATCATTCACAAAGGATCAGGAGGATAGGATTAGAATAATTACAGCTTGCACAGAGATATTCAGGCAATCACTGTTCCTTCACTCCATATGTGAACGAAATGGGAAGAAACCCAAATAATGGGTACAATCAGACATACCTTCTTCCATGCACTTCACAGTGGCTTGCAGAATATAAATGTAGATAGATTCTCAACCACAACTGCAGCTGGACTGTCAGAGCTGTCTCACTTATGCTTCACGTTGATTAACTTGGACTACTCACTTTGAAGGCTATACAGAGATGTCAGTTGTTCACTACAGTAATCACTGTGGATGATGAAGCATCCATTGTTTAGGACAGCCCACGAGGGTGCAGCAGTGTTTAATTCAGAGAAAAAAGATCTTTGCTCAGCCTCACAGAATGCAAGGATGCTATAAACTCTATAAAATGCACAATATCCCTTGGATGTAAACATTACGTAAGGGAAAGCACATGATGGCACAAAACCCATGAGACACCTGTTACATCCCAGTAATATTGGACTTCATCTCATGTTCAAACCACTGTAGTACTGAATTTAAATTTTCTATTTTTGCACTCAAGTATGCGAAATGCAAATTTTTTAATTCAGTATCTGGAAATGTGTTTCAGCTTGTTTGTGCATATGCGTGTGCGCATATGCACGTGCATTTGTGTGTGTGTGTTACAATCATTTAATAAGACATAATTATATGTGACATATCAGATCATCGATAAGCTCCAGTTGTGATGCACTCAATAGCAGTTCACTACTATGGAAATGTTTTACAACCGCAGTTAACATTATCATTCGCTATTTAATATAGTATGAGCACACATTTGCCATTAAACTTAAAAAAGTATGATTATTTCAGTGTTACAGCACAATCTGTATCATGAAAATTTAATGTTTCAAAACTGATGCAATGTTAACGAAATACGCACTATTACATGAGAATTTGGGAAAACAATGACAGATGACATAATTTTGTAGTAGAAATTTAATGTAATTTGGAACTAATTGTTTAAATCCCATATTTGGCACAAATCTGTATAGAAAACAAACTTTCTTCAAAATTTTGCTTATGGCAAATATTTTTCATCCTTTTGCAATACATAAAGTTGTGCTCCAAGTTTTCTAACATGATAACTTTTAATTATGAGTCTAATGATCTATGAATTAAACTAATATTATGAAATATCTTCATAGTTATGTAAATAGCACAGAGGCACTAGCCTCCATAGCTCAGGGCAGTGAACTCTGTACAGTTCTGTTCTGTGTGTCTTTGAGTCCAGTCTGTTATGAAAAAATATTGCTTAATTAAATTGAAATGTTCCTACTAATGAAAAACTGCAGTCATCATTTAGTACAGTACTCAAAGGAGATTCTTTATGCTAAAATTTCAGGCTTATCTTTCTTTAAATGCAGTGAAGACATTGTCTGCTTGTAACAATCTTTTTAAATGTTACTACTTAACTTCGGTTGGCCTGAGGTTCATCGCAGTTGTGGTTGCAGCCAATAATGAGAACGTCATGAAAATTTCAAGCTTGACAAATAATTTATTGACATCAGCTGATCGACAGAACTGACATAAGTGCAAAACAACTGACGAAACTAAGCTAAACTGAACTGAACTGCACTCTCCTGAAGTAAACAAAAATTGTACAATAAAGACACAGATGCATATAAAAAAGTTGGTATCGGACAGTTCATAATGATCTTGGGGCAGACTGTTGCATAAATGCTCAAAAACTGAAAGATGAGTATCAGTAATGTGACTCTCTGCTACAGTTCTGCTGTAGTTTGTAACAAGCTTCAAAAGTTATCTGAAGCAAAATACAGTGTTTGAAACACTCCTTAAATCAAAAGGGCTTACCTAATCCTTCATACAGAAGCTGGCTAAAACCTGAAAATGACTGCAGTAAGATTTTTGGGGTAAATCTAAGTGTACATTGAAAGGATAGGTTAATAGGAAGTGGAGGTGGTGTATTCACTGTCATTAACTAGAAACTCAAAACCACTGACACAGAGACTGAAAGTGCTTGCGGGATAGCTTGGGCAAGGCTTAATATCATGGTTGGGTATAAAATTTTAATTTGGTCCTTCTGTCAATCCTAAACTCACTCCAGGTGTGGCAGTAAACTTTAGAAAAAACTTCAGCTCACCAGAAAGTATGTTCCCGAGTCGTATTGTCATTTTTTAATTATACTAAAAATCATTTAACAGCTGATGAGGATCATTACTGTTTTTGAATGGTGAGTGTCACAGTACATCCTGTGAAACAATAAAAATGTTTACTCTGAAAATTTCTAAGAATGAATAGTGTGGAAGCTCACTCATGAAGAATATATTAGATCTAATGGCAACTATCCCCATTGTAACTGGTATCATTGACCATTGGACAGTTAAATCAGCAATATTTATTAAGGTAAAGGGGCAGCTAAACAGTTGAAAGATTTACATGTTCAGTAAACTAGATTGAGAGGCATTTAGCTCTAAGCAGAAGACAGTAGAGAAACTGTAGTTCAAGGTTTGAAGAATAGCTCACCAGACAGTGTTAGATGTGTACCTATCACACTTGTTCTTCTTGATGGGAGTGACCCTCCACAGGATACAATCTCTATGAAGAAGCTTCTAAGGCTACAGCAACTACTAAGTAACAGGTGTAATGCAAAGGATAGATGCTAAATGAAATGTGGCTATCAAAATGAAAGCTTTTTAATGATTAATTTAGCAGAAACATCCAAAAGACTTCTCACAAGATGCAAATACATTCTAGTCATTTGTGAAGGCAGTTGGTGGCACTAGCATAATGTCCAGACTCTCACAAATGACTCAGGATCTAAAATTTAGAGTAGAAAAGCAAAACCAGACATGCTAAACTCTGTTTTCAAATGTTACTATACAAAGGATGTCCTAGAAATACTACCTCAAGGTAATCCTTGCACCACTGTAAAATGGCATGGGTATTATTGTTAGGGTATTAAGGAACAAATGAAATCATTAAAATTGGACAAGGCCTAATGGAATCCTGTCACACTCCGCACGGAATTTATACTGGAGTTAGACCCTCTTTTAACCACATATGCTGAAGGTCCACAAACAGAAAACTGTTCCCAGTACATCGAAGAAATCACAGATTACACAGCGGAAGTATAAATCTGTGGAACTTAGGATATGGACGGGTGTAGAATATTGAATACATGAGACGTACATAGGGATGTGCCACTTTATTGAAGACAGTTACATGAGACATCTACTCATCAATACAGCACAGTGCTTATTAAATAGTCAGATAGAGTTCACAGAGCCACTCTCACTGATCAGTGATGTTGTTGTTGTGGTTGATAGAAATCACATAGCGCCGCCCCCTCCCCCACCCCCCACCCCCCCACCCCCAGCAGTGTCGAGCACAAGGAAGGAAATGAAGTAGCAATGCCAAGGTGAATGAGGTGACATGGATGTCAGTCGGCATTGGCCATTGTGTATGGCAAGTTTGCCAGACCAGCTGGATAATGACAGGCCATGAAGGGGGGCACGTTTGGACCTTTTCTTACAGGTCTGAATATTTTCTGGACAACTATGTCATGGCTGGGGTAGAAACCAGGAATGGCTGGATATTTCCTCATAAGGGATGAGGTGCATATCCATGTGACCAGTCATGCCATCGCTGACACTTTCACAAGACATGATTGCATCATTTCTTGAAGCTGTGGTGTGCACTGTATGAATGTTGAACAGGTGGCATATCTGTAGCTGATGTGAAAATGCCCAGCCAACGTGTCCACCTGGGACCCCAGTGGAGCAATCATAGAGCGGGGGCATTGGATGTTAATTGCTAGGATGTCAGCATATAGAGGACTACCAAAGCGACTTTGATCTGATCAAAGTGGTGGTGTGTGTTGAGAGGGCAGTGCAATTAATGGGAATCACTAATTTATTAGCCAGTGTGAACTACGAAGGGGGGCCTGTGTGGTGACTCTCCATTATGGACTGGTGGTTATGAGGAGGCATGAATGATGGGTACCAATCAATTCTGGTCAAAGTTGGTGTATGCGGAGATGCAGTCATGGAGTCTGGCATTGCTGAGGTAAAACCATGTCGAGAAGAGATGCTGAAGTTGTCGGTGACAGTCATGGTGAATAGTGTAATTGACAATGGTCACACCAGTGTCATGTTGTGTTTGATTCCTCTGATGTGTCCTGAATGTGGTGTTGTAAGGCATCAACAACATGTGGTAGGGGGGCAACACTCAAATGTGGGAACAGGTGAACGTATTCAGTGGAGTCTGTGATGTGGTGTGAAGACCAGCAGTGGACTATGATTGAGCTGCATTCTGGTGAGTCATGTGGAAGAGATGTGGCAACAGTGTCCCATCCAGCCAGAGGGGCATACTTGAAAATGACAGCAGCAGAGAGCCCAGGTGATGTACTGTTGTGTGTGTTTTGTTGCATGTCAGGGATCAGTGTCAGTTGTGACATTACAGTCTTTATCACTGCGATTTTTAACATGTAAAAGTTTTTTTTTTTTTCTGTATTCGCGTCAGAATGTGCGAACTTTTAACATATATCAATGAATGTTGTAACCAGATATCTTTGCCGCGCTCCTGAAAAGCGCAGAATATCACGATAGCTATAAACTGTTATACGCTGCTATCGATCAGTAAAAAAAACGATGCACCTATGTTTCAAAAATAACAATTGCCAATTTTTACTTCTGCAGGGAGCCGCGCCGCTCTCTAGCTGTTCTGTGAATGTGTTGCGAGTCGGATGCAAAAGTATTGTTCTCCATACTAATATAATCACTTTATTGTAACTTTAAGAGTTTAAGTGATTAAAAAATATATGTAGCCACAAACAAGCGAGAATGTATATCATGAAAATTCGCTCCACCGCCAACATGGGTGGCCATGTTAATGTAAGTTTCCGTTTCATAATATAATACTTGAAGCCTTGAAGTTTATTTAATTTCAAAGAAAATCTCTCAACCTTATTTTAATTAATTATACTTGTGATAATCTTTCCTGTTTAAAAGATTTATGCAGCTTATGATCCAGCGTGTGTTCTGTCGGAACAGGAGGCTGTCGTGACGACATCGTTATAGTATTTATTCCAAGTTCTTTCAG
This sequence comes from Schistocerca americana, assembly GCF_021461395.2. Classification (NCBI taxonomy): domain Eukaryota; kingdom Metazoa; phylum Arthropoda; class Insecta; order Orthoptera; family Acrididae; genus Schistocerca; species Schistocerca americana. Next base: position 155,494,249 of record NC_060123.1, read on the forward strand.
TTCCGTTTATATGTTCGTACAAATCCAATTAGTTGGTCCCTTAGGTTTCTTTCATGTAACTTCCGTCTGTTTTCTCCGCGCGATCTTCCTCCGAAAAAAAATTTCTGTTCATTTTTTTTTTAGAAATTTTCAATATCGCGAATGAGAAAAAGACAGCCGCGTCCTGCTCCGAACGGAACACCACGACTTTTCTAACGTCGGAGAGTATCGCACGAATTTTCCGCAAAAAGGTAATAGAATTTCTTAAAGCTGGACCAATTACACATGTTGCTGCTGTTCTCCGACAAATCTGGTGTGATTAATAGTAATTTATTCTGTCATGACAAAAAGAACCAATTTTATTTTTACCAAAGCAACAAATCATACCAGATCACTCTGTACACTTAATAAAAAATATATGTAGCCACAAACAAGCGAGAATGTATATCATGAAAATTCGCTCCACCGCCACAATGGGTGGCCATGTTAATGTAAGTTTCCGTTTCATAATATAATACTTGAAGCCTTGAAGTTTATTTAATTTCAAAGAAAATCTCTCAACCTTATTTTAATTAATTATACTTGTGATAATCTTTCCTGTTTAAAAGATTTATGCAGCTTATGATCCAGCGTGTGTTCTGTCGGAGCAGGAGGCTGTCGTGACGACATCGTTATAGTATTTATTCCAAGTTCTTTCAGTTCCGTTTATATGTTCGTACAAATCCAATTAGTTGGTCCCTTAGGTTTCATTCATGTAACTTCCATCTGTTTTCTCCGCGCGATCTTCCTCCGAAAAAAAATTTCTGTTCATTTTTTTTTAGTAATTTTCGATATCGCGAATGAGAAAAGACAGCTGCCTCCTGCTCCGAACGGAACACCACGACTTTTCTAACGTTGGAGAGTACCGCACGAATTTTCCGCAAAAAGGTAATAGAATTTCTTAAAGCTGGATCAATTACACATGTTGCTGCTGTTCTCCGACAAATCTGGTGTGATTAATAGTAATTTATTCTGTCACGACACAAAGAACCAATTTTAGTTTTACCAAAGCAACAAATCATACCACATCTGGCGCCCGAACAGGGACTCGACTAAAATATTGAAAGTGTCACGGTACTAATATATGATTGTCTTATTTCATGTATCGCTCTTTGGAACCCAATACTGCATAAAATTACGGATGAGCAATAAATATACGCAATATTGAAGGTCGCGGTATTTACACAAATATCTTGGGATTTAATAAGACACAGATTTGCAGTTTTGAAGACAACGCCGAGTGAGTACCAAATTTTCGTTTGCCATAGTTCTGTCTAAAGAGTAGCTCATTTGACCTTCAAATTCGACCTCACTCTATCCTTTCTGTAGCTTAACGTAAAAAAAAAACCACTTTTTTTTCTACGTAAATATTTGAACATTTTCTGTAACCTTTTGCTTGACTATTTGTTTTATACTGTAGTTAGTATTCTCGTGTAAGTTCAAGATGGATGCCATTTCAATCTTTTCTGTGTAACAGCGTTGGCAATCAATTGTTTCAATGGCGTTGACTCCATCTTGTCTTTTTGCTACAGACGTGTGTCAGTTATTACCCACGTAACATTAGACATTTGACGAACGCGCCGCGACTTTAACTTGCGCGGCAAGAATAATTGACAATCAGAATTTCAGTTGGCAGTACCCATTTTAAGTTGGCAATAGTTGAATTTCATTATGGCGGACGGACAATCGAGCGTGAACTCTGCAGTCGAAAGCGACGGCACTGTTAACAAACATTATCGACTCCGCTCACGCGGAACGACGGCCAGGACAGACGACAGACAAGAGGTAGCTAACAAGGACGACACTCAGCAGGAAACACCCACCTCCCCGATAACGGTATCAATTGACATTGTCAAAATGTTACAGGAATTGATACTAGACAGACAGGAGAGGGAACAGCGCGAACGTGATCGCGAACAACGTGAGAAAGACAGAGACAAGTTTTTATCAGAGTTGAAAACGGATATGACAACACAGATTGACTCAGTTAGGAATGACGTAAATACCACCATTGATGCGAAAGTAGGTACCCTCACTACGCAAGTAGGCTCTCTCACAGCGCAGATAGATTCGGTTAAGGGTGACGTCACGGCGCAAGTAACCACTTTGACAACACAGATAAGCACTCTGAATAACAAAATTGATAACATTGGTCAGAATCTCACAACTCAAATCGAAGCGTGTCACAAAGAAACCTTTGGTAAAACTTGCGTATAAAACAGTTGCACGACAGGTAGACGAGTTAGCATTAGCGGTAGCCACTGTAGAATCAAAAGTAAGTGCAATGGCGAATGACATTTCGGACCGAACTATTGAGGAAAGAGTTAACAGTAGTGTTGCTTCGCACACTAAAGCACTTACCGAACATTACAAAGAATGGATTGATGTACCAGAGAAGCTTGTTGAGGAGAAGGTTACACATGACTTGAAAGATGTTGTTAAATCCGCAACCTTAGACATATTATCTGCACCCGGCAGTTCAGGAGACACTGTTTGTACTGAACTAGCCCAAATTAGATGAGTGTTTACCCTGGATTTGCCGGAATGGTGGAAGCAAGTAACAGATGAGATATCCGACCTGAAACAGCAAATTCAAACACTACAGTATGATAACCAGAGTGACGGGAAACACTCACTACCTTCTGAGCCAGATGAACATCAATACCAGACAACACAACAACACAACACACCACAGTACATTCCACGACCGAAAAATTAATTTAACGATTCACACAACAACAACACTGAACAATTGACACTCACAAACCTCATTAAGAGGAGAGTGTATTGAAACACAGAGTTTTTCAACCATTCCAACTGGAGAAGTGAAATATTCATCCAGTCGTTTTCCTAAAGAACTTTTCAGGAGTCTTTCCAGCTGCCTGGAATGGCAAACAGAGAATACAATTCATTACCGGATACATACAAGGAGAAAGTGCTATATGGGGAACCGAGATGGTTGATAAGTGCAAAACATTTAGCGAGTTTGAGAAGAACTTTTTAAGCAAATTTTGGAGCGCAGGTGTTCAGCAACGCCTACGCAAAGAGGTCTACAACGCCGAACCTTTCCATTCGAACAGTGGCAGACTTCACCGGTACTTTGAAAAGTACTTGAGAAAGATACAATATTGGGACACTCCTATAACAACAAAAGATGTTATTATGATTCTTAAGTCAAAACTACCCATTTCCATACGCGAAAAATTAGTGAACGTGTCGGAGGAAGATCAGGACGCATTTTTATCCGTCCTTGATTCGCTCGATTTTATACACGAAGACACGCGTGCGAATGCTAACCGTAAGAACAACAACGCAGGCACGTATTCGAATGGAAACGGTAGTAATGGAAATGGTGCACACGAAGCACAATACGGAAACAAACAGTACAATAACCGCAATAGAGGCCGAAACAATGGTTACCGTAATGGTAAACACAAAAACAATCATTACGGCAACCAACAGTACAATCCAATATACAACACGCAACAACAGTATTACGGGAATGCCCCATACCAATCAAACAATAACGGTAGTAACTTCTACCAGAATGGGAACAAATACACGGGTAAACGTTGCAACAATCAAAATTACGGAGGTCAGCTACCTCCACCACAACCCTACGGGCAGCCACAACACCAGCAACAACAGCAATACACGCCTCAGCAACAACCATTCATGCAACAACAACAGTACACACCACCACAACAGGACTTTAGATACAATAACAATAAACCAAGAAAACAATACAATCCACCGGTATATTTTACGCAGGCAAGTAATGTACCGATTTTTCAGTTTTCAGCCTGGTAACCAAGTGCAGTACCAACAAGGGTTTGATACAAATCAACACACACAATGGGTAAAAAACCAGTGAGAATGGTCAAGTGATGTGACAGAAGAATCAAATCAGTTGCATCACAAGAAAGCGGAAAACTAAAGGCAGCACCTTTTCGCCTCCTTGGGGATGCTGCGGGACATAATGGGGGCAAACTCGACCTTGAATGACTTAACGTAATACGTTATGATCGTGACACTGACTTGAGAGACGATTTGTTGCAGGAAAATATTGAGACAGACTTGAATGACGTATGGGAAGACGAAGTACAAGCAATGACTAAAATTTACATAGCCAATACACCAATAGATTCTATTATTGATACTGGTGCAAACGTAAATGCTTTATCACTATGTATGTTTAAGAAATTTTCTGCAGGGATGAAAATTTTAACGTTACCAGTACAAGGTTGTTCAGTAACAGGAACGGTAGGATCTTTATCACAGCGAGTCAATTTGCAAGCTCAGGTACCGATAAGGATTAATTCTACTTCTTTCATGTGTGTATTTCTAATAGTTAAGAATTTGTCAGTGTCATGCTTATTAGGAATGGAGTTCCTGAGGAAGAATAAGGCAGTGATTGATATAGAAAAGGGTATCTGTACAATCCGAGTAGGTGAACAGGAGGTAACGCTGCAATTGTTGCGCGACAAGGTCAAAAGAGTCAACACTGAGCACAAAGTTAAGGTAAGCAGACTGGTACAGCGAATGTTTTTGAACCAAGCACACATGACAAGACAGGGTAACAGTTGGACGGATTTTGATACTGATGACGGACTTCCGACTAGAGAAGAGATTTTGAATAAAGTAAGCGAATCAAGTGAACTTGATTACATACAAAGGCAAGATTTACTGCACTTACTTATGAGGTATCTTCATGTCTTTTCTTCGAAACCTGGAGTAATACGTGACTACGAATATGACATGAAGGTCGCTCCCCATTCTACTTTTTGCAAGACAACGTACTCTGTCCCGTATGCAAGGCGCGAGGCTGTGAAAAACGAAATACGTAAAATGCTTAAGTGGGAGATCATTGAACCGTCAGACTCACCTTACAGTAGTCCGTTATTGCCAGTTTTGAAGCAGGATGGTAGTGTACGTATAGTTTTGGATGCAAGAAACATAAATAAAATAATTATTCCAGTAAGAACTCGACCTGAGGCTATGGATGAACAATTACAAAGGTTTCACGGAGTAAAATTCCTCACATCGGTAGACTTGAGATCGAGCTACTGGCAGGTCAAGATGACATCACAGTCTCGAAAATATACAGCGTTTATATTTGCAGGTAGATCATACCAATTCAAAGTAGTTCCATTTGGTTTGAATGTGAGTTCAGGCGTATTCATAGCTGCACTTGATCATGTATTAGGACCTGACCTGTTGGATCGAGTAACAGTGTATGTTGATGACTTACTGATTGCTACGAAATCTTGGGAAGAACATTTAGACATAATAAGCAAAGTTTTCCAGAGGTTTGTTGACTATGGAGTCACAGCTAATCTACATAAGTCTAAATTTGGTAAAAGCGAGATTAAATTTTTAGGACATCTTGTATCATCACAGGGAATTACCCCAGATCCAGACAAACTAGCAGCTATTAAAAACTTTCCTGTGCCCTCTTCTAAATGCCAGTTGAAAGGCTTCCTCGGAATGACTTCCTTTTTCAGAAAGTTTATTTCGGACCAGTCGATGAACAGTCAAGCATTGCATGATCTTCTAAAGAAAAATACTCACTGGCATTGGACGCCAGAGTGTCAGGCAGATTTTGATCACATTAAACAAGCACTTCTTAACAGCAATATTTTGTTCCATCCAGACATGGATAAAGAATTCTGTATTTCGTCAGATGCTTCATTTCAGGGGCTTGGTTCTTGTTTGTTTCAAATAGAAGTAATTGATGGAAAAGAAGAGATAAGAGTTATCAGCTTTGCAAGTAGGGTTCTCACAGAATGTGAGAGGTCATACTCGGTGACAGAGTTGGAGGCTCTGGCCATTGTATGGTCCTTTAAAAGGTCCAATTACTACATCTATGGTCGGAAAATTAAGGTCTTTTCTGATCACCAAGCTCTTAGTTTCTTGCTCTCATGTAAACTTCTTCATCCTTGTCTTACACGATGGAGTCTCTTCTTGCAAGAGTATGATTTCGAAATAGTATACATCAAGGGTAAAAACAACATTATCGCGGATGCTTTGTCACGCATGCCGCAAGGACTTCCCACGTCCAGTGAACTTATCGAGCAGATGTCTAACTACCGAATTCTTCTAATGAAAGACCCACTACATAAAAAGTATTTCCTTCAGCTCTGCAAGCAGATGTGTATACTCCAAGAAACAGATCCCAAATCGGGTAAGGTCAAACAACTTCCTCTAACAAAACCCGATCACCACTTGTCCAAATTTTATAAACTACACAACGATCGTTTTATTCCATCGAACTTCTCTCCTCTCTGGTAGATGGTGTGTGTGTATACCATACGCATACGTTGAACACCTTATCTGGTACACACATCTTTCCTGGGGTCATTATGGACCTGAAAAATGTAAATGAAAGATTTCTGCGTATTGCTATGTACCAAACTTGCACCATCGAATCCACAAGTTGTTGAGTACATGTCTTATCTGCCAGAAGGCAAAACCCTTCAACCATTCGAACCTAATTCCTCTGAATCCAATTATTACTGAGAGACCGAATCAAGTTCTGGCCCTTGATCTCGCCGGCCCCCTGCCGCAAGGGAGGGGAGGGGTGAAATACCTAGTCGCATTGATGGATCTTTTCACAAAACATGTGAGACTTTATGCAGTGAAATCATCCAGTGCACTTCCGATCATTCGTCGAATCAAACAAGACTATTTTCCTCGATTTGGCAAGCCGGAGGCCATTCTATCAGATAATGCATCGAATTTCACTGGCAGACAATGGCGCAATTTTCTTGCCAGACATGGCATCAAACAAATACTTATATCTCGTTTCAGCCCGCAATCTAATCCCACCGAACGTATCTTCAAAGAGTTCAATAGATTCATTCGAACCTACATACCTAATCGACAAACCCGTTGGATTGACTTTGTATCTTCATTCAAGCAGATTGTCAACAATCTTCCACACTTCTCAACTGGATTTACACCTGTGGAATTAATGACGAGTCATTGGGAAAGAAATGAATGGTTAGATCCCATACCTAAAATTGTAGAACCAGAATTAGATTTAGATGCAAAACTTAGGCAAGCATTGGTATCCTTAGCTATACAGGCGAATCTACGCAAGAAGTCTTATGACAAGAAAGTATCTAAGGCTCTTACATATGATATTAATGAAAAGGTGCTTTTACGGACACATTTTAAGCCATCGAAGTTGTTGAAAAGAAATCGGAAATGGAGGCTATTGTACGACGGACCATTTGTAGTAATTAGAAAACCACATACAGGATGTTATCTAATAGCGGATCCAGCATCTGGCAGAATTAAAGGATTGTATCACCACCAGGATCTCAAGAAGTATAACGAGGCAAAGTAACAAGCAAAGGAACATTAGCCTAAGGTTTAACCTGTGAAGCACTTCGGTATTCAAACACACCAATACGAGTACTCACACTTTGGCGAAAAACTATGGAGGTAATTGAAGATTTGATTTATTATGGCGTACGAAAAGGAAAGCACATTCCATTTGAGAGGACAGATTCTCAGTTAGTTTTAAGTTAGTCATAGGTGTAAGCAGTCCAAGTTGGCTGTTGGCATTGAGGAATGCCGTTATTGGTGAAAGGAGATACGGAAGGAAGTAGCAGATTGCCACCTTCCAACTCCAATGAATATATATGTATGTGAAATATTAGGTTAAGCAATTTCTTTTTCAGCTCTCAAGATGGAATGTTAGTCTTTAAGTGTACAGAGTACAGCCTATTGCGTGTAAACTGTGCATTATTGTAACACCGCTATGAACTATACCTTTTGTTAGCGCGATCTTTAGAATTAAACAGATTTGTGTAGCCAAGTGTTTGAACTGTCAAAAGCAGTAAATGACAGAGAGAGAGAGTATCACATGGTATTTGACAGTTTTCAGGAGATTCAATGTATCATCTACGAACAGTAAGCCTCATAAAGATTTAATAGCTAAGCAACAAAGCATTTCCTTTACTCTGTTTTACAACAGCTGTTACGTCATGTAGTCGAGAGTGCCACTACATGGAAACATATACATCGTACTGACAAGTCTGAAGTATTTCTGATGGTAAACGTTTCTTCTTTAAACATGTAAGATGCACTAAAGTAATTAGCTATTTCACAGCCAAGCCCGACAATCGCCCAGAAGGAAGCGTGAGAAACTAGAAAGCTGTCACCAGATATGACTCACATTATAATAATAAAACTAAGATCTGATATTAGATTAAAGAATAGCCACTTGAAGGCACACGTGACGCATGTCATGCATCTAAGGTCACAAAAATATCCTAGTGTAGTTGTGCTAGAATTTGTATATGTATATAGTGTATTTATGTTCATATTTGATCCTCTCCTCTTCCACTTCCCCATCCTATCCCATTAAAAAAAAGTGAGGATTAGAATTTGAAAGGCTCATCTGAGTGCTCTTTAGACGGTTGAAGTGGAAACGAAATTTGTGGGAGAGTTCCGTTAGTGAAAGTTTTGTTCTAATCGCGTATCGCGAGTAGCAATGTTGAGAGATTATAATACATTCCATGAGTAGTACTTGCAGCCAGTAACTTTATGAAGCATGAATCTTCCGGAGCAAAATGCATGAGTATGCTCGACCAGTAGAAACAGAATTTGTTCAATCTGTGCTCTACATAAACAGTGACACTAAATTTTGAAGAGAAACGAAATAACAAGCTGCTTAAAAGATTTGTTTTAAGAAAAATTTTACCTTTGTAAAAGGGAGAGAGAATAACCGAAATAATCGTGCCTTGATGCACAAGTAGTGGTATTCAATACGCTAATCCGGCGTGGCGTGACTGAAAAGGTTAACAGAATTTTGTGACTGTAAGCAAACTTAAGAAATGTATGTATGTATGTATGTAATTTATGGACATTGTTTAATCTTGTAATGTATTTACCTGTGAGTAACTTGAACTGTGATCTTTGAAATCACAATGTGAGATGGGAGATGTGAATTTGCAGACACTCTAAGATGTTCTACACAAAATGCGAGTGATAAAGTGTACAAAATACGTGTGCAGTGACATGTGTACACGCAACTGCAGGTAGTGACAGCGATCTCAGCAAAGCATTTTGCAAACTATATGTAAAACGTTGGCTTCACTTACCTGTGTGTAAGCAGCATGGCAGGTCGCAAGGACTGTCGTGTGAAATCCTCGAAACAGACGGTGGTATTTTCTACCCAAGTTTTCGATACGCCGATCGACGATGGAGAAAGGACACTAGACGTGTGTTTTCCGCGTGTTCTCATTTTAGCAGAGTGCAAGTGACACACGTTAAACTTCATACGAGCATACACGAGTGCGTATTGCACTGGACTAGTAACCTGCAACAGCGCGGAGCTGCTTGCAATTGGACTCAACAATTAACATTTGAAACACAACCGATGCGCGCGCTGTGGAGGCGTGTCATTGACCTTAGAATGTTTTCCGTCTCACAACTACGCAAGAGACATTGCTAAAGCTATCACAGTGAAACTTAATTATGAACTTTATTTATTCTGTAAAAAGAGAAGTCTTAGCTTCAAATTAATTTCCATTTAATCAGTCACGTCGGATATTTTGCGATAGATAGTTAAATAAAGACAAGGCATTACTGAGCACTGAAACGTTAACTGGAAGGGAAGGTTATCAATCCTGTCCAGAATCCTATAAAACCTTTAGCTGTAAGTCTACATTATAGCATGAACCTAACACAGGTTTCTTTCTGTTTATTTGCATGTAAACGACATGACTCTTGATGCGAGACACTAGAGAGGCAACATGAGCGAACACAAAAAAGACGCTACCCAGGGTCGTGACCTCTCGGACGACACCGCTCACCGAACGAGAATAGACGTTGCAGACTCCGGTTAAGTGAGTGCGTGACAAATAAAAGTGTACAGTGTAGTGTCAAGTGAAACGTCCTGATTAACAACGACATTCTAAAAAAAAATCTAATGAAACAGATAAAATACATCACGAGACCAAACAGGTCACAGACAATTTTAAAGGACTGTTTAAGTAATTATTTCAATGTATCTGTGTATGTTTGTCTACTGACATGTTTTGTTTTCTATATAGAGTATTATTCATTTATCTTTGTGTGTGTTAGACTTAAGATTGTTTTTTGTCATATTTTGTTTCACAGTAACAGCAATTAAGATAACAGTGCAAGGACACCTTACAATGAACTGAGAGAAGTGTCAAGGTGCACAAAAGACACTGAAAGACTTTATTTGTTTTCATAACTGTTCTGGAAGCATAAAATAACTAGATGACAAACTCATTCCAATTTTATGTTAGAACGAAAGTAAACAGATGATAAAACACAGTAATGTCTTCAAACTACATGTGAGTCCTGATGATCCTTCCGGAATCATCATGCCTCACATGGGAGGCATTGTGACATTACAGCCTTTATCACTGCGATTTTTAACATGTAAAAGTTTTTTTTTTTCTGTATTCGCGTCAGTATGTGCGAACTTTTAACATATACCAATGAATGTTGTAACCAGATATCTTTACCGCGCTCCTGAAAAGCGCAGAATATCACGATAGCTATAAACTGTTATACGCTCCTATCGATCAGTAAAAAAAACGATGCACCTGTGTTTCAAAAATAACAATTGCCAATTTTTACTTCTGCAGGGAGCCGCGCCACTCTCTAGCTGTTCTGTGAATGTGTTGCGAGTCGGACGCAAAAGTATTGTGCTCCATACTGATATAATCATTTTATTGTAACTTTAAGAGTTTAAGTGATTAAAAAATATATGTAGCCGCAAACAAGCGAGAATGTATATCATGAAAATTCGCTCCACCACCACAATGGGTGGCCATGTTAATGTAAGTTTCCATTTCATAATATAATACTTGAAGCCCTGAAGTTTATTTAATTTCAAAGAAAATCTCTCAACCTTATTTTAATTAATTATACTTGTGATAATCTTTCCTGTTTAAAAGATTTATGCAGCTTACGATCCAGCATGTGTTCTGTCGGAACAGGAGGCTGTCGTGACGACATCGTTATAGTATTTATTCCAAGTTCTTTCAGTTCCGTTTATATGTTCGTACAAATCCAATTAGTTGGTCCCTTAGGTTTCTTTCATGTAACTTCCATCTGTTTTCTCCACGCGATCTTCCTCTGAAAAAAAAATTCTGTTCATTTTTTTTTTTTAGTAATTTTCGATATCGCGAATGAGAAAAAGACAGCCGCCTCCTGCTCCGAACGGAACACCACGACTTTTCTAACGTCGGAGAGTACCGCACGAATTTTCCGCTAAAAGGTAATAGAATTTCTTAAAGCTGGGTCAATTACACATGTTGCTGCTGTTCTCCGACAAATCTGGTGTGATTAATAGTAATTTATTCTGTCACGACAAAAAGAACCAATTTTATTTTTACCAAAGCAACAAATCATACCAGACAGTGTAGATTCTGGGTGGAGCAGGGAATGGGTGTGGTCGGACATCAGGCACGTGTGACTGGTTGGCAGGACCATGGTCAACCTTGCACTGCCACACTTGTTGTTATGAGCTGCTTGTGTGCCATTGTGAGGGCAGTGAATGTGTAGTTACCACATTGCGAGGACAAAGCAATCTCCACACAGAGTGCATCGGATGATGCACGGCAGCCAGCTTAGTGTTGGTGAATCACCAAGATCTCATCAGCTGATGAGGCACACTGCTTTAGTGTCTTGACAAATGTACAATTGTCTTCCTGTTATTTGTCTTGAATGGTCAGTGTATCTGGCAAGGGTGGAGGCACCAGGGTAAAAGGTTCCAGAATGCAGCCCACATATACAAGTACAGGAGCATGGAGTGATGTACAAACAATGAGAGTATAATTGGTGCAAAAATTCCATCGCTAGGGCAGGTTTTAGAAAGTCCTTTTGAGAGAATTTCCATGTGATCTGGCAAGACAATGACATATGCAGAGTCCAGTCATGGATATGTGAACTGGGATCAGTGAGCTGGCAGCTTCATGCAGTTGCAGTGCCATAGGTTTGTCCATTGTTGATGGGCCATAAAGCAGTAGCAAGTTGATGTCAAAGCTGATGATGTCTGCCAGAAAATGATTGTTCAGAAGTGAGCCAGGTGGGAGTGGAACCCCTCACAGAACATTTGTCAGAATCCAAGTCGGAGAAAAGATCATGTTCGTGTATGAAATCTGAGATGTGAAATCTAGTAACAGTTATTGTCAGTGGTGTGAAAGAAGATACACCACCATGCAGAATGTTCAGGTGACTGGGATAGTCTTCTTCAGTAGACAAACTTTTTGTGAGCACCATTGAAGAGGCACAAGTCGGGTGACAGTCACGCACAGGCATTGAAAAGCATGGGGCATGCTTGCATGACACAAAGTCATTTCTTTTGACTGGTTGCAGGTCACAGCACTGAGCTTGCGGCAAGGATGTACACTGTGTGATGGTGATAGATGTGGCTCTGCCTGGGTGCAGCAGAGTTGGCCATTTGTAGTGTCTGCCTGGGCACAGCACAGCTGACAATGTTCTGCACAGGTGAGAGCACAGCATTCTTGGTGGTATTCTGCCCAGGACTGGTCATGATGCCGATGGCAGTGTTCTGCATAGACACAGAAGTAGAGCACATCGTGGGGAGGTGGAGGTTTGTTGACAAGTGAAGATTGTCACTCCAGCCAGGTATGGTGACATCAGAAACAGAATTGATTGGGCGAAGTCAGTCAGACTATGCCGCTGTGGGGAAGGAAGGCTGCTGAGGCTGTTGCTGTAGCACATGGCGGTGAGCACTGTCATCAACAATGTGAATACCATGTTGGAGGTTCAGGGAATGTTCTTAATGTGAATGTTCATTACCAACACCACTGGTTAGAAATGAACCGTCAACACTCTTAGGCCAGATCTGACGTTAGTCTGGATGAAACTGTGTATATTCCATCTTTGTGGCAACCAATAGCAGCAAGAGTGGATCATAGGAATTAGCATGTGGTGCAGAAGACATGCTGTCTGTGGTGAATGAAAGTGAATCTGTGTGATTGGAACATTGTAGTCCAGTTGTTACATAGTGTTTCTGCAAGAATGGCCCACCTGCAGACCACAGGCTAAGTTCACTAACTGCAGTAATAGGCAAGTATTTGAAGTCATCATTTATCAGCAAATGTGTGAGCACCTAGGGTACAGCAATGATGCCTCATGGTAGATCATTTGTTGCTGTCAGTTGTTACGGGACTAGCTTCCTAAGTTGAGGCACAGTATCAAAGTGCTTCACTTGCAAGATTGATGATGAGAGAGTTGGCTCAGAAGCACTGCACAGTCCAGAATGGAAACCATCAGCATAGTGTGTGATTTTGACAGTTTGCAGTAATGTGGGAGTCACATTTTCATAACTGTATCAGTGTGACATTTATTTTGTACATGGTCATTGCGAGTTGTTGTGCTAACCAATGTGTGAACTTGGGATGTGAATGAGTGTAGAATATAAAATACACAACCATAAGAAGAGTAACACACACTAGTGTAGGAACTCATGATACAGATGGATGTAGACTATTGAAAAAACAGTCTGTACATACAGTAATACCACTGTGTTGATGACAACATAGACATGACATCCCCCATATGAACAGAGCACAGTGCTTACTAAACAGTCAGAGAGAGAGAGAGAGAGAGAGAGAGAGAGAGAGAGAGAGAGAGATATTCCTTGAAAGTCACACTCACTGGTCAGAGAGGATGATGTTGTTGTAGTTGATACCCACCACAAAGCCCCACCCAACCCGCCCCCCCCCCTCCCACCCTCCCTCCTAAACCACTCCCAACAGCAGTGCAGAGCACAGGGGAGGAAATGAAAGAGTGGTGCCAAGGTCAAAAAGATGACACGGCCTTTGGTCAGCATAAAACATGTGTGGCAGGTTTGCCTGACTAGCCACATCACAGCTGACCCAGAAGTGGGGCATGGTTGGACTATTTCTTGCAGGTGTGAATCTTTTCTGAAGAACTGTATCATGGCTGGGGTAGGAACTAGGCATGACTGGACCATTTCTCATATGCTATGGAGTGCAGATGCATGTGGCCAGTCAGGCTGTGGCTGGTACTTTTGTGAGACATGAGTGGGTCATTTCTTGAAGTCACAGTGGGTGTTGTACAAATGCTGAATGGGTGGTACATCTGTGGCTGTCATGGGAAAAGCCCAACTTGTCAACATGTGACGCTGGTGATGTGACCATAGAGAGAGGGAGGGGGGGGGGGGGAAGGGAACGGAGGGGGGGAGGGGTGAGAGTGTGTCAGCGGCGAGGATGTCAGCATGTGGATGACACATGTACCAAAGGTACTCTGATCTGATCAAAGTGATGACGTATGTTGATAGCGCATCGTGATTGACTTGAGCCGCTAATTTATTAGCCAGTGTGAACATCGGCCTGTATGGTGACTATCCATGATGGACTGGAGGCTGAGATGAGGCATGAATGCTGGGTACCAATCCATTTTGGTCAAAGTTGATGTAGGTGGAGATGCAGTCATGGAGTCCGGCACTGCCATGTTGAACTCATGTTTAGAAAAGATGCTGGAGTTGTCAGTGGAACAGCAGAATTTAGAGCAACATTACGCTATCAAGTTTTGTATTACACTTGGGGACTCCACAGGTTTAACCTTTGAAAAGTTGCAACAGGCCTATGGGGAACATTCCTTATCAAGAGCACAAGTTTTTTACTGGCACAAATCATTTTTACAAGGCCAAGAACACACTGAAGATGGACCTTCAACTTACAAAAACAATGAAAACATTGAACATGTGCATGCTCTTGTGAGAGCAAATCATCGTTTGAAAATAAGGATGATGGGTGACCTTTGAAACTTAAACACTTTCAGGAAAAGTGTGAAATGGGTGAGACTGATCATTGCAAACAAGTGGATGTTGCATCATTACAATGCCCCATCTCACATGGCCACTTCCATCACAGAATTTTTTACCTCTAAAGGCATTGCTGTTATTACAAAAAACCACTATTCAGCAGATTTGAGTCCTTGTGGCTTTTTTCTTTTTCCAAAATTGAAAAATGCCTTAAAAGGATGTCATTTGGGGACTCTGAAGAACAGTCAAAAGAATGTGCCTGACATGTGAAAGGCCAAACCAGTTGAAGCTTTTCAGCATGCCTGCCAATATAGGAAGAATTACTCTGGCAGTGTATAGCTGCTGAAGGGGATTACTTTGAAGGTGACAATATTGTTGTTTGAAAAAAATAAAAATGATAGTACATAAAAAAGTGAGTCTCATTACTTTTGTTACATACTTCATAGATGTGCTGTGCATAATTTTTGCTGGTTTTAATTGCAATTAATTCAGAAGTTAGTAATTTTTGTTAGAACAGCATTTTGTGTTGCAAGTTCATATTGGCAGATTGTCCTTTGCACGTGAATGCATCAGAGAGGCATCACAGAAAAGGTTTTGTACATTAAAAGTCTTCATCTAAATACATAATAACAATGGAAATTCCTGGATGGAAGAATATGTACAACACATATAGTGTACTGATGTAGGGAGCATTAAAACACGTAACAGAAAACACTAACTTTCAGGCTCTTTCTCTTTTTATAGTAAATGTATATGTATTCACACATACAGAGACTCAAATTTACACTCTCATGGTGAGACTGATTATTGATTATTGACTACATGGGGCTAGTGGAATAGAGTGAAGCTGATCTTTTGACAAATGACTCTCTGGCTGCACAACAAGACAAAAGAAGTTCAGAGGGTGGAGCATATAAAATATGGAGAATGAGAGGGAGAGGGAGGAAGGGAGGGAGGGAAAAGAAGGGGAAGGTGAATATGAAGAGGTATACAGAAGGGGGAGAAAGGGAGAGTGGTGGAAAAGGGAGAGGGGAGAAAGAGAAATAGAATGCCTACATGGGGAGGAAGAGTGACTGGAAGAAACAGTACATTATTTGGATGGGAAAGGAGTGGTGCAGACAGAAGACAGACAAAAGGTGAGGCAGTAGGATGCATAACTGGAAGTAGGATTCGAATACAGATGGACAAGGATATTTTGTAGGTTGAGTGGGTGGTGGAACACTACTTTGGGTGATGTGGGTAGGATTTTGAGTAGGGTATCTCTCATCTCAGGGCATGACAAGACGTAGTCTAAGCCCTGCTGAAGGATGTGGTTGAGCTTTTGAAGGCCAGAGTGGTACTGGGTGATCAAAAGAGTGCTTATTAGTGGCTGGTTCACATGATTACTAGTGTAAGAGGAGGAGATGGCATAGAAGATCTGGTTATGGATGATCTGGGTAGAATACTGCCTGTCAGTAAATGTATGATAAGGTTATTGGTTTATTTCAACAGCTCCTGCTTTCCATTGCAGATGTGGCTGCCATGGATGGAGAGGCTGTAAGGAAGAGACTTTTTGACACTGAGTAGGTGACAGCTGTCAATTGGAGGTGGTTAGTGTGCTTGATATGAAGTATATATGGAGCAATCTGAGAGGTGCAGATCAATGTCTAGAAGGTGATTGGTGAGTTGAATGGGACCTAGTGAAGCAGATTTCGTAGTAGGTGTTGATATTCTGGAGGAAAAAGCAAAGATTGTCCAGATCGTCAAAGTGGCATCAGTGAATCTGACCTAGACAAGAGGTCATGGTTGTTTACTGAACAGGAATCGTTCCTCCAAATGGCCCATATATAAGTTGGCATAGTGTGGTGCCAGTACCATGAATTTGTTTATAAATTTGGCCTTTGAATCTTAAATAATTATGGGTCAACATGTGAGTGGCCAGGCAAATTAGTATAGGAATGGTGGGGTTTGGTATCAGGAGGATGTTTGGTAAGCTAGTGTCCACAGCTGCAAGATTATTGGCTCCAGTGACCAACATGGAGTCAGGTGGTAATGGAAGAGGAACTGCGGAGAGATAGTGAAAGAAATGACCAATCTCTTGTATGTAGGATGGGATGTTATGGAGAATAAATTGGAGTTGCTGATCAATGGAAGCACATGTTTGTTCTGTGGAATCATTATGTTTTTGTTGTGGTCTTCAGTCCTGAGGCTGGTTTGATGCAGCTCTCCATGCTACTCTATCCTGTGGAAGCTTCTTCATCTCCCAGTACCTACTGCAACCTACATCCTTCTGATTCTGCTTAGTGTATTCATCTCTTGGTCTCCCTCTACAATTTTTACCCTCCACGCTGCCCTCCGATGCTAAATTTGTGATCCCTTGATACCTGAGAGCATGCCGTACCAACCAGTTCCTTCTTCTTGTTAAGTTGTGCCACAAACTCCTCTTCTCCCCTATTCTATTCAATACCTCCTCATTAGTTATGTGATCTACCCATATAATCTTCAGCGTTCTTCTGTAGCACCACATTTCGAAAGCTTCTAATTCTCTTCTTGTCCAAACTATTTATCATCTGTGTTTCACTTCCATACATGGCTACGCTCAATACAAATACTTCCAGAAATGACTTCCTGACACTTAAATCTATACTTGATGTTAACAAATTCCTCTTCTTCAGAAACACTTTCCTTCCCATTGCCAGTCTACATTTTATATCCTCTCTACTTTGACCATCATCAGTTATTTTGCTCCCCAAATAGCAAAACTTCTTTACTACTTTAAGTGTCTCATTTCCTAAACTAATTCCCTCAGCATCACCCGACTTAATTCGACTACATTCCATTATCCTCATTTTGCTTTTGTTGATATTCATCTTATATCCTCCTTTCTAGACACTGTCCATTCCGTTCAACTGCTCTTCCAAGTCCTTTGCTGTATCTGGCAGAATTACAATGTCATCGGTGAACCTCAAAGTTTTCATTTCTTCTCCATGGATTTTAATACCTACTCCGAATTTCTTTTGTTTCCTTTACTGCTTGCTCAATATATACGTTGAATAACATTGGGGAGAGGCTACAGCCGTGTCTCACTACCTTCCCTACCACCTCTTCCCTTTCATGCCCCTCAACTCTTATAACTGCCATTTGGTTTCTGTACAAATTGTAAATAGCCTTTTGCTCCCTGTATTTTATCCCTGCCACCTTTAGAATTTGAAAGAGAGTATTCCAGTCAACACTGTCAAAAGCTTTCTCTAAGTCTACAAATGCTAGAAACGTAGGTTTGCCTTTCCTTAATCTTTCTTCTAAGATAAGGCGTAAGGTCAGTATTGCCTCATGTGTTACAACATTTCTACAGAATCCAAACTGATCTTCCCCGAGGTTGGCTTCTACCAGTTTTTCCATTCGTCTGTAAAGAATTCGCGTTAGTATTTTGCAGCTGTGACTTATTAAACTGATAGTTCAGTAATTTTCACATCTGTCAACACCTGCTTCCTTTGGGATTGGAATTACTATATTCTTCTTGAAGTCTGAGGGTATTTCGCCTGTCTCATACATCTTGCTCACCAGATGGTTGAGTTTTGTCATGACTGGCTCTCCCAAGGCCGTCAGTAGTTCTAATGGAATGTTGTCTACTCCGGGGGCCTTGTTTCGACTCAGGTCTTTCAGTGCTCTGTCAAACTCTTCACGCAGTATCCTACCTCCCATTTCATCTTCATTATACCTAACCACAATAGGACAACCAGTAGGAAGACGTTTGGGTTTGTGGTGATTAGAAAGTAGGTAAAAGGTTGGAGTTTGGGGAGTAATTGGCTTGATGAAGGAGATGGATTCAGGTGTCATGATTTGAGATGGATCTAAGACCTTGAAGAGCTGCTGGATGCCAAGTTGGTCTCCTGGGATGGGATCATGGTTATAAGGTTTGCATGCAGAAGTGTCAGAAAGCTGGCAGAAACCCTCAGCCAATTAGTCGCTGCCGGCCTGGTGGCCGAGCGGTTCTAGACGCTACAGTTTGGAACCACGTGACCACTACGGTCGCAGGTTCGAATCCTGCCTCGGGCATGGATGTGTGTGATGTCCTTCGGTTAGTTAGGTTTAAGTAGTTCTAAGTTCCAGGGGACTGATGACCATAGAAGTTAAGTCCCATAGTGCTCAGAGCCAAGCCAATTAGTCACTATGACTCATGCATGACCACTGTGATGGAACCTTTGGCTTAAGGAAGGACGATAAGGTCTGGATTGGCTTTCATGTTACAGAAGGTTGAGCATTCCATATGAGTGATGAACTCACTGGGGGTATTTAGGAAAGGAACATGAGGCCAGGTTAGAAGTGAGGAACTCCTGAAGAAGAATGAATGGAAGGGGAGAGGATCATGGTTGGAAGGAGGTGGAAATGTTTAATACAAGGTTCTGTTTAGGGACTGATAGACTGTTGTTAGTGGGATGTGCGGCAAAGAAATGTTTCCACTACAGAGGATGAGTAAAGAAAAGAAGAGCCTTTTCAAGTCCAGCAGGTTTGAACTTAAGGTTTTGGTTTAAAGGTGAGGCATATGGAAAATGTGCATGGGTCAGAGTTTTGGCAGAAAGACTGAACACAGTGTTAAGGTATGAGTGTTCAGAAGAAGTATGTTTCATGGAGGATGGAGCAAGTTTTGGAGGATCTGGAAGATGGAGTTAGTCAACAAGGAATGATCAGGGAGCTATGTGAGGTTGACAGCTGAAGGTAAGGCAAGGGGAGGGGGGTCGTTGGGTCACAGTGCTAGGCTTTTTCTAGGCTACAGGCAATCCCATGGAGGCATAAGACAGTAATAGCTGAGACAGCTTCCTCAGATGCTAATGTGAATGCTATTCC
This sequence comes from Schistocerca americana, assembly GCF_021461395.2. Lineage (NCBI taxonomy): Eukaryota > Metazoa > Arthropoda > Insecta > Orthoptera > Acrididae > Schistocerca > Schistocerca americana. Next base: position 155,513,900 of record NC_060123.1, read on the forward strand.
AACTGTTGGAAGGCAGGAGTTCCTGTTTCAGTGGAGGCATTCAGGCAGTAGTGGTCAAATAGCAAAGGGCTTTTGCAAAAGGCATAGAGGCTGGCTGTCAAGTATGGTTTGAGCCTCGACTGCATAATTATGAATGACCACACTTGTGAGGATGAGGGACTGATGGAAATGGGAAAGGTCTTTGCAGTAGGATGGGTGACTGCCTGAGATGCCAGTCTTAATAGTAAGCCCATTAGGTGGGATACCATTTGGCAGAAAGAGGATGTGTGATTGGAGTTTTTCTATGGTGAAGGAGAGATTTGGTGCCTCTGGCATGAAGTGCCATGTCTTTGAACCAATTTTCTTTGACTCTACTTTTAGTTCTCTTGTCTATGTCTCGCTGCATGCCATGTTCAACAGCTTCTCTTGTATTCGCTTTCTGCAGTGATAAAATAAAAGTTCTTTTGACTCCAAAAGTGTGTTATTACAGTTCTACACCATGTAATACCCACAGGGTTTTGGAATTGGCAAAAGTAGATTGAGCAGAGATTCAGGTTGGATGGTCATGAGACAATAGGTCTGCCTGAAAAAATTGTTAATCAAGATTTAAATCAGGAAGGTGAAGTTTTAGGTGGTAGTATTATAAGGGAAGTAAATGGTAGGTACTACATAGTGACATACGCTGGAAGACAGAAGGAAGACCAGAAAAAAAATTTAAAGAAGCGGGCAGTAGTAGGTGCACTCATAAATAAGCATATTTGATCACAAATGAACATGTGCGACAGCCATAAACGCTATCGATCATGCAGTCATAAATAAACATGCACACTCATTCTGTGCAATCAAAAATAAACACACATGATCAACTAACAGTCAAGATGGGCAGCATGAGTGAGTAGTGGAGAGTATGTTGAAAACAGCATGGGAATTAAATGTTCAGAAAGGAGCTATTACTGTGAGAGTAGCAAATTGTAATATGGCACATACTGATGTGGTAGTCCTTTAAGACAAAAGGCACTCATACTGCACAAGAGAGGGTGACTGGTGTTTGTGTTGCAAGCAGGTACTGTAGAGGAGAAGAAAGTTATAAACATATTAAGGAATAAAGTATGGACAATTATTTTATACAAGTAAAGGAAGATGATAATAAAAGATTGAGTAAGGCAGGTCTTTTGAAGAATTCTCACTGACTGCACAACAAGATGAAGAGAGTTCAGAGGGTGGAGCCTATAAAAGATAAAGATTGAGGGGGAGGGAAGGGGGGGGGGGGGGAGCTCGGTTCAAATGACTCTGAGCACTATGGGACTTAACTTCTGAGGTCATCAGTCCCCTAGAACTTAGAACTACTTAAACCTAACTAACCTAAGGACATCACACACATCCATGCCCGAGGCAGGATTTGAATCTGCGACTGTATCAGTTGCGCAGTTCCAGACTGTAGCGCCTAGAACCGCTCGGCCACTCCGGCCACCGAGGGGGGGCATAAAATGGATGGATGGGAAAAAGTGGAATAATGTGGGGATGAAAAGGGAGACAGAGAGGGGACACCAGTAGACCTGTGAACCAAAAGTGATCTGACCATCCACTATCACACTGGCCTGCAGAAGCTCAACCACATCCTTTGCTAGGATTTCAACTACCAGCACTTCTCATTGTGTCCTGAGATAAGAAATATCCTACCCACATCACAAAAAGTAGCATTTCGTCACCCAACCAGCTTACAGTTATTTCTGGTTGGCCCAGGTGCAAATCCTGTCACAGACATCCACCCACCACCTACTACCAAAGTCCAGTCACAGTTATTTGATACCCAATGAAAGGCAGGGCCACATGTGAATACAGAAAGCTTACACGTCAGCTTTGCTACAATTACTGCACAGCATTCTATGTGGGCATGACAAATAGCCAAATGTCTGTACTTATTCTATCACTACAATTCTCTGTGTCCTATTCAAAAGTTATTTAGAATAGCATTTCATAAGCTAGTCAAATAGTTATGTAAATGTATAGTTATGTATAAAAGGAGACAGCAATGTAGAGAAAGAGTTCTAAAATGGTTGCTGGAATAAGCAAAAAGTTTTAATACTTATCTTGTTATGTCAATATAATTATGGCTTCAAACATCTTCATCCTAGAGTCTAAAGGATGATTGCATTTGCAATTACAAATCACAGTTTCCAGTGTGGTGATACACAAACAATATTGACTAATCGATTAACTCCAGTAAAATGACTGTGTACAAACTTCTTTTAGATGTATTCATACCCTGTTCAACATGTGTTGAGTGTATATGTATCTGTGCTCATCTAAAGTGTTTTGACATTTAATAAATTATTAGCTGCGCTCTGTGGCAGAGTTGTTCATTCGTAGTTGAGATAATTCAGAAATTCTTTTCGTTATCTCTTACACTGGTGACCATTGACCAGAGGATGGATGAACCAGTGACAACAGAGTCAGATCCATCACTATTGCATCCTACTTCAGGGCTGTTTCTGACATCAGTCAAGCAGGAACATACACCAGTTTCTACACCAATATCTTCTACTTTGATCGTCTGCCTTCTTAGCTGAAAGATAATGTGTTTGCCTACCATGCAGCGAGCCATTGTTTGATTTACAGCCAAGCTGGAGATTTTCTCTGCTCATGGACTGGGTGTTGTGCTGCTGTCCTCATCATCATTTCACCATCTCCAACATGCAAGTCACCCAATGAGGCATCACTTGAAGTAAGAATTGCAACCTGGTGGCCAAACTTTTCCGGATGGGGCCTCCAAGCCATCAATGCTACTTGACCATTTCAGTTTTTTCTACTTTGACCACAGCTGAGCGAATAAGCCATCCTTCCAATCTGGCCCTGCATCATGCTTTGTCTCCGTCAAGCATTGGTAATGTGAAACTGTGGTTTATTGAAGTGGACTATAGAACAATTGTATGCTGATTTGAAACAGGTGCTAATTCATTGAACATTATTCTCTACCATCCAATGAATGCTTTAAAAACTTGCTCTCATCCCAAATCTATGTGCAGTTGAAGCCTTCAGAACTACTATGGGAATTACTTTCATTGCATGCAAAGACTTGTTCACTGAGACCGCTTTATGCCTTATATGGCTCAATAAGCTTCCCGCAAAGTTACACCTTGTGTTAGCTGCTGAAACTAATCTTCCAGTTGAAGATTTAGCTAAGAAGTTGGACACTATGGCTACTTACTTTGAAGACAGTGTTTGTTGTGATCAATTATTGCATACATTCAAGTGAGGCCTTGTACCACACACGCAATGTAACAAGTAGTGGCCCTATAACTTGCATGACTACAATGGACAAAGCTAGCTCTTATGCATGCTGCAGCCTGACATGTACACAACAAGCAAGTAGTATTTGTGCTGAAATTCAATATCAGTTCACATCATCCAACAAATCTCTATCTAGGAAACAAAAAAACCAATTTCACCAGTAATATAAGTGACTCTTCTTCTTGGTGTTGGTTTGACAAAAAATTTGGTGCAAATGCAAAAAAATGTTTTGTAGTTTGTGCATACCCAACTGCAAGCACATTAGTGGAGGTTCCTGCTCGTCATCCAAATGAAACAAGCCTGTGCACAACCAGTGCCCTACATTGCAACAATGCAACAGTCACCATGCTACAACTTTCCAACAGTCTGTTTATCATGGTCTCAAACACTAGTTACAAATTTCTAGTCGACTCTGGCTTGGAAGTTAGTGTTTTTCTGTGGCATCTGTGCTCTCAACCAACTTCAGTAACACTCCATACATTGACTGCAGTGAACAATACCCACATCAACGCATATGGCAAATGCCAAATTTCACTACTTTCGGTCCTTTCTTCTGCCCATCATGGAAGTTCATTCTTGCTAATGTTAATAGTCCAATCAGAGGAGATTATTTCCTACTTTTTTTACAAAGTGGTGCAGAGCTTAGTCAATGGCTGTCTAGTGAGAGCGCTCACAGACAATTTCCCATCTGACATGTCACTCATGCCAGTTAATAATGAGTGTGCTGAGCTCACTTTGGCTTGCACTAAGATCTCCACAGCATCCTGCACTAACTGTGGAGCCCATATATCTGTGGAATGCAAAAAGCAACCCATTCCTTCCAATACTGTATCTGTAACAGGCAGGGGACTCTATGCCATACCCAGCAACACTAACATTGCTCAATAATTGTGTGAATTTCCTGCTCTGCCAAAGCACGTGAAAAAGTTTGCATACCATTCAGCATCACATCAAAACAAGGCTTGTGCAGGCTATCTTCTCCCATGAACGTTACCTATCACCAGATAAATTCAAAGCACCACAGCAGACAATGAACAAAATGTTATCAGAGAGCACTGTATCCATGTCAGGCAGTGACTGGGAGTTGCTGCTTCAGACTGCAAAAAAGAAAGATGGCACACAGATGCTCTATGATGACTTCCAATTTCTAAATGCTCATACCATATCAGACTGTTAGCTGATCCCCAATATTGCAGACTTCAAACGCATGCTTTATGATGCATCAGTATTCAGCGTTTTTGATGGTGCCAAGGTTTTCTTCCAAATTCCAGTGGTCAAAGAGGATATCACAAAAATGGCCATCATAGCACTGTTTGGACTATACCACTACAACTTTATGCCCTATGGATTACATAATATCACACAAACATAGCAAAGGTTTACACATGGCATTTTATGTGATCTCTCATTTGTGTTCTGCTATGCTGATTACATTTTGATCCTTCCCAAATCCCTACAAGGTCAATTTCAACATCTTCATCAGCTTTTTCAATATATTGGGGACTGTAGTATTGTCATCAATCCTGAGAGGTATGTATATGCTAATACTAAAATGTAGACTTTCATGGCCGGAAATGTCATGTCCATTATAATTATCCGGGCTGTTATGCTGCGGTCGGTTGATGAATTCTGTGTCAATTCCCAACATTTCATCCCCATCTGTGGAGGACATCTTCAAGGGGGTCTGTAGCTTGATGGAAGATCCAACACACCCACTGGCTTGCTACTGACTGCCACTAAATTCCATATCCACGCACTCCCGTGCCGAGGCATGACGTAACGTGTTTTGAAAACGTCAGTGCAATTGGCCGCTGTCCGCTGCCGTCTATCGCCGTTGCCATCACCCAGTGGTGGATGGGTGGTACCCAACTTCTTCAACATTGGCATCCATATACCGTTTAATTTCACACCCTCCTCCTTTCGATTGAAATTATTAGGGTGTTTGGCGATTTCGATTGCCTCCCTGTAGAGCCTTTCATAATATCACGGCAACCGCTAGCATTCTTCTCCAAGTGTCTGAAAGAAGCACAAACAAAATGGGCTGCCATATACAGAGAACTTCTGGCCATGTGCCTTGCCAGCAGACACTTCTGACTTATACCAGAAGATCAACATTTTGCAGTGTTTACTGATCATCAGCCTCTCATGTCCATTCTCCAGTGGCCAACAGAACACACCTCACCACATTCCGCCAGATGTGGCTCAGTTCACATTAACGTTATTCACTTCATCAAAGACAAAGAAAACAATATCACTGACTGCTTCTTGGAAGCAGTGGCAAGTATTACTATGGAGCACTGGGAGAAGATAGCAGATAGCCAGTGTACAGACACCTTCATTCAACAGTATGTCTGCAGTGGGATCTCTACCTCACCTTGTCTGGTGCATGTAACAGTTGATGGTTCCTCATCTGAAATGTAATGTGACAGTGGTGGCAACCAATTATGTCCACTTGTCCAACGAAAACACCCTCGAGAGTTCTTCAACATAATCCATGACATGCAACATACTGATACCAAGGCAATGGTCAAATTGGTCACGAGCGAGGTAATCTGGCCTGGGGTCAAAAAGGACAGTCATACATGGGCCCGTTCCTGCCTTGTGTTCCTGCCTTACCTGCCAATGAAACAAAATCTCATGATATGTGCATGCCACTACTCAGGACTTACCTCCACTATTGGCATGCTTTGCCCACATTCACTTAGATCTGATTGGCCAACTTCCATGCACTGACAATCAGTGTTACCTACTAATCACTGTAGATCATTAGACAAGGTGGCCTGAGGCCACATATCTCACTGACATCACCACTGAATCTGTTGCCACAGAATTGATCAAAATATGGTTTTCTCGGTATGGCATTTCTCTCACCATCACAACTGACCACAGCTGCCAGTTTGAAGCATCACTATTCAATCACCTACCTAACTTATGTGGTACCCTTCACCTTTGTAGCATGAGCTACCAACCCATCAGCAATGGCATGATTGAACCCATGCATCGGTTTCCCAAATCTATCATCAAGTGCCACAAGGAGTCATGGACTGATACTCTGTCCTGGATACTGCTTGGCCTCTGGACAGCATTAAAAGAGGATTTGTCCTGCTCTCCAGCACACATTGGCTTCAGTGAAAACTGCGAGTGCCAGTGACTTCATTGCACCCTCACCAGTACAGATTTCTGATGGCCAATTGAACTTTCTTAAAAAATTGGAGCAACACATCAGTCATCTATGACCAAACAACCCACATCACCATGGTCACCATGATCAGTTCATCTTCAAAGAATTACACACATCAGTGCAAGTATGTCTGCATGATGATGCAGTTCAGCCGCCTCTCATTTCCCTACACTCTGGTCCATTTGGAGTGCTCTCAAGGGGATCTAACACTTTCATCATCCACGAAGGGGGAGGCACTGAGACAATATCAATAGAAAGACTCAAACCTCCCTCAATTGCTCCTCCCCTAGATGAACTACTGGGCAACCCACCTGTGCTGACATTTGCACTATATGCCCCCGCTGCCGTGCCACTCTCCGGTTCATCTCAAAGGACACCCGCATTGGGGTACACAAATACCCCTGTCCCACCATCTGCTACACCACTAATCACTTGCACTGGCAGACAAATAAAATGCAGAATGAAATTTTCACTCTGTGAAATTTTCACCCAGCAACAGAGTCCGTGCTGATATGAAACTTCCTGGCAGATTTAAACTGTGCACCAGACTGAGACTCAAACTCAGGACCCTTGCCTTTCATGAGCAAGTGCTCTGTCAACAGAGCTACCCAAACACGACTCACACCTGTCCTCACAACTTTATTTCCACCAGTACCTCATGTCCTACCTTCTAGATTACTGGCAGAAGTAAAGCTGTGAGGTCTGGTTGTGAGTTGTGCTTGGATAGCTCAGTCAGTAAAGCACTTGCCCACAAAAGACAAAGGTCCCAAGTTCGAATCTCAATTACGCATATAGTTTTAATCTGCCAGGAAGTTTCATATCAGTGCACACTCCATGGCAGAGTGAAAATTTTATTTTGGAAACATCTCCTAGGCTGTGGCTAAGCCATGGATCCACAATATTCTTTATTTCAAGAGTACTAGTCTTGCAAGGCTTTCAGGAGAGCTTCTGCGAAGTTTGGAATGTAGGAGACAAGGTATGGGCAGAAGTAAAGCTGTGAGGATGGGTCATGAGTTGCGCTTGTGTAGCTCATAGGTAGAACACATGCTTGTGAGAGGCAAAAGTTCCAAATTGGAGTCTTGCTCCAGCACACAAATTTTCTGCCAGGAAATTTCATATAAAGTGCAAATTCCCAGAGATTTCTGGTGCACCAGGCTATAATGTGCACATTAAAGGAGGGGGGTGAGATGGCATCATTCTTCAAAACTCCAAAGGCAGTGCCTCCCTGTGTGCCAACTTATGCCCAGGAGCTCATTATGGCTCCTGCTGTTTCCACCTCTGTCGAGAAATGGCCTAACCATGCTCCCAGGTGGCATCCTACAAGCATGAGTTGGTCACCTCCACCAGAGTCCTCAGGAGGATGGACGTCAGATGAGCCACAATGCAACATCCATCCAAGCTGTAGCCTCTACAGCTTTTCAAGGGAGGGGAGCTCCTATGGTGACCTCAATATCGACCAATTGCTTAACTCCAGTGAAATGACTGTGTTTGAACTTCTTTGAGATTTGTTCATGGCTTCTTCAGTGTGTGCTTCTTGCAAGTGCTTTTGATGTTTAATAAGTTATTTGCTGTGCTCTACAAGAAAGTTATCCATTCGTAGTTGAGATAACTCACAAATTCCTTTCATTATCTCCTACACCAGTACAAATAATGTTCATGGAGCATACTCTGTTCATAGTACAAGGATCAACATACCACACTGCATTTCTGCTGTTGTATTCAAGCTCAAAACGAAGATTCCTTAAGTTTTCAAAAAATGGAACTCCAGGTTGGAATACCATCAATGCAGGAAAAGATTGATTGCTACTTACTATAAATATGACACATTAAGTTGCAGACAGGCACAATTAAAAGACGCTTACACAATTTCTCAGGCACATACTTCGTCATAAAACAACATGCAACATTCATTCACACAAGAAAGTACACCTTACAAACACTTGAATGCCAACTCCAGCAGCTCTCACCAGAACGGCAACTGCAATGGTAAGTAGCAATCTACCTTTTCCTGCATTGTTGATACTACCTAATTTTGGTGTGCATGACAAATGATATATATTACTACCTGAAGTTCTAGATTGTTCCACAACCAGTATTTGGTCAAATTAACTTTTTTGCCATTTTTCTGCATACATTGTGGCAGTTTCACCTGCTTTTATTTCTTCTTCATTTGTTGTCCTTGGTGTCAATGTACCAGGTGAAAAATGGGTTTTGTGGATTCTGGCACTGACTACTTTAAATTATGTAGCTGACATATGCGCAGTTATGTTTTAGAGTACTTTAATTTTCACTTTGCACAACCCCCAATATTACACAGTTATATGACCAGTGCACTATTGTTTAGCCTTTGATAAGCATCATTAATAGTTTGCAAGCGAAACTCCACATACTGCTACAATAGTTTCCTGTTGAACATCTACGAGCAGTAAAACCTAACCACAAAGTTCACAGTTCTTGAAGAATAATCAGGTACATAAGGAGCACTCATGGTCACTGTTTTTACATACAGCCTAATTGTTTAACACTTGTTCCACAGTTAATTTGAAACATTGTTGTTGTTCTACCCAGCACAGGTTACTCATCAGAAACTCAGTCATGGGCTGACTGTCTCGTGACCAAAAATCAGGCCCTTATACAGGGTGGAGCAGAAGAAATTTGTGTTTTTTGAATCGTTAGTACGTGGCGACGAGAGGGGGTATTGACCTTGAATGAATGTTGGCAAACTGCCCATACAATGCAGTTTCAGTTGCTGTGGCGCATTGGAGTGTAGAGCATTGTGAGATCATTGTCGAGCAGTACTTTAGAAACAATGATTCCATAGTCACAGTGCAATGTCTTTTCTATCAAAATTTTAGAGTTGGACGTCGAGGTGCAGTGCCTGATCAAAATACTGTACTCTGATGGGTTGCAGCATTTAGAAGTACTGGATCTGTGATGAAAAAGAAACCACCTGGCCTTCCTCATTCAGTTTGTTTGGAAAATGTAGACTGAGTGAGAACGGTAGTTCTCGCTAGTCCAAAATGATCGGCTAGACGATGCACTGGGTATGTCATGTCGTTTACTCCACCGCATCTTACATGATGATCTTAAGTTTCACACATACAAGATAATCATCATCCAGCACCTTAGTGAAGGGGATTTTGTGCAGCACAGAGAGTCTTGTCATGTAATGGACAACATTTTTACTGAAGAAGCAGATGCTACAGTCTTCATGAGTGATGGAGCACATTTTCATGTAGACAGTTATGTCAGTGTTCAAAATTGTCGGTATTCGGCGCTGGAGAACCCACATGAATTACACCAAAGACCTCTCCACAGTTTAAAAGTAACAGTGTGGTGCTGCATTTCAAAGAGGGGGATTGTTGGACCCTATTTTTTTTGAAGAGGAAGGAACTGCAGTTACTGCAACATCAGTGTGCTACATTAAAATGTTATACAACTTTCTTCATCCAGAACTTGAAATGCATCAAGTGAACATGAGAGAAATATGGTTTCAGCAGGGCAGTGCCACAGCTCACACAGTGAGAGCATCCATGGAAGTGGTTTGACTAATGTTCCCAGGACATGTTATTTCGAGATACGGTGATGTTTACTGGCCCTCTTGCTCACCTGATTTGTCAGTATGTGACTTCTTTTTGTGAGGATATTTAAAACCAAAAGTCTACATGAACAAGCCTCGCAAAGTTGATGAACTGAAGAATTCCATTCATCAGGAAATTGAATAAAATGTTGGAGAGAGCCATGCATAACTTTTGGGAGATGATCCAAATTTGTATCCAGCAAGAAGGATGTCATCTCCAAGACATTATTTTTGAACCTAAGTATGTATATTTCAAAACTGCATTAAAAAATCTATCACTTAATGCTTGTTTTTATTATTTTTATCAAACCATGTCCCTGTCATTCAATAGTGAAAAACATGCATTTCCTGTGCTCCACCCTGTATATCATCACAATAACAGGTACTGAAACTACACATTGTTTAAAGCTAAATTTACAGAAATTCCAATTAAAACTTAACTCACTCAATTAACTGAATGCATTGAAACATTGGTTCTTTTTAACACTTTCTTCTACTGCAAGAGTTAATCTGAATTATTTGTTTAAATTGTGAAATTAACAAATATAGTTATGCAAACAATATTTTTGATGAAACTGTTAATTACTTTGGAATTAATGAATTTGCTAACATGTTTCTGACTAGATAAAAATATATACTTAAAGATTGCTAGCATTTCGTCTTCCAAATGTTTACAATTATTACAGAATTTATATTTGTTTCTACATCAACAATAGGATTTAAGTTACAAAACAATTATCAATATCACCCTATAACAAAAGATACTAGCTAGGAATAGTCAAAATAAATTAGAAAATCAATTATAAAACTAAGCACAAAATTAGATCTTGTGTTATATTCTTTAAAAACTAAGGGCCAATCTTTCTCTTTTATGAAAATACCGCTTATACTCACGTATGTTAATGTTAATTAAGTCAAAATAAAAAAATGAATTTTAAGGAGGCAGATGACAAAACAAGAGGGGAATTAAAATTATCTCAGCTTCCTTCATCATAACATGAGCAAACAATAACAAAGAGAACATTCTTCTTGAGGTTATAAGGAATTATAAAAATAAATTAACTATATATTATACATAATTTTGAAACAGTTTTTGTAAGATTTACAGAGTATGCCACATTGCCAAAATAAAATGCTCTGTATTCTCTTTCATAGGACTGATTTTTACAAAAAATAGAGATTGCTTTTGAAAATTTATAAAAGTTCTTGTTTTAACAGACAATAAAATGTTTTGAGAAAATTTGTAGGCAAAATACTGTAAAGTGGGAAATAGATGCCAATTGTGGACAGATGAAACAAATGCAATGTATAAGATAATTAACTTTTCTAAAATCAAAGATAACATAGTGTTCCTTTCCATACAATACATTGAACCCATGGGGTCCCCTCTTGTACTTCAACTTGCAATTTCAGGTGAAACATAGTTGAAAAAAAGAGTGGAATAGATTTCATCAAACAGACTTCATTTTGTAATCTACTCTTCTTCAAAAGTCCCCATAATTCTGGTTCACTATAGCATGAATGGTCATCACCACACTGTGGTGAGCCACAATTGAAAAATCCAGTTGCTGAACATGTTGCACACCAAAACACAAATGATTTCAGCAGCTGTTAAGTATATTGTCCATTTGGATACTCACTTCTAACACACAGTTCTCTGAACTATGCAGATAGGAATTGTCCCTCCAGTATATCCTGCTGTCTCTCAATCTCCCTGGACTAATTCACCATTATCCTGTTTCCCATTGAATCACCTTACCTTTCCCCTTCTCTCTTCTGTACATAATGCTCCTTCCCCATACAAATCATGAACTGCCTTCTCCTCCCAAGTGGGCCCACTCTCTCTATTTTTCCACCCCTTTCTGTTTTCTATCTCCCCTATATGTCTCCTTTTCATCTCCACCTTCATTTTCTTTTTTCCCTTCTCCCTTCCCCACCCCTCTCCCTCACTCTGTACCTAATATATGTTCCATCCTCTGAACTCCATTCATTTTGTTGTGTAGCCATCTATGAAAAGACCTGCATCACTGTATCCCACTAGCACCTCCTTACCTTGTGTGTCCTTCTCTACAACCTCCCGACCTCCATCAGCCCAGACGACTGCTTTCAATAAATGTTTGTATGTCTGGGCATCTCTGTTGTTGTGTGTGTCAATGTGTGTACTTTTACTAGAAAAAGAGCAAGATCTCAAAATGTAGTCTGCATACCGTTTTCTGTTACGTGTTTCTATGCTCCACGCATCAGTCTACTACAAGTAAGTGGTTGTCTCTCCCTTATTTTACATATTGTTCCATCCAGGAATTTCCATTGTTTCTGACATTGTCTGCCTATATGCTTTTACCTTTATTGCCATTTTTATTTAGTTGTCTACAATTCATTGGCGATTCTTTGTTCCTTAATATGCCTATACTTCCTTCTTCCCTACAGTACCTGCATTCAAAATACACACCAGCCACCCTACATTGTGCAGTTTCAACATCCACTATCTTAAAGGCTCATCATGATAATAAATACCATATTACAACGTCCTGCTCTTGCACCAATGGCTTCTTTTTGAACATTTAATTCCAGTGCTGTTTTTAACATATTCTACTCTTTCTGAAGTCTTGTCTGGCACACGATATCCCACTTCATAGGCTTAGTATTAAAGTTGGCATCTCAGCCTGTCATCCATCTCACTGCAAAGACCTTTCCCAATTCCAATCCCTCATCCTCACCAGTCTGGTCATTCATAATCTTACATCACTGACAGATCGAATAGTGAAAATTGAAACCAACAGCTGTATTGTAACCAAATTTGCTTATTTACAACATGCTTTGAATGAATGGCGTTTGACGTACAATACAACTATTGGTTTCAATTTTCATTATTCAAGTGCTTCATGTCCAGCTACTGTCCCACTGTCCTCAATGGATTACCAGATACTTGACAGCCTCTATTCCTTTCACAGAATTATTTTACTGTGTGACAACAACTTCCTCAGTGCCATGACAGTGTAGGACTGTTGCCTTGTCTTTGAGTAAAAGTTATAAGTCTTTAGCAAAAGTAATGAGAAGTAGTGTGGAAGCCATTGTGGAGTGTTGTGCTAACAGCTGGAAGCCAGTAACTACAAGGGTGGCAAATTTGGCTCACAATTACAGACAATTGAATGGAGTGTAAAGCCAGGGTAGCCAAGCGCAGCAGTAAACTTTACCACACAGTAGTAACTTTGTCTAGCCAGCAGGGTGATGTCACCACACCAGGGCATGTCTCTTGTTATGGATGAGGTGAATGGGCACCAGGTTTTACACACTGAAACAAATGTGTGCCAGAGGCATGTAAATAAATTTTGATTTTGAGGCAGGAATCACTTCTTGTTGTCAGAAACCAACAGCACCATTACAATGCCAGATATACACTAGATAGCGAGACAACTAGGCACCACCAGCAGCAGCCATGCATTTCAATACTGGGCTGCACCTACTACCTGCACTAAGCCCTTACCAGCACTGGTGCCATACTCCCACTTGCATGCCGACCGAGCCTGCTGGCACTGATGCACCATTGCACCAGCCACTGCCTAACTCCTGGCAGAGAATAGAGAGCTGAACCCCACACACAGCTGTATTCCTGTGCTGCCATAGTAATGCAAGTGGAGTGAGGGGATGTACAGTCTCCACAACATTGATGGAAGTAGTGCATCACTGACATCAATGGCCAGGGGCCTGTCATCAGCATCAAAGGCCACTGGCTCAGAGGACATAGTGGAAGCAACAACTCCTACATCAAGAACAGCCAGGGGCAACACAGAAAGATGTGGGTGGCTCACTAAGTCTCATATTACAATCAGTAAAAGTAATTATTAACTATCAACAGTGTTTCCACTGGGGATTTTGGCACAACCACTCACCCTGCACTCGATAGAGTGGTGTCAGAAATGCCAACATTGCCATAATGAGCAGCAGAGGATGTGCTATTTTCACAATGCCATGTCCAAAGTACAGCCTGTGGTCTCTTCATTTTGGATGGGTACAACTGTTTCTGTTCTTAGTTGGCTGATTGGTTTGAAAGAGGGGGAAAGGGACCAAACTGTGAGGTTATCAGTCCCTTGTTCCCGGTAAAATAATTACACAATGGAAAGACGAAAAGAAATGAGGTGTACAGCCCAATAACAAGAGAAAAGAAGAAACAGAAGAATGGCAGAAGGACAACCAACACTACTACAGAAAAAAACAGGAAAAGAAAACCATAGAGAGAACCAAGAAACAGGTAGAATGGGTAAAAACAAAAGAGCAGACGACTGTGACTGGTTGACCTCAAGAATAAAAAGGAAAAGCCAGTCACTCTGTGACACATTGAAACATCCACCTTAAAAGCATTAGAATGGAGAACACAAAGGGACAGTGGACATTCACTAAAACTTATAAAGAATGATAAAACCCACCATCAAGTATAAAACATAAAACTAAATTAGCCAAAGAGGCGTTGTCAGCTAAAATGAATGGCAACGAGTCCGATAACTGAAGAGTCCATCACAGGGCAGCCAAAGAAGGACAGCTCACCAAGATATAGGCCACTGTCAGCCGGATGCCGCACTGACACTGAGGCGAGTCATCATGGAGCAGGGGGTAGCCATGTGTCACCCAAGCATGGCCAATGCGAAGCCAGCAGATAACCACAGATTCCCAGCGAGAGGCCCGCATGGATGACTGTTACACATTCGTAGTCTCCTTATTGGTATGCAGTTTGTTGTGCATGCTGACGTTATGCCATTTCATCTACCAAAGCCGCAAAACCTTGTGGTGTAGTACTGAATGCAGGTCAGTTGCAGAGAAGCTGATCTTCATAAGCGGGTTCCGTGTAGCCTGTTTGGCCAGCCTGATAGCAAATTCGTTGCCTGGGATTCCGGCATGACCTGGGGTCCAGACAAATACCACTGAATGACCAGACTGCTCCAGCACATAAATGGACTTCTGGATGGTCGCTATCAAAGGATGACAAGGGTAGCACTGGTTGGTAGCTTGTAGGCTGCTCAAGGAGTCAGTACACAGGAGAAATGACTCTCCTGTGCATGAGCGGATGTGTTCAGGAGCATGAGATAATGACTGCCAGCTCTGCAGTGAAAATACTGCAGCCATCTGGCAAGGAGTGCTGTTCTATATGCCCTCCATGAACATTGGCAAAGCCAACATGACCATCAGCCATGAAGCCATTGGTTTAAACCACTTAATGGCCCCGGTGCATGTTGAGAATCGAGAGGAAGTGACAGAGGAGAATCGCAGGGATAACTGAGTCCTTAGGGCCATGTGAAAGGTCCAGGCAAAGCTGCAGCCTAGGTATATACCATGGAGGTGTAAGTGAATGAGCCTCAAGTATAGGTAGTAAAGGCAAGGAGTCCAGTTCGGAGAGTAGGGATCGCACACAAAATGCAGTTGTAAGCCCTGACCTGGGCCGCTGATGCAGGAGATGAACTGCCAAAAAGGAGACAGTAATTCAGATGTGCAGGAGAACTAGGAACATGTGCAACATAACTGCAGAGCAATTGCACACACTTAACCTGCAATGGAGGGACTCTGGCCTCCACCAGGACACTGGTCACCGGACTCGTCCTACAAGCTCCTGTCACTAGACAAACACCACAGTGGTGCACTGGTTCGAGTAAATGCAATGCTGAGGGTGCCACCGAACCATAAACCAGAATCCCATAATCCAGGCAGGATTGAACAAGGGCTCTGTAGAGCTGCAGAAGCGAAGAGTAATCTGCACCCCAGTTGGTGTTGCTCAGACAGTGGAGGGAATTGAAGTGCTGCCAGCACTTCCCCTTAAGCTAATGAATGTGAGAAAGCCAAGTCAATCAGGCATTGAAAACCAGTCCTAAGAATCGGTATGTCTCCACTACAGTAAGTGGATCATCAGAAAGGTAAAGTTCTGGTTCTGGATGAATGGTATGATGCCGACAGAAGTGCATAACACACGACTTTGTGGCTGAAAACTGGAAACCGTGGGCTAGAGCCCATGACCGCACCTTGTAAAAGACTCCCTGTAGCGCCGCTCGGCAACACCAGTACTGGTGGAGCAGTATGAAATGCAGAAGTCATCTGCATACAGGAAGGTGAGACAGACAGCCATACAGCTGCTGCTAGACCATTAATGGCCACTAAAAATAGAGAGACAGTCAATACAGAGCCCTGCAGGACCCTATTCTCCTAGATATGGGAGGAACTGTGGGTGGCACCAACTTGGACATGGAAAGTATGAAGCGACAGGAAATTCTGGGTAAATATTGGAAGTGGGCCTCGGCGAGCCCACTCGTATAATGTGGCAAGGATATGACGTTGCCAGGTAGTGTCATACGCTTTTCGTAAATCAAAAAAGATGGCAACCAGGCATTGGCAACTGGTAAAGGCTGTTCGTATGGTAGACTCTAGGGTAGAGCAACCTTGGTGGAAGCTGCCCTGACATAGAGCCAGTGGGCCACATGACTCCAGGACCCAACCCAACCGTCGACACACCATACATTCCATCAGCTTACAAAAAACATTGGTGAGGCTGATGGGCTGATTGCTATCCTCACAAAGTTGGTTTTTACTTGGTTTGAGCACCAGAAGGTTGGTGCTCTCCTGCCATTGTGATGGAAAGATGCAATTGCACCAGATCCGGTTGAAGATGATGAGGAGATGTCACTTGTAGTCAAATAAGAGATGTTTAGTCATCCGACCGTGGATCCAATCTGCTCCAGGACCTGTGTCAAGGAAATACACAAGGGCACCAAGGAGCTCCCACTCTGTAAATTGGGCATTATAGGATTCAATGTGGTGTCTAGTGAATGAGAGGACTTTCCATTCTCCGACACAGAGGCTCGAGCATAGTGCGCAGCAAAGTGCTTGGTAATCGCGTTTGTGTCAGTAGATAACACGCCATTTATGTTAACATTGGGAACACCTGTTGGGGTCTGGTACCCGAAAACGCGTTTGATCTTTGCTCAGACTTGGGAAGGTGATGTATGGCACCCAAGGGTCGAGACATATCTCTCCCAACGCTCCTGATTCTGTCGTTTGATAAGTTGGCGAACGCAAGCACGGAGCCTTTTAAAAGCTATGAGGTGCTCCAGGGAAGGGTGTTGCTTATGCTGCTGTAGAGCTTGCCAACGCTCCTTAATTGCTTCAGCGACTTCTGGTGACCACAAAGGGACTGTCTTTTGCCAGGGGCACCCTAAAGAGTGAGGGATCATATTTTCTGCCACATAAACGATTGTTGTAGTCACCTGCTGAACCATCACATCAACGTTGCCACATGGGGGAGGTTCAACAATGACAGAAGAGGTGAAAGTTTCCCAGTCTGCCTTGTTTAAAGCCCATCTGGGCAGGCATCTGTGGGCATGACGCCGGGGCAGTGGCAGGAAGATGGGGAAATGGTCACTACCACACAGGTCGTCATGTGCTCTCCAGTGGATAGATGGGAGAAGTCCTAGGCTGCTAATTGATAAATCAATGGCCGAGTAACTACCTTGAGCCACACTTCAATATGTGGTGTCCCCAGTATTTAAAAGGCAGAGGTCGAATTGAGACAGTAAAGTTTCAACTTCTCTACCTTAGCCAGTAAGCAAAGTGCCACCCCACAAGGGGTTATGTGTGTTAAAATCTCCCAGAAGCAGGAAAGGTTTGGGGAGTTGATCAGTCAGTGCAGTTAATACATTTAGGGATACTACATCAACTGGAAGAAGATATACATTGCAGACAGTTATTTCCTGTGTCATCCTTATTCTGACAGCCACAGCTTCAAGAGAGGTTTGAAGGGGCACAGGTTCACTACATACTGAGTTTAGGACATAAACGCAAACTCCACCTGACACTCAATTACAGTTGCTGCGGTTCCTGTAGTATCCCTTATAGCTGCAGAGGGCAGGAGTCCACATTGCTGGGAACCAGGTTCTCTGGAGGGCAATGCAGAAAGCAGGTGTAAAGCTTAACAGTTGCTGTAGCTCAGCCAGGTGGTGGAAAAAGCTGCCGCAATTCCACTGGAGGGTGACGTCATCGTGGGTTTGGGAAGGCATGGAACATTCAATGAGCAGTTTACACCTCATGGTCACTTGCTGCCACCGACATTTTTCCTGAGCAGTCTATATACATTTTATCTGAGGGTTCAGTGAGATCTAGGTCCTCAGTGGACGCCAGAATATCCACCTCATCCGCAGAGGCAGAGCTTGGAGGTAGTGGGTGGTATGGGTGCAACCACAATCCCCTTGGTCTTGGGGACCCTCATTTTGGATTTCTCTCGCTGTTCCTAGGGTTTCCCTGGCTAGGAGGACTTCACTGATTCAGTCTCTAGGACTGCGGATGAGCGTGAAGCGCTGCAACCAGCTGCTTTTGGGCTCTTCAGCCACTGGCGGGTGTCATCTTTCCTACTAGCGTTCACCCAGCAGCCAGTGTGTTAACGTGCCACAGCAATGCCTCTGCGACGTGGTTACCGTCGTCGCTGGCAGCGCAGTGTAACTGTGTATCGCAGTTTGAAGGCGATTGGTATTGCTTGGTTGGGCAGTTTAATAAACAGCAATTGATTGGAGGTCCAAATGTTTTTCGTGGACTGCATCTGAATTTCACTTGTGATGTACAAGCAGTGTTTGGAGGTAGTACGTGGCTGACACTTGCTGTTGTTTGGGGCAACCAAGCAGATTATGGTGGCCTTGAAGCATTTCCAGATGCTAACATTTTGGCTTGTAAGACGTGGAGTATTGCTGAGACTACAGGACTGTTGGCTAAACAGCCTTATGGCACTCTTGTTCCAAGTATGGCATTTGTATTGTCTACCAGAAGAAAGAAGAAGTTAAATGCTCCCTACCACCATTAGATAAGCAGCTGCCAGCAGCAAGTCGTATACTCTTAGCTCACTTACTTGTTACATAGTTGAATTCTTAATTTCTTTGCGTGTTTGTTGGTACTTGCATTGTTTAATTCATAAATTTTTGGGCGTATTATAGTATTTGAGAGTTGTAGCATCGCGATTTAGTACCTGAATAGTGTAAATTCGCATAGTCGTCTGTCTTCTGTTTTTGTTTTGAACGGCCAGTGTCAGTTGGTCACAGCCTGTGTGCTCCCTGCCGCTGTTGGATAAGCAGCTGCCGCAGCAAGCCGTATACTCTTAGCTCACTTATTTGTTACATAGTTTAATTCTTAATTTCTTTGCGTGTCTTTTGGTGCTTGCATTGTTTAATTCATAAATTTCAGACTTACTATAGTATTTGAGAGTTGTAGCATTGCATTTTATTACCTGAATAGTATAAAATCGCGTAGTCTCCTTCTACCGCTGAGCAGTGAGTCAGCAGTGCGCAAGTAGCAGCATTACTGCATTTACTAGGCAATCTTGTATTTTAATAACCGTTTAACTTTTGTGTCGAATTGTTTGTGCTCTCTGTAGATTAGTTCAGACGTTCTTTGCACAACAGTTTTTAGCATGGTTAGGGACTGCAACTACTGTGTTCGGATGCAGGCTGAGTTGGCATCCCTTCACTCCCAGCTTCAGGCAGTGTTGGCTTTGGTCACACAGCTTGAGGCTGTTGCCAATGGGCATCACTGTGGGGGTCCGGATGGGGGTTTGTCAGGGATGGCCAGCTCATCCCACACATTCCCCGATCGGACTACGACTATGACTGCCCAGGATACTGCCCACATTGAGGCTGACCCCTCACCTGTGGTAGAGTGGGAGGTCATTTCGAGGTGTGGCAGGGGGCAAAAGGCATTCCGGAGGGCTGAACGGAAGGCCTCTCCAGTTTGTCTGACGAATCGGTTTCAGGCTGATACTGATCTTCGGCCGGACATGGCTGCTTGTCCTGTTCCAGAGGTTGCCCCTCAGTCTGCAAGATCTGGGCGGTCGCAGAGGGTGGGCTTACTGGTAGTTGGGAGCTCCAACATCAGGCATGTAATGGGGCCCCTTAGGGACATGGCAGCAAGAGAGGGGAAGAAAACCAATGTGCACTTTGTGTGCATACCGGGGGGAGTCATTCCAGATGTGGAAAGGGTCCTTCCGGATGCCATGAAGGGTACAGGGTGCACCCATCTGCAGGTGGTCGCTCATGTCAGCATCAATGATGTGTGTCGCTATGGATCGGAGGAAATCCTCTCTGGCTTCCGGCAGCTATCTGATTTGGTGAAGACTGCAAGTCTCACTAGCGGGATGAAAGCAGAGCTCAACATCTGCAGCATCGTTGACAGGACTGACTGCGGACCTTTGGTACAGAGCCGAGTGGAGGGTCTGAATCAGAGGCTGAGACGGTTCTGCGACCATGTGGGCTGCAGATTCCTCGACTTGCGCCATAGGGTGGTGGGGTTTCGGGTTCCGCTGGATAGGTCAGGAGTCCACTACACGCAGCAAGCGGCTACACAGGTAGCAGGGGTTGTGTGGTGTGGACTGGGCGGTTTTTTAGGTTAGATGGCCTCAGGCAAGTACAGAAAGGCAACAGCCTCAAAGGGTGCGGGGCAAAGTCAGGACATGCGGGGACCAAGCAGCAATCAGTATTGTAATTGTAAACTGTCGAAGCTGCGTTGGTAAAGTACCAGAACTTCAAGCGCTGATAGAAAGCACCGAAGCTGAAATCGTTATAGGTACAGAAAGCTGGCTGAAGCCAGAGATAAATTCTGCCGAAATTTTTACAAAGGTACAGACAGTGTTTAGAAAGAATAGATTGCATGCAAACGGTGGTGGCGTGTTTGTCGCTGTTAGTAGTAGTTTATCCTGTAGTGAAGTAGAAGTGAATTATTATGGGTGGAGATTACACTCAACAACCAAGGTAGGTTAATAATTGACTCCTTTTACCGACCTCCTGACTCAGCAGCATTAGTGGCAGAACAACTGAGAGAAAATTTGGAATACATTTCACATAAATTTTCTCAGCATGTTATAGTCTTAGGTAGAGATTTCAATTTACCAGATATAGACTGGGATACTCAGATGTTTAGGACGGGTGGTAGGGACAGAGCATCGAGTGACATTATACTGAGTGCACTATCCGAAAATTACCTTGAGCAATTAAACAGAGAACTGACTCTTGGAGATAACATCTTGGACCTACTGATAACAAACAGTCCTGAACTTTTCAACTCTGTAAGTGCAGAACAGGAAATCAGTGATCATAAGGCTGTTGCAGCATCCCTGAATATGGAAGTAAATAGGAATATAAAAAAAGGGAGGAAGGTTTATCTGTTTAGCAAGAGCAATAGAAGGCAGATTTCAGACTACCTAACAGATCAAAACGAAAATTTCTGTTCTGACACTGACAATGTTGAGTGTTTATGGAGAAAGTTCAAGGCAATCGTAAAATGCGTTTTAGACAGGTACGTGCCGAGTAAAACTGTGAGGGATGGGAAAAACCCACCGTGGTTCAACAACAAAGTTAGGAAACTACTGCGAAAGCAAAGAGAGCTTCACTCCAAGTTAAAATGCAGCCAAAACCTCTCAGACAAACAGAAGCTAAACAATGTCAAAGTTAGCGTAAGGAGGGCTATGTGTGAAGCGTTCAGTGAATTCGAAAGTAAAATTCTATGTACCGACTTGACAGAAAATCCTAGGAAGTTCTGGTCTTACGTTAAATCAGTAAGTGGCTCTAAACAGCATACCCAGACACTCCGGGATGATGATGGCATTGAAACAGAGGATGACACGCGTAAAGCTGAAATACTAAACACCTTTTTCCAAAGCTGTTTCACAGAGGAAGACCGTACTGCAGTTCCTTCTCTAAATCCTTGGACAAATGAAGAAATGGCTGACATCGAAATAAGTGTCCAAGGAATAGAAAAGCAACTGGAATCACTCAACAGAGGAAAGTCCACTGGACCTGACGGGATACCAATTCAATTCTACACACAGTACGCGAAAGAACTTGCCCCCCTTCTAACAGCTGTGTACTGCAAGTCTCTAGAGGAACAGAAGGTTCCAAATGATTGGAAAAGAGCACAGGTAGTCCCAGTCTTCAAGAAGAATCGTCAAGCAGATGCGCAAAACTATAGACCTATATCTCTGATGTCGATCTGTTGTAGAATTTTAGAACATGTTTTTTGCTCGCGTATCATGTCGTTTTTGGAAACCCAGAATCTACTCTGTAGGAGTCAACATGGATTCCGGAAACAACGATCATGTAAGACCCAACTCGCTTTATTTGTTCATGAGACCCAGAAAATATTAGATACAGGCTTCCAGGTAGATGCTATTTTCCTTGACTTCCAGAAGGCGTTCGATACAGTTCCACACTGTCGCCTGATAAACAAAGTAAGAGCCTACGGAATATCAGACCAGCTGTGTGGCTGGATTGAAGAGTTTTTAGCAAACAGAACACAGCATGTTGTTATCAATGGAGAGACGTCTACAGACATTAAAGTAACCTTTGGCGTGCCACAGGGGAGTGTTATGGGATCGTTGCTTTTCACAATATATATAAATGACCTAGTAGATAGTGTCGGAAGTTCCATGCGGCTTTTCGAGGATGATGCTGTAGTATACAGAGAAGTTGCAGCATTAGAAAATTGTAGCGAAATGCAGGAAGATCTGCAGCAGATAGGCACTTGGTGCAGGGAGTGGCAACTGACCCTTAACATAGACAAATGTAATGTATTGCGAATACATAGAAAGAAGGATCCTTTATTGTATGATCATATGATAGCAGAACAAACACTGGTAGCAGTTACTTCTGTAAAGTATCTGGGAGTATGCGTATGGAACAATTTGAAGTGGAATGATCATATAAAATTAATTGTTGGTAAGGCGGGTACTAGGTTGAGATTCATTGGGAGAGTCCTTAGAAAATGTAGTCCATCAACAAAGGAGGTGGCTTACAAAACACTCGTTCAACCTATACTTGAGTATTGCTCATCAGTGTGGGATCCATACCAGATCGGGTTGACGGAGGAGATAGAGAAGATCCAAAGAAGAATGGCACATTTCGTTACAGGGTTATTTGGTAACCGTGATAGCGTTATGGAGATGTTTAGCAAACTCAAGTGGCAGACTCTGCAAGAGAAGCGCTCTGCATTGCGGTGTAGCTTGCTCACCAGGTTTCGAGAGGGTGCATTTCTGGATGAGGTATCAAATATATTGCTTCCCCCTACTTATACCTCCCAAGGAGATCATGAATGTAAAATTAGAGAGATTCGAGTGCGCACAGAGGCTTTCCGACAGTCGTTCTTCCCATGAACCATACGCGGCTGGAACAGAAAAGGGAGGTAATGACAGTGGCACGTAAAGTGCCCTCTGCCACACACCATTGGGTGGCTTGCAGAGTATAAATGTAGATGTAGATGTAGAACCTGGGAAAGGAGTGACACAAGGGTCCCCTTCTAGTGAAAGCAGCCGAAGAAGTTGTACGCTTCTCCGGCTTAGAGGTGGGGATGGATGTTCCTGGTGGTTGGGGAGTGTTGCTCTTGAAGTAGGTTGTGCAGGAGCAACAGGGAGGGAAGTGCTCCCCACCATCAAGGGGGCAGGTGTAGTCTTCTGGCTCTGAGAGGTGACTGGGATTGGTGGAGCTGATGTGGCTAGAACTGTTGTAGCAGTGGCATAAGACAATGTCCTACGTACAGCATGTAGCCTTTCAAATTTCCTCTTAGCCTCTGTGTATGTCAGTTGGTCCAGGGTCTTGCGCTTCATGATTTTTCTTTCTTTCTGGAGAATCCTGCAGTCTGGCAAGCAAGGTGAATGGTGCTCTCCACAATTGACACAGATGGGAGGTGGGGCTCATGGAGTATTGGGATGTGATAGGCGTCCACAATCTCGACATGTGATGCTGGAAGTATAGCGGGAAGACATATGACTGAACTTCCATTATTTCAAGCACCACATTGGGGGCAGGATATAGGGTTTTACACCACAGTGGTAGACCATCACCTTGACCTTCCTGAGTAATGTATCACCCTCAAAGGCCAAGATGAAGGCACTGGTGGCAACCTGATTATCCCTAGGACCCGGTGGACACACCAAATGAAATGTACACCTCGGTATTCTAAATTGGCAAGCAGCTCTTTGTCGGACTGCAAAAGAAGGTCGCTGGGAAATATGATACCCAGACCATATTTAAGCTCTTATGGGGTGTGATGGTTACAGAAACATCCCCCAGCTTGTCACAAGCAAGTAATACCTGTGACTGGGCAGAGGATGCTGTTTTGAGCAAGACTGACCCAGATCTCATTTTGGACAAGCCCTCCACCTCCCCAAGCTTGTCCTCTAAATGCTTGCAAAAGACTGAGGCTTCATTGTCAGTTCTCGAACATACAAGGTACCAGGGCGAATAAGAGCTGCTGCCATCCTTAGCCTGATGTTCCTCCCATGGTGTGGCCAGGCAGGGGAACAATTTGTGGTAGTACATCTACGCATTGAATTGAGACCAAGAAAGTTTTAGAGACATGCTTGTGTTTGACCAGCAGCCAGAGACGATGTACTAAGCTTCATCATGTGTCATCGACCCTGATGCCACCCACTCCGACCAAGGGTGTTCCCCACGGGCACCACCCAGCCGCAGCAAAGGCCACCTGGCAGGATGGCCATTGCTGGGAGTCTCAATGTCCCAGGCGTATGTGCGTCCACCCCTTGGCATGCATGGGGAGTTAATGGCACAGGCATTAGCAGAGTGATCCCTGTGTGGTCAGGGGGCTCTAACCAGCAGGGTACATTGCAGCCCCACCATAACGGACTGGCTACTGTGCTGGATATCTGGTGCAACCAAGCAAACAAGTCCATTATCATCATCAGCGTAGAAAACAATACTGCACAGTTGATAGAAAAATACACAGCCAGGTTGGTGACCTTGTCCAACAGTTGAAGCATGAGCAGAAGTGCAGATCCACATTGACAAAGGATGTGATAGGTCTCAGTGCATGATGGACACGATGCACCATATAATGAGCCCCTTCCCCAATTGGCTCCCTCTTCGGAAAAATTTTGAAAAATGGAGGTCAAACCCTACAGGGAACCATCACAAAGCCTGAAACGTGTGATACTCCTTTTAGTTGCCTCTTATGACAGGCAGGAATACCTCACGCCTCTTCTAACCCCCGGACCCACAGGTGGGGGGGGGGGGGGGGGGGGGTTATGTTCTTGAGGGGTTGCAATTATGGGATCGAAGGTTATGGGACATGATTGTATGAGGGTTACATTTATGAAGCCAGAGTAACCAGTGGACATATCACATATTACGGGGAATTATGGAGATGAATGGTTAGACCCTGTGCATTGTGCGTAAAGCAATTTGCTTGGGCCTTCTGCTCCTCGTGCAAAGACTGTAGCAGTTGTTTGTTATAGTTGTAATTATTTTGGGTACATGACCAGGCAATGTACAGTCCAGGTGGCTCATGATTAGGTGAAAGAAATAGGTTGGTATAGAACTCCAATGTCACCTGTTATATTTGGGTTACTAGTAGATTATTGTTTGTGTTGTTTATTAGAGTCATAAAGATGAGTAAAGAGGAGGCAGTTGCAAAACTGGAGATACAAAGTTTCACAAGTGAGGAGGCTATATAGTTATTTGCGAATCAGGTGATTTAATTAAAGGTAGATAAAGTGGTCACAGACAATAAACTGGCAGAGAAGGATCAGGGAATAGAAGTGTTAAGGTCACAGCCCATAGGAGTGGATCTGGATATAAGATGTAGAACAGTGCACAGTTTTTCCATGAGCAGTTGAGTATTGTTTCTGAGAGGGATAATGAAGCATTTGAGGACTTCATAGATAGAATTAGGAAACTAAACATGTATATTTATGAGTGAGAAGATGAACAAAGTATTGTTACAAGAAGCCAAGCAATGTGCCTTGATGATTTTCTAAGAGGTTTGGCACCAGAGATGTCTAGAAGGGTGCACAATGGGGTGTTGAAAGGTGTTCATGCAGCTGTTAGGTTGACATTGGTGTATGAGGAGACTGATGTGTCCATGAGTGTAAGGGACTGGAGAAGCGTGTTTGCACCAAATTTGCAATGTCTTAATTGTGGTCATGCAAGGCAAGTGCAAAGATAATGCTACCAGCCACAGAGGGATAATAGAAATGGCATGGACTCCAGACAGTTTGATGGAAATAATAGTAGGGGTGGTATGGACCAATGGCTGGGATGTAGGAGTAATGGGAGATGTGGTCTGGATGGTTAAGAAGTACCTGTTAAATTCAAGATGAAACCTCATAGACACTGGAAAGAGTTCCCAGTAGAGGTGAATGCAGTACACATGAATGCAGAGATGGAATGTGCTACAGTGGGTGTGATAGATGGTAGGAAATATAAAGTTTTGTTGGACACAAGGTTGCGTGTGTTGGTGGTCTCAATAGATTTAGAAGGTAGGAGGCATTGGAATCCACCAAGTTACCATTTGTGTGGGATAGGGGATTGTGTTATATGGCCACTGGGGTCAGAAGTAATGAACTGTTCATTGGAGGTGAGCAGGTTTAAGCAGTGTGTGGAGTTGGAATCCCATGCAAGTGAGTACTACAGGATGATCCTAGGGTTAGACTTTTTGCATGAACATCATACCATGACTGACCCTCGATGAAGTATAGTGAAGTATGGGATAGTGTTATCAATGTTGATCTGCCACAAGGAATGTCTAGCATATGTGGCAATCCAGTTAAACTGTGAGCAATGATATTAAGGCTTGATTCACATGATTGTTTGTCAGGAGGCTCTGGAAATTTGTTATGGGTGAATGTGATGCCTGAATTACCAGTTGACATGTTATGTGTAGTAGAACCACCACTGGAAGGTAATGAAGTATTGGATACAGCATGATGTTTGATGAAGTATAGTATTATACACCTGCAAGGGAGGGACAGAGGAAGAGTAGTAGCTATCAGTATTGATAATTTTGGCACTTTGAATGATAAGTTGTTGAAGGAATGTTATTAGCTTGTAAAGGGCCACTCTCCTCTTGCATTACGTATCCTCGACAGAAGTAGCAATACCAGAACTAACTTTCGAATTTTGGACAGGTCAGTACTATCTCAACTGCTTATCTGAAAAGTTTCACATAATTTTATACACAATATGTTATAATTCAAGCTACAAACTATGAACTTGAATTACTTTATTTTCGTTGTTAAAGTCAATATCTGTATGTACAGTTAAATTTTTTTGAGAAACATTTGAAATTTCTATTATTAATTACACAATCTGTTACTGTTTATTATGTTTATTTCTGGATTCATTTTTAAATTAATAGAAATTCATTTGTCCAGAAAATTTGTAGACGCTTTGGGTTATTGTTATTGCCATAGAGAGGAAGTAGTAGTGGCATGCCTCTAATGTGATCGGGTGTGTTTCTGTATTTTGGAAGAACAATGTAATTTTGGCTTTATTAATGTGAAAATTCAAAATCTGCACAGGCATTCAAATTTATTTACGACAATTTGTACATGAGAACCTAAGATGTGAAAATCTGAGCTTCAAGAATCAAACCCCTAGAAATAAAGAACTGGAGCTAACTACAAAAGAAAAGACAAGTAAGAAATTTATTGTAACTCTTATTCCTCTTGAATTTTTAGAAATGACTTTACCATTGATGACAGTAACAACAACAAAGGAGGTTGGTTAGATTACAAGTGGTTGCGTGATGTGGGATCATTGACTAATAATGAAGTTTTGTCTGTTGTAGAAAAGAAAGTATTGTATTTACAATTTATGTATGAATGAATTTCCAGACACAAAGAAAGAAGACTAAAGGCTGTGCAACAAAGCAAATTATGTCAACAGTGACGATGCACTACCAAAAATGACGGACTGCATCAAATGAAAGAGGACTTTAATTAGGGACATAAAAAAGGAAAGATAAGTGCAAACTTTTTGTAAAGTTAATTTGTTCATGGACTTGTGTGTTTGTTAACAAAATGAATGAGGGTAGGAGTGAGGCCAAAGCGAAAGCTGTAGGATCCAGCCAGGACGTGTCTGAGCCAAGAGAAATGGTAGTCAGTAAATAAACAGTAAAAACTGATATTTTTCAGTTAATTTTAGGAAAACTAGGGGAAATGAAGGCAGATAACAATAGTTAATTTAGTGCAGTTAATCATCAGGTAACAGAAAGAAGAACTGAAACCAACGGTAAAACACACAAAGTACAAGATCAGATAGGTGAACTTAGAAATCAAGTTTCAGATTTTAAAAATGGCTTGTCAGAGGGGTTAAAAAGTGTGAATGAAAAAGTTGATGTTTTAGAAAATAAAAATATTGTTTTGGAAAATGAGCTAGTAGTTGAGTCAGCGAGACAATCGTGAATGTTGATGGCGTCAGAGTTGAACAGAAGGCCAAAACGGAAAAAATGGAACAAAGTATTACCAGTTTAAACCAAAAAATTTTAAATGTTAAAAACAATATGCAAATTAATGTAACTGTTTTACATTTAAAAAATTCAGCAGTTCAGGTAACTTGCATTCACAAAAATCTGTATGCGAACAATGGTATTGCGTGGGCCAGCACTCCTATCAAAAAGTTTGCATCAGACAATTTACATCCAGTGGATTTTTTACACCACTGTAGAGATAGTTTTGTGTCAGGTATGAATGGCAGTCAAAAAATTAAATTTGTTAAAAGATGCCTTGAAGGTGAAGCTCTATCGTGGCTACATTTAAATTTAAGTCAGTGAGAAACATATCAAAGTTTCAGGAAAAGTTTTTAAATAAATTTTGGTTGGAACCTGAACAGGGGAGAGTCAAAAGTCAATTTTTGAATGGTCCTGATTAACTACCCAGGAAATGGCAGTTTGCCCCAATAAAGGTCCACAGTTTTGCGGTGAAGAAACACAACAAGCACATGACCCCCAAGGTACAGTTTCAAATAGACAATAATAATAGTGTTAATGATATGGCATATGTACCTGAAATTGAACAGAAGGAATATCAGATTTCTCAGTTATGTTTTGATCAAAAGTTTCGGGATACTGTGTTTAATTATGGTGATGTAGGTGCTAATCACAAACCAGAATGTGAGAGTAGTGAGAATTTTGATATAGTATGTACTAATGATTTCTTCTCTTGTTTGGAAAACAGTGTTATTGATGTATGTATATCAGGTGATGACATATTGGATCTGAACTAGGTGATGTTTTTGGTGTAGATGTGACCAAGAGCTGTGAAGTAACTGAGGTTGGTAAGTCTGAGATGGTGGCTTATTGCAAATGATTGTAGGTGAGGTAAGTGACTTTGTTGGAGATGAGACTTGTATTGTTAGTGATACTGTTGATAAAGTAATTTTGGAGGTATGTGATGATGATGAGTATCAGGTACTTGTGGAGTTTAAAAATAATGAAGTTTAAAAATAATGACGTTTAAAAATAATGAAGTTTAAAAATAATGAAGTTTCCGAGTTATTTGTGAATGATGCTAGCAGTACAGGAAAGGTGAGTGATGTATGTGAGCTTGTAAGTGAGAGTCATGGAATATCAGTCCAGCCAAAACAGTTTTTCACTAATGTCAGGCAGAATAACTATCCAAACAGTATAGGTGAGCCAAGAGAATATAGGTGAAAACTTTTTGAAGTTTGTTTGGGACGAGATTGTAAAGGGACACACTCTTCTATCATTACTTTCCCTCAACAGAAGAAGTTGATATCAGAACTAATTTTCAGATTTTGGACAGGTCAGTATTATCTCAATTGCTTATCTGAAAAATTTTTGTCTAAACATTTTCATATGTTATATTTCACATTAAAAAGTATGAAACTGAATTACTTTATTTTTGTACTGGCTCTGTGGCTCTTCTGGTTTTTTTTTTTTTTTTTTTTTTTTTTTTTTTTTTTTTTTTTTTTTTTAAAATCTAGACATATTTGGCACACTTAAAATTTCTATTACTAATTATGCCATTTGGTACTGTTTATTATGTTTATTTCTGTATTCATTTATAAATTAACAGAAATTCATTTGCCAAGAAAATTTGTAAACCCTTTAGAATATTGTGTTATTACCACAGAGTGAGGAAGTAGTAGTGGGCATGCCTCTGATGTGATCGGACATGTTTTTGTATTTTGGAAGAACAATGTAATTTTGGCTTTGTTAATGTGAAAATTCAAAAAACAGTGTGATACAGTAAAATGTGACACAAATAAACATTAAAAAACCAAAGATCTGCACAGGCATTCTTCAAATTTGTTTATGTCAACTGGAACATGTGAATCTAAAATGTGAAAATTTCAGTTTCAAGAATTGGGCCCGTAGACACGAAGAACTGGAGTCAACAATGAGAGAAAAGATAAGTAAAAAGTTTACTGTAAATCTTACTCCTCTCAAATTTTCTGAAAATGACTTTACCATTGACAACATTTAGTGACAACAAAGGAGGGAGGGGTAGATCACAAGATACACTAGAGAATCCAGACGAGGAGCATTGCCACATAGATTGTGTAGGCTAGAAAATGACACAGGACTGCATTTAGTGAAAAATTGAAGCATGTGAAGGGGACAGACGGGACACAGATGGAGGAACTGTTGCTATAACATAAATGTGTTACAACACATTGCTAGTAAATAGATGAAAAGATTAATTAATCTTACATAACACTATAGATCACTGTAACCAGTAATACTTAGAAATAACTACCCAGTGTGACCTAAAGTGGAACGGTCACATAGAACAAATTGTAGAAAAGCAGATGCCCACCTGAGGTTCATTGGGAAAATCTTAAGGAAATGTGGTACATCCACAAAAGAAGTGGTTTACAAAACACTTGTTCAACTGATTCTTTAGTATTATTTATCAGTGTGGAGCCACTACCTTGTAGGCTTAAAAGAAGAGATAGAGAAGATCCTATGAAGAGCAGCATCTTTCATCACTGGATAGTTTAGTAGGCATGAGAGTGTAAGGGAGATGTTCAAAAAGACTCCAGAGATGTTGTATATCTCAGAGAAGGGTACTGCTGAAATTTCAAGAGTGTACGTTCAAAGAAGAGTTGGTTAATATATTACACCTTCTGACACATGTCTTGTGAAATGACCATGATGAAAGATTAGACTTCATATAAAGTTTATCAACAGTTGTTCTTCCCTCTCACCATTCACAAATGGAACAAAGAAAAGGGAAAATGATATGAATACCAGAGATACCCTCTGCTTGCAGAGTATAGAAGTAGATGTAATGTTCTATTTTTCTGCTACACAAACCTTAATAAAGGTGCCTGACCGTAATCAAGTTGGAGTTTTCTGTGTGCGGTCAGTTGCTATAACCAGAAAAACCACAACTCTATTTCTTCATTTTCTAATTTGCTGTGCACCTCATCTTCATACTGAAGCTACAGTATTTGTTCCATCATTTTCAACCATAGATACATGAATGCCAAAAATGTTGACTGGCGACAAAGAGTATGCATAAACTGAATTTGTGGCTACATTGTTGATCCATGCTGGAATATCAGTGTATCTGTGTGACTGACACATATAATAATAATAACCCTATGCAGTATATAAATATCCGTAATGGGGAATAACTCAGGATGGAGATGAGATACAGCAAAATGTTTTTGATCAGATTTGTAAGTGGCAAAGAGCATCGTGCATTGCTACTAGCAGCTGTGACCTTGAATGAGACTTTCAAGGTGATTTGGAGGTTAATGTGATATTTTTTAATGGGTACCCTAATATTTGATTCAAGATTTGAAAACAGCAGCAAATTTTACATATAAAATGATACATTATCCAAGGTCTTGGTTAGCTCAATGAAAGTCAAATAACCAAATATGTTTTTAATTCTAAGAGGGATATAGCAAAATACAATCTAATGAACTTTCTGAACTAAACTACTTAATGAATGCTCATGGCTTTGAGTGTTTAGATTTGGCATCAATGCATGCAGCTGCCGACATGATCTTGTTTGGTCACATACCAAAAATATATTGCTTCTACTCATTTTAACTAATTTTGCACAACTTGATGAGATGATGAAAAAAAAATTCCGAAAACTATCTTTCCTATTATATTTTCAAGGTATGTGACACACTATTATTTTTGCCTGATTTTAGCATGCAATTTCACTTCCTAACAGTTCACTGTTTCACTATTCCATTATGTAAATAAGGTTTCGATATTCATCTGACATGCTGCTGGCTGTTGGTGTTGGTACTGATCCATTGACATTCTCATGTGTCCACTTTTTCCCATACAGATACTTGTTTCTATTGACATCCTGGTACTGGTATAAGGGACAGTATATTGTGAACAATTATTTCACCTGAAACTTATAACAATTAGCTTACGATGCAGTTTTATACATATCCCAGCTCCTCCACCACATTGTAATATAACATGGTGAAAATGTTTTTGTTGTGGCGAAGTTTGTGATGTGTATTGTCACTTAACACAAGAAAAACAGAAATACCACATCATTTTGCAGATATCCTCCATCAAATAAATAATATGTATCTTGTGTAAACCAAGGTGCTGCTTCTTAATGCTACCGTAGGTTCATCTTGATGTTACTTCTTCACCACACGGGTTCCTGAAATGGTAGAAATAAGCTCCAGGAATTCATGTTCACAAAGAGTTTTATTTCACAAGCTAGATGTTCGGTGATGAACTACATGCGTAAAATTGAATTAACACTGTCTCATGACTGACATAAGACTAACTTCAGACTGACCTAAGACTGATCTCAAAACAGAAAATTGAACCAAGACTGAACTATGGGGGCATACAAATTGCCTCTATTTATATGATTTTAAACAATTAATGACATTGTTTCATATTAAATTTGCATATTTACCAATTAAAACTTTTACATACATCTTCCCAAATTATGCAGAAATTTACATGATATAACATTGAATAACTTCATACAAAGACAAGAAAAAACTGTTTCTATTAAGACTATAAATTACATGTTTTGCCATTGCAACAATATATTTCATTAATTTGTAAATATTACTTTACTTACTTAAAGGATAGTCACCCTGTCATTTTCAGGTGAACAGAGGGATTATTTTTATTGAATGAAAAGCCTAGATTCAATTAATTACACTATGTACAAGTAAAATTTTAAATTTTTATATAGTCGTAATTACAATTCCATTAACTAACACCAATTAAAACATGAGTATGCTTAGTTCTGACTGGAAAATTATCATGTCATATTTCTATTAGAGACACAATTTGCTTTTAGCTTGAATACCTAAGAATAGCTATCTTTCAATGACTAGAAAGATCAAAACTTTAATCATTAATTACTCCATAATTAAAATAGTAAAATTATTCCTGCCATGTGGCTGAAGTATGTATAATGTACAAATTGTGATGGTACATCAGCTTTTAATCCAACATGTTTTCTTCATTTTGCGTATTGGTGAGCCCCGACATAAATAATATCAATACAATAGCTTAAATTAGTGTGAATTACTAATTTTCTGCGAAAGATAATCCTCAGCATATTTGAATCCAGATAACCAGAAGAGACAAAACCAAAGCAGCAGTTTAAATTGGTGTAAATCACTGATATTACACGTATACTCTCTTCGGGAGAGTGAGGATGAGACCGAAAAGGATACAGGACCCCAAAAAGGGTTGTGGTATTACAAGCAGTTGTTTGATACACAGTAATTTAGTTTAGTTTCTGTTTTTATTTTATTTTATTTATTTATTTATTTATTTTATTTTTTTTTTTTTTTTTTTTTTTTTTTTTTTCATGTTCTTCTGCAAAGGACTGAACTATACTTGTGTATTTTATTGTGTAGACTAGTAGTCAGCAAATTACTGTAAGTTTTCGTTTTTGCATAAACAATAAAAAGCAGAGGATGATTTCATACACCACAGAGCAAAGCAGATGTATCTAAATATTAAAACATCTTTGGGTAAATTTACTAAAAGAGAACAGTTTATGAAGGATCAGCATGGGAAAATACTGACCAATAAGAGTGGCATACAAAAAAGATAGAAGACACACTTTTCACAATTACTCAACTGTAATGATCCACAGTCTTACTTTAAATTTGAAGAACCTGATACAGTAGATGTACAAGTTAACCATCTCATCAGTAAATGAAATACAACAAGCCATAAAGAAATTAAAGAATAACAAGGCTTGTGGTGAAGACCAGATAAACTCTGAGTTAATAAAGAATGGAGGACCAGAACTGGAAGTAGAATTAAAATCTTTAATAGAAACAATTTGGAAGACAGAAACCAATCCTGCAGATTGGAAAACCACAATTATACGCTCCATATTTAAGAAGAATGATCCCCTTGTGTGTGACAACTACAGAGGAATTGCTTTACTGGATGTTACTTATAAAATCCTATCGATGTACCTGTTAAACAGAGTGCTCCCAATTACTGAAGAATTAATTGGTGGCTACCAATGCGGTTTCTGCAGAAATAGATCCACATTAGATCATCTTTTCACTCTAATACAGATAACTGAAAAGACATGGGAATTCAATGTAGATGT
The DNA here is from genome assembly GCF_021461395.2 of Schistocerca americana. Lineage (NCBI taxonomy): Eukaryota > Metazoa > Arthropoda > Insecta > Orthoptera > Acrididae > Schistocerca > Schistocerca americana. The sequence continues at coordinate 155,548,283 of NC_060123.1, forward strand.
ACACATATTATTTGTAGGTTTCAAAAAGAACTACAATAGCATACACCAATAGACACTTCTAAATGTAATGAGGGAATTTGAAATTTTGAAATACCATCAAAGCTAATCAGATTAATTAAAATCTGCACAGATAAAACTTTATGTCATATCAAGACGCCTGTAGGGAAAAAAAATTACTAGCCTTGCCTTTGCAGATGATGTAGCTTTAATAAGTAGTTCAAAACAGAATTAATCAAAATTATACAAAATTATTACAAATTTGCTGAGAAAGCAGGATTACATGTTAATGAAGAAAGACAGAATATCTGGTCATAAGTAAGAAAAACCAAAATGATGTACCTTTGGCTGTAGATGGATTCACTTTCAAATCAGTTGAACATTTCAAGTACTTAGGGAGTCTGTTTAGCAACAATAATGGAATGGATATAAAAGTAGATGCCTGTCTAGCAACAATGAATGAAACACTCTTCACTTTTAACAGAATCTTACAGAAAAGCTCACTTAGTACTAACTTCAAAATCCACTTGCATCAGTCAACCATTATACCAGTAACATTATACAAATGTAAAGCAATAATATTTAGAAAGAAAGATGAAGAAAAACTGTTAATATTTGAAAGAAAAATACTAAAAATTTTTTGGTCCAGTATATGATGAAGATAACATAGAATGGAGGATAAGAAAAAATGAAGAACTAAGAGAGCTGTACAAACACAGTAACATTGTAGATGTGCTAAAGAAGAGAAGGTTGAACTGGGCAGGGGCCACATAGCAAGTATTACAGAAATCAGATTACCTAAAATAGCAGTCGGAAGGACAATAGGTGGAACGAGAGGAAGTGGAAGATCCAGAAGCAGGAGGAGAGATAACATCCAGGAGGACACAACTAGGATGAACATAAACACTGAATGGACAAACAGTGCACTCGACAGAAAGTAATGGAAGAGGCTTGTAGAGCAGGTGCATGGTCGATAAGGCTCTTGCCACTTGCAAATATATAAATAATGTAATAATAAATCTTGCACATCATTGTGTAAAGTGGCTTCCTAGTGTAATTTTCCCACCAAGAGACTGCCACGTCACCCACCACATGACTCAGTTTGAATCAGGTGATCGTTGAGTACGAGGCTCCCATAGTCAGTGTACCAGCAGACACCGAGCTGAGCAGACGCACCAGCAGTGGTAGCAGAGTAGGAGTTGTCTGATACATAGTAATTAGTTTCCTTTTTTTTCATTTGCTTCTCCAAAGGAGTGAACTATACCTGTGTAGACTACTGGTTACCAAATTAGTGTAAGCTTTCACTTTTGCATAAATCTTGGTGCATATCCTTGTGTAAGGTGGCTTCCTAGTGTAATTTTCCCACCGTCAGATCGCTACGCCATGCCATTAACTTTAAATCTCATGCTGATACACAGCATTCTAGTTTTGCATACTTATCTTGTGCAGTAGCATTTCTAGTAACAGGTAACTAGATACATCCAATTCCGTAGAGAAATTTACTTCTGTTAAAGAGTTTTCCATCTCAGGACATAGTGAGAAATCTGCAGAGCAGTTTCTTTTGTGTTTTTTTATTATCCTCATTATATTCTGTGTACATTCCAAATTCAGCTGTGCCATTTGAGATCTTATATCTATTTTTACATACTACTGTATGAATAGGGACTGTGCTTGTTGTGAGCAGATACAAGGATAACTGGCTGCTGTCCATAAATAGCTGGAAGAATGGTTGGCTACTGTCTGGCTAATGGTCAAAGTTGCAGTGACACTGGGGCACTGGGAATGAGACCCAAGACACTTTTGGTGCTGCTGAAATCCCCCGGTGACCCAGGTGTCACTGCATCTTCTGATACACAACATCTGGCCAGTCCATCCTCACTCAAGAGTAGTTAGCAAACAGTGGTAGGTTCACATGTCACTGGGTGAAAGACAAAACAGAGAGCAGGTCACACAGCTGGCTCCCTACACCTTAGCAACAGTTATGAGGTGCTACCCAGTTTGACGATAACTCTGAGCCAGCATGGGATGCCTCTCCTGTCAGGTCAACAGTTGATTATTCTGTCCAATCTGGACAAGTGCACAGGGTAGGTATGCTTGCCTCTGGGAGCTACAATGTTAGATGAGTGATGGAGCCCCTCAGGGAAATAGCAGGCAAGACAGGAAAGAATGCTAGTGTGGACTCAGTATGTTCGTGGGGAGGTCTCATCCATGATGTGAAAGAGGCCCTGCTGGCGGCTATTGAGCGCATTGTGTGCAACTGGTTGCCTATAGTGGCACATGTAGGCTCAAATAATGCCTGCTGCTTGGCTCTGAGGGCATCCCCGACTCCTTTCAGTGGATGGTTGACTTGGTGAAGGCAACTAGCATTGCACATAGGGTGCAGGCTAAGCTGTCTACTAGTAGCATTGTACCCAGGGTTGATCACAATCCTTTGGTTTGGAGCAGAATGGAACGTCTAAACCAGAGACTCAGATGACACTGTGATGGTATTTTATGCAAATTGCTGTGTCATCTGAACAAGACACAGCCAGGGCAAAAGCTCCACAGGCACACAGGTGCAAGCTGGTGTCAGTGCCATAGAGACTCGCCACTTGCGTGAGTTTCACCAGCGCCACGGACTGTGCGGAGGATAAAGATAACAACTTTACCTCAGCCAATTGCCAGAAAAGTACAATCCACCAATGACCAGATGGCAATGGACAGAAGCCTACTTGGAAGACAGAACAGCAGCTCTCACCCACTTGGTTCTAGATCATCGTCCGGGGCTGAATTAGATAGGGAACATCATATAGTGAACTCTCAGAACTGAACTGACAGTAGCTGTAAAATTGAATTTGTTATGTACTGTGAGGCTGACCTATGATTATTTGCACTTAGCCATTGAGGGCCTTTTTTGTGTTATATTACATGTAGTGTAGCAGACTTAATCATTCAACAACAATCAGTAAACCTTTCAACTCATTTGCGTGCCTTTGTTACTAACTCATTGGAGTGTTGTAGAACCTTTGAACCCTCTTACCTGACCCTGGAGCATAGCTGTGTAATAGTGCTGTGGAGAAATTGTCTTAGCTGTGTACTGAACCAGAAGCCATTTCACAAACTCTGCCTACCATAACAACAGTGGCAACTCAGTGTCCTCAGATGTAGTGACAAGCCCTTTACAAAATGGGCAACAAGGGTTTGCAAAACAAGTTTCTTGACCTCTGCTATCAGGTGCAGAATTGTAGGATTCCCCTTAACAGGCTAGGTGTGCACTACTTTCAAGGAGTGGCTACTAGGCTAAAGGAGTATGTGTGGCATGCACAGGGGGCTTTTTTATGTTAGAGAAATTTTCTCTTGGCATCAGATGATTTGCTTGATAAATTAGCCACAGTGTTCTCAGAGAAGGTCCATCATTACAGATCAGAGACAGAAAAAGTTAATACAATTTTAGTAAACTGCAGGAGCATCCAAGGAAAGGTCCCAGAATTAGTACCACTTACTGAAGATTGTAATGCACAGATGGTATTAGGAACAGAAAGCTGCTTGAAACCAGATGTTAATGACAATGAAATCCTACTTTCAGATTTATTATAAGGATAAGTTAGTCACAAATGCAATTAAGAATTTGATAAACACTAGTGAGATTATTGTGGATGCTGATTCTGAACTAATATGGGTGAAGTTAAGTATCAAAGATCAGTCAAAAATAGTAATCAGATGCTTTTATAGGCCATCTGGGTCAGGAGCTCTAATGGTAGAGCATGTCAGATATAACTTGCTGATTATCATTAATAATCTTCCTGGTCATGCGGTTGTAACGTAGATGACTTCAACTTGCCAGGTATAGACTAGGTGTGTAATGCTGTCAAAACTGGTGCCAGAGACAGGTATTCTTGTGACATTGTTCTGGATGCCTTGTCTGAAAGTTACTTTGAGCAGATAGTTAGAAAACCAACTCATAAGGGTAACATCTTAGACCTCCTGGCAAAAAACAGACCTGAACAATCAAAGTAATATCAGAAATTGAGTCCACCTTGATGCAAAACACCTTGTTATTCGTTTCTTTCTTTATTCTCCCAAACTAGTTTCAGCAACAAATATCACCATCATCAGTGGAGTTTTTTTTTTAAATCTAAAACATGCAGAAAATAGTATGGTTACACAAACACAGTAGTACATTATTAGTTTTTTTTTTACTATTCGTTTTCTGAAATATATTTTACTATGGATACTTTCATACTACCTTGTTTATTGTATGTTACAGTATGTTTTAAGCAATTATTGTCGCTGTTTGCAACATATTTTTTGTGCGATTTTTTTCTGTTGCCATTTTTACTTAGCGAACATCATGTCATCTGCAACCATGTGAGCAGCTCTTAGTAAACAAATACTAAAAGGTGAACTTCGTATGTCAGCAATATATAATTGGGGTTGTGGTAGTGTTGTGGAAACCAGTTATTTGATGTGTACTGAGCTGTTACTTAGCTATTCGTGTACTCACGTTTGTTAGACAGTGTGTAGCTGCTTTTAAACACAGAAAAACAAAGCTTTCGCACTTTGTTTCTGATCCAGAATATTACACCATCTTGCTATTCATGTGTGTCGTGAGAGGTGTATCGCATGCGGCAAGAAAGGTTATGAAAACTGTTGCGCGAATTACGATGACTTCTGTTCATTCTTTATGTCTCTGTGTGTGATGGGGAAGTGGTTCTTTTGCGTGTGTGTGAAAGCACACATGCTGTTTGTGTAACCACGATATTTTCAGCATGTTTTAAATTAAAAAAGCCCCACTGATGATGGTGATATTTGTTGCTGAAACTAGTTTGGGAGAATAAAGAAATAAACGAATAACAAGGTGTTTTGCATCAAGGCGGACTCAATTTCTGATATTACTGTTTTTCTATGTAAACACGGACCAAATGGAAGAGTTCCAAGATAAAATCACTGAACAATCAATTTACATAGAGGAAGGTATCAGTGACAGCCTACAAATTTAAGAGTATCTGACCATTCAGCATCAAATATTTGGTGATAAGGACAAAGATATGAAAAACTAATAAAAAAATTCAAAGGAATCATGCAATATGCCCTAGGCAAGTATGTTCTGACTAAAGTCTTAAGGAATGGAGGGGACCCACCATGGTTTTAGTAGCTGTGTTAGAAAACTGATATATAAACAAAGAGAAATGAGAACCTAAACGACAAATAAAAGCTGAATGAAGTAAAAATGAGCATAAGGAGAGCAATGAGAGAAGCATTCAATGACTTTGAAAGTGAAATTTTGTCAACCAATCTGAGTAAAAGCCCTAAGAGGTTCTGGTTATACGTAAAATCAGTAAGTGGGTCAATATCATATTCATATTCATTCACACGGTGACCATACTGGCACCAAAATAGGAGATAACAGATAGAAGGCTGAAATACTAAATTTGGTCTTCTGAAATTATTTCACCACAAAAGGTTGTAGCATGGTCCCTCCTTTCAATCATCATATGAATGTCAAAATAGCAGATATTGAGATAATCAACTGCAGAATAGAAAAACAACTACAATCACTTACAAGGGAACCTCCCCATCGCACCCGCCTCAGATTTAGTTATAAGTTGGCACAGTGGATAGGCCTTGAAAAACTGGACACAGATCAATCGAGAAAACAGGAAGAAGTTGTGTGGAACTATGAAAAAAATAAGCAAAATATACAAACTGAGTAGTCCATGCGCAAGGTAGGCAATATTAAGGATAGCGTGCACTCAGGAGCGCCGTGGTCCCATGGTTAGTGTGAGCAGCTGCGAAACAAGAGGTCCATGGTTCAAGTCCTCCCTCGAATGAAAAGTTTACTCTCTTTATTTTCGCAAAGTTACGATCTGTCCATTTGTTCATTGAAGTCACTGTTCACTGTAATAAGTTTAGTGTCTGTGTTTTATGACCGCACCGTAAAAACGTGCGATTAGTAGACGAAAGGACGCGCCTCTCCAATGGGAACCAAAAACATTTGATCACAAGGTCATAGGTCAACCGATTCCTCCAAAGGAAAACACATCTGCTATATTCTATATGACAGTGGTGGCGACTTGTGCGACACATGATAGGAATATGTTGTCGACCCACCTAATTTGTACACTTGGCGAATGGGTAAAAACCTTGCCCAATTTAGGTTTTCTTGTGGATGTGATAATCCCTCCCAAAAAAGTGATCGAAACATAAGAGATTGTCACATAAACTGAAAATAAAACTTTTTACTCGAGGGAAGTCTTGAACCAAGGACTTCTCGTTATGCAGTTGTTCACGCTAACCATGGGACCACGGGTCTCCTAACCTAACACTATCCTTGATATTGCCAATCTTGCTCATGGACTACTCAGTCTGTATATTTTGCTTATTTTTTTCATAGTTCCACACAACTTCTTCCTGTTTTCTTGATTGATTTGTGTTCAGTTTTTCAAGACCTATCCACTGTGCCAACTTATAACTAAATCTGAGGGGGGTGCGATGGGGAGGTTCCCTTGTTAGTAGTGGAAAGTTGTCCGGACCAGAGGAGATACCTGTAAGATTCTACAAAGATTATGTGAAAGATCTTGCTCCGCTTCTAGCAGCAATTTATTGTAGATTGCTTGAGCAATGAAATGGTACTTAGCGCCTGGAAGAAAGTGTGCTTCATTCCCATTTCTAAGAAAGCCTGTAGGGCAGATGCACACAGTTATATACCTATATCGTTGAGGTCAATCTGTTGTAGAATTATGGAGCTTCTTTTATGCTCAAGAATCATTATGTTCTTGGAGAAGGAAAATCTCCTCTATAAAAGCAACATAGATCCAGAAACAGAGATCATGCGAAACTCAGCTCGCTCTATGCCTTCATGAGATCCACAGCACAGTAGACAATGTGATTGGATTCAAGACTTCCTTGCAGACAGAACTCAACATGTCGCTCTTAACACAGCAAAATCAAGAGATGTACTGGTAATTTCTGGAGCACCCCAAGAAAGAGTGATAGGATCATTACTGTTTACAATACGTATAAATGATCTAGTAAAAAGCATCAGATGCTCTCTAAGGTTGTTTGCAGATGATTCAGTTGTCTGTAACAATGTCGCAACAATAGAAGACAGTAACGATTTGCAGAATGACCTCCACAGAATTAATGAATGGTGCTGGCTCTGGTAGTTAAACCTGAACGTAAATAAATGTAACATATTGTGCATACATAGGAAAGAAATCCACTACTGTACAGCTACACTATTGATGACAAACTGCTGGAAACAGTACCTGCCATAAAATATCTAGGAGTAACTATCCAGAGTGACCTTAAGTGGAATGACCACATAAAACAAATAATGAGAAAAGCAGATGCCAGACTCAGATTCATAGAAAGAATATTAAGCAAATGTACCTCATCCATGAAGGAAGGGGCTTATAAGGCACTTGTTCAACTGATTCTTGATATTGTTGATCTATCTGGGATGCCTAGCAGACAGGACTGATAGAAGAGATAGAGAAGATCCAATGAAGAGCAGCATGTTTCATCACTGGATCATTTAGTCAGCATGAGCGAATTATGTAGAAGCCTAACAAACTCCATTGGCAGATGTTACAAGAAGGCATTGTGGATAATGGAGAGAAATACCATTGAAATTTTAAGAGAGCACTTTCCAGGAAGAGTTGGGCGACATATTACTTCCCCCAAATATATCTCGCATAACGACCATGAGGAAAAAATTCAAGATAATAGAGCCAATACAGAGGCTTACCAACAATCATCCATCTCACGCACAATTTGCATGTGGGACAGGGATGGAGGGCTCAGTTGGTTGTACAAAAAGTACCTCTGCCACACACCATTAGGTCGCTCGTGGAGTATAATGTAGATGCAGATCATGCACATTGTTCCCATCGTATGTTTCTCTTTGCCTTGAGATTATGCATTATAATTCTCTCTCTCTGCCTCTAAACCTATGTTTGTTACACAACCTTATCACACGGCACAGTGTCTAAAATGACTAGACTCACATTTGAGACATTCAGATTTAGGTTTTAGATAGTTTCCTTAAAATTAGTGATGGAGAATGGCAAAATGGTTCCCTTCAGAAGTGTACAGTCAACTTTCTTGCCCCATTCTTGTCAATTGCAGAATTTGTTCTGTCCTGACAGAACACACAATCCTAATCTTCCATGCTTCAAATATACACTCCTGGAAATGGAAAAAAGAACACATTGACACCGGTGTGTCAGACCCACCATACTTGCTCCGGACACTGCGAGAGGGCTGTACAAGCAATGATCACACGCACGGCACAGCGGACACACCAGGAACCGCGGTGTTGGCCGTCGAATGGCGCTAGCTGCGCAGCATTTGTGCACCGCCGCCGTCAGTGTCAGCCAGTTTGCCGTGGCATACGGAGCTCCATCGCAGTCTTTAACACTGGTAGCATGCCGCGACAGCGTGGACGTGAACCGTATGTGCAGTTGACGGACTTTGAGCGAGGGCGTATAGTGGGCATGCGGGAGGCCGGGTGGATGTACCGCCGAATTGCTCAACACGTGGGGCGTGAGGTCTCCACAGTACATCGATGCTGTCGCCAGTGGTCAGCGGAAGGTGCACGTGCCCGTCGACCTGGGACCGGGCCGCAGCGACGCACGGATGCACGCCAAGACCGTAGGATCCTACGCAGTGCCGTAGGGGACCGCACCGCCACTTCCCAACAAATTAGGGACACTGTTGCTCCTGGGGTATCGGCGAGGACCATTCGCAACCGTCTCCATGAAGCTGGGCTACGGTCCCGCACACCGTTAGACCGTCTTCCGCTCACGCCCCAACATCGTGCAGCCCGCCTCCAGTGGTGTCGCAACAGGCGTGAATGGAGGGACGAATGGAGACGTGTCGTCTTCAGCGATGAGAGTCGCTTCTGGCTTGGTGCCAATGATGGTTGTATACGTGTTTGGTGCCGTGCAGGTGAGCGCCACAATCAGGACTGCATACGACCGAGGCACACAGGGCCAACACCCGGCATCATGGTGTGGGGAGCGATCTCCTACACTGGCCGTACACCACTGGTGATCGTCGAGGGGACACTGAATAGTGCACGGTACATCCAAACCGTCATCGAACCCATCGTTCTACCATTCCTAGACCGGCAAGGGAACTTGCTGTTCCAACAGGACAATGCACGTCCGCATGTATCCCGTGTCACCCAACGTGCTCTAGAAGGTGTAAGTCAACTACCCTGGCCAGCAACATCTCCGGATCTGTCCCCCATTGAGCATGTTTGGGACTGGATGAAGCGTCGTCTCACGCGGTCTGCACGTCCAGCACGAACGCTGGTCCAACTGAGGCGCCAGGTGGAAATGGCATGGCAAGCCGTTCCACAGGACTACATCCAGCATCTCTACGATCGTCTCCATGGGAGAATAGCAGCCTGCATTGCTGCGAAAGGTGGATATACACTGTACTAGTGCCGACATTGTGCATGCTCTGTTGCCTGTGTCTATGTGCCTGTGGTTCTGTCAGTGTGACCATGTGATGTATCTGACCCCAGGAATGTGTCAATAAAGTTTCCCCTTCCTGGGACAATGAATTCACGGTGTTCTTATTTCAATTTCCAGGAGTGTATTAATCAAGGAGTCAAACTGAGACATGGCTAATACGAGGTGCATTCAAGTTCTAAGACCTCCGATTTTGTTTCTCCGGACTGGAAAGAGATAGAAACATGCACATTGTTTTAAAATGAGGCCGCGTTCATTGTCAATACATCCCAGAGATGGCAGCACCATATGGCAGTTGGAATTTTACCGCCAGCGGCGAGAATGAGAACTGTTTTAAATACTTAAAATGGCGACGTTTTCCTTACTTGAACAGCGTGCAATCATTCGTTTTCTGAATTTGCGTGATGTGAAAGCAATTGAAATTCATCGACAGTTGAAGGAGACATGTGGTGATGGAGTTATGGATGTGTCGAAACTGCGTTCGTGGGTGTGACAGTTTAATGAAGGCAGAACATCGTGTGACAACAAACCGAAACAACCTCGGGGTCACACAAGCCGGTCTGACAACATGATTGAGAAAGTGGAGAGAATTGTTTTGGGGGATCGGCAAATGACTGTTGAACAGATCGCCTCCAGAGTTGGCATTTCTGTGGGTTCTGTGCACACAGTCCTGCATGGCGACCTGAAAATGCGAAAAGTGTCATCCAGGTGGGTGCCACGAATGCTGACGGATGACCACATGGCTGCCCGTGTGGCATGTTGCCAAGCAATGTTGACGCGCAACGACAGCATGAATGGGACTTTCTTTTCATCGGTTGTGACAATGGATGAGACGTGGATGCCATTTTTCAATCCAGAAACAAAGCACCAGTCAGCTCAATGGAAGCACACAGATTCACCGCTACCAAAAAAATTTTGGGTAACCGTCAGTGCTGAAAAAATGATGGTGACCATGTTCTGAGACAGCGAGAGCATAATCCTTACCCATTGTGTTCCAAAGGGCACTACGGTAACAGGTGCATCCTACGAAAATGTTTTGAAGAACAAATTCCTTCCTGGACTGCAACAAAAAACGTCCGGGAAGGGCTGAGCATGTGCTGTTTCACCAAGACAACGCACCCGCACATCAAGCTAACGTTACGCAACAGTTTCTTCATGATAACAACTTTGAAGTGATTCCTCATGCTTCCTACTCACCTGACCTGGCTCCTAGTGATTTTTGGCTTTTTCCAACAATGAAAGACACTCTCCGTGGCTGCACATTCAACAGCCGTGCTGCTATTGCCTCAGTGATTTTCCAGTGGTCAAAACAGACTCCTAAAGAACCCTTCACTGCTGCCATGGAATCATGGTGTCAGCGTTGTGAAAAATGTGTACAACTGCAGGGTGATTACGTCGAGAAGTAACGCCAGTTTCATCGATTTTGGGTGAGTAGTTAATTAGAAAAAGAATCGGAGGCCTTAGAACTTGAATGCAAATCGTACAACCAATAAAACAGCTGAATGGGCTTACAAATAAACACAACATTCTGTGTAATCCAATATCAAACCAATGAAATTGACTTAGAGGTTCTATAAATGACAGAAATTGCTAACTGCTGTGTACTAAATGTGAAATTCATTGTCATCAAAATAGATAAGTTAAAATGGCCCCGAATGATATTTTCACTTTTCAGAGGAGTGTGCACTGATATGAAACTTACTGCCAGATTAAAATTCTGTTCCAGAGCAAGATTTGAACTCAGGACCTTGGACATTAGTGGGAAAGTGTTCTAACAACTTAACTACCCAAGCATGACTCACAACACTTCATCACAGCTTTACTTCCACCATCTCATCCCCTACCTTCCAAACTTCATAGCAGTTCTCCTTTGAAACTTGCAAGGCTAGACCTCCTGGAAGAAAGGATATTGCTGAGACATGGCTTAGTCACAGACTGGGGGATGTTTCCAGAACAAGGTTTTTACTCTGCAGCAAATGCACACTCATCTCCTACCTTCCAAGCTTCACAGAAGCTCTCCTGTGAAACTTGCAAAACTAGCACTTCTGGAAGTAAAGATACTGTGGAGACATGGTTTAGCCACAGCCTGGGGGATATTTCCAGAATGCGGTGCAGTGCACACTCTGCTGCAGAGTGAAAATCTCATTCTGAACACATACCCCAGGCTATGGCTAGGCCATGTCTCTGCAATATCTTTACTTCTAGGAATGCTAGTCTTGTAAGTTTTGCAGAAGAGCTTCAGTGACGTTTGGAAGGTAGCTGTCAAGGTACTGATGGAAGTAAAGCTGTGAGGACATGTTGTGAGTTGTGCTTGGGTAGCTCATTCAGCAGAGCACTGCCCAGAGTTTTAATCTGCCAGTGCCCAGAGTTTTAATCTGCCAGGAAGCTTCAAGTTAAAGTGGATTCATCACATTGATAAACTGATCAAGAAGCTCAACTACATGTAATAGATACTGCTTGTTGTGCTGAATTGTTGACAAAAATTCTGATGTTTCCAACAAATTTCTTTTTCTCGTACAGAAGAGCTTACAAAAATGCAAGTTGGTAATACACTAACTTTGCATCTCCTATTAAATTAAACATTTCTGATACCAGTTGTCATTTTAAGAAAAAAGTAGCCATTTTCCCAGTGGCTATGTCTGCTAACAGAAAGTCACATGGTCATAAAATGTACTATAATACACACCCTGTTGGTCCTTTACTGAAATAATCTACCAAATATAACACTTTTGTGGACTAGCTATGACACAATCATAAGTTAACACAATAATTTCCAAAGTTTCAATAAAACAAACATAACTGAAAGGATTGTTCAGACACCTATTTATAAGAAGCAATCTGATAGCGCATCATAGTGAAGGGTACAAACAGACCCAATGATTCCAATTTCCATTTTTCATTACAAGTAGTAACTAAAATGTACTACATTCTGCTTACATAAATTCTTTCTTTTTTTTTCAGCTCACATTCCTCGAATTTTATGAAATAATTGTGGCATCTGCACTGGCCGTCCAGGAAGATACTGATAAGAAAGGCTGCTGCCACTAATGCACTTACTTGTAGAAAGCAACCACCACCAGTTTACCTCAGTGTGAAGTATTTATAACAATTTCTAGAAAATGAAATTGTATTATGTTGAAAAAATTACAAAAATTGATGAAAGACCATATACAAATAATATTTCAGTATTTACACACCCACATGCACACACACACACACACACACACACACACACACACACACACACAAACACAAACAAACAAGACCAGGGGGGAGGGGGGGGGGGGAGGAAGGGAGGGTGAGCCACCATTGTCTCTCAGTGTTGCAGTCTGACTAGGGCAAGTAACAGTTTTGGCTGGAATGGATTTGGGAAAATGGAAGGGGTGTGATACAAATAAAAATCTGGTGCAGAAAGTTGAAGATAGCTACACTGAGAGGCTGTAGAACACAATTGAGTATCATTTGGAGAAACATTGAGCAAAAAGTTGCAGAAGGTAGAGGACCCAGAGTAGAAGAAAAAGTAGAGAGATTATGGGCAAAGTGTAAACTGTTCATAATTCCCACTCTGGAGAAGTACATGCCAAGGTAGTGTATTAAAGATGGAAAAGACCTATTGTGAATTAATAACAAAATTTTGGAAATGCTGAGGAAGCAGAGATTCACTCTCAGTTAAAAAATGGGTGCAGATGTCATAAATTTGTGCATCTATAAAATATTGAAGTGCAAATCATAAGACAACTGTTATAACCTTTAATCAATAATAAATTGCATGGATATACAAACGTAGAAACAATAGCTGGTTACATGCTACCAATTCCGTGTCAGTCATTTGACTGCCGTGCCGTGACATGCGGCCGGCGCCGTTTGTAGCTAGGTGGCGCTCCCGCGCTCAGCCGAGTTGCCGAGCGCCTCTATCGCCGTTTGCGTGTACTGACGTGGCAGCACTGTTAAATGTTGTGGCACTGTCACAACACTTTTCCCCCCATTGAAAAAAAACACTCACATCCTGGGAGACACGGACAGCGTGGAGACATCCATGGCCTCTTGGGAGGCCCTGAGAAGATCCCACGGAGAAACACGAGAGTATGGTCGAAAATGTCGAGGACGGAAGCCCGTGCGTGGAACGTGCCTCCTGGATGAGATGATGGGTGAAAACTCTGGAGCAGCATCCATAGGTGTCGTGGACCTAGGGATGTGCTCCAGCGAGATGGGTCCTGGAGAAGGCGGCGTTGGGACTGGGGCCGGTTCCGGTGTACTCGGAAGCGGTAGCGACGTCGGCTGCAGCAACACGCACGGGAGATCGGCAGCAGCGACAGGACTGGCTTCTCGGGCTGGTGGAGGCGAAGGAAGGGGCAGTGGCACCGGTGTGGCCACCACTCGTGGGCGCATCTGGTCATAATGGCGAACAACCATGCCGCCGTCCGTACGTATTTCACAAAGCCGGCAGCCGCGAAGAGCCTTGACCACCCCTGGAATCCATTTAGGGTGAGATCCATACCCTCGTGCCCACACGTCGGCGCCCACGGAGTATTTTCCCACATGAGAGGACACAGTTACAAGGCCTGACAGGGTGAAGCAGGTGCAGTAGAGTGCGCGGTTGGCGGCCATGCAAGAGTTCAGCAGGGCTGCGATCACCCAGCGGCGTGAAGCGATAAGAACTCAGAAAATGCAACAAAGCGTCTTCTGTGGAAAAATCACTAAGGAATTTTTTCATCTGGCTTTTGAAAGTGCGGACAAGGCGCTCGACCTCCCCATTTGATTGCGGATGGAAGGGCGGTGCTGTAACATGATGAATCCCGTGTCCAGGACAAAAATCACGGAAGACCTGTGAAGAGAACTGAGGGCCATTGTCTGTGATGATCGTGGATGGAAGACCTTCTAGCGCAAAGGTTTTGGACAAAACCAGCGTCGTCGCCGCAGTGGTGGGCGACGGACATCGAACAATAAACAGAAACTTTGAGAAGGCATCAATCAACAGCAGCCAATAAGTGCCGAGGAAGGGGCCGGCAAAGTCAGCGTGCACCCGTTCCCATGGCTGCACCAGGTCAGGCCACAGAGAGGGCATTGTACGGGGTGCAGCCAGTTGTTGAGCACACTGACCACACGCAGCGACCATGTGGGCGATGTCCGAATCAATACCGGGCCAATAAACGTGCCTGCGGGCCAGGGACTTAGTCCGAGAAATCCCCCAATGGCCTTCATGCAACAGTTTGAGAACATCTTTGTGAAGAGAGGCTGGCACCACGACCCGTGGAGATGCGCCATCCATGGCCAGAAGAACAACACCATTACGAACAGACAGATGAAGGCGCAAGGCATGGTAGTTGCGAAGGGGATCCGATGCCCGGCCCTTGGTCCTGTCCGGCCAACCCCATTGAATAAAACCGATCACCTGACGCAGGACCGGGTCCTGCGCAGTAGCCGACATGACCGGCGAACCTGTAAGTGGAAAACCCTCAACCACACGACATTCTGCCTCATCAATGTGGAAACAGAGTAGTTCATCTCGATCGAAAACTGGGTCGGGGCCCATCGGCAAATGTGACAAAGCGTCAGCATTGGCGTGCTGGGCCGTGGGGCGATAGTGAATCTCATAGTGAAAACGAGACAAGTATAAGGCCCAATGTTGCAGGCGGTGAGCTGCCTTATCCAGAAGCGACGCCAATGGGCTGAACATAGAGACCAGCGGCTTGTGGTCGGTGATGAGGTGAAACTTAGAACCATACAAAAAAACGCTGAACTTTTTTAGAGCATAAATGATAGCGAGCGCCTCCTTTTCGATTTGAGAATGACGCCGTTGCGCATTGTTGAGGGTCTTGGAAGCATAAGCAATGGGTTGTTCCGACCCATCCCCATACCGATGGGCGAGAACAGCCCCTAGGCCATACTGGGACATGTCAGTCACCAGAACCAAGTGCTGACCCAGACGGAATGTGGCAAGACAAGGCGCCGACTGCAAATGAGCCTTCAGGTGGACAAAAGCCTGCTCACACTCGTCGGACCAACAGAAAGGAACGTTTTTGCGTAACAGCTGATGCAGAGGATGAGCTACCGCTGCCGTGGATGGAATGAATTTGTGATAATAAGTAATCTTGCCTAGAAATTCCTGAAGTTTTTTTACCGTAGATGGCCGGGGTAGAGCGGTAATGGCCGCAACATGCTGACGTAAAGGACGTATACCCTCACGGGACAAGTGGAAACCAAGACACACAATGGAGGGTTGGAAGAACTGTGACTTGTCCAGATTGCACTTCAACCCAGCTGAATGCAGAACCTGAAACAGTGAACGCAAATTGCGAAGGTGCTCCTCAGTGGAGGCCCCCGTGACAACAATGTCATCCAGATAGTTTATGCAGCTGGGAACGGAAGCCGTGAGCTGTTCCAAAAACCGCTGGAAAATAGCAGGCGCGCTAGCGACGCCAAACGGTAACCGCTGGTACTGATACAACCCACAAGGAGTGTTGATGATGAGAAATTCCTTGGAAGACGCATCCAACGGCAGCTGTTGATATGGAATATCCTCAGATATGAAGTGCAAATCATCATCAATGGAGAACCCAAACAATGGAAAGCATCATAACTGAACAGGTTTTCAGTGCCCGCATGATCCACCACATAAAACGTGAGGGGCCTAACAACAGACTTTGTAGGCTGTGGAAGCATCAAACTGGCCAACGATAGGAATTTTCTGTTTATTACAAGTTCTCAGATTTCGCGTAACTGGAGACAAGGGAGGGGAGCCCAACTCCAAATACGTGTGAGAATTAATGAGAGTTACTGCAGAGCCATTGTCCACTTGCATGCGAATGTCTTTATCCAGAACACAAACAGTAACAAACAACTTATTTGTTTGAGAAAGCACACAGTTAACATCCATGTCCGATGCCTCATCCTCGTCGACAGGAACTTTAGGGGACTGACACACAGAAGCAATGTGGCCTTTTTTCCTACATGAATTTCACGTGGCCCAACGTTTTGGACACGTGGCCCTGTCATGCTGTACGAAACAACGTGGACAAGAAGGAAGTGCAGAACGAACCTGCTTCTGTGGTGGCTGTTTTCGCTGCGAGCGTGGTGCCCCAACGCGACGTCGTTGATGCGAGTGAACCGCCGCCACATCGTTGGTCACCTGGGAAACAGGCAAATTGACCGTGTCGAAAGTGGTCTGTATAGTGCCTACATCACACCATGCGTCTATTTGCGCACCAGCAGCGTGAGACACTTCAAAAGATTGAGCGATGCTTAGAACTTCTGACAACAACGGGTTTGGCAGTTGTAAGGCACGTTGCCAAACTTCTTTATCAGGAGCAAGCTGTAGAATACCATCCCTAACCATTGAATCAGCGTAAGACTCATGATGAGTGTCCGTGACAAACTGACATTTCCAACTCAGACCGTTTAGTTCCGCTGCCCAAGCCTGGTAAGATTGATGGGGCTGTTTACGACACCGGTAGAACACCATGCGGGCGGCAATGACGTGGGTGTTTTTTTGGTAATAGTTAGACAATAAGTCACACATTTCTTGGAAGGACAGAGAGGCAGGTTCCCACAGCGGGGCTAACTGAGATAGCAGCTGATAGATCCGCAGGGAAATCCAAGATAGAAATAACGACTTACACATAGGAGCGTCGACAATGCCGAAAGCCAAGAAGTGTTGCCACAAATGCTTCTCATAATCCTCCCAGTCTTCAGCGGCCTCGTCGTAAGGAGGGAACGGAGGCGGAGAAGAGGAAGACAGATGATGAGTAAGTGACGTCAACAATGCCTGAATAGCAGCTGTCAGCTGTGTTTGTTGTTCAATGAGCGCTTGCATAAGCTGTTCCATGTCTGCCCTGACACGAACACACAAATCCACAACGCAGGAACAAAAATTTCTGACCTTGTCGCCAAAAAGTGTTATAACCTTTAATCACTAATAAATTGTGTGGATATACAAACGTAGAAACAATAGCTGGTTACATGCTACCAATTCCGTATCGGTCATTCGACTGCCGTGCTGTGACATGCAGCCGGCGACGTTTGTAGCTAGGTGGCGCTCCCGTGCTCAGCCGAGTTGCGGAGCGCCTCTATCGCCATTTAGGGGTACTGACGTGGCGGCACTGTTAAATGTCATGGCACTGTCACAACAACAACTTTCACTATACATTAGTGAAAGATCTTGCAAGAACCTGGGAAAATTCTGGTCCTACATAAAATCACCAACTAGTCTGGTGTGTCAAAAAAATAAAAAAAATAAATAAATAATAAATAAATAAATAAATTTCATGCTTAAGAAATTATTTATGCAGGAGGATCATACTGACATACTGTCATTTGATGCACAGTCTCTCATATGAAAACACAGAAATAGACATCCCTGGCTCCAAGAAGCAACTAAAAGATGTGAAAACAATTAAATCTCCAGATCTGGATGGAATTCCAATTCAATTTTACAGAGAGTACTTTTCAGCATTGGCTCTTTACTTAACTTACAAGTATTGTGGCTCTTTCATCCAACACAAAATCTCAAGGGACTGGAAAAAAGTGCAAGTGATTCTCGCATGTAAGAAGGGTAAAAGAACAAAATCGCAAAATTACAGACTGATATCCTTAATATCAGTTTGCTGCAAAATTCTTGAGCGTATTCCAAGTTCAAATACAATAAATTTCCTAGGAGGAGAGAAGCTTCAGTTCACAATTAAATACAGATTTAGAAAGAATTGTTCATGTGACATTCTGATTGTCCTTTTCTCCCATAATATCCTGTGAATCTTTGAAATAATGCAGCAGACTGACTCCATATCACCTGATTTCCAGACAGCATCTGACACAGTGTCCTACTGAAGACTATTACTGAAGGTATGGCCATATGGAATACATTCTCAGATGTGTGACTGGCTTGATGATATCTTAAATAATAGAATACAATGTCCTGGGTGAAGATTGTTCATCAGAGACAAGGAACATGATATAGGGCACCCTCATCCTCTCTATACATAAATGATCTCATGGATATGGTAAGCAGCAATAAATGGCTGTTAGCTGTGATGCTCTAGTGCACAGGAAAGTGTCATCACTGAATGTCTGTAGGAAGATATGACTTGAACAAAATTTCTAGTTGGCGTGATGAATGGCAACTCACTCTAAATGTTAAAAAATGCAAGTTAATCCAGGTGAGTAGTGAAAAAACCCTGCAATGTTCAAACACAGAATTGGTGGTGTATTGTTTAACACAGCCATGATGATTAAATATCTACATGTAACATTGCAAACCGATATGAAAAGGAACAAGCATGTAAGGTCGGTAGTAGAGAAGGTGAATGGAAAACATTGGTTCATTGAGAGAATTTTAGGAAAATGTAGTTCATTCATAAAGGAGATCATGTATAGATCACTAGTGTGACCCATTATTGAATATTGCTCAAGTGTTTGGGATCCCCACAAGCTCAGATAACTGGACAACATTGAAGCAGTTCAAAAGTGTGTAACTAAATTTGTTACAAACTGATTCAATCAGCATGCCAGCATACAGAAATGCTTCATGAACTGAAATGGGAATCCCTGGAGAGAAGATGGCATTCTTTTCAGGAAACACTATTAAGAAAAATTAGAGAACCAGCATGTGGCTCATGCAGAGACATACTCAAAGTCACTTTTTCCTTGCTCCATTTGCACATGGAACAAGAATGGGAATGACAAGTAGTGGTACAAAGTACCCTCCACCATGTACTGTATGATGTCTTGCAAAGTATGTATATATCTCAAAACAAAGATGATGTAACTTACCAAACGAAAGCGGTGGTATGTAGATAGAGACACTAACAAACACAAACACACACACAAAAAGTATGTATATAGATTTAGAAAAAATACAGTAGTGTAGTAGAAAAGTAATGGGTAAAGTGTGAGTTTGGGTTCATGGCACAAGGTTGGGAAAGATTAGAGTAGGAACAGAAGGGGGATGATGGAGCCATGCTATGGACAAGACTAATGGATATAGATAGAGGACTGTGGGAACAAAGGATATTTTACTGCCAACCTTCACAGCTCAGAAAACCTGGGAGGATATGGGGCTTGAATGGAGATTTTATAGGTTTTGAAGCAATTATTGATGTCATACACAGTATGTTTTATTACACACTTTCCAACTGGGCTGTCTACTTGGACATGACCACAGTTGGGTATTCATGTAGGTCACTGTCATTGAGAATGCTATGCAGCAAAGTTCATATGGTTATCTAGCTATTTCACAGGTGGAAAGAGGATGTGCTTTATTTCAGGGTATGATGGGAGATAGTCAAAGTCCTGGAGAAAAATGTGATGCAGTTGTCTCAGTCTTGGGTGGTAATGACAAATTAAGGGGTGCTTCTGTGGATGGTTATCAAGCATGCAAGGAGTGCTGGGTGCGTGAGGAGATAAGGAACAGGAGATTTATCTCTGGAAAAGATTGAGAGGGTAGATCTTCATCATACTATGAGAGTGACAGATAATACTACAACTATTTTGAGGATGTATGTGTAAAAGAATTTTCCATTCTTCACTATCAGTGTACAATGAACACTCCAGTATCTTAACCAGTATATAGCAATATTCTAACCAAAGTGCTTTCTCATCTCTGGTATCTGAACAGTTCAAATTTACAACCAAAATTTAGTTCATACAATCAGACAGTTGAAATTTCTGCAACCTTTGACCAGATCATAGTTTTAAACAATGATAAAAGTAGTTGGATATTCATAGTTTTAAACAATGATAAAAGGAGTTGGATATTCTTGCAGTATGCACTATTGGTTAAAACAAGGAAAACATGTGCTTTAAACACAACCCAAAACAAAAAGTCCATTCAGACATGGGTCAGATAAATTGTGTTGAGAATATTCAGTACTCAGTAGTGTGGCTGTCTTAATGTTGAAGTTCAGTGCTCTTGATATATAGTTCATGTTTGCAGTTATTCTACTGATTGTGGTATTGACATCAGTTATAAATGTTTCCTATGTCAGCCATTCCTTGTATACCATACTGAGGCTGTGCTTTGTTTCAGGTGAGTATTAATGATTGCATGCAACATAAATGACACAATTATTCTAATGGAACCCTATTATTTCACATTAAAGAGGGCAGACATGGTACTCTGATATGATTTAACCAATAGTGTTATTCAACAAATACATGCTAAACAGCATTCATAATGTTGTATCCCACTTGGTACAGAAATATGTGCAGCAGGTTATCACAGCAACTTTTGCATATGGGATCATTCACAACTAACATATAGAATCATGGTAGGCATTGCACAGTATATGTATA
The DNA here is from genome assembly GCF_021461395.2 of Schistocerca americana. Classification (NCBI taxonomy): domain Eukaryota; kingdom Metazoa; phylum Arthropoda; class Insecta; order Orthoptera; family Acrididae; genus Schistocerca; species Schistocerca americana. The sequence continues at coordinate 155,569,027 of NC_060123.1, forward strand.
TGGATAAGCAGTTTTTGCAATGAAGTTCATATAGTGGTCTGGCTCTTTCACTGGTGGAAAGAAGAAATGCCCTGTTTCAAGGTATGGTGAGAGCAAAGTCCTGGAGGAGAATGTGATTCAGGTGTTTCAGACTTGGATAGTAATGACAAATTAAGGGGTGCTTCTGTGGCTAGTAATCAGACGTGCAAGGAGTGATGAGAGTGTGTCGAGATAAGGAACAGGAGGTGCTGCCAAAAGCATTCTTTGTTTAATTTTCTCGAACCAAACAAGATATCAGTACAAGAATTGGACACTGGATGGTATTAAGGATCTCTTTTTTGGTTTGAGAAAACCAAACTATAGTAACTGGAATCAGACACAACCAGGAAACACTGGCTGACCAGCCAAGGGTGTCAACTGTGAGTCACTGAAAACCTTGGAAAGACAATAACAGTGACGGACAGGCAACATGCAGAATGTGAGCCCAGACAGTGAACCAAATTGAGAGCCTAGATGTAGCAGTATCAGGAACCAAACAACAATGAGTACAACAAACAGTATGAGAGTACAGTTGGAACACCACCGAGGTCCAGGCCCCTATGCTACTAGCTTTATAGTGTGGCCACGAGTACTGATGGGCTGACATGGGGACATGGACTATGCATAGCTCTGAGGCACTGACAACAGTGCTCACAATTTTTAGGTGCATTGCCTAGTGGCTAATGTTTCCATGCATTCTGGTAGGCCTTCAAAACTATCATGCCAGGATACCAGATCACTCACCCCCAAAATGAATGTGTAGCTCCTGAATTACCTTAGCCGATGTTTTGGAAGATGAACCAGTGGCATGGCTGATGTCCTGGCAAAGAAGCCCACCAGCTTGGAGAAGGAATGCGGGATGTTGATCAATGTGGTAGGAAATGGAGATGTGGGAGATGGCTGTTGAGTGGATGGATGCTGCGGCAAAGTCTCTAACACCATACCTGCACCCACAAGAACTGCTGATGGTGCCCTGGAGTGTAAATTGTACCCATGCAGTTGAGGGATTTGCAAGGTGCAAGCTAACATCCCATAGATGTTCACATATGCGAATATAATCTGTATTTTCTTAACAGAGAAAGGTTGACCCACAGTTTTAAAGAATATAACACCAGATCTAATTAGGTATGTAATTGATTTTCTAATTTATTTCAACTATTCCTAGTTAGTATCTTTTGTTATAGGATGAAATCAGTAATTGCTTCATAAGGTAAATTCTACGCTTGACATGTAAACAAATATAAATTCTGTAATAATTATAAACATTTGGAAGACGAGGTACTAGTAAACTTTAAGTATTTATTTATCTCTCTTCAAAAACATGTTAGCAGAGCCAGCCCTTAATTAATTCCAAAGTAATTAACAGTTTTCTCAAAAGTATTGTTGGTATAACTATATTTGTTAATTTCATGATTTAAACAAATAATTTGAATTAACTCTTGCAGTAGAAGAAAGTGTTAAAAAGAACCAATGTTTGATGAGTTAAATTTCAATTGTAATTTCTGTAAATTTAACTTTAAACAATGTGTAGTTTCAGTACCTATTTTTGTGATGATATATAACGGCTTGATTTTTGGTCATGAGACAGTCAGTCCACAGCCAAGTTTCTGACAAGTAACCTGTGCTGCTTATAACAACAACAATGCTTCAAATTAACTGTGGAATAAGTGTAAAACAATTAGGCCATGGGTAAAAACAGTGACAGTGTCTGCTCCATATGTACCTGATTATTCTTCAAGAACTGTGGACTCTGTGGTTAGGTTTTATTGCTCATAGATGTTCAACAAGAAACTATTGTAGCTGTATGTAAAGTTTCGCCTGCAAACTATTAATGAGACTTGTGGAAATTTTAAACAATAGTTCACTGGCCGTACACATATAGCTGTGTATTATTGGGGGTTGTGAACAGTGAAATTAAAGTACTATGAAACACAACTGTGCACCTGTCAGCTCCATGATTTTTTACAGTAGTGTATTTCATAATCCACAACCCAGTTTTCAGCCAGTGTAGCAACACAGTACATCTACACTGAGGACAATCATCAATAAACAAATAAATAAAAGCAGGTAGAACCACCACAGGCTCACATGCGGTTCCTCTTCATTGAAACATCTTGGCTCAAACTCGTCTAGGGGTTCAACCACACGTGTCACATTACATGCCCTAAATTAGACACTTGTGACCATTTCGTTAAACTGTCTGGCTGATGGCAAGTTTGAGAAATACAAAGTTAATATAACATATAATAACAGTAATAATAATATAGGGAACTAAATTAATGACCCATAAATGATGTAGGTAACACAGTTGCGATTTGGTTAGAATAATGTTTATTCAGAAAGTAAACTAATAGAAAAAATGGTCATATTTAGAGTTACTGTTACACTCAAGGACATATCCATTTGACACAGCTCGATCATTCACAATCTCATTGCGAAATACAAGTTATCTACGCAAAAAGTTAGAGTTCACACCAGGTGCATGGCTGCTCACCGCTCAGACAATAAGTCCCTCGATACCATGCAACCCGCAATTTTTTGAGTTATTTTCACTTCCTAGCTGCCTACAGACCGATCGTCTGATTTTGCATCTGCATCCGAACTGTACGCTTTGGTGTCTCCAACCGAACTGTCCGCTTTCACGTCTGCACCAGCACTCCCTCTGCCTGTCCCCAGCCGCATTTCCCACGCACCGAATATCCTCGCTCAACTGACTAGGGCAGTTCCCTTTCCTGAAGCCACCTATCTAATTGGCTACAGCTTATTCTACATTATTTTAGATTTTAACATATTTAAATAATCAAAGCTTGTCCACTTTCACATTATAAATAAAGTAACAATAATACCAATTACATAATAAATGTTAAATTCTTTTACAAAAAACCAATAGAATTTCCTTCTTAGCTTTGAGTGCCACTGCCAGTAGCCTAGCAACAATGTGCTTTTTGATAAATAAATAAAGAACAAAAGTAACAATTATGCACTAAACTTTACAACAAATATTCTATTACCTAATGATTCAATAAGGTGGAATGCTGTCATTGTTCAATGTGTTTTGTGTGGAGGAAATCTGATGCTTAACTGAAAATACAGATAATTTAAATTTACTGTATCTTTTAAATAAATGAAGTTACAGAGTTGATATTTACAACGTTTATCATTTTAATTATGTGCTTCTATATGAAATGGCGACCATGAAGATTGACAAAACTGTTCGGATTTTAGCATTCAGGACTTTGTTACAGAATTTGTGAATTTCACTTCAACAGTAAATCATAAACTATTATAGATATGATCAATATTCAAGTTTTATTGGCATCACCATGAAAATTTATGAAGGGTGGTAGATTAAAATTACTGTGGCTTCATTCGCTGCATTACTACAGAATTAAATAGTTTCCTTAAATGTTTCCCTTTATGGCCAATCTTAGGTCCACCATATTTAACACTGCTACATCTCCTTGGCCACAAATGGCTTCTACTGGGTTTCCCTATGACATAGGTTCTCGTTTGTCTCACTCACACACTACAGCACTTATGCCTCAATAGGCAATAGATGCCAGTTAGTTTTCCCCGTCTTGTGATGAATCTGCACTCTTTGTGGCACACGGTTCTGGATGATAGGGGTCATTTCTCAATTCCTGAAGGCTGACTCTTTCTGCCATATACTTAAGTGAGAGCAAAATGCTCATTAACTCACAAAGGATGGCCACTCCACCTCTGAGTGGCTCACCGATGGTGGTGCAGTCAGTAGGAGTTAGTTGTGTCGTTGTTCCACATCCCTCAGAGTGTCAACTGTCATAAGGCACAGCCCATGGGTGGCCACCACAGTGGCCAGTATGTCAGATCCGGGTTTCTAAAGGCTGTGGTGCCACTAAATGGAGGAGAGTACATGGCTGTCACCCATGGAGGAGCTCTACTGATCTGTTTGTCATGGACAGGGGCAATCCTGTAGGTGCTCAGGCACATTCTGAGTTCTGCTGCGGTGATGGAGATAGGCCCACTGCTTTCAACATCTGTTGTTTAAACGTTTGCACAATCTGCTCCGTTTCACCATTGAAGGATGGGTGAAAAGGTGGACTAAATAGGTGTTTGATAATATTGGCTTTACAGAACTGATCAGAGGACATTGCCATGAATTGGGGTTGATTGTCTGACATGAGGATGTGGGGAAGCCCTTTGATGAAGAGAATCAGGAGTGTGGTGGTGGTAGTGGTGGACACCATGCCAACCACATATGGGTGGTTGCAATAAGTGTCCATGACAATGAGCCACATAGAGGCCATAAGGGGACTAACCTAATACAGATTAATGCGGTCCCACGGGCAATGGGGAGCGGGCCAGGGGCCAACAGACTTGAGACGGAGCAGCCTGATGCTGGATATAACTTTCTTATGGGTTAGTTTTACTCATCATATCAGGCAATCTGTCGCAGCATAAGTCCTGGAGACAGTTACTGTAAAAAAAAAAAAAAAACTACATAGCTATTTTTTAAATAATTAATCCTGTTTTTTGTTTCCACTGAAGATTTATTTTCATATCAAATTAATTAAAACCATCTTGACAAACCTGAAATAGGTTGTAATATACATACAATAATGAAATAATTATGCACAAACAAAATCACGCAAAGTATTGACTCACTATGCCAATATGGCTACCCCTATATATATGTTGTAAACAATCCCAACAATCCTCAGCATTGTTTAGAATCATTTTTCGATTAATTAACAATTGAAACTCTCATCCTAAAACAAATGTCACATTTTAAAGATTATCTAGACTTTTATATATTAAACACATGAGTGAATTCTAGTCTATAAACTAACTGTAGAGTGTATAAATGCTTAGGTGTTCAATGTTAACAATACACTTGTTATATTTTCTAATTTCAGCAGATTCATATCGTAACAGACTTCTACAAATTAATGTAATTAAGATTCCATAACCATTTCCTTTGTAACTTTTTCAAAAGTACATATTTTTCATACACCTCTATGTTAGAAATTACTGTTGATGGCTAAAATTTACATGTTTGAATTAATTTTAATTGGACTGTTACGTTTCATGGACATATGCAGAACAGCTGTGCATCATGGCCTCCATGTCTTTATTCAGTCCTGGACAGGCAAGGGCTTTCATCTGTGACATACCCCAATGCCTGCAATGGAGCAGTTTCAATAAATGAGGGTGTAAGGTAGTTTGTATGACAACATGGTGGGTATGCACCTCATCATCAAGCAGAAGAACAGGAGAACATCAGAGACAACAGACAAACGATGAGACAGGCAAGGCCAGGCCCAGTGTTCTGGATCAATGAGCTCTGAAAAATAGGTAGGCCATCCATGTAGCATACAGTGTGTGACATGCTGTAAAATATTGTCGCAGTGTGTGTCTGCATCAGTGTGAGTAGCAATAATGGGAAACCCATCCAAGGTGCATTGTCATTCTATGTCAATGTGGAAACAAGTGGTCAAACACCACATCTGGTCCTAAGGGTAGACAATAATGCACATAAGCATTTGCGTGTTGTGGCATAGGCTTGTACTTAATGTTGTAATTGGAAGAACTAGGGAAAAGAGCTCAGTGCTGGAGCCCTTTAGCCATCTTATCTGAAAGCTGAGAATGTAGCCCAGAGAATGTTACCAATAGTTTGTAGTCAGTAATGAGGGTAAACTTGGACCCAAAGAGGTACACATGCAATTTATTAATGGTAAAGCTGATAGCCAAGCCTTTTTGTTGATTTGTGAGTGGTTCCTTAGAGTGGATGTCAGTGACTTTGGTGTCTAGGCAGTGGTTGCTCAGTAGCATCATTGTTACAGATGTGTGACGGTTTTGCCTTCTTTTATTTCTTCATTGATTGTCCTCAGTGTTGACATACTGGCTGAAAAAATAGGGAGTGGAAGTGCAACTACTGTCTACTGTAAATGATGTAGCTGACAGAAGCATAACTGCATATCACAGTCTTTTTATATCTGTGTCTGTATGTGTGTGTGTGTGTGTGTGTGTGTGTGTGTGTGTGTGTGTGTGTGTGTGTGTGTGTGTGGCCAGTGCACTAAGGTTTCCATAAGCCTCATTAATAGTGTGCAGGCAAACCTCCACATACTGCTACACACTACTGAACATCTAAGAGCAGTAAAAACCTAACCACAAAGTTCACTGTTTTTGAAGAATAGAAAGGTACATATGCAGCAGATCCTATCATTGGTTTAACATGCGGCCTAATAGTGTAACTTTTATTTCACAGTTAAGTTGAAGCATTGTTGTTGTTCTAACCAAAACAGGTTTCTCATCTGAAACTCGGCCGTGGACTGATTGTCTCAGGACCAAAAATTGGGCCCTTACATATCCTCACAATAATAGGTACTGAAACTTCACATTGTTCGATGTTTAATTTACAGACATTACAATTGAAACTTAACTCATTAAATTAACAAAATACATCAAAAAATTTGTTCCTTTTAACAGTTTCTTCTACTACAAGGTTTAGGCCGAATTATTTGTTTAAAGCATGAAATTAACAAATATAAGTATGCAAACAATACTTTGGGAAAAACTGTTAATTACTTTGGAATTAATGAAGGGCTGGCTTTGCTAACATGCTTTTGAATGGAGACAAATAAATACTTTAAGATTACTGTTAGTTGTTCCTCCAAATGTTTATGATTAGTACAGAATTTACATTTGTTTATACATCAACAATAGAATTTAAGTTACGAAACAATTACTGATTTCATCCTATAATGAAACTAACTAGGAATAGTCAAAATAAATTAGAAAATCAATTACATACATAAATCTAAGCACAAAATTAGATCTGGTGTTATATTCTTTAAAACTGAGGGCCAACCTTTCTCTTTTATGAAAATGGAGATTATACTTGCATATGTTAATGGTAATTAGTTAAATAGTGAAAAAACAAATTAAAGGAGGTAGATGGCAAAACAATAGAGAAAGTAAAATTATCCTGGCTTGCTTCGTCACATCACCCCCTCATTGGATTGACCAGATAGATATTGCAAATAGCTAACTGGGCAATTCAACAACCACAAGTGATCCAGAAAGTGGGTTAAAAAAATCTGCACACAAAAAAACTATTACATAAGAAATCATATCAAAAACTACAACACATATGTTTTTCAAATTCTAACTTACATGAACTGGCCATACGAAAATCACCATACATAATATTTACATACAGTGTATTGTATAGCATCACAAAATATCTACAAGCTATACTTTTAATAATATTTAGGCGTCTTCATTATTAGTGATGTCCTTTATGGGTAAACAAAGATTACATTTTAAGATCCAAATCACTTTATACAATTCCTGTCTCCTCATGGGTTGGAAAAAACTAAATTAGACTGTGGACTGCAGTTCACTTTCAGGCAGAAAATTTCACTTTCTCAATGTTTGGTATTTTTCACAAGCTCTTTCACACTTTCAATGAGCTTTTTCACACTTTCTCACCAAGTTGTCCACACATTCAATAGGTCCAAGTGGCACTTAGCAAGGAAATGCACTGCTACCAGTTCCCTTGGACTTGGTTCTCCTCCACCACAGTAGATGAAAACATGAGACAAAATATCCTACTTTAGTACAATTACTTTTTTCTTTTAACTTAAGTATAAGAAAAATTGTTTCACTAATGGCAAATGAAAAACATTACATCATAAATAGATACATTGCATAGTTCTCATAATCTCACAATAATTAGCACTAAAATTGACTACATTATGAATGGTGTGAACTAGTAAAATTTTAAAATCAAGTACACATTACACTACAAAACTTTACTCTAGGTTGTAACTCTGTCTGAAACTGATTAAACTTGTAAGATTCGGGTCTCTTTTTCATTTGCAAAAGTAGCTAAAACTCAAGATGTGCAGTAGCATAGATTTACTAATCATTACTATATGAAAACATGGTAGTCACCATCACATAGCTTAATTACTATTCAAATCAAAATTAAGAGTATGGAAGTTGTACCAAATCATGCCCCACTCATCTTCTCAACTCAGAGCACTACTCTCATTCAACCAGAAAATTAAATCCTCACAAAATCACTAAATGTTACCAAATTTTTGAGTCCGAATATTCACACCAGTCTAGCATCACAGTTATCAGTTAATCAGCAAAATTACTATTCTTCAACCCAGTATTACCACTTTCAGCTCATAATTTCTCAGAACACAAATAGAAGTTTTCAGATAACATATAGATCCAATGATGCAGCATTATATGACTTTTGCCTGACTAAAACATTGCTCTTTCTGTTAAACTCTCTTTCCCAGCTGCATTATCATGAACTGCACAATATACACAGTACCCAATGTTGCTTAGTTCAACATTTTTATTCTCAAAACAGTTACACCACATTTGTTTGTATACAGTTATCTTTTTCGTTAATCATGTCTATCAGCTCCATTATTTTACTTACATTTCTTACCTTGTTAGCTAGTGGAGTGTATTCCCAAAAAACATATCCCTACTGCAGAGACAGGCTCCATAACCATTAAGAGCCTAACATAGTTCATTGTTTTATTATTTCATTATTCCTTCATTATCTAATAAATAGACACCTACTCTGCTTATCCAATGCAAAATTGACTCTACTGAAAAAGACTCCACAGTAACAGATCCTTATGCTAAGGCAAACTTAACTTTCATTACCACTCAGATGAAATTATCACTCAGGAAAACTATTATTTCACTGTATGCCATCAAACTAACTGAAAGGGGATGTACTTACAAACCTTGCTTATTCTTTCCACATACATTACTCCATGCAACTATGTTTAAAGTTGTAATTCCTTAACGTTAGAAAAGGCTGTACCATGGCACTCTTCTATGGGTAAATAGTTATCTCCATATACCCACTGCACTAAACACAAACACTTCTATTATACCACAATTAACATTAAGACCTAATATCCCAGATGGTTTTTACTGTGTATTGCCTCTGCTGCTGCACCAAATTATACTAATTTCATACATGAGCTGATTACTTCACATGTTAATTATCATCCACATATGTTAACACCTTTATTTTCTGTTTACCTTAACTTCTTGTTTGACAGAAATTCCTTAACCATGCTATAAATTTACTTTCTTCCATCCTCTTATGCCTATTACTTACAACATAGCATAATATAATATACATACACACATAGAAACAGTGGAGAAACCTTTTCTAAATTATTCCTAAGTATGCTGCTGTACAAATTTACATGGAAGTCGAAGATAGAATGTTTCTGATTTACTTATAAACTACAGACAGGATAGGAGAAGAGTTTGACTGTCTCAGGAAACTTGAAAAATGAGACAGACAGCTGGGGTAGGCATTATCGCCACATAATGAATCCAACACAGAATGTTGAACCCCGTACTTGGTAATTGCACAAGGAATTAGTCTCAGAGCTGAGATTTTGAATTACCAAGAAACTGCACTCCAACAGCTGTCTTGCCATTTCCACAGTTAATAGTACCTCTTGTTTCACTCTCTTTGATATCTTGCCAGTAGCACCAATATTTTTTATTCCAGAAACATGCATCACTGCTATACCCTCCATGTTAAAAAAAATGACCGAAATGTCATTCAAATCGCTACCACTGTCCAGTAAACACTTGACATGTATACCTTGTACACTTGTTGTTATTACAGGTTGACACACTTCCTTTTTACTTACCATGTCATCTTCTTCATACAACAAATCCTCATTAATCTTTTCTGTGGAAAAAACTATCATTCTGCCTACCAAAATAATTATCAGGCACACTGCCACTTTCTCTAAGCTTTAGATTTTGTACCTCTTTCACCTTTTTCTTCATTTCAGTCAATTCTGAATCTACATTTTTATTTACTTTTACAGGTTTTTCCTCTACTGCTACTGCACATTTGATTTCTACCTCAGTTTCTGAATCATTTTTAATCTGATCGATTTGATTCTCAAGTTTAACCCTGTTTTCAGCACACTGTTTTTCAGAAACCTCCACCTTCATACTATTGTCACCACAAAGCTTCTATCTCTCTTCTACACATTTACTACTCATCAATGTTAATTTCTCATTAATATTCTGCTCTACTCTCTTTATCTTTTCATCACAATCTTTCCCTACTGCCTCAACCTTCTTATTTAAATCAGAAAGACTAGAGCTAACTACCTTAATTTCCTTTTCAATTTCTTTCTTCAGTTCATCTTTTAAGCCAGTCAGTTTTAATACTACTAATGTCTTCTTTCATACTAATTTCCATATTATTCAAATTACTCATAATTTGCCTTAACGTTGCTTCCACTTTTCTGTCTGCCATACACTTTTGCTCTTGCTGACTTTCGCTACTAGATTCCTCCTCCTTAACCTTAACAACCTCAGCCAGTTCAATATTGTTTCCGTCCATTTCACTCTTTACAATAGGACTTTCGTGCCCATCCTTCAAAGTTACATTCATTTCTGATTTACAACTGCTACCATCTACAGAACCAGGCCTACTTATGACCTTCTGTTCATTTAACAGCTTAACCTCTACAGCTCTGTCCTCAGTCTCACTGTCTTGTTCATTAACGACACTCATTCGGTATCACTTAATATGAAATGGCTTTTGATATGAAATTACCTTATTCTCATTCACTCTTCTTCTGCTGCTCTGCTGCTGCTGTTACTGTTGTCATCTGGATCTACAAGGCTGCGGCAAGTTTTAATTCTCTCAGCAAGGCATCTTGTTTATCTCAATCAGCTGTGTCCAACTGTGTACTGATTAGCTGCTCCTGTACTCAGTGGCTGCTTCCATAGAACCCATTCGCTGATTGGTTGCTGTTATACTGTGGCCATGAAACCCAAGTGCTGATTGGCTGTTGCACCACTCTACTGTAAACTGCTGTTGAGTTCACTGTTCAAATTTCACGAGTCTTTGTTTATCGTGCCCACATATAAACTTTCCACAAGCTTCATTAATAGTTTGCAGGCAAACCTCCACATACTGCTACAATAGTTTTACTACTGAACATCTACGAGCAGTAAAAACCTAACCACAAAGTTCAGTTCACTGTTCTTGAAGAATACAAAGGTACATATGGAGCAACCACTGTCATTGTTTTAACACATAGCCTAATACTGCAACACTTATTTCACAGTTAACCTCTTCAGACCTGAACTATTTTAAGCTAGAGAAAACAAAAATTCTTTGTGAGAAAATATATATTGTTATACTGAAAGGAAACATCTCGACATGTTTTCAAATTTGTTTTCCACCCCTCTTCATTAAAAAAAAGTGCAAAATTGTGCGCAAAATGTCTCAAAGGCTACAAAACACAAAGCAACGTTGAATGGAAAAAATAAAATAAAATAAAAAAAATTAAAAAAAAATTAAAAAAAAATAAAAAAAATAATAATAATAATAATAATAATTTATATTTTTTCACGAAAATGAGAGAAAAAAACACTTGAACAATTCTAAATCAAACATAAATACAATTAAAATGGTAAGTGTTTACTTGGGTCTATGGAAATCAAAAAAAGAAATTGCAGTACTTTGTTATAAATACGCCACATTTATCACAATAAAAGTGTGTCTTCCTGCTACACTTAGCAGATTACACTCGCGTATGTTAGTCGGAATTAGTTAAAAGTAAAAAAATGAATTTAAGGAGGCAGATGGAAAAACAATAGGGGGAGTAAAATTATCCTGGCTTGCTTCATCACAAATGCACCAGCACTGAACCAGTGCCATAGGGGGAGGACGACGGTTCAATCCCACGTCCGGCCATCCTGATTTAGGTTTTCCGTGATTTCCCTAAATCACTCCAGGCAAATGCCGGGATGGTTCCTTTGAAAAGGCCTGGCCGACTTCCTTCCCCATCCTTCCCTAATCCGATGAGACCGATGACCTCACTGTCTCGTCTCCTCCCACAAAACAACAACAACAGTGCCATAGGAGAAAGCATCAGTGGCCAAAACAAGAGGACATGATATAGAAAAGGGTGTAAGGCAGGGTGCCAAGTGTAACAGGTGTTTCAGCTGAGTGAAAGCATGCTCATAGTCAGATCCGAACACCCTACTTCCACTGCTGGTTGAGTGGGTGCATAATGTGTGCTGCCTGTGGGAGGAATTAATTCACTTCACCCAAAAAGCCCAACAGCTACTGTAGGTTTTAGGGATGTGGGAGAGAGTCAACAGCTGAAACATTGCAGTCAGTGTGCTGAATCCCTTCATTGTTGAGCAAATGTCCACGGTATTTCATTTGTCCCTGAAAAACCCAGCATTTGTTCAGTCGGCACTTGAGCCCCGCATCACAAAACATAGTAAAGAGGGTGCAGAGGTTGCGCAGGTATTCCTGGCATGTAGAATCCTTAACAGTATAGTTATTGTGGTAATTGGTACAAGCTTTGATGGACATGGTTAAATGTTCCAGATATCTAAGGAAGATTGCCGGAGCTGGAGAGATCCCAAAAGGCAAATGTGTATTTATGAGCATAATGCATTGCAATTCCTCATCTAGTGGAATCTGTAAATAAGCATTGGCAAGATCTATCTTAGAAAAATATTCACCACTGACAAGCTTTCAGAAGAAGTCCTCTGGATGTGGTACTGGGTAGGTTTCCACTTGTGGCTGGGCACTGGCTGTCAACACAAAATTTCCTCAGAGTGGGATGGAGCCATTGGGTTTCTTAACTATTACCAGGGGTGAGGCCCAAGCACTAGCCTTGACAGATTCAATTACACCAGCTTTATGAAGGCGATGCAGTCTGACCTTAATGGCTGTCCATAGGGAGACCAGAAGCTGACGTGCCCAACAGAAATGGGGCACTGCATCTGGACACAGAGAAATATGTGCTTCAAAATTGTTGGTGCACCCTAGGTCAGGTTCAATGAGATGCAAGAGGCTTGAAGGTCATTAAGTTCCTGGAAAGGAACTGTGCCTGAGATGACCTCAAATTTGTCTGTTATGGAGAAACCAAACAGCAATAAGGCATACAGGACAAAAATGATGCCAGCTGAGTGACTATTGACAACAAACAGTATTGTCAGCCATATAACCTTCTGTACATTGCCACCATTGTAAACTGCTCTCTGAGGGGAACTGAACTGTCACTTTATGCAAACAACTTGTCGGAGGGCAGGGCCAATGCTGGGTAACCCAGACAAGAGTGTGTTGGGAGATTCACCAATGAAATGAACATTGCCATGTCTACTTGGAAATGAATGTCCTGATGTGCAGATGTGAGATCAATAAACAAATTGGTGGTGGAAGGATTGCCCTGGGGAAAAATCGCCTGGAGATCATGCACCATCCCTTGATGTAAGTGTGGAGTGGGGTTCAACTGTCCCAAAGCTTGATGGCAGACAGTCTGGAGATGCCCATCCTTTCCACAATGGGTGCAGTGTGCCCAGAAATCAGGACAGCTTTTCACTGGTTCACCACAAAACAGTGAGGCCATGGTAGGACACCCCGCTCCTTATGCTAACACAATGTGACTTACGAGAATTATCTCCTTGGTGGTGCTTGAACCACTGCTACCTGGTAATGAGACACATGGCATTAATTTTCTGCCTGTAGGATCTCCGAGTAATTTTCAAACTATCATTCAAGGGAAGGACTGTCCAGCTTGAGTTCTGCGGTGCATACTTCCAGATCAGGGAAAAATTGGACCACTACATCTCAAAGGAAGGAATCTGCACATGAGGTTTTGCAAGATGGGTTTGCCCAAGTGAAATCCCAGCATTGACTAAGCCCTTGCAATGGTCACCCATGAATGATATGACCCAGTTGCTTGTGGTATTGATGGGACTGAAGATGCAACGTGACCACAGGAAATAATTGCAAATAATACTTTGACAGCAACCAACACATCTCCTCAAATGTGAGTGCAACCAGATTAGAGAGGGAAGCCAACTTCTTTAGTGAGAAAAATGTCTCCATGGAAGTTCAACAAAGGAAGACTGACCATTGGAGAGCATCGTCAGAAACCCAGAAAGCAGCAAAGTGGTGTTTTAGCTGCTGCAAATAAGTGTCTCATTCTTCTTTGGTATTGTTAAGCACAGATAGGTGGAAAGCAACCCATTAACCTGCATGTGTTCTGATAAAAGCTGAATTTCCTGTCGCAACAAGTCAGTCTGCTGCTGCAACTGCTGCTGCAGGAGGAGCTGTTGCTGTTACTGTTGCTGTTCCACGAGTTGCATGAGTTGCATGTCCTTAAGACACTGTTAATCTTTTACCTCATTCCCAGTTATAGTAATCGGAATTGGGCACAATCAGGAGACACTTGCTGAGAGACCGAGGGCATTGATGGTGTGTTGCTGAAACCTACAAAAAGACAACAATAGTGGTGGATGGACAATAAAGACAAATCCTGAGGGTGAACCAAATGGAGAGCCTAGATGTAGCAATATCAGGAACCAAAAAACAATGATTGCAATAAGCAATACAAGAACACTGTCAGAACACGACTGATGTCCGGACCCCCATGCTGTTAGCTTTATAGTATGGCATAACTAGACTTTGAGTACTTCATAATTCATCAGTGAAGGCATCATCAAACACTTCCCTCAATGGCATCTTAATGGTTGGACCAATAGTACAAGATTGGACATTTGTCCCATGGTTCCAAAACACAGAGATATACTTTCACTCCTGTCATTACAAAAAAAGGCGGACAGACAGATGTATGAAAGGCAGATCAAGACCTACAATAATTCTATCATGTTAGTCTCTCAATGAATCAATCAATACCTATTGCTCAGCAATAGTTACCTATGATACAGCAGTTGTGCCATTTTAAGGAACAAGATGCATGTTACAACTTGCAGAAGATAAGAGAATGACATATTCAAAAGCTGTGAACATACTACAAAGAGATTTTAATGTAGACAATGTTTTGAACAGAGAAGACACCACAGAGGTGGCATTCAGTCTGCAGGAAGTGGATTCCCTCTTCATAACTGGCATGCCACTGACACAAGATTGCTGGAAAACATTTCACCTGAACACTGCAAGCTGCAAAAAATGTGGAGTCTATGCATTGAACAGAAATAGTTGAAACCTTGTGTCTGTTGTGGTAAACTCAAAGTGATTCCTTCCAGTTCTTTCACAGGCAACTACTCTACTAATTTAGCTACCCTAGCATGATTCATTAGTCATCTTTTCTGCTTCACTTCCCCCAGTATCTCATCTCCTACTTTCCAAACTTTGAGTCCCAGTTGGAGATATAGTTTTAATCTGCTAACAAGTTTCATATCAGTGCATGCTCCTTGCAGAGTGGAAAATTCATTCAGGTAAATAATTACCTACCATCATTGAGTAACATTCATATGGTACCATGCGTGATCAGGAGTGGAGTAATGTGGTTGGAGCTATCAGATTCTCAGATGCCCCCCAAGCAAACACATGCATCCAGCATTTATCTTAGAAGTGTCGGTCAAGAACATTTTTTTTTTTTCAGTCACCCTTTTAGTTCAAAATCCAGAATCATGACAATCAAGCAGACATCATTCCAAAGACTTGAACTGTGTGCAGTCTTACTCCTGGCTGGATTAATAGAGAAGATAAAAATGAGCTGCATTTAAATATCATCAAAACTTAAGTATCATCAAATTTGGACAGACTACTGTCATCTTAGCATGGTTAGTGAAAGAACTGTTGTTGAAAATCAGGCCTCTGAAATACACCAAATCTCTGTAGCACAAGACTGGAATCATGTATCCTTTAGGAATCACACTCAGGGAAACATTACAAGAGGAATCACAAAGCAATATCTTTGACACAGCAAGCTATGATGGACAGGTCCTTGATGGCTCCACTGGCATGGCCTGTTAGCACCATCAACTAAATTATTTTCTCATAGGTTCACCCTAGACAACAGTTGCAGAGCCAGCTCGCTGTCAGAATTATTGTCTAGGTCCCTGAAATTGCAGCTCATCAAGCAGTGTAAGCAGCATGTGTGGAAACAATGATCAAGGGAGTACCTATCACAGCTGCAGCAAGGAAATGAATAGTTAACAGTAAAAGACAATTTGCAGCCAGGTGCACTGGCTCTCTGGTGGAAGGCAATTTGTCACCATTCAGATGGTGATCTGTGTACTGTTTGCACATATTCTTATCGTGATGGTTTTGGTGCAGGTTATTTCAGTGCATATAGCTAGGTGAAACTATAAAGGATACTGTCCAAGCCCTGTATTCTTCTGCAGCAAACACACATTTTAGTGCTCATAACTATATAATTCCTAGCAGTTTGAACTACTGTGTTTTGTGTGCAATGGACATGATTTCTTCAATCACTTTATTTTCCTGTTTATTTGACCTAACTTGTGCTGCTTGTGATTATTTGTGTTGTACATTATCAAATGGTGATGTAATTAAAATCAATTAAATTAGGTAGATAGAATGTTCTGGATTGGAAGGTGCCATGAGGATGCAGCAGCAATTGTGCACTGTCATTGCAGGGAAGAAATTTTTTACCAAGTCATCAGCATGGGTGGTGAGTGCTACATGGCTTGGGCATGCCCACAACTGTTTCACAATGTTATACTAAATATACAGTTCCCTTTTATCAATAATATACTTTTATTCTAAATCACCTTTGAAGTGTAAGCATTCATCTGGACTGTGAACAGCCAAGCACTACAGAATCAGTGTGTGTTTTGCAGCTGCCCACAGACATGATAACAGAAAACAAATAGATAGTTAACTGTGCTTGTATTTCCATAGAAAGCTCTGAAGTAGAAACAGCATTAGAGTTGATATACTGAAAATAGATGAGAACACTGAGGACAAAGATCATTATCTTTAAATCAGAACCAAGCACAGAATCAGAAAGAGGACCTGAAGAGAAGCTTCAGATATGAGGTATTGATGCTGGTTGCTACCAGTACAAGCAGGCAGATCAAACTCTGCTGGCCCAGACATTACTTGGTCATAAGCATCAATAAACACAGGGTGACAATTTTTGAACCATATGAAAAAAACATAAATTAGTTACTAACTACAGCATGCACACACTTTATTCGACATGTAAAGGTCACTACAGATATTCAGATTTAGATTATGACATGCTTGATGCCAGCCATCACTGATGATGATGTGACATAGATGAATAGTGAAATTCTGCATGACCTGCTGAAGTGCCGGAACATCGATGCTGTCAATGACATCCTGAATTCCTGTCTTCAGCTCAGCAATGGTTTTGGGGTTATTGCTGCACACATTGTCTTTAATATAGCCTCACAAAAAGGAGTCACAATTGTCCAGATCTGGAGAACTTACAGTCATTCAAGGCCCCTGCAAGTGGCCTCTGGGTTCCCCAGAACCAGAATGCAGTCCCCAGAACGCTCCTCCAGGACATCAAACACTCTTCTGCTTCCATGGGGTGGAGCTGCATCTTGTATGAATGACATCTTGTCAAAATCTGGGTCACTTTGAATACTGGGGATGAAATCACTCCCAAACCTTTACATACCATTTGATAGTCACCATGCCATCAAGGAATATCACACCAATTATTCCGAAACTGGACATTATGCACCACACAGTCACCAGTTTATGGTGAAGAGACTTCTCAATCAGAAAATGCGGATTCCCAGTCCGACAAAGGTGCCAATTTTGCTTAATGATGAACCCATCCAAATGAAAGTGGGCTTTGTTGCTAAACCAAACCGTACTAATTCCCATCATACCCCTACCAACCGTGCAGTTTGAACATCCTAACGCAAACCGTTCAGAAGTTATGATGATTTTATTTCATATAATTAAATAATTGTCACCCTGTATGTTTTTGAGAACTACAGTAGTGCAGATACACAGGAGATGCCTGAATTGAAGTCTAAGAATGACAGGTACAAACTGAGAAATGAACTTTGAGAACTTTTAAATCACAACAGACCTATCAAGAGGGAGTCAAAAGGGAGCATGTCTGTAAAAAAGAAAAGGTGAAGAAGAGAAGAAAATAAAAGCAAGGAAAATTTGGGTAAAGTAGGAAGGGACACAAAAGCAAGAAAGGAGAGGGGGGGGGGGGGGGGGGGATAGAAGACTGATACAGAAGATGTAGAAGAGGGGAAAAAATCTGTATAGAGGAAAAAAGTGAGGAAAAATAAAAAGTTGAGGGTGGAAAAAACAAATGAGGTTGCAATGTAAGAGACGAAGATATCAAATATATAAAAGAAAGATCTGTTGCAAAGACTGTAGAACCAGCTTGAAGCTTACAAGAGACTCTGGAAGGCTTAAGGCAGATGACTATAGAAAGAATGGATGAAGCACTGGTGGCAGAGCGCAAAGCAGCTATATATCCCTACCTTATGTCCTCACTCCTGCAGAACATTGTCTGTGCATAAAGATTTTCATGTTTAATTCATTCACTCACTTTGCTAAGTGAAAGATAGCTAGAGTATAACCCCACTTTTATGTTTCCAGAATTGATGTTTTCTCACTGTTTACAACATTTTTTATCAGTCCCGTCAAACTTCCTATGCCCACAATGTTAATTTGCACCTGATTTTGCATCAACATATTCATAATTTTCCTAAGATTTACGCATTGCGAAAAAATGTTTGTGAAGGAAAAAAATGATGCTGGCATGGTGTTGGCTGTCCAGCAGTGTTTACAAATATTAAATGGTTAAGTTTCTTGATACCCGGGCACTCTACTCAGCAGATTTGAAATGTTAAAAGTTTAAAAGTTGGAACAATTCGTGCCATATCTGCCACCGCTGCCAAGCTCTACTTGGTGTGATGGCTGATGGGAGTAATTATGTTCGTTCGAATGAAGATATCGTGACCAATACCAACCATTTCCAAACTGTCTCTACTGCGCAAATGCAGTTTTGTGATTCTTGTGATCATCGTGACACCATTGTCGAACCATATTTTGTGTGTTTCTGCATATGGCCACTTGGAGTGCTAGCTGACACCGTCATTCACTTTCCATTGCTCAAATGGTTTTAGTTTAAACACAGCGCCAGTTACGTACTTTATTCATGCTGCGCAAAACGTGTTGTGTGTGTGTGTGTGTGTGTGTGTGTGTGTGTGTGTGTGTGTGTAATTGGTGAGGCACAGTACCTTGTAACCCCAAAAAGACAACTACAGTGCAAGACATGAAGAATAACACATATTCAAACACCATACAAAATACTTATTTACATATTTGCACTTGACAATAAGAAAAAGATTTTCAAAATGCATCATGCTAAGCATGAAAAAAATATATAGCTAGTGCAGTATTTCATTATTTAAACAATGAATGACAGCTGCAGGCTTTCAAAAACATTGATTATGACATATCAAAATGAGTCAAATGTTCCTACTTCCCACACAGTTATCAGCTGCAGATACATCAACGGTTTTTATTAGATAATAAACCATCATTGGATAATAAACAAGTCGCTGACAAGTCCTGTGATGCCTGTTATGTACATATATCATACATAAAGTGCCAGAGGATATCCTGTATACTACTATTACAGCTTAAAAAGTTATTTCCCAAATTTTACATTTTCCTGCATTTTTTGGAAGTCCCTTGAAAAGTGTAAAAGTGGGGTTTCACTGTATTTATAGTTCACATGGACCACACACCAGTGCTTGCATTCATTTTTGCAAGTGGCAAACACATAGTGTTTCGCAAAATTTCGGGCGAACTGACGGATGTTTGTAACTTCCTGCCACAATATTTCGACGTACAGTCTCCTGGCCATCCTCGGGTGATACTGGTGAAAACATACTGAGCTCTGGTATTTAAGGCCCCCAGCACATGTGTGTTGGATTCACTTGGTGTTGCGCATGCGCTACTTGAGCACATTGAATTCTGCTGCGCCGTGCACCCTCCTTGGTGAAAACTCGCTGCATCAATATCAATTCGATTGCCTTCCCTTGGTTCCATCACAGAACTATGCCAGCTATAGAGGACACAAAGTTTTCCAATGATTGGATTCCATGCTGAATTCAATTGAAAACTGCCCTCTTGATTAATAAGAGAGTCACTGACAGACAGTCGTATTTCCATGGATTCATTAATAATAGAACTCCAAAAGTTAGATGTATGAGCCACAATGTTTGTCTCACTGTAATTCATTACATAACCAGTGGAAATACAGTGTGCAGCGATGGCAGACTTACAAGGCTGAAGAAGGCGAGTATGCTGCTGATGTTCTACAATACGATCCCGCACAGTACACATTGTTTGCCCTATGTAAGATTTGCCGCATTCACACACTCATGTAAACACCTTCCTTGCACAACTCTAGGTCGTATTTGATAGATTCCAACAGTGATGAAATTTTTGCAGCAGGGCAAAAGATTACTTTCACTTTATATTTTCTTAGTATTCCATCTATTTTCACTGAGATATTACCAATATATGGTAAATAGGCAATCATTTTAAAGGCCTCCTCATCTTCTGTGCACTGTCGCTTACAGGTCTGCAGCACTCTCTCCACTTGCTGGGATGAATACCATTCTTCAGAAACACAGTCTGCAGGTGCTCCAGTTCCATTTGCAAACTATCAGTGTCAGAGATAACATGGGCTTGGTGAATCAAGGTCTTCAAAGCACCCACCATTTGTGCCGGATAGTGGCAACTAGTGGCTTGCAAATAAAGATCTGTGTGAGTGGGCTTTCTATATACTGAATGACCAAGTATGCCATCACTCTTATGTAGCACCAAGATGTCTAAAAATGGCAGGCAACCCTCCTTCTCCAACTCCATAGTAAATTTTATGTTTTTGTGTATGGACTTCAGATGTTGTAGGAACTCTTCCAGATGATCCAAACCATGAGGCCAAACTACGAAAGTGTCATCAACATATCGCCAAAATACTGGTAGTTTAAAAATGGCCAAGGCAAGTGCTTGCTCCTCAAAATCTTCCATTAAAAGATTGGCCACCAGTGGAGATAGCGCACGTGCAACACAAAGTGAATCCCCCATGCATGTGCTGGTAGGGACATAAATACCAGAGCTCAGTGCGTTTTTGCCAGTATCACCTAAGGATAGCCAGAAAACTCTGCGCCAAAATACTGTGGCAGGAAGTTACAAACATCCAGCAGTTCGCCCATAATTTTGTGGAACAGTATGTTTACCAGGAAAGTTTTAAATCTCACAGCAAACACATATTATTACTTGTACAAATCAAACCTACAGTCAATGTATGCAGCATCATGCCATGCCCCTCCTGAGGTAGCAGTAGACTCGCTGAATTCCATGGTAGCAGGCTGATAAGGAATGATGGACAGGAGGTTCTCCAGTTCTGAGTGTTAAAGTAATGCTCTCGTGTGTGTCCATTTAAAATCTCTCCTTTCCTATTCATCACATCATAATTCCTCATTCTTTGCAAGTTGTTCTGGCAATATGACACAAAAGCAGAATTATACACTAGTTCCATTGTACACTATTATGTAACTTACAATATTTAAGATGTCAGTGGTTCCTGTTTGCAACTATAGTAACTATATTTTTGAAGCTGAGATAACTGTAAATCTGCAGTGATAGAGAACAAATAGATGCTATGAATAAAGTTTGTTAAATAAACAAAAAATAAAAGTAAACAGGCAATGAGAACATTCAGAATGGAAATTTATGATTAACACAAGTGGGATCTGTGATTGTGATCTACATAATAAAATATAGTGTTTTCCACATTTTTTGTTATTTGCTAAAGATATGCTCAGTGTAAAGCATACTGAATAATAAGAGGCACTGATAATAAGTGCAGAAGATCAAGAAACATGAGCTACGCAAATCACAAATCATTACACAGCTGAAGCACAACTTGTCAAATAAAGAAAAGAAAACAAGAACTGCTGGATAACTCTTGTACACAATCAGCTGAAGGACAGAAATGAAAACAATGTATTACATGTTTCTAAAATTGTGAACTGCATTCAATTTTGGAAGGTTTTTGAACTAGCACTTCATAGTCTTGACAAATACTGCTCATCACTGAAGATGAGACAAAAGGTATTTAAAAGATTTCACAGTTTTTAATGGTGCATGGGAACACTTGGAAGTGGCAGTTTTAGGTGGTGGATATTTTGAACTGTGGTTACATAAGATAGCAGTAGAGGTAGTGCTTGAATTACTACAACACTGTCAACCTCAGCAAACAGTTGTGCTTTTGTGTTCTGTATAGATTATTATTTTCATTCTTTATTTTGAAATAATTAATCCTGATCCATGACAGTGTCCAAGTATGGCCCTCAGAGTAGCACAAGTGATTTGTGGTCCATTTGACCATTATATCAGTTGCATTTTTGCTGGAGCACAGGACATGGTGTTAGGCTGCCATCATTGCTAGTTCCCCCACTCTGTTCTTCTTCCAGCAGGATGTCTGAGTTCTTGTTTGTGTCTGCACTCAGGTACATTTCCATTGAAGGTAAATTTATTATTTGACTTTCCTCATTCCTCAAGAAGTTAATGCAATAGCTGTAGCAAAGTCTGATAAAGAAACTTTATTGGATATTGTGAGTAATCCAGATAATGTTGTTGCTCACAGCTACAATGGTACATTTGGGAGGCTGTATACCACTCAGGCACTTTGACAATTTCCAAAAGGCGTTTTAAATGTGCTCTTTATATTCAGTGTAATGCCCATAGGCAGAAGCTGTTTTGGTTCACATAATGAAGCTTAAGTGAAATGTGTTTTATTCATCTCATAATGCACACAATTTCAGAACATATGTCTGATGTACAGGAGACATGTCAAGGTTACAATTTGCTTATTTAAAATTTTGTCACACTTACAATAATATTTTGTGGAGCATTTACTTACTTGCAATTTGTCAAACTTACAGTATTTACATCTACTATAACTATCATAAATTTTTATTCCATTTTAGGGATCCAGCTCAAAGTATCACTTCATCCTTCATGAAATCTTCCACACAGTAGTAGCATCGTTCATTTAGAAAATCATGTAACTTGCTTTTTAAAATATTTATCTTCATATCCATTATGTCACACCCTTTTATTGCGTTCTGAATTTTTTATGGCTATATACTGAGGAGTCTGAGCACAGAGTTTTAAGTGATGAGAGGTGAGCTTAAAGTTCTCTTTATGTCTTGTGTCATATGAGTGTTCAAAATGATTTTTTTTAAATTGATCAGTTCTGCTGCGTAGGAAAAGAACCATCTCAAATACGTATAAAGAGGGGACAGTTAATATTTTTAGGTCTTTAAATAATGGTCGACATAGTGCCCTCGGCTGTGCAGAGCACATGTTGCAATGATTCTTTTTTGCAACTTTAAAATTCATGTAACATATCCCGAGTTTCCCCTAAAAATCATTCCATATTGAATAACTGATTCAAAGTAGCTATAATATGCTATTTCCTGGTGGCCATATCAGTGGCACAGGCTAAAATTTCCATTGCAAATGCAAGGCTCTTTAATTTATTTGCTAGATATTCTATATGAGAATCCCGACTCGAAATTCTGTCTAAGTTTATTCCCAGGAAGCTGACTGAGTCAAGTTCTTCCATTTTTTGATTGTTGTGAGTGACACTGATTTCTTCAGTTTTTGAATGTTTGGTTTTAAAACTCATCATGTGGGTTTTTGAAATGTTTAGCCTTAAGCCATTTTGACTGAACCATGTTTTCAGGTTACTTAACGCATTCATGACACTCTGTGGTATATTGTCAGAATTTTCATTTCCAATTAGGGCAGAAGTATCATCTGCAAACAAAGTTAAATGAGTATTTATATTGAGAGGCAAGTCATTTACACACAACAGGAATAAAATGGGGCCGCTGATTGAGCCTTGAGGAACACCTTGTGACACTGTTTTCCACTCGGAAAAGTGATCTGCTCCATTTGATGTGATTCAAACCATTTCAAAGCAACATCCCTTATTCCATACCTGTTGGGTTTGACTTTTGTAAGATCACAGAATATTCTTGTGACCTTAGCTTTTCTATCTAGTGATGAAGTAATGTTTTCGATAAACTCATTTATCGCATCTACTGTGTTTTTGCCTTGTTGGCAAATTGGTTATGTGAAATCATATCATTCTGAGCGATGAAACTTTGTATCTGTAAAGCAGCAATTTTTTCAAATATTTTTGATATGACAGGGAGTATAGAGATGGGGTGATAATTTCCCATATCATCTTTCAAACCTTTTTCAAACAATGGTTTTACTTCCGCGTATTTCAAGAGATCAAGGAAGTAACCTTCTTCAAAGAATTTGTTTATTATGAGAGAGAGGGGCGGAGCTGGAGCTGCTATGGTGTCAACTTTTTTTTAATTATTTGAAGCACTCAGATATTTGAGCTGGATTTACAACCAATTTTTCCTTAAGATTGATTCCTAAAATGTCTTCCTTATGATTTTGGACACCTAATTAGACTTAACTACAGACCATACTGCCCTTGTTTTATTTTTCTTCCCTAGAATGAATTTGTTATTTTCATTTGTTTTGAAGCTTTCATAACTTTTTAATAATACGAGGGTCAGTCAAAAAGTAATGCCTCCTATTTTTTTTTTCTACGTTTAATTGTCAGGAAATTTAAATGCAATTACATAGGTTGAAAACCACAACATTGAGGATCATTTTGTCATTTTTCAATGTAATCTCCACCCATCTCTACAGTTTTGGTCCATCTTTGAACAAGGGCATGTATCCCAGCACGGTAAAAATCACAGCTCTGCTTCCTAAGCCATTGACGCACGGATGTTTTGACGGCCTCCTCATCTTCAAAATGAATCCCACGATGAGCTTCTTTTAGTGGCCCGAACAGATGGAAGTCTGATGGTGCCAGGTCAGGGCTGTATGGGGGATGAGGCAAAACTTCCCATCCAATTTTGACAATCTCGTCAGAGGTGTGACGACTGGTGTGTGGTCTTGCATTGTCATGCAAAAGAAGAACATCTGCCATTGATTTTGTTGGGCGAACTCACTGAAGACGTGCTTTAAGTTTGTTGAGGGTTGTGACGTATTGAACAGAATTTATTGTGCATCCCTGCTCCAAAAAATCAACCAGAATCACACCCTCTGTATCCCAGAAAACTGTTGCCATAACTTTCCCTGCCGATCGCACAGTTTTGAATTTTTTCTTCCTCGGCGAGCTTGTGTGACGCCACTCCATTGACTGCCTCTTTGATTCGGGTTCAAAAAAATGCACCCATGTTTCGTCCCCGGTCACAATTTTTTTCAGAAACTCATCTCCCTCCAAACGGAAGCACTGCAAGTGTTGGGAGGCTATTGTTTTCCTTGCCTCTTTATTCTGATCGGTTAACATTCTTGGAACCCACCATGCACAAACTTTTGAGTACCCCAATTGTTTAATAATCGTGATCACACTGCCTTTACTAAGAGAAATAATGCGACACACTTCATCTGCAGTCACCCGACGGTCACCACGAATGATGTCATCAACTTGCTGAATGTTGTGTGGAGTCACTGCACTCACCGGCCTGCCGCTCCGCTTTTCGTCAGTCAATGGTGTTTGCCCTTCAGCTTCCTTACAACGACGAACCCATCGTCTAACAGTGCTGACATCCACTGTCACAACACCATACACCTTCTTCAGTCTTACATGAATGCGTATGGGCGTTTCACCTTCTGCATTCAAGAATTCAATCACACAACGCTGTCTCAAACGAACATCGATGTCGGCCATCTTACAAACTTCTGCTGTGCTGCCACCTGTTGACACAGAAAGTTACTACTGCAGTGGATTGCAGAAGAAGGTTTGAGGAATGGCGCCAAATTCAAATTTTTCACTTAACTTAATTTCTTTAAGTAGAAAAAAAATGGGAGGCATTACTTTTTGACCGACCCTCGTAGTTTTACAGTTTCTGACATATTTTAGAAAATCAGGATCTTTGTTGTACTTCAGTTGATTGTGTAGCTTTCTTTTCCTCTCACTTGATATTTTTATTCTGGGTGTGATCCCTCTTATCTTACTTGATGTTTTGTTGCAATATGATCTTGGTGGGAAAGCTTCATTAAATACTTCAAGAAAACTGTTTAAGAATGTACTAAAGTTATCATATGTTGAATCACCATCCCCAGAACACCACTTAACTGAGTTTCTCATACAATATTTCAATATTTGTTTTACTGAAACTTCTTTTGATATATGTTTTTCTCTTATTATGTTTATCAGTTTTTGGCAGTGAGACAAATAAGGCTGAGTGGTCAGAAAGTCCTACCTCTAGACAGAATTTATGTACATTATCAAAGTAGTAATTTGTTACAATGTTGTCGATGCATGTTGCTGAGTGAATATTTTCTCTGGTGAACTCCGAAAAATTTAGTTTAAAACCAGACTTTTTAATTGAATTAATAAATACAGTGAACAGGAAAGCCTTTCAGTTTACCAACAATAAATTGAATTTTAAATCAAGAAATGTGCAAGTTGTACACAGAAATTGTCATTACAGAATCCATGGACAAAACTAAACTTTCATCTTGGGCAACTATTACAATTAAACAAGCAAGAGAGGTTAATATGAAGTGCGAGAGCCAAAATATTTCAATTTCGGATGTTTGTATTGTATTGTGTCATATCACTTGTATGATATTGTAGAGTAAAATGTAAAAATGAGCAGTTTAATATGGGCAAAATGTTTTAAAAATACATATATTGTAGGTAACACTTCCATATCCAGAGAGACAAAGACAGCAAAATTAAATTCTGAAAACTCTTGCAGTGTGGCACAGTTCTCACACAGATTAGTGAAAATTTTGACTTTACAAGGCACCTTTTCAAGCAAATGAATTCAAAGTCTGCTACGCACACTAATCAATTGTCACATCCATATGGTAAAATACATCACATCCTGGACTGCAGTAAGATCTGAACTGAATTTTAGATACTCATAATCAGGATTATACTTATTATCTTATTAGTCACAAATTTAAAACATTGATTTAATGTATTTGAAAATCATTACGTACAAATGGTAAATTGCACAGTAGGGCAGCCTATAGGGTAGGAACTTCATTAAAAATCAAAATTATTCTTGTATCTCCACTTGTATTGGAGCTAGAAGGTTGTAAACACCACAGTGCCAATACTAGTTTGCTGTAAACAGCAATCTCCACAAGCACCATCCACTGTCATACAGGTAGCCCTGCACGAATGGCATTGTGTGGAAATACCCTTGTGGGGACATAGAATCACTGCTCTACCCCCAAATAATATCGCTGCCCTACCTGAACAAGAACAACTGTATCTTTTCCAGATCAGTTCTCTGTAGTACATGCTGTATGCTACACGCATTGTGTATACACTGCGAGAGTGAAAGTATTCATAGTAAGTGACGGGAGCATGAGTGATTATTTGTCGTCGTAATTACCACACCCATTCCCCACTACCTACAGTGGTGGCCCCATTATTTTCTTATCAACTGCACCACAAAATACTGAGTTGTACTCGCTCCGGCATACCGCCGATCACCATGCGATACAAACTTCACGCCATGAAGAATACACCCCACGATGATGCTTCATATCCTGACATCACTACAGAAAATTTATTTGTGCATCTATTTGGTGTTCTCGCTGATTCCCAGACGATATAACCAGTGCAACTGTGGTTCTTGAATAGTCGACAATGTTCCCATTGTTTCAACAACTGTCAAACTGAAGCATTGTAACTTCTTGCCAAGTGGACAAACACATTAAATCGCAAATCAGGTATGATATTGTCAGCGAACATGGTGAGACAAAGGACTGCCTTCCACTGCAGACAATCAATATTTATGGGTTATTTGCAGACAAACCATCCTACAAGTGACCTTCCTGTGCCAGACCATGTTTTTCCATGGCCTATGCCTGAACTTTTCATTCTATGCAATACTGTACGTCACCCATGTGACATAACACTTGTTGCAGTCATGCCGCGACGCGTGTCATGTCGTCATGATGACATTACACCGACAACAGCCGCGTCATGCTCCGGGCCACGCTTGCCATGTGACGTTACTCAACAAGCAGGTACACTGTGTCTACCTGCAATCGCGCAGGGTTTTCACTCCTTGTGACCACAGCACATCAATACGGCAAGCCTGACAGCGACTATGATCCATTCATTGTGGGAACACAAGGATTACCTACAACAGCCACCATGTTGGGTGAACTAGACTGAATCATCATCTGCCATGTTGCCTCCAACCAGGACCTGTCCACTGTGCTGCATTCGGTTCTCCATTACAAAGCCATCCTTCACAACTACAATGCACCAACACGCATTTCTTAAATGTTGTGGCGAAAATAGGATCTAGATCTTGACTAGAAGAGGCAAGGCTACTAACAGAAGAGGCCATACCTGTGCAGTTTGAAACAACTGTAATTCCACCAACCCCTCCATCTGAAATCAGTAAAATAATAAACTCACTGAAAAGTAAAAGCTCTTACGGAATTGATGGCATTTCCAGCAAGGTACTTAAAGCTTGTTCCCCACAGATAGGTAGGATTCTCAGCCACGTATGAAATAGCTCTTTGGAGCAGGGTGTTTTCCCCGGTAGACTGAAATATGCCATTGTAAAACCATTGCATAAAAAGGGGGATACGTCGGATGTCAACAACTACCGCCCAATCTCTCTTCTGACAGCTCTATCAAAAATTTTTGAGAAAGTAATGTATTCAAGAGTAGCCTCCCATATTTGTAAAAATAAAGTACTAACAAAATGTCAGTTCGGTTTTCAGAAAGGCTTTTCAACAGAAAATGCTATATACGCTTTCACTGATCAAATATTAAATGCTCTGAATAACCGGACATCACCCATTGGTATTTTTTGTGATCTCTCAAAGGCCTTTGATTGTGTAAATCATGGAATTATTTTAGATAAGCTAAATCATTATGGTTTGAGGGGAGCAGTGCACAAATGGTTTAATTCATACTTAACTGGAAGAATGCAGAAAGTTGAAATAAGTGGTTCATGTAATGTTAAAACAACAGCTGATTCCTCAAACTGGGGGGGGCTATCAAGTACGGGGTCCCACAGGGTTCGGTCTTAGGTCCTTTACTGTTCTTGATATACATTAATGACTTACCATTCCACATTGATGAAGATGCAAAGTTAGTTCTTTTTGCTGATGATACAAGTATAGTAATAACATCCAAAAACCAAGAACTAAGTGATGTAATTGTAAATGATGTTTTTCACAAAATTATTCAGTGGTTCTCAGCAAACGGACTCTCTTTAAATTTTGATAAAACACAGTATATACAGTTCCGTACAGTAAATGGCACAACTCCAATAATAAATATAGACTTTGAACAGAAGTCTGTAGCTAAGGTAGAATTTTCAAAATTTTTAGGTGTGTCCATTGATGAGAGGTTAAACTGGAAGCAACACATTGATGGTCTGCTGAAACGTCTGAGTTCAGCTATGTATGCTATTAGGGTTATTGCAAATTTTGGTGATAAGAATCTCAGTAAATTAGCTTACTATGCCTACTTTCATTCACTGCTTTCGTATGGCATCATATTCTGGGGTAATTCATCATTGAGTAGAAAAGTATTCATTGCTCAAAAACGTGTAATCAGAATAATTGCTGGAGCCCACCCATGGTCATCCTGCAGACATCTCTTTAAGGATCTAGGGAACCTCACAGTAACCTCACAGTATATATATTCACTTATGAAATTTGTTGTTAATAATCCAGCCCAGTTCAAAAGTAATAGCAGTGTGCATAGCTATAACACCAGGAGAAAGGATGATCTTCACCATGCAGGGTTAAATCTGACTTTGGCACAGAAAGGAGTAAATTACCGTATTTACTCGAATCTAAGCCGCACTCGAATCTAAGCCGCACCTGAAAAATGAGACTCGAAATAAAGGAAAAAAAGAATTCTCGAATCTAAGCCGCACCTGAAATCTGGGACTCGAAATTCGAGGGGAGAAAAAAGTTTTAGGCCGCACCTCCAAATCAAAACAAAGTTGGTCCATTGTAATATGAGACACAATTTAGGTCGAATGAATGACGATGCAGCTACAGTAGTTTGGTTCGAGTCATAATCTTAGCAGTTAAGCTTTACCAGGTAGCCATTGCTATGCGTCAGGCACTCCGTCCGTATTTATACAGGTACCCTTCCCCTTTTCACGTGCTTCGTCTGGTTTGAATCGATTGATTATTTTGCTTTGATCTGATAAGTGTCGTTTTCTTTGTTATAGGTGTTTACGTCACTCTAAGCTGAAAATGCATTACTGTACTGTGTCATGCATTGTTTGACGCATTCTGATAGTGCGTGTTTACGGCCTGTCGCAGCTCGCGGCATGGCTTGCTTTTGTGCGCGCTACCGCCGCTACACACACACACACACACACACACACACACACACACACACACACACACACACACACACACACACACACACACAAAAAAAAAAAAAAAAAAAAAAAAAAAAAAAAAAAAAAAAAAAAAAAAAAAAAAAAAAGAGAGAGAGAGAGAGAGAGAGAGAGAGAGAGAGGAATCGTCTCATTAGCGAAACAATGGCAAGAGACTGCTATTTGTTGTTATTTGCACTGATACTTTCTTTGATAAAGATCAACAAGAACCAAGTAACAGACTGCGTATGATAGAAGATGTTCTAAACAAGAGTTTACTGAAAATTTTTCTCCATTTGAAAATCTTTGCAGACGCCTCTTTAGTACATTAAATTCTGCTTAGAAATTAGAGTCATCTTAGATTTAAAAATCTAGTCAGTTGCTGTGCTTGATTTCTGACTGTATCACTATTAGGCATAAGAATATTACGAATATAAACATACGTATATTCTTCCACGTTTGCTGTTGTCTCACTCTAGTTTCGTAGTTTATTAGGCAGACAGGATTTAAATGAGATAGCAGCAAACACGAAACAATACATGGCAAAATGTTTATATTCGTATTATTCTTATGGTGAAGAGAATACTGCATGTGAATCACATTTCATCAGGTTCCTATTAGCAACCATCTCTTCTCACAGGTAGGAAAAAATTCAGAACGTACAGTTGGCCATATTGACAAACATCCCAAACAGTCTTGCCAGTCGGATTTTCGTATTACATTGAAATTCTGCTACATTCGAAGATGAACAATACGGAATTTGTATTTACTTCATTGAATAATGTATCAAAATGCAGTGGTCGAAACTCGGGGTGGAGAAAAAAAGCTCGTCTTCCACCTTTTTTTTTTTTAATTTATTTACTAACGCAGAGGTTTTGGCGCCAGTATTTATCTTTGTGCCTACAAAGCATGCCTGTGTAGCGCTACATATATTCGACGGCAGAAGTTAGTTGTGGCGGCACCCACCAACATTTTTCAGAACTTCCGCTTGCTTTGTACTCGATTCTAAGCCGCAGGCGGTTTTTTGGATTACAAAAACTGGAAAAAAAGTGCGGCTTAGATTCGAGTAAATACGGTATGCTGCCACAAAAGTCTTTGGTCACCTACCAAACAGCATCAAAAGCCTGACAGATAGCCAACTGACATTTAAAAATAAGTTAAAAGAATTTCTAGATGACAACTACTTTTAACTCATTGGCTGAATTTTTAGATATAAATTAAGGGTAAAAAAAAAAAACCTTAAACATTAGTGTCATGCAATATTTTGTGTAATGTAATATCTTGTACAGACATCTTTTATTAACCAACACGTTCCACATCATTACGAAGTGTCGTATTCATGATCTATGGAACAAGTATTAATCTAATCTAATCTACACCCACAGCATGTTCCATGATAATCGGTTATGACACCTGCACCATCAACACACCTATCACGCCTACTGCATCGCGACACCAGCTTCCGCCTCTACCAGGGCCAGCAGATGGTGTTCACAATGTTCACAAACCTGCACCATGTACTTTGCACAATTACAACCATCTCATGCAGGTTCCGGCCCCTCACCACCAGGCAGATTACCGCTGGCCACACCAAGTTTCATCTGCAACCACTACAAGTTGATTCTCTGCAAGCATAGTTTGCACTCTGTGAGTGCATGACACAGTTGGCTGGGATCACAGATGACCATGACAAGTTTTTGGTGCTTTTGAACCACCTCCACACCAACACTGATCTTACCAGTGACCTCCAAATGCACACACCAACCACTGACAGATATGAGACAGCGAATATGCTCATACTACAGTGCCTGTTGTGTTCACCTGAACAACAGCTCCATGTAGCCAACCCCTAGACACTGCTGGGCCACGATACCACGTCAGAGTTTTGGCACAGGTTACCCCTCCAAATTGGCACAAACCTCTTACCAGATCATGCTCTCAGATCACTATGGCTTCTCAAGCTGCCTGAAAATGTGCAGCCATGCTAATGAACAAGGGCCAACCACTGGAAATCCGGTTACACCTTGCTGACCAGATGCTTGCCCTCGTGCAATGTCATGCCTTGATAAACACTTGCATTGGCTCTGGCACCAATGTCAACACCTGTTACATCTACAGCCAGCCCGGGCCAGCCTACACACTGGCCGTGCCCATGGAAACCACTGCGCAGTGCTCACTGCGGCCAACTGAGAGTCACTGAGCTGGTCCGACCTCAGCCGAGCCCTTCCATGCTGCACCAACAGCAGCCTCACAAGCCTCTGCTGCAGTGAGGCACTAACAATCAGATACTACAATGGATGCAGGCACCATGTTTGTTGCAGAATGTAAACAACCATCTGTGCATTCACACCCGGCCGTCGACCCATGCGTAACTGTCACGACTCACCCGGCCAGGATGCTGTGCCTACTCAGCCACACTGCCACTGCTGGTTCCGTCCATGCTTTGGTGACAATGCACACTGCTGTTGTCCACCCTGCGGGTACCAAACTAGTACGGCAGCCTGACACAGGCGCAATCAGGTTGCCCCCCTGCTTCCAGCCACCTTACTATGAAGCATGACAACATTCATAATATCCCACATCTACATTCTAACGGCATGTGTACTTTCTAGTCGACACAGACGCCGATATTAGCACGCTGCAACCTCAGATGGTACCTGGAAAATATGCACCATCCACTATACAACTACGCACCACAAATGACTCATAATTCCCATGATAGACACAGCCTCTATCACAGTTCAACTGGACAACCACACCCCTCGTCCATGACTTTTTCATGGCTGACAACGTTGAGCTAGTGTTGGGCATAGATTTTCTTGAGGCTTTATAACCATCTGCCGGATCTGGGCAGGGCCTTACTACTACATCACGATGGCCGCATGCCAATCAGTGGCATAAACAGTGACCACCTACTGATGGATTAGACTCCACTGTCTCCTCCTCCTACCAATGAAACAGTACAACATTGTTCGAGGAGCTTAAAACTGTCACTACTGCATACACTGATCTCCATCACACCAATGCCAGCTCACGAGCAGCTAACAAACACCTCCACAACTGCTGCTCTGTGCTCATGACACAACTGCACATCGCACAGCAACAGCTGTTGTCACACCAGCAACAATGAGAGCTGCCCACCTGAGATGCTGCCAGGCCTTCACAACCACAGGTCAGTCTAGTGCCTCTTACTTCTGGTGACTACGCTCACATGAGCAGGCCACACAAAAACAGTAATATTGCCCTCACAAGCAGATCGAGTGTAAACAGTGATACTGCCTCTGCGAGCAGCTCTTATGCCTCACGTGCTACTCCACATCAGTCCCTTAGGAGGATTAACATCTGTGAAGTAACGGGCAAACTGTGGCACCCTGAAAATATTCTAAGTTCGCAGTTGGCATGGTCGCACGGGCCACTCGGCGGGCGCAGGCCGCTCGGCAGGCCGACCACGTGGTGTCGGACATTGGCCGAAGCGAGAGGGGTCCAGCCCAATAGTGTGGCTCGGAATTCCATGTTAACACTGTGATGAGGATGGTGCTTTGTGTCAATGAAGGAGAATCCTATGCCGGGAGTGCCAAAGATGGCAGACTTCGTGAAACCATAATAGTAGGCATTTCACAATTTGTATAGAAATTAATAGTAGCCAGATGAATGATGAACACGTACATTACCATTATCTGCATGATGATTCTGATGGTGTAATCAGATTTTCAATATCTTTATTAGTTTAAAGTTTAGAATCTGACTGTAAATTACACAAGTAAAACCCAGTAACGAATTTCCAAAATTTAAACATTTCATCCAATTTTGTTGATCGACTTGCCTTTAGAAAGCTATTAGTGTAAATCTAAAATGGTATAAATCACAGGCATGTAACTTAAATAGTACATGAGTTATTGGAGGTCAAAGTGGCCGATTACTATCGATCGCGTCGGCCCATAAGTACTCCACAGTTACACAAGAAAACGGTAGCAGCATGCTTATCAATATATTTATTCATCTATGTCTTTGTTTATATCCAATATATACTATTCATGAAGAAATTGGTTAAATATTTACTGTGTTTTAGAAAGCACAGAGACATTAGGCTGCTGTCCTACCTTTTGTTCTATTCCTTTGATATATGTTTATTTAATGTATTTTATGTATCTAATAATGTGTGTTAGAGCGTGTTTATGGTCCAGCCATAGGAATATTTATTTAATTTCAAGTTATTTAAATGTAAATCCAGTATTTTGTATATGTTTCAATATGTTTGTGAGTGTACGTTGGCTTGGAGATATGAAAAGAGCGCTCTAGTCAATCACAGCACTCGTTAGTATGAGAGACGTATGATGGTTGCGGAGGAGCATTTCCAGAGAGGACACAGGGCAGTTCAGAACAGGGCGGCGTGAGGGACGGTCGCACAGGAGATGGAAGGTGCTGGACAGTGTGACAGAGACACAGTCACGAGAGAGACTTGGAGAGTGTGTAGCAGTTTGCACATGGTCGCGGCACATAGAAATACTTCGGAGTGCCGTCTTGTGCACTTGTGAGATTTCCATGACTTCTACAGTGAAGACGTAGTGTGCGTTTAGAAGTGAATATCTTTTGAGCTATGTTGTTGTTCATAACTAATTACATGCAGCAGGAATCTAATGTTTCCCTGTTATTCAACTTATATTTTATTTAATTTGGACCATCAACACCAATGTTTTGCCAAAATATACCGCATTCTCAAAAGTAATTCTACTATCATACTTGTCATTTAAAGTTGTTAAAATAGCACCTGCAGATTTTATTTAATTGCAATCTTTCATTTATAAATTTCTATATTAATTCGCAATTGCCGAGTGACAGGAACCTTTGACCATTCGATCCATGTGTATATTAATATTGTATATTGTAGACTCAGCAGTATTTGGCTTGTAATGCGGCAACTACATATCCCAGCCCCTAGACAGCAAAACCACCCAAAACTTTTAATATTTCAACTCTGAGTCAGAGGGTACATAGTTGAGGGCCACCACCTCACATCATCTCATCATTAATGAGAAAGCCTGCACATCATACATGGTGGTACTGTACACAGAATTAATATTACCCCCAGTCCACTGATCCAATGTCAGGTCCACCACCTCACCCTTCACAAACTGAAGGTGGTCTAGGCTGTGATCAAGGAACTGTTGTGCAAGGGCAGTATCAGGCCATCAGACAGTATGTGAGCCTCACGAATTACTATGAGAATGAAAAAAGATAAAACGTGGTGTCTGTGAGGGGACTACAGACATCTGAAAGCACGCACCATCATTGATAGTTACCCCATGCCCAATATTCAGACCATCTCCCAGGAACTGGCTGGTGCAACCATTTTAACGTGATCAACTGCAAAAGAGATTATTCGCTGATCCCAATGGCCATGGAGGACATCCCAAAGGTGGCAGTAATTACACTGTTTGGCCTATTTGAATACCTCTTTATGCCCTTTGGACTAAACAATGCAGCCCAGACTTGGCATTGGTTCTTTGATGGCTTGTTTTTTACTACGCCCTTTTGCTATTGTTACTTGGATGATCTAATTATCTTCTCACAAACAGCTCAAGATCATGAGAAACACCTGTAGGTAGCATTTGACAACTTAGCTGAGCATGGTGTTGTGGTCAACAAGGATGAATGCCAACTCCGGCAAAAATTTGTTTCATTCATAGGCCACCTCATTGATGCTTCGGACATCTGTCCCACCCCCGAAATGATAGACCAAATCCATAACCTACCACTCCCAATGGATTATCATGAATAAATTTCCTTTGCTTTATGTCTTATGGCCACAAAACCGACCACTTTTGTACACAAGGGCCACCAATCGTGTATACACGTCACGCTCAGGACTGATGCCGTCAAACCCGCCCTCCACCCTGCATACAGTGGTTTGTACAAGGTGTTGAAATGAGGGCCAAACACTTTCAATATCTTGCGAGATGGAAAAATGACAACAGTGTCACTGAAGCACCTAAAACCAGTATGGACTTTAGCAGACACACCTGGTGTTTACCCTCCACTGTCCCCAGCACCAGGCCCCACAATCCAATTTCAGTGGGCCCAGACCTGCTAGACTACCTCCCAGAAGACATTTCCATAACAATGGAGGTCTAACTACTCATGGTTAGAGCCAAATTCGGCAATCAACAGTCGGGCTACAGCACTGTCTCGAGGTCATTAGAGCACTCTGTGCCCCTTCCACCTACAATCAATATAGCAGGTTTGAATTCCTCTCTTTCTTCGGATGGCTACTTACTCATGTCGGCCCCAGAGCACTTCATAATGACAACGACACCCCAGACACTGCTGCCAATGGACCAACAGCCTCACCAGACTACAGACCATCAGCCACCAACACCTGAACGGACACCACCACCACCCTATCAGCACTGCCGCTGACGTCATGGGCCAACCGCTGTTTACCGCCACCCAGGCATCTGGCGGACTACGATATGTCGACACTCACCATCGCCAGTAGAACAACACACCACTACATACACCAGTCACCATACTGCACACTTGGGGGGTCTCTATGAGGACATAGAACCTCTGGCTCTACCTCCCCCCCCCCCCCCAATAATATCGCTGCCCTACCACAGCTAGAACAACTGTATCTTTGCCAGATCAGGTCTCAGTAGTACGTGCTCTATGCTATACACATTGTGTACATGCTGTGAGAATGAAAGTATTCATAGTAAGTGACGGGAGGGCGAGTGATTGATTACTGTCATAATTACCATGCCCGCCCCCCACTACCTACATAGTGAAGAGCCAAAGAGACTAGTACACCTGCCTAATATCGTTTAGTGCCCCTTCAAGCATGCAGAAGCGCCACAACATGACATGGCATGTACTCAAATAATGTCTGAAATAGTGCTGGAGGAAACTGACACCATGAATCCTACAGGGCTGTCCATAAACCTGTAAGAGTATGAGGGGGTGGAGGTCTCTTCTGAATAGGACCTTGCAAGGCATCTCAGATATGCTCAATAAAGTGTTTAAACTAAGAAGAGTGTTCCTAGAGCTACTCTGCAGCAATTTTGGATGTGTGGAGTGTCATTGTCCTGCTGGAATTGCCCTAGTCTGTTGGAATACGTAATGGGCATTACTGGATGCAGGTGATCAAACAGGATACTTATGTATTTGCCACCCATCAGAGTCATATCTAGACGTATCACTCCACCATACTATCCCTCCCCCTCCCCACCCCAGTCGCAGCCTCCTCCTTTCCCCCACCCAGTCGCCACTCCCATCATGCACTGGTGCTGATGCTCGCAGTGTTGTTTCAGTTGCCTAAGACTGCAATTGCGTGTGCAAGTTGCATTTCCATGTGCGTGCATGTATATCTGTGTGTGTGTGTGTGTGTGTGTGTGTGTGTGTGAGTGGCAAGTTTCCATCTCATAATATTACAATATAATGACTGCATTGTTCTATGGGTTATGTTTTCACATTATTATGACTCGTCCAATTTTGAAGCACCTGGGAAATAGGTTGGTATGGACTCACCCCATAAATATTGTCTAACATTTGAGAGAGATTTTTTCCATTACATGATGAACTACAAAATGTCCCTGAAAAAATGAGTAATAACACGTTTCATTATCAGCTGAAGAACATACATGACAAAAATTTCGAAACAGAAGATATTTTCACAGAAATATAAGAAGTAAAGTTGTCTATAACAAAGAACTAGTTGAACAGGTGCACCGCCATTGTTTTGAAGGAGAACCTTTTTACTGAACTTACTGCCTCCAGTTCAATTATATAAAAGCCCTTGCATTTTAAGTTCGCAAACATTTGCCTCTGAAGACGAAAGGAGTTCATTGCACTCCCGAGATTCACCAGGTACTGGTAAGTGTCATCATTTTGGGTGTCGTCTTGGTGTGCCTTCTCCAGCTAATTTGTCCTTATCAATCTTGAAAAATTATACTTCAATATTTTGCTCATTACTTTTCTTCATTTTTTTCTTAGTGACGCTATACTTAACGATGGTGTCACTACAACGGAGGGTATCTGTTGAGAGGCCAGACAAACATGTGGTTCCTGAAGAGGGGCAGCAGCCTTTTCAGTAGTTGCAGGGGCAACAGTCTGGGTGATTGACTGATCTGGCCTTGTAACACTAACCAAAATAGCCTTGCTGTTCTGGTACTGCGAACGGCTAAAAGCAAGGGGAAACTACAGCCGTAATTTTTCCCGAGGGCATGCAGCTTTACTGTATGATTAAATGATGATGGCGTCCTCTTGGGTAAAATATTCCAGAGGTAAAATAGTCCCCCACTCGGATCTCCGGGTGGAGACTACTCAGGAGGACGTCGTTATCAGGAGAAAGAAAACTGGCGTTCTACGGATCAGAGGGTGGAATGTCAGATCTCTTAATCGGGCAGGTAGGTTAGAAAACTTAAAAAGGGAAATGGATAGGTTAAAGTTAGATATAGTGGGAATTAGTGAAGTTCGGTGGCAGGAGGAACAAGACTTTTGGTCAGGTGAATACAGGGTTATAAATACAAAAGCAAATAGGGGTAATGCAGGTGTAGGTTTAATAATGAATAAAAAAATAGGAGTGCGGGTAAGCTACTACAAACAGCATAGTGAACGCATTATTGTGGCAAAGATAGACACAAAGCCCACCCTACATCAGTAGTACAAGTTTATATGCCAACTAGCTCTGCAGATGACGAAGAAATTGATTAAATGTATGATGAGATAAAAGAAATTTTTCAGGTAGTGAAGGGAGACGAAAATTTAACAGCCATGGGTGACTGGAATTCGTCAGTAGGAAAAGGGAGAGAAGGAAACATAGTAGGTGAATATGGATTGGGGCTAAGAAATGAAAGAGGAAGCCGTCTGGTA
Organism: Schistocerca americana; assembly: GCF_021461395.2. NCBI lineage: Eukaryota > Metazoa > Arthropoda > Insecta > Orthoptera > Acrididae > Schistocerca > Schistocerca americana. Next base: position 155,608,168 of record NC_060123.1, read on the forward strand.
GAATTTTGTGCAGAGCATAACATAATCATAGCTAACACTTGGTTCAAGAATCATGAAAGAAGGTTGTATACATGGAAGAACCCTGGAAATACTAGAAGGTATCAGATAGATTATATAATGGTAAGACAGAGATTTAGGAACCAGGTTTTAAATTATAGGACATTTCCAGGGCAGATGTGGACTCTGACCACAATCTATTGGTTATGAACTGTAGATTTAAACTGAAGAAACTGCACAAAGGTGGTAATTTAAGGAGATGGGACCTGAATAAACTGAAAGAACCAGAGGTTGTACAGAGTTTCAGGGAGAGCATAAGGGAACACTTGACAGGAATGGGGGAAAGAAATACAGTAGAAGAAGAATGGCTAGCTTTGAGGGATGAAATAGTGAAGGCAGCAGAGGATCAAATAGGTAAAAAGACGAGGGCTAGTAGAAATCCTTGGGTAATGGAACAAATGTTGAATTTAATTGACGAAAGGAGAAAATATAAAAATGCAGTAAATGAAGCTGGCAAAAAGGAATACAAACGTCTCAAAAATGAGATCGACAGGAAGTGCAAAATGGCTAAGCAGTGATGGCTAGAGGACAAATGTAAGGATGTAGAGGCTTATCTCACTAGGGGTAAAATAGATACTGCTTACAGGAAAATTAAAGAGACCTTTGTAGAAACTTGCATGAATATCAAGAGCTTTGATGGAAACCCAGTTCTAAGCAAGGAAGGGAAAGCAGAAAAGTGGAAGGAGTATAAAGGGTCTATACAAGGGCAACGTACTTGAGGACAATATTATGGAAATGGAAGAGGATGTAGATGAAGATGAAATGGGAGATATGATACTACATAAAGAGTTTGACAGAGCACTGAAAGACCTGAGTCGAAACAAGGCCCCCGGAGTAGACAAAATTCCATTAGAACTACTGACAGCTTTGGGAGAGCCAGTTCTGACAAAACTCAACCATCTGGTGAGCAAGATGTATGAGGCAGGCGAAATACCCTCAGACTTCAGGAAGAATATAATAATTCCAATCCCAAAGAAAGCAGGTGTTGACAGATGTGAAAATTACCAAACTATCAGCTTAATAAGTCACAGCTGCAAAATACTAACGCGAATCCTTTACAGAAGAATGGAAAACTGATAGAAGCCAACCTCGGGGAAGATCAGTTTGGATTCCGTAAAAATTCCGTAAAAATGTTGGAACACGTGAGGCAATACTGACCCTACGACTTATCTTAGAAGAAAGATTAAGGAAAGGCAAACCTACATTTCTAGCATTTGTAGACTTAGAGAAAGCTTTTGACAATGTTGATTGGAATACTCTCTTTCAAATTCTGAAGGTGGCAGGGGTAAAATACAGGGAGTGAAAGGCTATTTACAATTTGTACAGAAACCAGATGGCAGTTATAAGAGTCGACGGGCATGAAAGGGAAGCATTGGTTGGGAAGGGAATGAGACAGGGTTGTAGCCCCTCCCCGATGTTATTCAATCTGTATATTGACCAAGCAATAAAGGAAACAAAAGAAAAGTTCGGAGTAGGTATTAAAATCCATGGAGAAGAAATGAAAACTTTGAGGTTTGCCGATGACATTGTAATTCTGTCAGAGACAGCAAAGGACTTGGAAGAGCAGTTGAACGGAATGGACAGTGTCTTAAAAGGAGGGTATAAGATGAACATCAACAAAAGCAAAACGAGGATAATGGAATGCAGTTGAATTAAGTCGGGTGATGCTAAGGGAATTAGATTAGGAAATGAGACACTTAAAGTAGTAAAGGAGTTTTGCTATTTGGGGAGCAAAATAACTGACGATGGTCGAAGTAGAGAGGATATAAGATGTAGAGTGGCAATGGCAAGAAAAGCATTTCTGAAGAAGAAAAATTTGTTAACATCGAGTATAGATTTAAATGTCAGGAAGTTGTTTCTGAAAGTATTTGTATGGAGTGTAGCCATGTATGGAAGTGAAACGTGGACGATAAATAGTTTAGACATTAAGAGAATAGAAACTTTTGAAATGTGGTGCTACAGAAGAATGCTGAAGATTAGATGGGTAGATCACATAACTAATGAGGAGATATTGAATAGAATTGGGGAGAAGAGGAGCTTGTGGCACAACTTGACTAGAAGAAGGGATAGGTTGGTAGGACATGTTCTGAGACATCGAGGGATCACCAATTTAGTATTGTAGGGCAGCGTGGAGGGTAAAAATCGTAAAGGGAGACCAAGAGATTCAGAAGGATGTAGGCTGTAGTAGGTACTGGGAGATGAAGAAGCTTGCACAGGATAGAGTAGCATGGAGAGCTGCATCAAACCAGTCTCAGGACTGAAGACCACAACAACAACAACAACAACAACATCTATACTCTGCAAACCACCGTGAAGTGCACGGCAGGGGGTATGTCCCACCATACCAGTTATTGAGGTTTCTTCTCATTCCACTCATGTATGGAGTGCGGGAAGAATGATGGTCTGAGCCTCTTTTCCTGACAATTCCCATGTGAATAATACCTAGGGAATTGTAGTATATTCCTGAGATCATTATTTAAAGCTGATTCTTGAAACTTTGTAAATAGGTTTTGTCAGTACAGTTTTAAGTGTAACTTCAAGAGTCTTCCAGCTCAGTTCTTCAGTATCTCTGCGGCACTCTCCCATGGATCAAACAAACCTGTGACCATTTATGTTGCCCTTCTCTGTATATGTCCAATATCCCCTGTTAGTTCTATTTGATACAAGTCAAACACGCATGAGCAATATTCTAGAACAAGCAACTGATTTGTAGGCAATCTCCTTTGTAGACTGCCTGCATTTACCCAATATTCTACCAATAAACTGAAATCTACCAGCTACTTTAACCATGACTAAACCCATGTGATTATTTTATATCCCTACAAAGTGTTACACCCAGGATTGCAACAGTGTCTCTTTGAAGTCATAGGGTACTATGTTATTTCATTTTGTGAAGTGCACAATTTTATATTTTTGAATATTTAAAGCAAGTTGCCAATGTTTGCACCACTTTGAAATCTTATCCACCTGAATGAATATCTATTTAACTTCTTTCAGTCAGTATTTCATTATAGATATCTGCATAATGTCTGAGGTTATTACTAATATTGTTTGCAAGGTTATTAATATACAGCATGAACAGCAAGGGTCCCAACACAGTTCCCTGGGGCACACCTGAAGTTACTTCTACATCTGACAATGATTCTCCATCCAAGGTAACATGCTGTGTCCTCCCTAATTCCTCAATTCAGTCACAAATTTCTCTTGATACCCGGTATACTTTTGACAATAAGGGTAGATTTAGTACCGAGTCAAATGCTTTTTGTAACTCAATAAATACTGCATCTACCTGACTACCTTGATCCAAAGCTTCCATTATGTCATGTAGATTGGTAACAACACACTGTAGCTGTCGAATGAACATTTATTTAAGCACAGAGCAAGGCGAATACAACATGGCTGTCCAAACGTAGCGCGCTGATAAGATGTAGACAAAAGCAAATCAAAAGATCCTCGGGTCCAAAGATATGGCACTTTATGCCAGAGGTGCCACAAGTAGTACATACTTTGGTTCACTTAACTTGTCTTACAGGCAGTTTCTTTATCTTGGTTAAAATTTCAATAATGGTCTGAAGAATTTTGTAATTCCTTTATGAACTTCACTGTAAAGTCAATGCATCATTTTGTTGCCACTTTGATTCTGTCCTCAGGTATGTTCAACTTGCTAGCAAAGGTTTCAAATGAACAGCCAAGTCTAGTATAGTGATTAAGACGACTTTCTTGAACAGATGTAGTTAGGACGTTCAGGCTAGTTGCAGGCTTGTAAACCATTGTTTATAAACTGATCGCAAAAGAAAAGTGTGTTCAGGAATTTTGTGGGAACGTAATTTTCCCTCTCAAATTCGTTCATGGCTGTTTGGACTTACCTAAAACACCTTGTAAATTAGTTAAGTACAGCAAATTGTTTGGCTCTCGAACGTAGAATCAAGCAGTTGTGCTGTGTAACAATTTCCTCTAGTTCTACATATAGAGAAATCCGAGTCAGTTCATCCCATTGTTGTAAAATACGACAGACTGCTGAATGTGTAGAAAGCCATCACGCCACATATACTTTAAGTATTTTCACTAGTGCTTTGCCCCAATTTATAGTTTCAAATATTTTTCTGTATTCATCTTGACGACTTGGAGGTAGACAAAACCAGTTGTAGGTTTTTCTGATCATATATTCTGTTTTGGGGTATAGTGTTTTCTGGATCATGACTCATTGCCTACAATAAAGAATGACATATGCAACACACAAGTACGTGATTTGGCAGTCCATAATCAGTTTTTAAAATTCTGTGTAGGCCATTATTCACTCTTGTCGTAACTGACGCATTGTCTGCACCTATTCCACCGAAATTTTCAATTTCCATACATTCCACACCGACTTTTTCAACAGGAGTCAGCGATAAAAATCTCAACATAATTTTTTGTGATTCATGATAATGTCTTATTGCAATTCCTGGACGTTTCAAAACACTGATGCCAGTGGATTCGTCTACCAGCAGACTAAATTTTTCGTTACCGTTATCGGCTTGAAGTACTTCCTTGAAATGTGGACCCAACACTTCACTTATTGTGTTTGAACACTTCGCTCGATGTGACTGTCAATCTGTAATGGATTTAGAGCCAAAAAATATATTTTTACAGAATTCACCCAGATGTTCCACAGTCAAAACCGAATAATGTAGAGCAATGACCTATGCAAGTGATGCTTCTGCTTTACTAGAAGGTCTAATAGTGTCCTTTCTTTGTGCTGGAAAGGTCGTCTGTGTCGATTTTATGTCAAGTCTCATTTGATGTTCCTTGGTTTCACCATTTTTTTTCCTTCTATCGCTCAGTTTAGCATAAAATTTATTTTGACATTAGTGGCACGTGCTTTGAATATTATTTCCAGGAACTGGTGCTCCCCATATTTTAAATTCAGGTTTATTCTCCCAATCTTTTCTGTATTTTTGAGTGTAGTCTTTTTCCTCACTGGTAATTCCTTTATACCACGCTGTATTCGCTCGCATACAAGACACAACACAAAAAAAACGAATATGTCCAAAAGTACACTTGAGCCTACCTTTAGTGTTAATGATGCCATCCCAAGCTACCGGAACACTTCTGAAGTGACACAAGCCAAATTGCTATTCCAAGCTACCTGAACAGTTCCAAAGCAGCACGAGACAAATGCCGATTTCAGAAAGCCTTTCTCTATCTTTCTGAAGTATCAAAGAGCTGTTCTTTTCCAGTTTGGTTTGCATTTTCCAGTAGAACTAAGGAGTAGGGCATATACAGGGTGTACATAAAGTCCGAGAACGCTTTCAATTATTTATTGCACAAGAACTAAACGTTGTACAGATGTCATACATACTGAATTTTGAAGATAAGCTCTGAAAGTTTTTTTTACGATCATTCAAAATGAAAACGATAAGTGACCCAGCAGACGTCAATATGGTAATCGAATTCCTGCTGCCAGCTGAGGTGGCCGAGTGGTTCTAGGCGCATCAGTCTGGAACCGTGTGACCGCTATGGCCACAGGTTCGAATCCTGACTCAGGCATGGCTGTGTGTGATGCCCTTAAGTTAGTTAGGTTTAAGTAGTTCTAAGTTCTAGAGGACTGGTGACCTCAGATGTTAAGTCCCATAGTGCTCAGAGCCACCATTTTTGAATTCCTGCCATACCCATCCCAGCATGGCATTGTCTTTGTGGCAGTAGCTTCCCACATTCTCTCCTGGAGCTCTGCTACATCATGTGGTAGAGGCAGTACATACACCAGATCTTTAATGTGTCCCCACAGAAAAGAGTCACATTAAGTGAGATCTGGTGATTGGGGAGGCCATTTCGTGAAACAGCTGTCCCCTTCTGTAACACAGTCGATCCATCGATACAGCAGCTCCATGTTCAGTTACTAGCGCTGACTATCGGCAAATTACCAAACTATGTTATGGTGGTACACGTGGGAAAAAAAAAACTTTCAGGGTTTCTCTTCAAAGTGACATATGTATGATACCTGTACAATGTTTGGTTCTTGTGCAATAAATAAATGAAAGCGTATTCAGACTTTATGTACACCCTGTGTATTCTCAATAGAAGTTGCATGTAGTAGTTGAAGAAACGTAGTTTAGAAAGTCGCCAGAAAAATCGCTAATTAAATTTAATCGCTAAACAGTTTTAAAATGTTGCTTTTTATGTAAGAATGATGCAAATTCTAGCGACATAGTCGCTAAATTGGCAACAATGGTGACACGTTGCGTAGAACTGTTGCAGACGACAGTACTTCAGCCCTGGGTACTCGCAGTGTCACTAAGCCCCAAGGCGAGAAATTGTGAAAGTCACTTTACTTCTAGACTTCCTCTTGGATATTTCACATTTCATTAATTGTATTTTGCTGACATTATCTTGCATATATATGCTTCAGTAAAATCCTTGAAATGCTTTGCATAGGTCACTGCAGACATCAGAAACCATATGATATGAAACGATCACTAAGTGTCTCCTGTTGCTAATAACAGAGTAAATACTAGCCTTTGTTCAGGTTATGGTGATCATAATTGGTGTTATGCTTTTAAATTTCCTCCTCAGTAATGTGAAACTAGTGAAAGCACGAACCTACATATGGAACATTTTTGACAAAAATTTATTCACATTGAGCGATGGGCGGAGACATGCTGGCCGGGGCGCGCCTGGATATTATTTCCGGGGTGAGCTGGCGGCCGGTGCAAGCCAGTGGAGCTATACAGGGGGTCATTGATTGTGACCGGGCCAAATATCTCACAAAATAAGCGTCAAACGAAAAAGCTACAAAGAACGAAACTTGTCTAGCTTGAAGGGGGAAACCAGATGGCACTATGGGTAGCCCGCTAGATGGCGCTGCCATAGGTCAAACGGATATTAACTGCGTTTTTTTAAATAGGAACCCCCATTTTTTATTACATATTCATGTAGTATGTAAAGAAATATGAATGTTTCAGTTGGACCAATTTTCTCGCTTTGTGATAGATGGCGCTGTAGTAGTCACAAACATATGGCTCACAATTTTAGACAAACTGTTGGTAACAGGTAGTTTTTTTAAATTAAAATACAGAATGTAGGTACGTTTGAACATTTTATTTTGGTTGTTCCAATGTGATACATGCACCTGTGTGAACTTATTATTTCTGAGAACACATACTGTTACAGAGTGATTACCTGTAAATACCACATTAATGCAATAAATGCACAAAATGATGTCCGTCAACCTCAATGCATTTGGCAATACGTGTAATGACATTCCTGTCAACAGTGAGTAGTTCGCCTTCCATAATGTCCGCACATGCATTGACAATGCGCTGACGCATGTTGTCAGGTGTTGTCGGTGGATCATTATAGCAAATATCCTTTAACTTTCCCCACAGAAAGAAATCCAGGGACGTCAGATCCGGTGAACATGCAGGCCATGGTATGGTGCTTCGACAACCAATTCACCTGTCATGAAATATGCTATTCAATACCACTTCAACTGCATGCAAGCTATGTGCCAGACATCCTTCATGTTGTAAGTACATCGCCATTCTGTCATGCAGTGAAACATCATGTAGTATCGGTAGAACGTTACGTAGGAAATCAGCATACACTTCACCATTTAGATGCCATCTATAAAATGGGCGCCAATTATCCTTCCTCCCATAATGCCGCAACATGCATTAACCCGCCAAGGTCGCTTATGTTCAACTTGTCGCAGCTATCGTGGATTTTCCGTTGCCCAATAGTGCATATTATGCCGGTTTACGTTACCGCTGTTGGTGAATGATGCTTCGTCGCTAAATAGAACGTGTGCAAAAAATCTGTCATCATCCCGTAATTTCTCTTGTGCCCAGTGGCAGATCTGTACACGATGTTCAAAGTCATTGCCATGCAATTCCTGGAGCATAGAAACATGGTACGGGCGCAATTGATGTTGATGTAGCATTCTCAACACTTACTTTTTTGAGATTCCCGATTCTAGTGCAATTTGTCGGCTACTGATGTGTGGATTAGCCGCGACAGCAGCTAAAACACCTACTTGTTGCAGGTCATGGTTGACGTTTCACATGTGGCTGAACACTTCCTGTTTCCTTAAATAACGTAACTATACGGCGAACGGTTCGGACACTTGGATGATGATGTCCAGGATACCGAGCAGCATAAATAGCAAACGCCCGTTGGGCATTTTGATCACAGTAGCCATATATCAACACGATATCGACCTTTTCCGCAGTTGGTAAACAGTCCATTTTAACACGGGTAATGTATCACGAAGCAAATACTGTTCGCACTGGCGTAATGTTACGTGATACCACGTACTTATACGTTAGTGACTGTTACAGCGCCATCTATAACAAAGCGAAAAAAGTGGTCCAACTAAAACATTCTTATTTCTTTACATACTACCCGGGTATGTAATAAAAAATGGGGGTTCCTATTAAAAAAAAAAAATGCAGTTGATATCCGTTTGACGTATGGCAGCGGAACGGGCCAACCATAGCGCCTCTGGCTTCCCCCTTCAAGCTAGTCGAGTTTTGTTCTTTGTAGTTTTTTTTGTTTGATGCTTATTTCATGAGATATTTGGCCCGGTCACTATCAATGGACCACCCTGTATACTTCAGATTCTGCTGTAGATGTAACTGATGCCTCTGTCTGTTTTTATCAGAAGTATCTTACCAAATGTTAATCATTCCCTGTCACATACCATTTCGTCAATAGCTCTTGTTGACCTTGAGAAACTCTTTGGTTATTTATTTTATTAAGGACAAATTCCTTAACATTTCAGTGGCAGAACAGTTATAAGTTGCAGCTATGTGAGAGATAGGTTACTTTTGAGAATTTTTGGACACTTACAAAACAGTATTTTCGTAAGTTACCGGTAGGAGTGTTTTGGATGTGTGACTTATTTCATAGCAAACCATCGTTCGCGGTTCACAGTTCTGCAAAAGAATACATCCCTACTGAATTTCATTGTAAATCAACGCAAATAAGTTTGCGTTTTTGAGAATTTTCGGAAGCTACGAACAGTTCGTTGTAAATTGGGGTTTGTGATTTAGTTACTGTAGCAGATATTCAAATTAACATAGGTCTATTTTGGTACATCTCGTAGTCATAGGAGTAGCCCTGTATATTATCTGCATTAATCATAAATTAACTCAGTTTTTGAGAACTAGTAATTTTTACCCCAGGTTTTTGTGTTGCCTTAATACTCGTAGAAATATCGTTTTGTGTATTTGCTTCAATTCATATAGGAAATTAGCAACTTTTTAGCTCAACAGATTAAAAGATAATCAATGGGCTTAATCTGTTTACAGTTATTTGTTCACTGCCTTGTAATACATTGCACCAGCCAAAAGTTCTCAAACACAGGATGAGTTAGTTGACGTTCGTAAGCTGGTGGAAATTGGCCTGACTACCGTAAAACGATTGGCAGCTGATGAGAACCGGTGTGTTCGAAGAGCTTCTTATAGTTTTGTACCTGTGATACCAGTAACCAGAAGTATCTCAAATGCTATCCTCTCCTGTGGATCCAGTCTCCCCTGCAGAAAGTACAGGATCTGTCATTACACACCCACTTGACTGCTAGTGGTGTGTCAATGGTAGATCTGTGTGTCCTGCATGGGGTGCATGGGGACCAGGTAGGACTCAGGGTGTCATACCGACCTCTGTAACCAAGAAGTTTAAGGTGCTGTCTTTCGCTGAAACTGAGCTTGAGCCAAGGGGCTCACTTCACCTGTTTTGTGGGAACCAGATTTGTCAAGTGTCAAGACGAGCAAACGCAAAAGATTAGGGTTCCGTTAATCATCAGTAGTTCAAACGTACAGTGAATGATAGCACCCCTCAGGGCAATGGCAGCAAGGGACAGGGAAGGATACCAGATGCACTCAGTATGTGTGGCTGCCGGCCTCATTCAACACATTGTAGAGGCTCTATCGGCAGCCATTGAGAGACTAGTGTGCAAAATACTGCAGATTGTGGCACACATTGGAACAAATGATGCCTGTCATCTGGTCTCCGAAGTCATACTCGGATCATTCCAGCGACTGGCAGAGAAAGTTGAGAAGACCAGCTTGCGTGTTTTCTTTCAATGAAGCTCACGAGTTTCAGTATTGTCCCCAGAACTGATCATGGTGCTTTGGTTCTGAGTCGAGTGGAAGGATTGACCCAGAGACTTTGTAGGCTGCAACTTCCTGGACTTGCACAATAAGGCTGAGGACTGTAGGGTCCCCCTAAATGGGTCAGAGGCTGCTACTCAGCTAGCTGACAGTGGAGTACACAGAAGAGTTTTTTAGATTAGGCAACTATACATCCAATACAGATAATGATAGCTGTAAGAAACCCAGAAGTATTAGTGTAAGATCAAAAGAAATGCCTCCCACAGCTGAAAGTATTAAAATCCCAAGTTGCCAATGCATTCTAAACAAAGTGCCAGAGTGTGAAGTGCTCATGAACAGCAGTGAAGCTCACATAATACTAGGTACAGAATGCTGGCTGAAACCTGAAATTTATAGCAGTGAAATTTTTGGGGAAAATCTAAGTGTATATCAAAAGGGTAGGCAAATAGGAAATGGAGATGGTTTATTTGTCACAGCAGACAAGACACTCAAATCCACTGACATAGAAATTGAAACTGCATGTGAGACTGTTTTGGGACAAGGCAGTATGGGGGGGGGGCATAATGGGGAGGGGGGGGGGGGGCATAAAATGATAATCGGATCCTTCTATCGCTATCACACTCATCTCCTGATGTAATTGAAAGCTTCAGAGAAAACATCAGTTCACTTGTATGCAAGTCCCCTAATCACACTACATTAATTGGTGGAGACTTTAATCATCCAACAATTAATTGGGAAAATTACAGTTCTGTTAGTGGTGGGCATGATAAGATGTCCTGTGAAGAATGACTAAATGCCTTCTCTGAAAACTACCTAGAGTAGATAGTTAGGAATCTCCTCACGAAGGAAATATATTGGATCTAATGACAGCAAATAGACCTGACCTCTTTGAGGATGTCCACATCAAAACTGGCATCAGTGACTACAACACTGCTGTGGCAGCAATGATCACCAAATTACAAAGAACGACTAAAACTACCAAAAAAAATGTTGTGTGGCTAGGGCCTCCCAACGGGTAGACTGTTCGCCGGGTGCAAGTCTTTTGATGTGACGCCCCTTCAGCAACTTGTGCGTGGATGGGGATGAAATGATGATGATTAGGACAACACAATACCCAGTCCCTGAGTGGAGAAAATCTCTGACCCAGCCAGGAATCGAACCCGGGCCCTTAGGATTGACATTCTGTCGCGCTGACCACTCAGCTACCGGGGGCAGACTAAAACTAGCAGAAAGATGTATATGTTCAGTAAAAACCAAACAATGGAAACTCCAGGTAGGAATATCAACAATGTAGTGTGGTTCAGTTGCCTGAGACTGCAGTCGTGTGTGTGAGTTGTGTTTGCGTGAGTGTGTGTATGTGTGTCTATTGTTGACGAAGGCCAGTGGCCAAAAGCTTTAATTGTGAAAGTCTTTTTGCTGTGCCTATCTGCAACTCAGCATCTTCACTATATGGTGAGTGGCAACTTTCCTTCTCATAATATTATTACATTCCATCCTGGATTTTCCATTGTTCAATGTAGGAAAAGATAGATTGCTACTTACTGTAAAGAAGACATGTCAAGTTGCAGACGGGCACGATTAAGCTATATGTGAGTGTTTATTAATTGTGCCTGTCTGCAACCATATGTTCGGCAAATTAGATAAAAAATCAGTAGTGTCATATCTCAATGAGGAACTTGAAACTTTCACCAAAAGGCAGGAGCATGTAGATGAGCAGTAGCACAAGTTTAAAATAATAGTTGACCATGCACTGGATAGATATGTACCCAGTAGACCAGTTCATAATAGGAGGGAACCACCAAGGTGTACAGTCACGGTAAAGTTCTAAAGAAACAGAGACTATTGCATAATAGGTGTAAAACAAAGTGTAGGGCTATAGATAGAGAGATGCTAAGTGAAATGCATTTGGCTGTAAAGAGAGCAATGAGTGATGTCATCAGTGACCACCACAGCAAAATATTTTCCAATGATATTTCACAAGACCCAAAGAAAGTTAGTGGCTTCAAAGTTAGTGTCCAGTACCTGGCAAATGGAACTGAGGGAAGCAAAGCAAAAGCTGAAATGCTTAACTCCTTTTTCAAATGTTCCTTCATAAAGGAAAACCCAGGACAATTGCCCCAATTTAATCCTCATACCATTGAAAAGATTAATGAAATAATTATTAGTGCCAGTGGCATTGAAAAACAACTGAAATTGTTAAAATGGAATGACACTCCAGGCCCCAGTGGAATCCCTGTCCAGATTCTTCGCTGAATTTGTGGCTGAGTTAGCCCCTCTTCTAACTATAATTTGCTGTAAATCTCTCAAACAAAAAACCATGCCCAGTTCTTGTAGAAAAGCACAGGTCACACCCATCTACAAGAAGGGCAGTAGAAGTAATCCAAAAACAACCACGAAATATCCCTGTCATTGATTTGTTGTAGAATCTTAGAACTTATTCTGAGCTCAAACATAATGAGGTATCTTGAACAGAATGGCCTCCTCAATGCCCACCAGCATGGATTCCAACACTGTTGCCGTGTGTTCGGGAATAATTTTGTGCTTCGATTCATCATTAACAGACTTCGTGTGCCAGTCCACATTGTCTTTGGAACAATGGATCTACCAGTGTCCTTTTGTGCTGGTGCATCGTGCCCTATTAACTGTGCTTGCGTATTTACTAGTGTACTTAATGTGCATTTGGTGAAAAGTGAACAATTACCTGGGCCCAGCCATGCTGGTAGCTACTTAACCATAACTGGCCCAACACACCACTGTTGAGTGCAGCAACGGCTGCTACATGGACAGTGCAAGCCATTTAGTGACACTGTGGTTCACCACCCAGCTAAGCAGTCCCCTTTGGTTTGGTCAGATGTGCTGACAAAATAAGAGAACTGTAATTTGAACGTTCATGGGCACGGGGTCATACATTCTTATATGTCTGACATCACAGTAGCACCCCTGCACGCTGTCTCAACTGCACCGGTTTCCGCGGCCATCGCTCCTTGGTCACACCATCGCCTTCCGCCCGCTTTCATAATGGCATCGGCCGTTTCATCCACGCCAGTTGCCAGTTACGGTGTGGACTGTGACAAGATCTTTCGAGGAGAGGTTTCTGCGAGAGGTTGGGAAAGTAGACAAGGTCATCTTGGGCAATGGGTTCCAATTTAGATCTCGGATATGGTGAGAAATGCTTGACAGAAGAGGGATTAAGGCGGTGTTTACCTCCCTTTTCCACCCCCAAATCCAACCCTAGTGAGCGCATAGTAAAGGAGGTTAACAAGCTATACCCACTGTATTGCCATAAGCAGCACCAGAATTGGGGCGAGTATCTTGCAGAGTTCCAGGATGTAATTAATAACTTGCAACAAGAGTCGACAGGGGAAATGCGTTTTGAAAAATGTGCCACCCACCGATCGTATCAAGGAACTCCTCAATTTCCCTACTGCCCCTCATGGGAGGCATAAGGAGGCTGTATGTCTTGCCCTCGAGAGAATCAGGCAGCAAGACGAGAAGCAGAAGACACAGTACAAAGGGTCCATTAGACAGATGAACCTGACCATCGGGCAAAAGGTACTCCTCAAATCGCACTGGTTGTCACAAAAACATAAACATCTCTGCAAGAAGTTCTTTAACGAGTTCTGTGGCCCGTACAGAGTCCGCCAGATCATCCATCCGAATGTGGTAGAAATAGAAACCCTGAGGACAAAAAGATTACGAGGTATTCACCACGTAACTAACCTGAAGAAGCCTTTTCTCGTTAGCGTGTTTAGAATGATCTAGTGCTGTTGGTTGTCTATTGTGTCCTTGCATTCCCTTCTTAATGTTGTTTGTATTGGTTTAAATGTCACCATTTTTGTTGATCTTTTTCTGTCGCAAGTGCTGGATTGAGTTGGTTCTTACTGCGCGTTTCTCGTTCGATGGAAGAGGAGAAATCTTGTCTGTGATGGGAAGGGCTAGGAATTCGAGACAGTTTGCAGACGTGTGGAATCATTCCGAGTATGACTTACTTATGTAGCCGGCCCCAGGGATGAGGGTGGCATGCCATTGACTTACGAATGCACTAGTCCATTTTCCAGAAAAGCAATGATGAATCGGAACCTGTCAGAGAGGATAACCCAGTGGAGCAGACGAGGTGCAGTACTGAGCGGATGACAACAGGTACCGAAGCACCAACTATCCAAGTATTTATGGAATAATAATTCTAAAGCAGTAAGCAAACACGCCGACCAGTAAGCAGACTGAACATTTACCTAAGCTAATTTCACTGTATCGCCTTGTGATAAATGTATCTTGTGTCCCTGTGCTTCACTAGTTTTCATACTATGTTTCAGAGTTTCAGACACCTAAGTTAGCCGAGGTTCTATTTGTCAAATCCTCCATGTTGCTGGGGGGAGAGAGGGAGAGAGAGAGAGAGAGAGAGAGAGAGAGAGAGAGAGAGAGAGAGAGAGAGAGAGAGAGAGAGAGAGTGTAAAACCTCTCTACAGAAGCCAGACCCAGACACAGCCATCAAAGTAAATCTAGAGTGACGGACTTAATTCAAATTTCTTTGGTAATGGTCAAGAGAATGACCAGTGAGTGTGACATCACATTCATTATCCTCTTACATGGAGATTGTTGTTGCGTATGGACTAATGGTTGTAGTACTGGCGACAGAACTAACACAGTGCATGCTCTCCCTAAGTATCCTGTGTGGCGTCACCTTCCCTACCTATTACTTGTTTTCATGATGTAAGACAATTCTATCGTCCTGTTGGTCAGGATAGATTCTTTTTGTAATATCGTGAGCCCATAAAGTTTTTGTGTCAGACTTTGTCAATGTAAATGAACTGGGCCCTATTAATTGTAAAGCCACAAGACCAATGTTCCAAGTGAATTTGAGAAGGCTGTACAATTTGTCAATTATTGTGAGACATGTTATATTCTCCCCTTAGTGTGTAATTTTTCTCATATAGGTAAAAATGACCTTTGTTAACCCATGGAATGATCTGGGCACTCCTAAATGTAAAGCCAGCGCCTATTGCTCTTTATTTGTGAACCTTATTGTAACCTTTCTTCTAAATGTAACCCACTTTCATAGGTAAGTGTACCAGTTGTAAAGGCTTTGTATGAAACTGTTGTTATTTGTCACTGAAAACATTATTGCATGTCGCCGGAGTAAAAGCACCGCATGCTGGAGTGGCCAGCAGTCTAGATAACGGGAACAGCGCTCCTGCGGCGAGGGGTTGAGATGCGGCCTGGTGACGTGCAGCTACAACTTCACCCTGCTTTCTGTTGCTCGCGTCACAGCAGATTAGCTGTGGCAACACCAAGCCAAGGCAGTCCACAGTTGGGGGCTCGACATGACTGCAGCGCCCACAGCGGCCGGCTCCGCTGACCGACACCCAGCTGAGTGTCTGGCCACACACAGCTGATCCAGCCACGCCCAACTCAGCCGCCGGCCGGGCACCTGTCAATGCATGTGCTGCAGCCGATTTGACCCTCGCCCGCGTGACTCACCTGCGGCAGCGAGAATGGACCGTCGAGGGCGACTTCCGAAATACTTCGCACGGCGCCACGCCTTAATCTGCAGTGACCCCCGTGTCAGGAAATCAGTTGAGGACTTACGGACAATTCGGAACAGTCACTGGTCTTCCACTCGCGTGGCACAACAAAGACGTTCTGCAGTAAAAATTTGTGCTTTTCTAATTTGGTTGCTGTGCAGCTCTGAATTAACTTTTTGCTGTTGTCAAAGAATGTAATTAGGAATTATTTAGTGGTCACCACTGGCATTATGCAGATCATGCTGCACCTCCAATGTGCCGAGGTAGTAAGAGACGGCCTCCAGTGACAGCCTCATGCATTACGCTTGTGTTGGGAGGTGAACTATAATGTTTCGGTTGTTTGCCACAAGACTGACTCTGATTGGAGCATAGAGCAAGGACCTTGGTATGGCAAGTCTCATTGGTTGTGGGTCAGGTGACTTGGAATCAGGCCAGGCTAGGGGTCCTCTAACATTGAGGAGCCCACACTATTGGTTTTCTCGCTCCCACCAATAGTAATATGATATGTGTGATGCAATACTGAAAGATGTGTTTCCCCAGCTGCCAGCCACCAATGCCGACAGCCGATCTGCCTCCTCGTGTACGCATGACAAGGCACACATGGACATCAAGTGTGGGCATTGTAGAGGTCCATGAGTCGACTACAAGGCCGCCAGGAAAGTTGCTGACGCTGCGACGATTAGACCACACCGCTCCTGCATTTCGAGTCATGTCAGCGAGACAGAACTTCCAACTACGCCTTGGAGGCATTGTTCCGCATCCATCGTTACTCCGTCGATACAGCTGCGAATGCTTACATTTGAGCAGTGCAATGTGTCGATTAAGTGTGTCACTTCCTCCCAAGTTTTTCAAGTGCTCCTTGTTTTCAGTGTATACATAGTGAAAGGTGATGCAAATTGAGTTGCAATGATGTGTTGTCGAGGTTTTTACTGTTTCAGTGATTTTGCTATATTTGTTCCGTCAGAATTAACTGATACCTGAATGTGTCGTGAATGTAGTGATTTGTTTCATCTTATGCAGTGGTTGTCCACCTCCTGCTCCAACACTTTTGCAATCTCTTGTCACTATTTCTCTTAGTTTTTTTCCAATACTGATTGATTACAAGTGCCCTTCGAATGCTGCCAATATATGTTGGACCCTTGGAGGTCCAGTTTAAGAGACACAAATGGGCTTGACATTGGTCAGTGACCTCTTTTGTGTTAGTATCATGTTCAATTGAGTGTTTACCATTTTACGTAATATTTACATGTCAGTGTGCATTGGAATTTTTCTTCTCTTCATTTTGTGTCCTTTTTATCATCATAGTCTTATGATTTGCATAATGGTATGTTCAGTATGTTTCATTCTCGCTGTTTTGGTTTAATAATTGTGTGTTACGGTATTTCGCAGTGTTTTATTTTGTGTCATTCACGTCATTACATTCTTGACATTTTGGTAATAGTACCTCAGTCTGTGTGTTGTCAGCATTGTTTCGTTTGTTCTGTATGTGTTAATGTATCTTGTGATTTTCTTGTTTTTGTGACACAGTATATCATTTTGTGTGTTAATGTGTCATGTGACTTTTTGTTTCTTTGTACTCTGGTATAATATTCTATGGACATACTCATTTACTGTTGTATTTTGTAACATTGATAACGTTTTTGTATTTGTGTATCACACTATCCATGTATGTGGTTTCAAAAAAAAAAAAATTAAACAAATTTAAGCAGTTAACAGTTCCCATAAGTACCCACATGGCTACATCCATGGAAATGCGGAAATCCCCCTGCCCCAGCCAATGTCAAGATTTTCGAAGCCCTCATATTTTTTCTCGATAAGAGTACTTGCGAAAATCATCTTTTATAGGTCAATGTGATGAAAGATATGCACTTCATTCACCATTCCGTGCTCGTATTTCATATTTCTAATCCCAGCATTCTGGTATTCGGTAATATAATAATTCAGGCCCTGTTAATAATGTCTATGGGTTGCCTAATTTATTTGACCATGTTTACAGTTTGTCTCACACTGATCTGTGAGAGGAGCTTGGCACTAGGAATTTCCTTTATTTACGGGCGAGGGCAGCAGTCTTCCTGGCAGCCATGATGGCTTCCATTCCCCATCCGTTTTCCAATCACCAGGGTAGCACGTGGTGTCGTTTGAACATTCAGTAGTGGCAAAAGTTTCTCCTGTTCTCAGTTCCCCAACCTGCCTTACCAACCTAGTAACTACTATTTCTGCTCAATTTTAATGTCACGAGGTCGCCTCCCTGTGAGATTCCGGTCCCCTGATTGACCACTTCAGGTGCGCACCTTTTTTTCACGGGTGGGTGCCAACCGCCCTCCGCGGGTGGATGGTGGGACAAAGGGGCAGTGGCAGTTGCTAGTGTGACCGTGCTTGTGACTGGAGGTGCTGCTTCCAGAAGATGAAGTTTTGGTATGCATGAGTGCCGACGTGCATTGTAGCTTCGCGCCCTGCGGCCCAGAGGGAACCTTATAGGTCATTTTACTGATGTGCGTTCCTTAAATTACGGTTTACGAAATTTTTGTGGTTTTCCTTGTACAGTTGGGCATAATGTGCACGATGTGTTGGTTAGTCACAGTAGCCTGCAGTTCAGCACTATAGTTTATACTTTCATGCTCACTTTTCCGCTGGCAGTAGCTCTTTCAGTTCTCCCGGGCAAAACTGACTCAGATTTTAGGTCTTCCTAGCTTAAAAACTTGTGCCCTTTGTCCTACCCCACATGGCGAGTGTCTGCCTCCCCTTCACGTTTCGTTAACGTAGTCGAACCGCGAGCCAAAGTTATCTAGTATCGCCTGTATGAATAGTTTCGCTTCTTGCTGGTTTTATTCCTTTAGTACAGGAGGCTACCTAGCGATACACCCCCAGTAGCATCTTTCTTAGTCTTTGGCTGATTCATGGTGGTGGTCGTTGCATGCCTGCAACCCCTTTCTTTAGTAAATTGAACTCCATTTGATAATATGGTGATTGTTCCTAAAATTCCTTTTCTCCTGCTATCGTGGCTTATTATGAACGTTCGTTGGGGCAGGCTGCTGAACTCAATTCTTTCTCCCCCCCCCCCCCCCCCCCATTTGCTTGTATAATTGTTCAATATTCAGCTGTTAAATAAATTAGTCGTTTAATCTTTACATTCTCCCTTTCATTACGTGAAATCACCCTTAGTGTCACAGTAGAATAATCCAGAACTATAATGGTTGCTATAAGGTCTTGCACCTTTAATGACAAGATAAAGATTCAATATCGTGCGCCTGGCACGATAATTGCACACATGGTACCAATAACAGAATAATAATTTTCAGTTACCCCCCATTGATAAACTGGGAAGTGATCACGGCTCAGTGTGAACACTAAATCCACTAGATGTGGTGAAGTAGTGCCCTCTGTTTTACCTTGCTGGTTTAGAATAAATATCACAATTACAGCCCCTACAGCAACGGATAGTAATCTGTAAAAAAACAACAAGCCACTGCTTTTAACTGTTATATTCCTTACAGCTTGAAAAATGCTGCGCAGGCGTGGCAATGGTTCATTGATTCCATTTTGCTATCTCTGCCTTTCGCTTTCACTTATTTGGATGACATCCTGATTTTTTCATCTGCCGAGGAGCAGCAGTTTCACCTCAATGCAGTTTGTTCGGCTCTCGCAGCCAATGGTGCAAGAGCGACCTGTAGAGGCGTCCTTTCAGTATTTACTCGGACCACAAATCTCTCGTTGACGCATTACGCAACCCAGCAAAGGACCTCCCGCCACGACACTTCCAGCACATGGACTTTATTTGCCAATGCAGTAAAGTGAAGCAGACACGCGCAGCCTCCTTTAGGGCAGTTCGACATTCTAGGGGTCGCCTTCGGCACGTGCACATTGACACGGACAGTCACTCCCCCTTCCGAGAGGATAGGTACAAATACATACTGTCTATGATCAACCAAGCAAACCATTGGATTGAGGCGATTCCTCTTGTCGACATAAGGCAGAGACCATATTTTGCACTTTCCTATCGGCATGGGTCGTGAGATTTGGCTGCCTCCTTTCACTTACTATAAATTAGCGACAACAATTCAAGTTCATGCTTTTCGTTCAACTGTGTGAGATGTGCAGAATTGCAAAATTCCACACTACAGCCTATCACCTGCAGGCGAATGACCTGGTTGAGTGATGACACTGAACTCTAAAAGCTGTTCTCATGTGCCACGGTGGCCTTTGTCTGAGGCACTTCCTTATGTCTTACTCAGCATCCGTTCCTCCCACAAGGATGACATGAATGCTTCGGTGGAGGTGGTTTTATATAGAGAACTCCTCCTCCTGCCAGCTGAATTCATCGAGGATGCACCCCCAACTGACGCAATCGACCTTCCGGCCCTTGTAGAACGAGTGTGTGCGCACGTCGCCTGCCTTCTACTGCCCCTGCCTCGCGCTTATTCCTCGTCAGTGTTTGTACACAAAGACCTGGCATTCTGCAGCCGCAGTGGTCCACAACAGCACGACGACTACCACAGTCCACTTCACCTCTCTGCTGCCCCACACCGAGCCCAGGGTTATTGTGTGGTTCGGCCCCCAGTGTACCCCCCAGGGATCGTCTCACAGCAGACAAGTGTAACCCCTATGTTTGCATGGTAGAGTAATGGTTGTGAATGCATACGTGGAGAACTTGTTTGCGCAGCAATCTCTGACATAGTGTAACTGAGGTGAAATAAGGGGAACCAGCCCGCATTCGTCGAGGCAGATGGAAAACCGCCTAAAAACCATCCACAGACTGGCTGGTCCACCGGACCATGACAAATCCGCCAGGCAGATTCATCCCAGGGACCAGGCACTCCTTCCTGCCCAGAAAGCTGTGCATTACATCACACAGCCAACCGGACGGGCTCAAGTTTTGTTTACTTCAGGAGTCAGTGCAGTTCAGTTTCATCAGTTGTTTTACACTTACATCAGTTCTGGCGATCAGCAGATGTCAATATATAATTTGTCAAGCTTGAAATTTTCGTGATGTTCTCATTATTCGCAGCATCCACAACATCAATGAACCACAGGCCAACACAACTTAAGTGGTAACGTATAAAAGATCATTACATGTGGTGGAGTACAGCTGGGGCTGATGTTTGAAATTGGAAATGCGTTTAATGAGTGATTGTCTCAGGTTATGTAAAAACGTGAATGCAGGATCTAAAAAACTACAATTTTTGCCCAGAGAATTTTTTGTGGTGACTTTGTGGAAAGACTAGGAAAAAATCATTACTTGCTGTGGGAAGATCGCAAAATCATCTGTTTTGGATATCATTACCTGATGATAATGGGCCAAATTCTCGGACTGCGCCACTGGAATTCTGATGAGTTACTGTTCTTTTTAATTTACGAATTTTAAATAGTGTTGTGTGACATTTGTGTAGGATGAATAACAACGAGAACACGAAAATGAATGAAGAGAAGCGTGTAGGCTGTGAATCTGTAGGAAACACTTCGGACCTAGAGTTGTCCAAAAACAAGGATAGATTCGAAAAACTAGATAAACATGAGCAGAAAATTCTAAACTTAAAGTAGATGATGTTCAGACTAGGAGAGTTTCAGAAGAAAAAGTAGAAACTTACAAAAGGAACTATGAGTTAAAATTTACAGGCATTACCAATCAAATAAGTAATGTAGAACTAAAGTGTGATGAAAAAATAGATTTGTGTAATAACAATGTTGTAGATTTAAGTAAGAAAATTGTAGAATTACAAGAGGGTGTAGCTCAAAGAAATTTTGTTAGCAATATTGTGTATGGGGTAACATACATTTAAAATGCTTTCGAGGGGATGGGGAAATTGCATGGAGTTGATTTTTTACAGCATTGTTAGGATAATTTTAGTAATGACATGACAGACAATGTTAAAACTAAATTTGTTAAGAGATTTTTGGATGGAGAAGCAATCTTATGAGCCAATCAGAATGTTAATTCTATCATGTCATATGAAGAAATTCAAAGAAAGTTCTTAAATGAATTTTGCTCAAAGTCTTAGCAAGCTAGGACTAAAACTGAGGTCTTGAATGGTTGAATGTATAGGGAAAGTGATGGTAGCTTTAAGTGTTTTTGTGAAAACCATTTGAGGAAATTAGTGCACTTAGACAAACCTTTTGACAAATTAATACAAGTAGATGCCTTAAAAAAGGAAATTACCAAAAAGAGTACAGTGGGAGTTGATTTATTGACCAGACGACTCTGTAGATCAGTTCTTGAGATACGTAGATAAGTTGGATAGAGCCTTTGAGAGAAATGTGAGGCTAAATGATGGCAGATTTGACAATCGACCATCTGGGGAGGGGGGGGGGGGGCGGAATCAAAGCAGGAATCATGGCACGAATGATAATGAAAATATGAAAATAAGAATAACAACAGTGGTTACAATAGAAGTGTTATAGATGGCTCAATCATAGTAATGGGAATGGAAACAGAGGGCATGACAATAGGGAGAGACCTTGGAAGAATAGTAACGGACAACTACATAATCACCAATCCAGACAAGGCAATTTAAATGGACGGATGCCTCATTGGGAGCCTGTCGGTTTGGGGCGAGAAATAAGAACCGAAATCAGGCTAAATACCATTGGTCTAGAGACATTGAAAATAATTACACACGACAGAGTAAACGAAGATCTTGGAGTGGAAATGACAGAACTAATGTAAGAAGAGCACATCAGATTATCAAATTACAGTTTGACAGTAACTTCTGGAAAAGTATGAATGAAAGTGTTGAAGATAGACGTATTAGCATCTGTAAGAATGTTGAAGAGGTTCCGTTAGAGGAGGAAACTATCTCAAGTCGCACTTCAGTGATGATACTTGTACTGGTGAACTTGTCAACAATTCTGATGATCATTGTAAAGATGTTGTAGAAGTGTCTAGTATTGGAGATGACAGCATGTGTGGTAATATTGATGGTGAAAATGTTGAATGGGTGGAAGAATTAGACGGCATGGTGTATTTGGAGGTTAAAGAAGATTTAATTAATGGTGAAGATGATGATGTCAGTAGTATTTGTGAAGAATGTGAGAACCAGATAGTACCAATGGAAACTGAGAAGGTATCATCAGATAAGGAATATGTGGACAGCCATCATGTTTTAGATGTGATGCTAGAAATTTTATGGGATACTTACAGGTGTTATAGTGATAGTGACAGAGTAAAAAGGGTCATCAAGATTATTTGTGAAGAATTGCATTCCAACTGGGAAGGTAAACCCAATCAGCAGGCTTACACTGAGATCTGTTCTGGGAAAAGTAGACAATGTGTAAAAGAGTGACATGACCTCAAGCAATCATCTGATTTAGCACTAAGTAAAATACAGACAAGTACGAGAAATTGTGCAGCTAAAATGGTATAAATGACTTGGACTTTAAAGAAATTAAGGATGACTTGTTGCATGAAGATGAGGAAAGGAGGAAGGAAAAAGTTTTAGGTTGCCCATATATATGCATAAAAGATGCAAATTATGAGGGAGTTTGCCTCTTAGAGATGGGTAGTCCTATTTATGCCATTTCTGAAAAAAATTTAGAGACCAGATAAGACATAGTGCTGAATTTGAAGAATATCCTGTTATTGGAATCAAAATTAAGGGAGCAACTGGTAAGCACAGCAAAGTTGTAAACAGGCAAGCTTTAATATCTTTCACCACTAATGATGTACAGTATAACCAAGGATGTTGTGTAGTCACTGACCTCAATGAATTTTTTTTTCTTTTTTTGTTGTTGAATGAATTGTATACAAGGAGTAAATGCAGATTTGGACTGAAATAACAAACAGCTTAAGTTTACCAACCCAACGACAAATGTAGCACATGTGACTGAACTAATCATCCAAAACTGTTGAGACCAATTTTCAAATTAGAAGAGCGATTCAAGTAAATGAAAAGACTGACTTTAATGAGGAAGACAAAGAGAAGAATGAAGTGAAGACAAGTGTGATGAATTGGTGGTCACCAAACTAAAGGAATTTGGGAGTCTAGATGAAGAACAGACAGATCAAGTAGGTTGGTTGTTGTGGGAGTACAAAAATGTGTTTAGGAAGAAACCTGGGAACGTGAAAAACTATTAATGTAGACTAAATCTAAAACCTGACAAACCATTTTTTATCACACCATATGGAGAAACCATCTCAAAAAGATGATGTAAATGCACCAGGAGGACACCACATCTTCGTGTCAAGTGCATGGCAAGTACTAGGCCTCCGAGCTACATAACATTCCATTTTCTTCTTTTTGTTTTTGGATGCTACATCCTTCACTGGTCTATAAACCTGTAATGACGTTATCTCTTACTGTAAATACTATCAATTCTCTGCAGTATAAGTTTTCTGTACATAATATGAATACTGAGTAACATTATTTGAGGAATAATCTGAAAATGTAAAATGTGTACTAAATTTGACTTTCTTTTAGTAATGGTTGACCAATAACTTATAATTATTTTGTAACTCTTAAGATGTGTAAATAATGATTCGTTAAGCATTTCAGAAAATAGTTACTACTATAGCAGAAATGTAAGTGACAAGGACATTTTAAAACTAGTTCATGAGAAATGAGTTGTGTAAAACGTAGTGAGAAAGTTACGACAGCTTTGTAGAAATAAGGATGTTAATAGGTTAAAGTGTGTACTATGTATATAATAAGTATTGTAAGTGTTGTTAAGAAACTACTTTCTGGCCATCACACTCTGTGAACAATCTGTATTAGTAAGTAATATTTACTTTTTCTGTCCATATTATTAGCTTTATAAACCTGTGTTGATGTTCAGGAGGTAATTGGTGGGATAGTGTATAGTTCTGGGAGTAAAAGACAGTTTTCTAAATCCACATGTGTATAATAGTTATAGATAATTTAGTGTTGGCGTTTTCATGGCAGAATAGAATCTGGGAGTATATAAGGTAATGGAGATTATTGTAGTTGTGGGTTACCTGGCTATTGCAACTGGCCGCGCACGGAAAACTCCAGCTTACTACGATCAGGCACTTTTATTAAGGTTAAGTATTGGGGGAGGACATGGGCGTCTTCCTGTGAAATGGTGTTGTGGGATGCTCGCTGGTTGACAGAGGCGTATGCGAAGAGTCTGTGCTGTTGGTGCTGGGTGGACTAGCACTGGTACAGTCCACCATACAGTGGGGGGATGGACTGGTCAACCTGCATGCGTGAACTGGACTGGCATGGAAGATGTCGGTCTTGCAGTAAAGGTGGAGAGGGGGATGCAAATCTTGAGCACCCCTTCGGTGCTGAATGTTGCAACTATGCCAGCCGTATCCACCCCATTTGGGATTGGGGCTGTACGCAGCATGGTGATATGTGACGAGGGAGTGGACTCGTGGGAAGTGTCCCCTACATGGAGGACGAAGATGGATCCCTCGTGGAGCTGCAAGGAGAGCTCATCGTGTGGGTACTCAGAGGCGTTGATCGAGATGCAGATTTCGTCAACAGTGGATACAGGGATTACAAGTGGAGGTGGTGGGGAAAATAACATAGTTCAGGAGAAACAATGGAACACACTGTGGTGGCATTCGGTGCCACCACTTGCGAAGGGATAATGTCACAGGCAACATGTGGTTGGGCCTGAGGTTGTGAATTGTCACACACAGTTCCTGAGCGACTCAAGGGTAGAGTATCATCACATGCAACAACTAAGCTGCCCACAGATGTAGGCTTGGTGCACATATGATCATGGTGGGGCGCAGGGAAGCGAGCAGTGTGCGAGATCAGAGTCGTGGACGGAGGAACATTTGACTCGAGAGGGTTTGATACTGATTCCTCGACCGTCAAGGCTGGCTTCAAGCGTTGAAGGGAAACTGTCTGGCAAATCTTGGGTGCCGCATAAGGTATGTTCTGTGTGTGTTGAACATTTCAGAAAATGGTCCAAAAAGGAGAAAAAAGTCTTTACATTTGCTATTCCTATAATATGTAGGGAGCCAAGAAATCATTCCAATGATTGCTACTTTTGCAATGTTGATATTACTAGTCATAATTCGGAAATACCTGAAACCTTCCATCTGCCTCCCCGACCAGTAGGGCATGGTGTAGACTCGCCAGTTCCTGAACCACCAGATGATTTAAATTCTATTCCAACAGAAGTATTTTCCAAAGTACAATCTCATTTACATGAACCAGATGATGAATTCCATTGTAATACGGAAAGTCTAGAGCCCAAATTGTTTACTCAGATCAAGCCTAACAGTTTGGTTAGGGATCTGAGATTAACAAAAGAAAAGGCTGAATTTTTTGGCTCTAGATTAAAAGAAAACAGTTGGAACCAGAATATACATGTATAGAAATATAGAGCAGCAGTTTTCCAAGTTTTTCAACAAGAAGGTGATTTAGTGTACTGCCCAGACATTCCCGATCTGATGAATGAGTTTGGTATCGAATACAAAAAGGAAGACTGGAGACTGTTTATTGAGTCATCCAAAACTAGTTTAAAGGCTGCTTTATTACACAGTGGTAACATGTATGCATCTATACCTGTTGGACGTTCTGTACATATGACAGAAAGCTATGAAAACCTAGAAATAGTGCTAAATGAAATAGGCTATTCTGCTCATGGTTAGATGGTATGTGGCAATCTAAAAGTACCATGCATGCTCCTTGGTCAACAAGGTGGCTTTACCAAATTTCCACGTTTCTTGTGTAAATGGGACAGTTGGGATAGGGATCAACACTGGTGCAGAAAGAACTGGCCTGTGAGGGAGTCGTTAAAACTTGGTGAGAACAACATTCTACGCTAAAACCTTGTAGATCCAAAAAACGTGCTCTTACAACCTCTACATATAAAGTTAGGCCTAATGAAACAGTTTGTAAAGGCTTTGCCTAAAAATGGACCATGTTTTAAGTATCTCTGTCAAAAGTTTCTACACGTTTTAGAAGCTAAACTAAAAGAAGGCGTCTTTGTTGGACCTGACATTAGAAAATTGGTGTTTGATGTTAACTTTGAATCCACATTGGCCTTAAAGGAGAAAGAAGCGTGGATATCATTCAAGCAAGTCGTTACAATGTTCTTAGGACATAGACCCAGAATATGTTTCTATTATAGCTACAATGTTAAAGAACTTTAAAACTTTAGGATGTTTAATGAGCCTGAAAGCTCACTTTTTGAACACTCACCTTGATTACTTCCTGTACAATATGGGAGATGTTAGTGAGGAGCAAGGAGTGTGTTTTCACCAGGACATTAAAGCGATGGAAAAACGCTACCAAGGCTGCTGAACACCAACATGATGGGGGACTACTGTTGGTCACTTCACCTAGTTCAGTAAGCGCCTCTTCGTAGAAGAAGCTAAACAAGAATTTTCAAAGAGAAAAGAGAAATAAAAAAAAATACAAACCAATTCCTGCTGACAAGTGAAACCTCTATTAACACATATCATTGTTTTAAGTAGCTTACTGCAAATACAAACCATGCTTATGTTGTAACAAAGCATTTCATTTATTTCCCGTTTACCATATAGCATAGGATTTTTATACTATAACCCGCCAGGGTAGCCGAGAGCGCTAACATGCTGCTTCCTGGACTTGGGTAGGTGTGCTGGCTTAGGATCGAATCCACCCGGCGGATTAACGACGTGGGTCCGGTGTGCTGGCCAGCCTGGATGTGGTTTTTAGGCAGTTTTCCACATCTCGCTAGGTGAATACCGAGCTGGTCTCCATGTTCCGCCTCAACATGCATCGCAGACATTTGAAACATGTCCACACTATTTCACGATTTACACTAGACGCAGACAGTTGGGGTACACTGATTCCGTCCTGGGGAGGTACGGGGTGGCGGCAGGAAGGGCATCCGGCCAGCCCTAAAACTAACATTGCCAAATCTGTTGTAACCACACCAACCCTTCGATCGCTGCAGGACAATGGCGTACGCAAAAGAACAGGATTTTTATACTATATAAAAAAAGCATATTGCTCGAACTATGGGTGATGAAAAAAACTAAGGCTAGATTTGGATTCAGCTCATAAAAATCTATAAAGATCAGCTATCAACGTAAAAAAGTTTTCCAAAAAAATTTTTTCATTGGCCGGTGTTCTTAGCGTTTCTTTCTGTTCCACTCACGTATGGGGTGCAGGAAGAAAGAAAGAATGATTGATTGAGTGCCTCTGCGCATGCAGTAATTATTCTAATCTTAATTGCATAGCATTCCACGGCCAGTCGACGTTTAAGTTTTCTGGGTGTGGTACCATTCACAATGTATAAAACCACTACTGCTTTTATATGACGCAGTACTACAACCAGAAAACTTTTATGTTGACTATTCTAACCTTAACTTCAAAGATCTCTATGTAAGCAATACGCAGGGTATTGTAGCACATTCCTAGTCATTGTTTAAAGCTGCTTTTTGAAACTTTGTTAAAAGACTTTCTTGGGATAGTTTACATCCGTCTTCAAGAATCTTGCAGCTCAGTTCCTTCAGTATCTCTGTAATTCTCCCACATATCAAATCTGTGACCGCTCGTGCTGCCCTTCTCTCTATGTATTCAATATCCCCTGTTAGTCCATTTGGTATGGATCCCACACACTTGAGCAATATTCTAGAACTGGTCATGCGAGTTACTTATAAGCAAACTCATTGTAGACTGACTGTACTTCCCAGTATTCTGCCACCTGCTACACCCACAACTGAGCCGATGTGATCTTTCCATACCCCTACACAGTGCTACAACCATGTGTCTGTAGGAGTTGGCAGATTCAAATGCTGACTCACTAATATCAGTCATAGGATCTTACGTTTTTACATTTTGTGAACTTTCCTTTCTGAACATTTGACCCTTTCGCAGGTGCATTTAATGTAGCAATTGATGAAGATAATTTTTTTGCTGTCCTGTTGAATTGTGATCAACTGAAATTTTTTTGATAATTTTATTTTTGTAATTTGGGAACAAAAACTATGGTGTTACATTTATAACCACGGAACCTTTGTAAGTGCTGGTAAATGGATTTCCCACTTCCCTTTTGTGAGCTGTTGTGGGTTGCCATTGCACATAAAAATAATAATAATAATAATAATAATAGTAACAACAACAACACTTACTTACACGATTACAATGCCACAAATATAGAATACATCACATACATTCAGCAACAGAAAGATTCACGTTAAGCAGAAAAGAAGGAGGTAGGGGATTTATCGACATGAAAAACCTACATTATAGACAGGTTGTCAATTTAAGAAAATTCTTTATAGAATGAGCAGAAACTAGCAAAATACACAAAGCAATCACTCATATAAATATGTCGGCTATACCATTGCAATTTCATAACCACTTCTACAACCCTTTACATCACATAACAACAGATACGAAGAAAGTACATTGGAAAAAAAACACTACATGGCAAGCACCCGTATCATCTAACATAGCCACACATCGATAAAGACACATCCAACACATGGCTAAGAAAAGGCAATATATACAGCGAGACTGAAGGATTCATGATTGCAATACAGGATCAAACAAACACCAGATATTACAGCAAGCATATTATTAAAGATCCCAATACCACAACAGATAAATGCAGAATTTGCAAACAACAAATAGAAACAGTAGACTACATCACAAGCGGATGTACAATACTAGCAAATACAGAATACCCCAGAAGACATGACAATGTAGCAAAAATAATACAACAACTACTTGCCATACAACATAAACTAATAAAACAACACGTTCCCACAAACAAGTATGCACCACAAAATGTACTGGAGAATGATGAATACAAATTATACTGGAACAGAACCATTATAACAGATAAAACACCACCACATAACAAACCCAACATCATACTCACCAATAAAAAGAAGAAATTAACACAACTAATCGAAATATCCATACCCAATACAACAAATATACAGAAGAAAACAGGAGAAAAAATTGAAAAATACATCCAACTGGCTGAGGAAGTCAAGGACATGTGGCATCAGGATAAAGTTGACATACCAATTATACTATCAACTACAGGAGTCATACCACACAATATCCACCAGTACATCAACGCAATACAGCTACATCCAAATGTATATATACAACTACAGAAATCTGTAATTATTGATACATGTTCAATTACCTGGAAGTTCCTAAATGCAATGTAACATATACTGTACAGTTAAAAGGAAGTTGCACTTTATCAAGGTCCGCATCACTTTCCATTTTTTGATCAGACATAACGTCTGAGAAGAGAAATAATAATAATAATAATAATAATAATAATAATAATAATAATAATAATAATAATAATAATAATAACAATAAAACAGTGTTTTCCATTTTTATTAGGTTTTCTTTTACTTTATTAAAACATTGTTAACTGATACTAAAGTTTACTTACCACAATGTGAAAGCAATTCTTGAAACAGTATCACCCAATAAACGTATGAGCTGATACAAGTCACAATTTATATTGCAGAAGCAAAGCAATGTGTTCCGACCATAGTAGTGATCCCACGACAAACGTAGCAGTTCTCATGCACCTGGTGAAGTATACTATCATGAGATGTCAGGCGTAGACGAGGCAGTACAATGCATTCCCAAAAGCTTTGGGATACTGCTAAGTCGGTGGTAAGTATGCTTTCCAAGGACTACAAATGACAGATTAATTTTGTGGTAAGTATACTTCCCAAACTCCTTTCAGAAACTACTTTGCTGGTAACCATATTTCCCAATAACCATTAAAACAGCGTTGCTTGGTGATTATATAACTCCCTAAGTCCTGAAGCCTATATTTCACAACCAACAGAAAATACACTTGGTGCAGCTGAGTGCCACTACATGCCAGGAGTGTATGTACATGGTATCATTTCCTTAAATGCGATAAAGAAATACATTTAATGCGACGTATATCCCCACATCCTGCTTAAAGATAAAGTAATTTGCCAGTCTCTGCACCATTGACAATATTCATGCAGCTTCTTTCAGGTAGTGCATCACTATATAACTTCCTTTCACCCTGTTTACACCGATTTCCCAATACTGCTTTTGGGTGGCCATATAAACACTTCAAAATCGATTTTGGAAATCCGCCTCTAGTTGTATGTTTTCCAGTACTGCAATCAATTTTCGCTCCCGTGTAAACACGAGGTTTTGAAATGTGTTTGGGTTGTCAAGTTACTTCTTGTTTTCAGAGTATTCAGTTAATACAGACTTATTGGGCAATGAAGGAGAAGCTGAAATATTAGACTTAGCATGAAGCTGTCTACCTGTAATACTTAAGTTAAGAGAAATAATGACTGCATTGACTGAATCAGCCGTATTTCTGGCGGCACATAACTGGGCCAGAAATCCGCTTCAGACCTTAACATGTAAACATGACAGCGAAAAACGGATTTCGTCTTTCGGAAGTGTTTGTGCTTCACCAGAAAACTAACAACCAGTAGATCACAAGCTTACACCTCCGAATTCAGTTTGTGCACGCCACCCAAGTGTGTTATTTACACCAGGAGGAATTCTCATTCACTGTTGCATGTTCGCTTTAGTGTAAAGGGAGCTTTATGTGTTCTAATCTCTCTACCCGTGATTCGTGGTCACATGATTTCTTTACTGAGGGGTTGGTACTGGATGGTATGGCTGCTCACCACTTGTCCAACATTGAACAGGACATTAATTTGCTGCACTATGAACCATTTTATACACAGTTACAATCCACGATTGTTGGTGGTGACCTATGTCGTCGTTGCTCAACAACAGACAGTGATAGTGATAGTGATCTTCCCCAAACTAAGGTGTTCTTAATTATCTTTGACATGGTGACCGGTGATGTGCAATAACTGCAGCACTCACTGCTTTACAGATGGTTTGCCGCATGCATGGGGCATCCACAATGTCATCGCAACACATTGTATTCCACCAGCACACTAATAGTCATTACATGCTCTCACATCCTACTCACTTGACATTCTGAAGTATTCCACTTACCAGGGAAACAGGACACGTCACTACCTCCAATCTACTTGGTAAGTTCAACCTTCCATTTCTTATCCACTGGGGACCACTGGTACATGTCTGCTCTTTGTACAGTGAACAGTATAGTATGAAGCAGGTGTTTAAAACGATACAAAGATCAAAGGGAGAGGA
The DNA here is from genome assembly GCF_021461395.2 of Schistocerca americana. Taxonomy (NCBI): domain Eukaryota; kingdom Metazoa; phylum Arthropoda; class Insecta; order Orthoptera; family Acrididae; genus Schistocerca; species Schistocerca americana. Next base: position 155,639,902 of record NC_060123.1, read on the forward strand.
GGGGGTTCACTTTATTTCTTTTTGCCGCATCATCTAACGGAAGCACTCATTCGCCTCAGCATACATATTTCCATAAATTAAGTGATATGTCCCAATATAAATAAAGGGCCCTCCTCTTGTGCACTGATGAGCAACTAAAACAAGGATGCCACAAGTACATACAGGTGGCATTCAAGTCACATGATACCCCACTCCCTATACAGTGATATTTCGTGTTGACACACTGAATTTACGAAAGTGTTAATGATTCAATCATGGCTAATTATTTGTGATAATCAGGAATATGTCATTGCTGGCTGTTCCCCTCACAGCAATTCCATCTTTCATTTTTATATCACCATCATTTAAGACTGATTATGCCTTTCAGAGTTCAGTCTGGAGCATAGTCCCCATTATAAAATTCCTCCATGATCCTCTATTCAGTGCGTGAGCATGGTCTGCTGACCATATGAACAGGTTTAGTAAGCAATAACCCAAATGAGCTGAAATGGATTATTTGTTCACTGAACAACACATGCATTTGTCCTCTAATTGAAGAAGGGTATAAAAATCTCAATTCCTGGAGCATGTGTTCAAGTTGGTCATTACAATGCTCTTTGAGGGGTTGAGACCAACAGATTGCCCTAACTCAGTCTGTAAGATTAGTAAATAATTTATGATGCATGAAAATCTCAAAGTGACACCTGAATAGCGACAACAGTAAGATGTCTAAAGCACTTTACACTTGTCACTTGTCACTCAGGGTATCCTTTTAGCATGGGAAACAATGTGTCAGATTTTTAAAAATTTCTCTTGCAGGAGTAAGGACAGCATGTTTACCTTTCTGTCTATGGTAGAGAACAGCAATGATTATGGGCAGTGGGAAAGAGGGATGAGAGCAACACTTTTACACACATCACCTCTACAAAATCAGTGTTGGACAGGGTGCTCTGACAGTTTAGACAGCATTTCCTTCGAATGCTTCCCAGATATTAATGTAATGTCTGGTAAACTCTTGCATTAATGAGAGCACTGGAAGAAAATGAAGTGTCATTTCCTTGCTTGTGCTTTTAAAGCTGCAGATATTTTAGTTATCCTCTCTGCCCTCTGCTTTAACCCTACAGCAGCTTCATGTACAAATGGCCACAAGTATGTGTCTCATTCAGGCAGGTTACAGCCAAAATTCCAAGTTATTCTCAGGGAGCTAAAGCCTGACTTGTACAGCACTGTTCATCTCATCTGCTACAGGTGCAGGTGAACAACCCTTTTATTTTTGCTCTCCTGCTCAACAGTTATTTTTCTAGCCTCTCTCATAAAGTATTATTACTTGTCCATTGATGCAGCAGGGACCATTCTGTCACTCACCAAATCACCAAACAAAAGTGAGCCAAAGATTAACTTCTGCTAATCCAGAAATAGGGAGCCCTCACCTCCAATTACACTATAGTTACATACTATACAAGTCAAACTGGATCAGTCACTCTGGAGAGCCATATAACAATAAGTAAACAATTTTTTATCAATGTTCTTTTCGTAGTTCATTTGACTGTTTAGAATGTCCTGATCATGAATTGATGTTGAGAAGGTTGATTTTGACTGCAATGTCATTTACTTAAATAATTAAATTTTTGTCTGCATATAACTGATAATATACTACTAAGTAAAGACAGTACTGATTATTTGAAGTTTGATCCATTCTATCTGTGTCCAAGTGTTAAGCAACTGACTGAAAATGTCTTAGTTGGAGGAACATCTGCAAAAGGTTTTTGAAAACATTTCCACCTTCATATCTCATTGAAAGAGGGTTTGTGTTCCCAATCTTCTTATAAAAACATGGAAATCACTGACAGACAATTTAAGGTTAAAACTAACTTTCAGCCAAATATTGGAAATCTGCTAACTAAGATTCAGGCTAACCCCTGTATGGGCTGTTAAAACATTTTAAGTTGATGAATTTGTAAAAATTCAATTTATGTAACACTATCTACCCAAAACTGAAAAAAATTGGCACATTGTCTACGAGGCAAAAAAATTTAGGTGCTTTGCTTTTAGATCTTCAAGCTGTTGGGAAAGACAGTTAATCACACCATTTTACTTAATCTAACTAAATGAACCTCATTCAGTACATAAATTTGTTGACTGCCGAGACATGACAAAAATCACACCCCAACCAAATTTGTAAATAGTATGTCTATAGGGAACAACACACTTTTGTTAACACCTTTTGCCACGATTTCTGGGCTGTTATTACAAAATGGAGTGTTTACATCTTAATGTTATGGTTGATAGACAAAGTTAAATTTAACCACAGTGTTCCATAACATTTGTTACATTACATGTTCACTTAACATGTTAAAATTATTTCACATTTGTTGTGGTAGCTGGCAACTGGTGGTATTTTGAATGTAGACACGATGTAGCAGTTAAATAGTGCCAAGTAGTTTGCAGACAGCAGTTTCACTGAAATGCGACAAATTTTAGTGTTCCACAATCAACGCTTGTCTTGCTCTGGACTTGCTTTAGGTATCATTTCTTGCCTGGACCAGTAAATGTGAACACAAACTGCAATAATTTTTATCTGCACAAATTGGAACTAAGGCAATCTTTTAGAACTGGCATCAGCAACATGCTACATCAATCAACTGTACAGAACATGCTGTTCCAATGCAGGCTCACTGCTCACTCAGTTAAGGGCAGCTAGTACATGTCACAAGAGGAAGCACCCTATTGCATGCATTCTATGCATGTGAGGCACTATCACCTTTGCCCTTGTGCACTCTGCCAGTGCAGCACATCTGCACAGGGTACAACCCAGCTGCTTAACTGCCCCCACAAAGCCATTTGTCCACCTCTGCTGGTGGGCACCTGGCTGGGACTGAAGCTGGTAAAGCTGGCTGTAGAGGTTTCACTGCAAATTGAGAACACAATTTGCAAATTAAGCCTATGGCCACCTCAGGCAAGTAGCCATGGCCTTCATCACTACCTGGCTTGTTTTCTACATCTGAAACATGTCATTTTAAATTTGTAGCCAGTCTCATGAAAGTGGCACTAGTAACACCACTATGAGTATGCAAATCAGGCTTCCTTTAAATACATGGTGTAGTCATGAGAGTTACCTTTTAGACTGGACATTAGCTGATTTAAGTCAAGAATGCCTTAAAGGGGACAAAGATGCCACTATACCTAACTAAGTTTGAACATCATCATGTAATAGTACTACATACAGCTGCATGTTCCTTTGGCAATATTGCAGAAAGACTTTGCAGTAATGTAGGCACTGTACATAATTGCTGGCAGCAGTGTTCACTAAAATGTACAGTAGCAAGAAGACTGGGCTCTGAGTGGCCAGGAGGGCAGTACCATGATGAATAACCATCGTCTTCGGCGTATAGCTCTGGTGCACTCTACAGCACCTCCAGTGGCAATATGAGCAGCAGCTGGCACCTCAGTGACAAAAATCTGGTACAAATCAGGTATTTCAAGGACAGCTCTGAGCCAGATGCACTTTAGCATGCAGTCCATTGCCCTCAAACGACTGCCATCTGTGACTTCAGTGGTGTCAAATGAGAGCTCATTTGGGACAGGGTGGAGGTCTGATGTGCTTTCTGATGAAAGCTGTGTGTTAGGTGGAGGCCAGGCGAGTACCTGCAACCAACTTTTCTGTGACCTCAACACAATGGACCCACAACTTGAGTTATGGTCTGGTGTGCAGTTTCATTCTGACAGCAGCAGCACTCTTGGTTATCCCACACACCCTGACTGCACAATCTGACGATTCAACTGGTTGTGCCACAGCATTCATGAACAGTATTCCAGAGGCTATTTTGCAACAAGATAAGGCTCATCCCACATACTGCTGTAACCCAGTATGCTGTGCAGAGTCTCAACATGTTGCCTGGGCCTAATAGATCCGACTCCAATCGAGCACTATTGGAACATCAGACCATTTCCAGTGTCATCCACAAACGGCATTAGCTGTCCCTGAATTGACCAACTAAGTCCAACAGGCATGGAACAGCATCCCACAAACTACCCCAGCACCTGTACAACACAATGCACACACATCTGCATACTTAAATTTAACGTTCTGGTGGTTACATCTATTATTAATGTACCAAAATTTCACATTTGCAATGGCTTATCTCACTCTTACATTAGCCTGTGATCTTGCAATGTTCAACATTTAAATGTATTACCTAGACAACTACACTAATTGTAATTTGGTGTTGCAGTTTTTTCCGTCAGTATATGTTACTAAGCTTATTGTAACATTGATAAATTACTCCAAGTTTAAATTTACTCGTCACACAAAACAGTTGCAGCTTCTTTGCTCGTGAATAATTTGGTCAGGCACTACTACCATTTGAAGTAAGCAAATACTGTGTGACAAATGTAAAAGATGCTGTAAGTAAATGCACAGGAAGCTGCACAAAAAGATGGTGGAGAAAGTAACTTTATACACTGAAACTATCAGTTTCCAATTTATCTCACTTCTGAAAAGTGTCAACATTTTCACAAATGATAATATTGGGACTTTAATAATTAGACAGATTGAAAGACAAAGCAAATGTACAAATTAACTTTATTTCAATACTTCATTACATGAACTCAACCTGAAACTTTACGAGGAGCTGGTTTTCCACCTTCACGGAAACCATTCCTGGAAAATAAGACAGAAGTATATAATCACAGCCAGCAATCAATAATTTTTTTAAATAGCATTTACATAGAAAACTTTGGAAGTGCTAGTTAGGTAATATACCTGAATCTCCTCCGCACAATTTTCAATGTGCGCATCCTGCCAGTGCCAGTAGTCTTCCTGCGTTTAGCTTTCACACTCCAGTTATCTATAAACAATGTCAAGTAATATATGTTTTAGTAGGGTTAAAATTGAATAAAACATTTTCAAAAGAGGTTAAAGAAAGCACTATGGGTAGTCTTTAGAATTTAGTTCAACAGAAATTTACCCAAAAATTACAGTAACGAAATTCACAGATTCGTATGTTATAATTCTATTAGATTAAAATAATGCACAGTAAGAAAATAGTACATAACTACAAAGATACTGGACTAGTTATGTTTTTGATTTCAAGGCAGCTGACTGAACAGTAAAAACTGAAGAGACTTACAGAAACTTTGGTAAAATCTTTGCATTTCCAAAACCAAGCATACAAAGCACCTGAAAGCTAATGATCAATGTGTATCATCAGTTCTGAATGATTGCAGACTTTCTAGTACACTGACTTAAAAAATCACCCGCAGATGCAAAGAAACAATTCAGGAGACAAACTAGCATATAAGACTTGTGCTCTTAGAGTTTGAAGTAACTAACAACTACAGTATCTTGCAAGAAAAATTACCCTCCACTATTCACAACTAAACCTTGGGCTCTCATACAAGGGAGTAAGGTATGCAGCCATAAAAATTTAAAGCAGTGATATATTAAAAACAATCCTGAAAAAATTTGGATTCACTGACAAGCATACAGCACAAAATTTTAGACTAGTCCAACTACCAAATATCAATGCCAATTAAATCACCAACATTACTGTATTATCAGGAAAACTTAATATGATACATGCAAAAATTAAATGCCTTAGGTACAACAACTTTGACCCACAGAACATGACAGTAACAGCACACACAGCTACTAAATAAAAAGTGCCAAAATTAGATTACAGTAATGTAGAGCATTTACTACAGTTTGTGATTTCTTATCAGTCACAAACGAAAGGTCACTTTTACATTTCAGCTGAAGCACAATTGTTGAAATGTACTGTTGACATGGGGCACTTCTTTCTCTTCTACAATTGGGACTGTTCTCTCCTGCAACCTCCACAGACTATATTCACCTTTAGTCCTCAAATTCCAACATTTTGATGTCCATATTTTCACAATCTGACATGGAGGTCTTCCACATATTCTTAGTCTTCTTAATTGCACACAATTTGTTGTGCGTACTGAGATTATGCCATTCCATCTCCCAAAGCTGAAAAACTGCAGCGAAATAATGATCGCAAGTTATTACAGGGATGCCGATCTCCAAAAGCAGTTTCCATGTAGCTTGTTTGGCCAGGGACTCCTGGATGGCCACTACCAAAGGATGGCGGGGGTAGCACTGGTCAATAGCTTGTGGGCTGCTCGAAGAGTCAGTACAGAGAAGAAACGATTCGCAGGACATGAGCACATGCACTCAAGAGCACGAGAAAATGCTGCCAGCTCTGCAGTGAAAACACTGCAGCCATCTGGCAAGAAGTGCTCTTCAACATGTCCTCCATGAACACAGCAAAGCCAACGTGACCACCAGCCATCAGTGTAAACCACTTCATGGTCTGGTACATGTCAAGAAACAAGAGGAAGTAACAGAAGAGAGTCACAGGGTTAACTGAATCCTTAGGACCATGTGAAAGGTCCAGGCAAAGCTTCTGCTATGTGTACATCCTGGAGGTGTACATGAATGGACCTCGAGTATAGGTGATAAAGGTAAGCACTCCACTCCAGACAGAAGAGATCAAATGCAAACCACAATCTTAAGCCCTGACCTGGCCTCCGATGTGGGAGATGAACTGCCATGGGCGGAAAAAGGAGGCGTTAATTCAGATGCTCAGGAGTACTTTGAAGTGTGCAAAATAACTGGCGAGCAGTTGTGCACGCCTAACCTTCCATGGAGGGACTCCGGCCTCCACGAGGAGGCTCGAGTATAGTGGTCAGCAACTGTGTTTGCGTCGGTAGATTAAACACCACTGATGTTTATGTCAGTGACACTTATCGGGGCCTGGTACCCACAAACCCACCTGATCTTCGTCCAGACTTGGGAAGGTGACATATGGCACCCAATGGTCGAGACATACCTCTCCCCAACATACCAGTTTCAGTCTTTAGAAGCTGGCGAACATGGGCACAGTGCCATTTAAAAGCTATTAGGTGCTCTAGGGAAGGGAGTTGCTTATGTTTCTGTAGGGTTCACCGACATTAAATAATGTCCTCAGCAATTTCCGGCAACCACCAAGGTACTGACTTTCACTGGGAGCACCCTGAAGAGCAAGGGATCGTGTTTCCTGCTACAGAAATGATTGTTCTAGTGATCTGCTGAACTACCACATCGATGGTACCATATGGAGGAGGTTCAACGGTGACAGCAGAGGTGAAAGCTTCCCAGTCTGCCTTGATTAAAGCCCATCTTGGCAGATGTCTGGGGAATGGTGCTGGGGGAAAACAGGAAGATGGGAAAGTGGTCAATATCACAAGTCATCGTGGGTTCTCCAGTGGACAGATGGGAAACGTCCTGGGCTGCACTGGCCGAGTAAGTGCCATGAGCCACACTGAAATGTGTGAGGCCCCAGTATTTAAGAGGCAGGCAGAGGTCAAGCTGAGACAGGAGTTTTGACAGCTCTACCTCAGCCAGTAAGCACAGTGCTAACCCACAAGGGGTTACTGTCATTAAAATCTCCCAAAGTAAGAAAGGTTTAGGGAGCTGTTGAATCAGCGTAGCCAATGCATTCAGGGGTACTGCACCACCTAGAGGAAGATATGACAGTTATTTCCTGTGTCATCCTTATCCTGACAGCCACAGCTTCAAGAGTAGTTTGAAAGGACCCAGGTTAACTGCATACTGAGTTCAGGACAAGCTCCACCTGACACTATTATAGATGCTAAGTTCTTGTAATATCCCTATAGCCACAGAGGACAGGTGTATGCACTGCTGGGAACCAGGTTCCCTGAAGTGCAAGAAAGAAGGTGTAAAGCTTAACAGTTACTGTAGCTCAGCCAGGTGGTGGAAAAACTGCAGCAATTCCACTGGAGGATGAAGTTACCATGTGGTGGGGAAGGCATGAAGCACACAAGGAGGAACATTACACCTCAGGGTCACCTGCTGCCACCAATTGATTATTTATATCCACTCCTATTGCAGATGAGGCAGCAATGAGATTCAGGTCCTCAGGGGACACTGAGATCTTCACCTTATCCACAGGTGCAGAATTGGTAGGAAGTGGTGGTGTTGGGCCACTGGAGGGTCCTTTTCCTTAGCAGCCTTCTTTGCTTGCTTGCCCTCTCACTCCTCTATAGGGGCTCACTGGGAGGACTTCTGTGAAGTAGCTTCAGGCATTGAGGAGCAGCTTTTGACTCCTTTAGCCACTGGCAAGTGTCCACTGTGGCATTAGTGGAGAGCTTGGGAGAGAGGGTCCCAAAGGACCCTTTCCACACGAGAGGAGCCGGTGTAGGCTGTTGCTTCTCCAGCTGGGGAAGAGAGGACCAATGTCCCCTGCATTTGAGGTGGGGGCCTTGCTACCAAATTAGGTACTTTGGGAGCAATGGAAAGATTTTCCCCCTTCCATCAAAGAAAGGGGCAGATATATTCTGGAGGTCCAGAGGACCCACTGTTCATGACACAGGGTGTGATACAACTTGTACTTGTGACCGCAATGGTAATGTAGCTGCAGCATATGTGGATGTCAATCGAATGGGGTGTAATCTGTCCAGGGTCTTGTACTCCACGATTTCCCACTCCTTATGGAATACCATGCAGTCTGGCGAGCTGGGCAAATGCTGCTCTCCACAGTTGATGCAAGTGGGAGGTGGTGCACATGGAGTATCTGGGTGTAGAGGACATCTGCAGTCTCAAGATGTCACACTGGAAGTGCAGCAGGAAGATGTGCCTGAACTTCTAGCACTTCAAGCACTGCACAGGGTGAGGGACGTGTGGTTTAATGTCACAGCAGTAAACCAGGCACCGGTACCAATCCTGTTAGGTCCCCTGTAAATGCATCAGATGAAATAAACACCCCACCATTCTACATTGGCGTGCAGCTCGTTGTCGGACTGCAAGAGGAGGTCATGATGGAAAATAATCCCTTGGACCATGTTGATACTTATGGGGTGTGATGGAAACAAAAATAAGACCCAGCAGGTAACAAGTAATGCCTGGGACTGGGCTGGAGATGCTGTCTGAATCAACAATGCACCACTTCTCATCTTTGACAGTGCTGTCACTTCCCCAAACTTATCCTCAAGATGTTCAACAACAATTGAGGTTTCATAGGTAGAAAGTAGTCCCCGTCCATTCTGCTACAGACTAAATACCGAGGCTAATATGGCTCTTCTTTCTGTAGCCCTACATTCCTCTCATGGTGTAGCAAACAATTTAAGAGTCATATCTGTCAGCATTGTACTCAATCTTTCCCTTCTTAGAGACTGCTGGCACCATACAGTCACCAGCAAGAGATGACTGTCCACTTCATTGCGGGGCATCCACCCTGATGCCAACCACTCCGATCAGGGGCTCTCCCCACGCACACCACAGCAAAGACCACCTGGCATGATGGCCGTTGTCTGGAGTCCTGATGCCCCAGGAAGACAGGCATCTACTACTCTTTGGCATATGTGAGGAGTTTACAGCTCACCACCACAACGAACTGGCTGTTGTGCTGGGTATTGAATGCAGAGGAATCCAATATTGTCATGGGGCAAAAGAGGACAGGAGACAACAGAAGATGACATACTCCAGAAAGTGTCCTCACCCAAATAGTTGAATTACAGGTGGAGATGCAAAGCCAAGACAAGAGGTTCAGGAGATTGAATCTAAGGGCACTATGGATAACTCATGCACCATGTAAGGTGCCCTTCCTCATATGGCTCGCACTTCTGTAGAATTTGGAAAGTGGCAGTTCAAACCATAAAATGGGACCTTAACTTACAGGATCAAAAAGTGTGAGACTCCTTTTAGTCACCTCTTATGACAGGCAGGGATACCTCAGGCCTATTCTAACCCCAGGAGCCACAGTGGGAGGGGGTGACACCTGCTGTATGTAATACCTAGGATCATCAGCAACACTGCATATAAAAAAAGTTGATCGCCTGGGGACCAACCCTTCTCAGGCTAACAAACTATTACTGTTTCTTCGTCTGTCAAAGCAGAATCATCCATACCACAATAATCTAATTTAGATAAAATCTACTTGCCAACTGGCAGCAGAACACACACAAAGTGAGATTATAATTAGGTAAGCTTTTGGAGCCACTGCCCAATCTCAATCATCCCATGCCTACTGCAACTGTACAAGATGCCTTTACCTCAGCAAGGGAACATGGACTGGGAAGGAAGAGGAGTGAACGGAAAGGACCAGAGAGGGCTACAAAAAGGGGTCCATTTCAGGATAGTCACCCAGAACCGTGGGTCAGTGAAGACTTACTGCATGTCAAAATTGACTGTTTTTGTTACACCACAATAATATGTACCAGTTTTAAGTAACATGTCATACTTTACTATTTCCATGGCCTTGGCAATTTTTTCTCTCATTTCTTGTTTAATACACTTTTGGAAGTTCACACCATATTACCAAAGTCATAAAAACTTCCTTTCTGTTATTCAATGCAATATATTAAATGTTCAGATCTATCCACCAAGTGTAGCCATTAATGTAAAACAGTTTTCTACAGAAGGTTTTGCTTGCTGTACAAAGGATATTTAGATACAGAGGCTCATGAATGGAGGAATAAATCTTATTCCAGTGAATATTAAAAAGGCACAATTTAAAACAATAGTTTTTAATTTGCATATCGCAAAGCAGTATTTAACAGCAAGCTTCACAACAGTGAGGAGCCCATAGCCAGCAACTACCCTACTGCGGAACTTTTTTGCTTACGTGCCAGCCAATTAAGGGCATCCAGAATAAGTTTTTCAATGGCAGAATAGAATTTTGGGAAAATAGTCTCCCATTTAGAATTGTGTCTAAAACACTGATATGTACATGGAAGTATTTTCATTTTTTTAATTGCAGCACATTATATGTTTTGCTCCTTGTTCATGAGACACTAAACATGCCTGATAGCCCGTCTTGCCAGAGATAAGATTGAGCACAAGATAGTTAACTTTTCTGTTGGCTACCTTGAAAGAGTTGACAGATTTTTAACAATTTATACAGTTTTCTTTGTGAGTAAGTCCATATCTGGTGAAGTCATGGAGTTTTCATACCTTCCACATGCAAAGAATTACTGTGAAGGTATTTAAAAAGTGTGCATTAACGCAAGATAGTAAAGGGTACTTTGAATTTGTCGTATCGTCTACATCAATATTTGACATCTGCATAGTGCCTAGCCTCTACACTGGTATATGTACACTGATGCTGTCATACCTTAAAGAACTATCTGGAATCTAACAATACAACAAAAATGCTGGGGTTACAAAATTTGAAATACTGTAGCAGATGTTATGGTTTACAATTAAAAGCAGGACCATAGGTACTTTGTTATGTTGTGCAATGAACCTCCCTAGACTACCCTCAAGATCTGACCAACAACACTGCAATAGGATCTGCTGTTTATGTAGCACAGGTAAAAATTAAAAATACTATTGAAACTGTTGTTGAAAATAAAAATATGGGCTTGTCCACAGCTTTCATGTGAGACCAAATATCTCTGAATAGTGTTTTAACAGCTACAAGTGTATACACTGGCAAGGTGATTCACAAGGCAATATTTTCCAAGAATTGCAGATGCAAGGATAAAATGAAAAACATGGTGAGTGTAGTAACTATCATCATCATGTGCATCAATGATTAGGAGAATCTTAGCAACCCTCTGTTTGCAGATGCTATGATTTACTGTCTTGTAAAGCCATCAGATGATCAAAACCAACTGCAAAAAGATTTTGCCAAGATATCAGTATAGCACAAAGTGGCAACTGACTAAACGATTAGAGTGCAAAGACATCCATACGAGCACTAACATAGTGTATACGCGGACAAGAAAAAAATTTCCCGGTTAAAATTACACTTTCTCCCGGGTGAAAATACACATTTTCCATGTTACGTGACAGTATACTTTTCCTCTGAACTGTAAAACTTCTCAATCCTTTGAATGGTTACGTTTTATACACCGGCATAGAACTTCCCGGACCTTTAGAAGACCAAACACAGTATCTATATAACGTTTTGGAAACTTCTTTGATGTGAAGCAACATGTACACTGCGTAATTTCGTATTACGAAAGTGTAAATTTAAATTCCACCAAACGCCGCATGTTACTTTCCGAAGCATTGATACTAAGACTGCAATGTGCTTTTGTAGCTAGTCACAGCTTGTCACGTGATCTTGCCAGCTGATGACAGTGGATCTACTAGCATAGGATACGTGATGTAGTCAGCCAATAGCAATATCATTGTTAAGTAACACGTACACACAAACACAAATAGGAAAAGTTGGTGGTTTTAATTGACTTACACAGCGTTACTACAAGCAAAGCAAAGCTTTCACATATGATTTTTTTGCGCATGTGTTACACTTTAATGTGTCAGTAAAATTTTTAATGAAGATGTCTGATCTGAGCTCTAAATTTTTCTAAATGTACGTCCTCTAAAGACTATTTTTAAATGAGTCAAACGCTCTGTGATTTGAGAAATTCATCGTACATTCTCGCACATAATTCTTCTTGCATAAAAGGAAATTTACTTTGAAATTAACACTTTTCAAACAACCATTCGCAATATTTTCCCGTGACCTGTTAGAAATAGGTTCGTTTCGGTAGTTGCCAGAGAGCGCCAGAAACAGGCATCACTGCGCTTGCGCACCTACGATGATGCAGGAAGCCTGTATGTTCGTAGGTATAAAACATTAAAAAATCTTAAACTATGTCATAAAAGAAACAAGACATCAGAGGATACTCCAAGAACATCAGAATTTTGTGAACCATACTAAAATGCGTAATTCGGCTTAAAGTGCACATTCGTATGTCCAGATTCGGATGTAAATTTTCTTGAGTACCGGTACTGTATTATCTCATGTTTGGTTCTTTATTATGGCATAATGCCATACGTGCTAGAAGATGAAAACATGCACTTTTGAAATGCAGCAAACAGTTGAAACTAGCCCATAGTATGGTATTAAAAGCTTCGTTTTAGATAAATTGACTGCCCCAGCGGAAAAGATTGATAAAAGCCAAATTTCCTTAGCAAATCGACAAAAATAACTTCATTGCTCTGCAAGGCAATTAATGCTCGACTGTCAGAAAGGTGGTGATGAAACCTGAAACTAATACCTTCCGTAATTATGCGAACATATTTTAATTCATTTGATAATTCCCGGCCATAGATATCCGTTTTGCTTTCATTTAATGTGAGAGCAATAAATGAAGAGGAAACAGCAAAATCACTAAATGTAAACATGGGTCACGTGGAGACTCCCCACTACAACTCAACTTCTCTGTCGATCAGCCCCAGATCTCCAACATTTCCAAACCGGGGCAATATTAGATAGTGGCACCTAACCACACGTCTGTAGCCAGATGCAGGAGAAGGTACTACTCATACGCGACTCAACTGCACACGCACAAGAGCCTGCCCGCAACTGCTCAAATACAGTAAACAGTTGTGACGTCACTCTCATCGGAGGCAATTTGTTGTTAGGAAGCATTGCATAGTCTTCCCAAAGCCTTTGTCTTACTTTGCAGTCGTGAACGCTTGCATGAGCACTATGTTTTATTATTGTATATGGCATATTTCCTTTGAGACTAAAGTTTTATTTTGTTTTTCTTGTCTCGTTCACATTTTGTTGCTTCAGTATTATTCTGCAGTAGCGGGATACAGTAATATCCTTTGTTAGAGTATTGGTTCTTACACATCAAAATCACAAAAATTTAACTGAAAACTAAAACAATGAAAAATTCCCGGAATTCCGAAAAATTTCCGGGTTTTTCCCAGATCTCCCAGGTCGTATACACCCTGACTAAATATTTGATACACAATACTCTCATAAAACCCAACTAAATACTTAGAGATTACAATTACAAATTGGAACAGTCACAGACAATGCTGTGGGGAAAGCAAACCATAGGCTGTGATTTATTGGCAGAAAACACATCTGCTAAAGATACTGCCTACACTGCTCTTTTCCATCCTCTTCTGGAGCATTGCTATGCATTGTGGGACCCACATCAGATAGGATTTACAAAGTACATCGAAAAAGTTCAAAGAAGGGCAGCTAATTTTATATTATTGTGAAGGAAGTGTGAATGGCAATAATTAAAACACTTTTTCACTGCGGCAGGACCTTATCATGAAACGTCAATCACCAACTTTCTACTCTGTTTTGAAAACAAAATGATAAAAGAAATCACAGCTCACACAGAAATATTAAAGTATTAGTTTTTCCCTATGCACTCTTCATGAGAAGAACAGTAGGTAAAAGTAGTAATGATGCAGATCCAAAATATTAACAGTACTTGACAATGGGTCAATATTGCTTTGCAACATTATACCTAGATATTTAGTCGACATGTCTCTCAAGCAGCACACTAATGCATTCTTAAGTTATGGGTTTGCTTTTCCCATTCACCCACATTAACTCACATTTCCTAAATTTAGATCTAGCTGCCATTCAACACAGGCTACAAATTTCATTTGTCATCATATAATCTTACAGTCACTCAACAATGACACCTTCCCATCCACCACAGCATCAACAGTAAATGAAGGCACTGCTGCTTACCCTGACCACTGAATCATCTACCACCCATCTGCTTTGACCCATAACATCACAAATATGGCGGAAAACGACCATACACCACAACTCCAATATGGCGCCTATGACGTCATTACGTAAAAATGATAAAACACGATAATAAATCGAAAAACCAACACACACACACACACACACACACACACACACACACACACACACACAAAAAACCACAAACAAAAAAACAACCAAAAGAAAGACCCAACACACCCCCAACCAAATCTCCACAAAATATAATACCAATAAACACAAACCAAACACAAAATAAAAAATCTCAATCACACACTACAACCCCACAAAAACTGCAACAAAATAGATCCTCCACAACTAAATCACAAACACTCCCCCCCCCCCCCCCACAAACAGTACCAACTACTAAACCACCCCCCTCCAATCTGCAGCCACCCACCCACCCAAACCACCATAACCAACCACCTTCAGCCTGTGCATCTTACTAACAGCCCTTCAAAAACCCGGAAAAATCCCTCAGGGACGCTCTTCTGCCAACAGTACTCATCTAAATGAGACTGAAGGTTGGAAGAGTGCCTCTTCCCCCTCCCAAGAACTGACTTAATGGCCCCCCCCCACATCCCCTCTATAGTATTCGTATAAGCCCCCCGTCTCAATATTTAAACTCTAAACTACGGTTAACAACTAAATAATTTTACCCCCTATCACCCAAGCCCCTATAAGAAAAAGCATCAAACTGCAGTGGAACCCGGTTCTTTAAACTTCTCAATTAACCCCACTAATTCCACGTTAGACCGCTCCTCCACAACCCTGAAAACACATTCTGAACACCTACCCCCCCCCCCCCCAAAGAGACCAACCACAGACTTACCCCTGCCATACTTTTCCTGAACTGCAACTCATCCACCTCCACAACCCCAGACCCACCCAGCTTATCCCTGTACTTAAACTCTGAACATACTTCACGAAAAAACCAAAATTGGTCAAGCATGTTACTCACTCATGCCAGTCTCATGCATGCAAAAACTTTAAAAGGATCTATAAAAGTAGTACGTCAACAACACAATCTCACGCATGCCCAACCTAGACTTCTTGAACCAGGAACCGCAACATGTGGAGCGCCACAGGTTATCCCTACGGCACCACCACATACAACCGCCACTGGTACGAGACGCCGGAACTTTTGCCACTCATTTCCTTCCGACAGACAGCACACTTTACCTCCTCCACAATCTACCCAAAAAGCTGTAGAAATTTGATCAGCTCCAACTAAGTCGCACCCATCATAGCATGGAGTCTCACACTATTTTATCGGTCATGTCCATACCTAACAAGACCAACAAATTTTTACTCACATTAACATGTGACGTACAGCGAACAGCACTACAGGAACTTTCACACAAAACCACTAAATCATTAACTCACTGAAACCAATTCCGCTCTAAACACGGCCAAAACCTGAACCAGCCACTATAATCATTAAGACCAAACTGAACCCATTACACCACAGAACACCAAACCCCTAAACACACCACCAGAGGGCGCCATGAACCGCAACACAATGACACCTACAAACAGCACACTCACAAACTCCACGCCATCAAGACATCACACCACAACAGCCCTATGTCACGGATCAAAGCCGACAGGTGGCATCAGACGCTTTGGCCGACCACATTTATGTATATTTAAAATATCAGACCAACGACACTTCCCTGGGGCACCCCTGACACTACCCTTGTATCTAATGAACACTCGCCAAGGACAACATACTGGGTTCTGTTACTAAAGAAGTCCAAGCCACTAATGTCTGGGAACCTATACTGTATGCTTGCACCTTCTGAAACTGTCAGCAGTGTGGCATCAAGTCAAATGCTTTATGGAAGCCTAGGCATCTGGAATCTGCCCGCTGTCTTTCATCTATGGGTTGTACGATCTCTTTGAGACAATAACAGGCAGAGTTTTGCCTGAATAATGTTTCCAAAAAAGTGCTGATTTGTGGACAAAAGCTTCACCATCTCAAAGAAATTTATATCGAACTGAGAATATGTTCAAGGATTCTACAGCAAATTGATGGTGTGTAATTTTGCAGCTGCATTCTTTTATCTTTCTTATACATAGGAATCACTTGCACTTTTTTCCATTCAGATGGGACTGTGCTAGATGTATAATTCTGTAGGAACGGTTTCTTGAAGTCTCGCCAATACAAGAGGATTAAATTCATTATATAGGCCTACTCGAAAGAGCCTCAATGCAAGTACAACACTATCCTAGATTAAATTGAACATTCATTTGGTGCATTCTCACAGTTGTTATACAAATTCCGTTACCTCTTCCTGTATTTCGTATGTTTTGTTGCTTGTTTGACAATGACCTAAGTCTAAACTAGCCTACAACAAACAATTTTACAGTCCATCACAATTTTCTTTAAAGAGAAATCTGTCTTTCGTGAATACACAACACTGATAATGTCCTTTACCTACTGAAGCTACTTGTTAAGACTTCATCAGTACCAATATTTGCTAACAAATCTTGGTTAGTAAGACAAACGAGTCAATTTAACATCTGGGGCATCCTACTACGGATAGTATATTAGACAACATATGATTAATATTTCAAAATAAACTTACAACTCCTGAGTTTCCGGCTTGGATATCCACACTGAGCACATTTAGACTTCTGAATGTGGTATGACGATCGACCACATCGTCTGCAAAGCGTATGAGTCTTGTTACGCCTTTTACCAAAACTGGATGTTCCCTTCGTCTGCAAACAAAATACGAATTAAGATTCCATAACAACTTACAACAGTTTACGCTGGTGAAAAAGTCAAATCAGCATCAACAAAGAATCATGCAAGCTATCAGACAAATAATTAGCAATTAGTAGTGTTCTCGGTTCAAACACAATCTATGAGTAAAATACAGGTGAACATCCCCGTTAGAGCAGTTTTCTACAAACTCCCACCATTTGGCGACCACGCGTACAACCATGTGCAATTGGATTTCACTTATTTTCAATCCATGACAGTAGCGGTACTCCAAGAACTTAAATACAGACATTGATACCAAAAGTAGTATTTGCAGTAAACTTAATTATCAAAATTACGATTAACAACACAGTTTTACTCACCATGCTTACATATGCCTCACTCAAACGGAAGAACTAGCCACCACCGAAAGAAAACGGAAATGACAAGTCAAAGTATACTATGCAACAAACCCAAAGAGTTTTAATAACAAGAAATGAAGTATGAAGATCTATGGCACAGTCTAGCATAACAGTCGCAACACTTCACCTCGATTTTGTTGCCTACTGCACCAGCAGCGTGCCAAGAAACGAGTAAATTGAACTGTTGAGATCGGCATGAACGTGAAACCGAATAGTATTTGTGAATTTTGGTTTGTACAATGGCTTTTTACAAATGGGAGCGTAGCGGAGCGCAATAGACTGCAGCAACAAGAAGAAGAGGATAACACACATGTCTTTTTTTAGGTTTCCTGAGCCGTATATACCATCATAGTACTAAACTGTATCGTCAGGGTCCGCTTGCAAACTACATATATATTAATTATTAATGTTTCGTTTTAGGAGCAGTAAATGACTAGTGAATAGCAGACGAGAATATCTTACGAAAAAAGACACTGTTCACCTTTGAGTTTTGTCCACTACACGCGAACAGTTCATGAATATAGACGACCTAATAAACTCGTGTCGAATGCACTTAACCACATTGTTTGACATTCCAAATAAGCCACCTCAACTGACGATGAAGAGGAAATTGCCACAATGGTTCGACTATCCCTCTAAAGCTGTAAAACACTCCTACGGCACAGAAGCAGCCAGATCAACTCAATATATATCAGTGCCAGATTCATCTGAATCGTCAACACCGATCTCCTTTGACGATCACGTGGTACAATTAAATGCAGTTATTCGTGTCTAGAAAAACTATGTGGTTTATCAGAATGTGCAGATCGCTAGACTTCGTCCAAAACTGTTATCGGGCAAGGGAAGTGCCTATCATTTTAAGTACAGACAGCAACAGAAACTGTATCAGAAGGTTCAAGTAGAGGAGGACAATCAAATTTTGAAGACTATAGGATCCCGATATTTAAAAAAAGATGCCCCAGACTTATTGCTAAACCAGATTAGCCTGCCATCTGCAAGATGGAAAGACGAAACTAAGCTGTTTCCTCTAAATTTATTGTATTACAGCACTCAGGCATACAGGTTTTGCCAGAATGTTTTATGTTTCCATCAATGTGTACATTACAGAGGTATGTGGAAGGCATATAAATAGAATGTGGGATAAGTGACAATATGTTCCAGCTTTTAGAGCAGAAGGTTCAGCATTTCTCTGATACTGGTAAAATAGTGCATGTGTCATTGGATGAAAAGTCTCTAATGGAAAATTTAACATTTGATAGCACTTCTGACTGTGTTATTGGTTCTGAGGACTTGGGGTTTACACCCACAGTATATATTCTCCCACTATTTGGCAGTTGCTTGTCCCACTTAGAATAATACAAAGACGAAGGTTGTACTTGTACCGAGCGAGGTGGCGCAGTGGTTAGCACACTGGACTCGCATTCGGGAGGACGACGGTTCAATCCCGCGTCCGCCCATCCTGATTTAGGTTTTCTGTGATTTCCCTAAATCTCTCCAGGTGAATGCCGGGATGGTTTCTTTGAAAGGGCACAGCCGACTTCCTTCCCTAATCCCATGAGACCGATGACCTCGCTGTCTGGTCTCCTCCCCCAAAACAACCCAACCCCAACGTTGTACTTGTGGCAACAGGCGACAATGACTGAAACACAGTAGGCCTATGGAACGACAAGTGGGGCGTTGACCCGTTTTGCGTGTGTTTCTAATGTGTGAATCTATGTGTTTATATTCTGTTGATATCAAGGTGGTAAGCTGAAGTCCTAGCCAAAATTACGTGATTCTTCACGAATGTGTTGTAACTTCCACTGGATTAATGATTTTTATCCGTACTTGCGCATATTTTAGAATCATTTTTAGAAACACGTATGTCTTTCTGCTATTATGCAAACTCTTGGACGCAAAAACATAATTTAAATATTGCGTAAATCACGTAGTAAAGGAATGAAAACAAACATTGTGCATATAGCGCATCTTGAGTTCTACTTTCCCGCCGTTGGGAGCGCTAGTATCGCTCCAGCTATCAAACGGTAGCAACTTTTACAGCGGTGAGTGTCACAACTGTTATGTTAGACTGTCAACTATGGAAACTTTCTAATTGAACTGAGACGACAAATGAAGAAAGTTGTAATTTATGTCCAATCTCTGTTTCCGATCTCAGTGATTGGGACGAACCGGAAATTACAAGAATGTGCCCCAAAGATGATCCTACATACTAATATAGTTTCATTTAAATATAACGTATGTATGTGAATATGTTGCCAACATGTGCAGTATGAAGTCCAATTCACACAGGCCCTCAATGGACAATCACGACACATCAACCTTTCTCGGGAAGAAAATTTTAACAGTGTAGTTGTCTGCTAATATTGGAAGTCAATGCCAATTCACACTAGTCGTCACGTGACGCCGTGTCAAATTACTCCACAACACATTTCAAATGGCAGCATTGTGGAGATGGGCTAAACTGCGACCTTCCGATATCAGTCATTTCTGTGACTGCTACTTTTTGGTAACTGCGATTTGCCGCTTTCAAGAATCGTAGTTAACGGATTCATAACTTGTATCCCTCCGATATTTATACGACTTCTGGCATTTTTGCTACTCCTGCGATTTACGCAATCTCTGTGACTTACGCGATTTCTGTGATTAATGCCACTTCTACACTTCATGTGATTATCACCATAGATGTTACACTGCCATTAGTCGCAAGTAAGAAGTGAACTGCGTCAATGCAACGTAGAAATATATTGTCGACTCTAAAGGCTATTATTTGTGAGGGTCTAATGTAACGTTTCAGTAAAAAAGTTACCTCAAATGGTGTTATTAATATTTCCAACAATTCTTCCTCAGTTGTTACATGATATGCGAAAGATATGCTTGCCCACAGACAAAATTTCATCTTACCAAAACAATCAGTCTTAAGTATGTTTTACCTGTGTTATTTCTTTGGCTTTAGATTAAATTAATGGAACAATTATGAAAATATTAATAGTATGATGTTGAGAATCATAACACAAATTATCACACCTTATTATAGGAGCTCATGTTTAAAATACGGACTCTTAACCTCGTTGTTACCTTCACAAGTATATGAACCACATTATCAATCACTCGATGTAGCGATAATTCAAAAATATCAGTGACAGCAGAACTGGAAAAGTAGCCACAGGATCTTTACACCATCTCTGTTAGCAGTAAGGCTAGTTTCTAAGTTTGTGAATGAATGTAGGGGCAAGCTGTGAAAACTCACGCCACTCAAGTGCTTTCATTACCAGAAGTATTAGCAGTTGTATAATGTGAATTATATTGCTAGTAATTGGTAGCAATATAAAAGTTTAATAATCCTCATGATTTTCGAGATGCAGTTCCCATTTCGATTACTGGTTGCTCTATGTATCCACCCACATCAAGAAGAGATAATCAAGAAGATTCAAAATGAATCTTGAAGAATTCACATCGTAAAAGAGCTATAATTGATAACATAAGTATGCAACATGAGTATTGGTACAGTGTGTCATTGAAGTCATTATGCGAGTTGAAATGGATGATCAATAAATGTAAGCTATACTGTGAGAAAATTCCGTTCTCACCTTTCATCCAATACCCCAAAATTTTCTGCCATGTATTTAATAATAAAGAGTTGCTAGAGTATGATACTGATTTTCCTATCCCTCCCACAATGAATGCTGGTTGAGATGACAGACTGAACTGTCGTGTAGCCCAAGGTATAGGTTATGTTGGGAAATTGTGTGTTTTATGATTGATGATGAGCAAGTGAAAACAGTGGAAAACACTGTTCTTACAGTTGCAAGTTGACATTGTGAATAGTACTAATACAATTTTTTTTAAATTCAGATAAAAGTTTAACTTTGTATTGTACTGTCGGAAAAAATATCCATCTTGTGAATATAGCTGCTAAAGATGTGGCAAAAGTTACATAGTGGACACCAGATTGCATTTTTAGTAGTTTATGCACGATATATATGTGTAATACGCATCAAAACACATATCAGAGACTTATCTATCATGTGTTTTTGAAATTACCATGCACTTTTAGCTTTTAAACTCGAGAATTTGTTCATATTTGTCACGAAAATTCCAGGATACGCTTTAGGTCTGTCTATTAGCACAACCTTTATTTGGCCTTCATATTCCTTGGCGGCATCAATTCTCAACTGAGTATAAAATTTTTCACAGAGCAAAGTAGCTTGTTGGTTCATTTCTACGGCCATAAGCATGTAATCTATCCATATCGTGAGAAACAAGGTTCTCAGGACGAAGTACAGACGTATGACGGATCGCATACGACATCTAATGTTAACTGCCCTTTTTAGTTGCTACTTGCTACTTCTAGCTGCTATTTGTCACGGAAATTGCAGTTAAGACTCGATAACGTGTCACAAAAAACAGTAGTATGAACTTAGGCCGTCAGATGGCACACAGTCTTGAATGTTAACTGCGCTTTTTAGTTGCTACTCGCGATTTCTACTTGCGATTTGTCACTGAAATCGCAGCTAGACAAGAGGTTCAGAGGAATAAATACGAAATTGTGGCAACAGATGGCACACGGTGTTGAATATTACTGCGTTTTTTAGTTTTTACTTGCGACTTCTACTTGAGACTTATTGTTAGCAGAGTAATTTGCGGGCGGTTTCTGATTGGAACAATTTATTAATATATTAAGCAAGCTACATGAATTACACACATAAAGTTCAATACACAGAATAAAATAAATCATAGCATCTGTAGTTACTTCTAGCAACACAAAAGATATTCCCACACCAGGGAGGCATAGATTCCAAAATCCCACACCCCCACTAGAATTGTGCCTGCTAAAAAGATACACAAACACAACCGAAAAATTACTTTCTCAGTCCAAAATCTTGCAGTAGCAGATGATGGCGTGCCTTCATCAGAGATTTAGTCATAATATATGCCAGAATTTAGTCTGAAGATATGTGCTCCACAGTAATTTGTGCTGACTCTGTTTTTTCCCTTATGAAGTGGTGTCTTGTATCTATATGTTTGGTTCGACTCTTATAGCCACTAGTCTTAGACATGTCAGCTGCTGCCTCGTTGTTACATAATAGTTTGACAGGGTCTTTTTTGGGGTCTGGTGATATTTCATTGCATAGCCTTTGAAGTCATAGAGCCTCCTGCCATGCTGAGGTCAGAGCCATATATTCTACCTCAGTTGCAGATAAAGCCTCTGTTGGCTGTTTCTTATACTGCCAAGATATCACTGCTCCTTGAGATTTAGAGAGATATCCTGTTGTTGACTTTCTGTCTTCAGAAACTCCGGTCCAATCTGCATCACAGTAACCTACTATGTAGCAGTCCTCTGGCTTAGAAAACAAAAGTTTTTATCCTTAGTACCTTTTAGATATCTGAAGATTCTTTTGACTGCTTGCCAGTGCGGTATGCCTGGATTATTACAAAAACGGCTAACAATTCCTATCGAAAAGGCTAGGTCCAGCCTTGTTCCTTATTGAACATACATTTAAACTCCCTACTGCTTCATGATAGGATATGTTAGTCATAGCTTCTTGCTCTTGTTCTGATTATGGCCACATATCATGTGTGAGCACCTGATTGCTATCCAGTGGTGAACATATTGGGTTACACTCTTTCATATTAAATTTGTTGAGAATTTGTTCCACGTAGTGTGTCTGTTCCATCCACAAATAACCTTTTTTGCGGTTCCTAGTAATTCGGATGCCTAAACAGTTTGTGACTTCACCAATATCTTTCAGCTTAAATTTTTCTCTGAGTTTGTTTTTAAAAGCATCTCTGTCTTGTGAATTGTTACTAAAAATGAGCATATCCTCCATATAACCAGCAACTATTAAAATGTCTGAACCTTGATTTTTATTATAAACACAAGGATCAGCTGTTGACGATTTGAAGTTTAAATTCAATAGTGTACCATCTAATTTCAAGTTCCAGTAGTAACCACCTTGCTTCAATCCATACTACCTTTTTCAGTCTTTTTACACCATTATCTTTCACTGTCTTTGTAACTGGATCTATTTCTGGAACTTTCACATAAATCTCTTCATGTATGTCACCTTGTAAAAAAGCTGTTACAACATCTAAGTGATCCATGTCAAGATCATATTTAGTAGCCATAGCAAATAAATACCTTAATGAGTTATATCTTATGACTCACGCATATGTTTCATCGTAGCCCAGGCCTTGCTTCTGAGCACAACCTTTTATCATTAGCCATGCTTTATAACATACAATGAAACCTTTTATATCTTTATTTCTTTTAAATACCCATTTTGTTTTTAATGGCTTTTTACCTGAAGGTAAATCAGCAGACTCCCATGTGTGGTTCACTTTATGAGATTTTAACTCGTCTTGTTCTGCATTCAGTCAGTTTTCAGCGTTGTCTGACATCATTGCTTCTTCTAATGTCAAAGGATCGGAGTCAGTTGACTGTTTAGACTGATAAGTTACAAAGTCATGCAGTTTCTTTGGCTTTGGAATCCTCGATGACCTTCGTATTTGCTGCAGCTGCTCATTATCATTAACTGGATCGTCTGGACTTGTTTCGTCATCACTGCTAGTACACTTTGAACTACTACTTGATGTTAAACTCTCAGGTTCAGGTTCAATTTCTTCTAATTCAGTTTTAGTTACTTCATCTTGCTTCTTCTCTGTCAGTGGGAGAAACAGTCGACTTGGTTCCTTTGACTCAGTTCTCTCCCAACACTGTTTCGAAGTATCTTCAGCAAAAATAACATCTCTAGTTTTTATGATTCTCTGACAATTAGGTTCAAAAAGTCTGTATGCTTTTGAATCTTCACAGTATCCTACCAATTATACGCTCAACACTTTTTTCACCTATTTTCGTATGTTGGCTCTTGGGATGTGAGCATATGCCTTACTTCCAAATATTGTAAGATGCTAAAGATTCGGGTTCTTGTTTGTCCAAGCTTCCTATGAGTTTTTGTTCTTTAGTGCGTTAGCCAGGGACCTGTTAATTACATAAACTGCAGTGGAGACTGCTTTTGCCCAGAATTTATTTGGCAAATTTGCTTCAAAGAGCAGGCACCTTGCTTTTTCTACTATTGTACGACTGTAACGCTCAGCCACTCAGTTTTGTTCTGGTGTATATGGCGCTGTAGTCTGATGTCGGATTCCTTCCTTTCTGAGAAATGTTATAAGATTATCATTCACATATTCTGTGCCATTATCGGTGTGTAGAGTGCAGATCCTTTTTCCAGTTTGCCTTTCTACTGGAATTTTGAAGCCTCGTTTCAATTGTGCTACTTGATGATGAGGAAAAATACAAATACTTTTCTGGAATAATCATCAATTAGAGTAAGGAAGTATTTGGCTCCTCCAATGGATTTAGTTTACATCGGCCCAAAAAAATCTGAGTGAACTAGCTCGAGAATTTCTGTGGCTCTTGCGCTAGATCGTGGAAAAGGAAGTCTTCTTTGTTTTCCCTCTAAGAAAATTGCACGGGAAGTATTTATTGTTCCCTTACATGAAATTCCACTAGCCAGGTCATTACAGAGTGCATCCATAGCTTCAGAATGCAGACCTAGTCTTTTATGCCACCAGTCTGCACTATTTGCCTGCAATACGGATTTTGCTTCAAAATGTCCGACCATGTGGTTGGTCTGGTCGGTACATTCTGTTTGCTAATGACGCACTAGCAACCTTTCCCTACTATTTTACTTACATACAGTAGACTTGTGCGCACATAGAGAATATCCTCTCCTTTGATTCTAGCTTTCTTGTTACGAATGAGGACATCTACAAATGAAGATCCTATACCTTTTACGGGTAAGTTTTCATTATTTGCTATTAAAACCTGCAAGCCTGTCAGTGCTTCAACATTACTTTCATTACAAAGATATTTAGACATGTGCGCTGATGTGCCTGAGTCTTTGTACCATTCTCTCTGTGTATCTTTACCTGCAGCTACTGTTGTGAGAAACGTTCAGTAGCTGGCTGTCTTGGCCGGTTTTCTTCTTGCTGAGACAGTTTTTATCCAGGTGCCTGTACTTGTAGCAGTTATAGAACCTGGTACCTTTTTTGAATATTACACCGCCCTTTTTCTTGTTGACTCGAAGAGTAGCATCGCTAATCGATTGTTTATTACAAGCTTCATCGTTTATTTCTTGCAGTAATTTACTTTTATGGAGTCTATGTTTGAATTTTCTAAGCTTATAAGCCCCCCATGAACCATGGACCTTGCCGTTGGTGTGGAGGCTTGTGTGCCTCAGCTATACAGATGGCCATACCGTACGTGCAACCACAATGGAGGGGTATCCGTTGAGAGGCCAGACAAACGTGTGGTTCCTGAAGAGGGGCAGCAGCCTTTTCAGTAGTTGCAGGGGCAACAGTCTGGATGATTGACTGATCTGGCCTTGTAACAGTAACCAAAACGGCCTTGCTGTTCTGGTACATGAACGGCTGAAAGCAAGGGGAAACTACAGCCGAAATTTTTCCCAAAGGCATGCAGCTTTACTGTATGAATAAATGATGATGACGTCCTCTTGGGTAAAATATTCCAGAGGTGAAATAGTCCCCCATTCGGATCTCCAGGAGGGGACTACTCAAGAGGACGTCGTTATCAGAAGAAAGAAAACTGGTGTTCTATGGATCGGAGCATGGAATGTCAGATCCCTTAATTGGGCAGGTACATTAGAAAATTTAAAAAGGGAAATGGATAGGTTAAAGTTAGATATAGTGGGAATTAGTGAAGTTCGGTGGCAGGAGGAACAAGACTTTTGGTCAGGTGAATACAGGGTTACAAATACAAAATCAAATAGGGGTAATACAGGAGTAGGTTTAATTATGAATAAAAAAATAGGAGTGCGGGTAAGCTACTACAAACAGCATAGTGAACGCATTATTGTGGCCAAGATAGACACAAAGCCCATGACTACTTCAGTAGTACAAGTGTATATGCCAACTAGCTCTGCAGATGATGAAGAAATTGATGAAATGTATAATGAGATAAAAGAAATTATTCAGATAGTGAAGGGAGACGAAAATTTAATAGTCATGGGTGACTGGAATTCGTCAGTAGGAAAATGGAGAGAAGGAAACATAGTAGGTGAATATGGATTGGGGGAGAGAAATAAAAGAGGAAGCCATCTGGTAGAAATTTGCACAGAGCATAACTTAATCATAGCTAACACTTGGTTCAAGAATCATAAAAGAAGGTTGTATACATGGAAGAATCCTGGAGATACTAAAAGGTATCAGATAGATTATATAAAGGTAAGACAGAGATTTAGGAACCAGGTTTTAAATTGTAAGACATTTCCAGGGGCAGATGTGGACTCTGACCACAATCTATTGGTTATGAACTGTAGATTAAAACTGAAGAAACTACAAAAAGGTGCTAATTTAAAGAGATGGGACCTATATAAACTGACTAAACCAGAGGTTGTAGAGAGTTTTAGGGAGAGCATAAAGGAACAATTGACAGGAATGGGGGAAAGAAATACAGTAGAAGAAGAATGGGTAGCTCTGGGGGATGAAGTAGTGAAGGCAGCAGACGATCAAGTAGGTAAAAAGACGAGGGCTAATAGAAATCCTTGGGTAACGGAACAAATATTGAATTTAATTGATGAAAGGAGAAAATATAAAAATGCAGTAAATGAAGCAGGCAGAAAGGAATACAAACGTCTCAAAAATGAGATCGACAGGAAGTGCAAAATGGCTAAGCAGGGATGGCTAGAGGACAAATGTAAGGATGTAGAGGCTTATATCCCTAGGGGTAAGATAGATACTGCCTACGGGAAAATTAAAGAGACCTTTGGAGGAAAGAGAACCTCTTGTATGAATATCAAGAGCTCAGATGGAAACCCAGTTCTAAGCAAAGAAGGGAAAGCAGAAAGGTGGAAGGAGTATATAGAGGGTCTATACAAGGGCAACGTCCCTGAGGACAATAATATGGAAATGGAAGAGGATGTAGATGAAGATGAAATGGGAGATATGATACTACGTAAAGAGTTTAACAGAGCACTGAAAGACCTGAGTCGAAACAAGGCCCCCGGTGTAGACAACATTCCATTAGAACTACTGACAGCCTTGGGAGAGCCAGTTCTGACAAAAGTCTACCATCTGGTGAGTAAGATGTATGAGACAGGCGAAATACCCTCAGACTTCAAGAAGAATATAACAATTCCAATCCCAAAGAAAGCAGGTGTTGACAGATGTGAAAATTACCGAACTACCGTTTAATAAGTCACAGCTGCAAAATACTAACGCGAATTCTTTACAGACAAATGAAAAAACTGATAGAAGCAGACCTCGGGGAAGATCAGTTTGGATTCCGTAGAAATGTTGGAACACGTGAGGCAATACTAACATTACGACTTATCTTAGAAGAAAGATTAAGAAAAGGCAAACCTACGTTTCTAGCATTTGTAGACTTAGAGAAAGCTTTTGACAATGTTAACTGGAATACTCTCTTTCAAATTCTAAAGGTGGCAGGGGTAGAATACAGGGAGCGAAAGGCTATTTACAATTTGTACAGAAACCAGATGGCAGTTATAAGAGTCGAGGGGCATGAAAGGGAAGCAGTGGTTGGAAAGGGGGTGAGACAGGGCTGTAGCCTCTCCTCGATGTTATTCAATATGTATATTGAGCAAGCAGTAAAGGAAATAATAGAAAAATTCGGAGTAGGTATTAAAATTCATGGAGAAGAAATAAAAACTTTGAGGTTCGCCGATGACATTGTAATTCTGTCAGAGACAGCAAAGGACTTGGAAGAGCAGTTGAACGGAATGGACAGTGTCTTGAAAGGAGGATATAAGATGAACATCAACAAAAGCAAAACGAGGATATTGGAATGTAGTCAAATTAAATCGGTTGATACTGAGGGAATTAGATTAGGAAATGAGGCACTTAAAGTAGTAAAGGAGTTTTGCTATTTAGGGAGTAAAATAACTGATGATGGTCGAAGTAGAGAGGATATAAAATGTAGACTGGCAATGGCAAGGAAATCGTTTCTGAAGAAGAGAAATTTGTTAACATCGAGTATAGATTTAAATGTTAGGAAGTCGTTTCTGAAAGTATTTGTATGGAGTGTAGCCATGTATGGAAGTGAAACATGGACGATAAATAGTTTGGACAAGAAGAGAATAGAAGCTTTCGAAATGTGGTGCTACAGAAGAATACTGAAGATTAGGTGGGTAGATCACATAACTAATGAGGAGGTATTGAATAGAAATGGGGAAATGAGGAGTTTGTGGCACAACTTGACAAAAAGAAGGGACCGGTTGGTAGGACATGTTTTGAAGCATCAAGGGATCACAAATTTAGCATTGGAGGGCAGCATGGAGGGTAAAAATCGTAGAGGGAGACCACCGAGATGAATACTCTAAGCAGATTCAGAAGGACGTAGGTTGCAGTAAGTACTGGGAGATGAAGAAGCTCGCACAGTCTAGAGTAGCGTGGAGAGCTTTACCAAACCAGTCTCAGGACTGAAGACCACAACAACAACATAACCATATTCGTCTGGTAAGCCTGCAAGCAGAATACACTTAATCCAATGTTCTTTAACTTCAAAATTCAATCCATTTAATTTTTGTGGCGTGAAAATTATCTTTGATACATATTGTCCTACTGACGAACAATTCTCCAGTCTGATTGACAATAACGTTTTTAATAACCCTATCCATCTGAAGAGAGAAGAATCTTCGCAGACTTGCTTTGACTTGTACCACGCTTCTTTTGCTGTGGATGTATCTTGCAAGTGAACATATATCGATGGATGGACGGAGAGTATAATTTTGGCTCTTGCTGTACAAACTTAGTTGCATCCTGTACTTCGCCACTGACAGATCCCCACAATTGTACCTGCTCTAATTATTTTCTCATAGTGAACTGCCATGTACTGTAGTTTACTATTCCCATCAGTTTTTCTATCGTAGGCAATGAATCGATATTTACTGGTACCATGATTTTAGCGATTACGTCGTTCCAAATTACCGCGCGGTGCTGCTAATTTTCCCGAGCCGGTGAGCTCGTAATTTTTTTTAGAATATTATGCCGATTTACAATTCTGGGCCCATAAGCTGTTAGCAGAGTAATTTTCGGGCGGTTTCTGATTGGAACAATTTATTAATACATTAAGTAGTCTACATGAAAGCACACATAAAGCTTAATACACGGAATAAAATATCACCAAGGAGGTATAGATTATAAAATATCAAACTTGTCACTGAAATCCCAGCTAGACAGTAGGTTCACGGGAAGAAGAACTGAATTCGGCCAACAGAGGCCACATGGTGTTCGATTATAAAGACTACAACACCTAGTTGTGACTGAAATAGCAGCCAGATTCTGACTCGTTCTTATGTGATATAGGTGACTTCTCAATCACTGTGATTTATAACAGGTACGCAATTTCTTGTCCGCCCTGAGCATTCACAGACACCATCAATGGATTGTCACGGCACATTAAGGATCCTGAGGAATGTTATGACGGTGTGTCGACTGCTAACATCAGAAGATGACCTATTTGCACCTTGCTCATGCGTTTTGTAGCAGTTGATATTGTGTTTATTTTCCGTTCTTAATAGTCATTCTATTATTGTACTGTATTTTCGTGGCAAACTGGGTAATTTCAGTGACAACTTGGATATTTTTTTCCACTGAGCGTTTTTGCACAAGCAAGGTCAGGTATATGAAAGCAAAAAATTATTTAGGTTGTACAGTAACAGAACAGACCTGATGCCCAGACAATATATAAATAAAAACTCAAGTTTCTGTAGCAGTTTTCATTAAATAACATTTTAAATGGAAAATTTGCTTCTGTTGAAGGAGAAAAATACAGTTGCAGGACATTATGTGTTACGTAAGAGAAAAAAAAGTAATGGGTAAGGTACACAGGCTCTATTTATTGCCATATAAATGATGTTTGATCTGTTTATATGTATATGCAAGATGATTCAAGAAGATATGCAAATATTATAATATGTTACTTTACAAGTAAAACTAAAGAAAAAGTTCATATAAACAAAGGTCCGCAAATGTTTTGTTACAGAGTTAATGCTAATAAAAGATTTAGCCTGAAATTTAGCAACTTCGCTAATCTGAAACCATTGCAAAATTGTTCAAGGTTAAATTGAAGCATGATTTCCCTTTATTTGGTTATTATTGATCTGGTGAATCTAATAAAACATGTCCCAGTCATGTATATGCAGTAATTTTCCAGAACATCCAGAGAAGCTAAGAAGTAATTTGGTAAAATTTATAATTTATTAACTACTTGGCGCATTTTGTTTTTTAAATTCCAGACAATTGCACAAAGATTTCAACAGAAGCTGTAAAGAATTAAATTTTGAAAAAAATTGGTAATAACGTTAAATGAAACTGTATGAATGTGTACGATAATTTAAAAGGCAATGAAAGGTAATGAAGCATTTGCGAACCTATTTTTATATGAAATTTTTCTTTAGTTTCAGTGGTAGAATAACATATTAAAATATTTGCATATCTTTGTGAATCACCCTGTACTTTCCATTAGCAAACAAATGCCGATATTTTGAAATGTTGTTTAACTTCTGAGCACTGTATCATCAAAATCGATCAAGAATATACGTAGTGAAGTTTGCTTCGAGATTAAGTCAAGAATTGTTAACTTTTTTATTTTAACATAGAAATGGCAAACACAAATGGGCAATTCACAAGGACATTTCTGAATATACTAAGACCACTGGGCCTATATTGTACAAACAACTATATTAGATGGAATATTGCCTGCATAGACTAAACTATCAAGAATTTCCATAGAAAAGATTTTACAGAGTTCTATCAGGAGGCCTGGCTGACATAAGCCTCCAGTCCTTTCCCTCTGTAAGAGGTAACCAGTTAATACCAGAGGATGTAAAGTGGTATTGGTAAGAAAGCAGAAGTAAGAGTACATAAGAGTGTTAATAGATTGACTAGGTTGTGCTAATTGGAACTTTGTTTATAATTCTCACTCTGGCAAAAGATAAACTGAAATGGTATTTGAGAACTTTTTAGAGAAATATGTAGATTTATGGAATTTTTGTATGACAGTAAAAAAAATTAGATCTGCAAGTGCATCCAAATAAAGGTGAACTGGTTTTCCGAAGAACTGTTGGAAATAAGATGAAACAAGCTTTTATTCCACAAGATGCATAAACTTGCCTTTCCCAAAGGGTCAGAGTAGAGTAACTCCATTCACAGGCCATATCTTAAATGCAAAAATTCTAAAAAGCTAAGCTCCTGCTGGCAAAAATCTAGCAGTGGAAAGCTATATAGAAGGGACTCCCAGTAAATGCAAGGCAGCATGGCAAATAATAAAACAAGGCAACACACCAAAATGTATACAAGCAGCTCTGCTCGGTCCTGAGGAAATAAATCATTCCTTTTTAAAATTGCTTAAAGAAATAGGAAACAATTTTATCTGACAAGTTCGTCTCCAATGGACCTGATTAGGGCCTCACTGCCAGGAGATCAGGTATTTCAATGGACCACTATCACATCTCCTCATGTTATAAAAGTTCTTTTCAAATTTTCAGGCTCTTAAAGTATGGAATGATATTTCTGTCAAATTGTGTCATCAAAAAGACATTACACTCAGTTCCCCATACAAGCTTTTACTTTTAATAAACGTGTAGAATATAGAATTTGTAATTTACTCAAGTTATCGTAACTTATCCCAGTTTTTAAAAAGGGACCAACAACTTCCCCAAAGCTACAGAGCAGTCTCAATTGCACCATTCTTTTCAAATGTATTTGAAGCACTGCTACACAAATGATTAAGCAGCTGCTTTGAAACCACTTTCCCTACGTAACAATCAGTGTGGTTTTCGCAAGGAGAGAAACACAACAGCAGATGTTTTGGAAATTATGGCCCAGATTTTAACAGCTCTTGAAGACAAAAGCATGGTATCATGGATGTTATGTGGTCAAAGCAAAATGTTCAGTTACATTCCTATCGATAATCTACTAAAGAAAATGAAATTTCATGGGATATGTAATTGCATATTATCTGTAATGAGTTCTTATTTAAACACGGGAAAGAATTTGTCTCAGTCAGAAATGTAAATTCTTCCTTAATAGGAATTAGCACAGGTGTTCTGCAAGGATCTAGATGTACAGGTACATAAAGGAAAAGCCCTGACACGCTGCGATAAAAGTTATTGCCAATGAGAATAAAGCCTAACGCGGCCACTGTAAGTGTCAGAAAAGAGATATTTTGCTATGACGGAAGGCGAAAGACAAACGATGGAAATTTTTTCAATTTTTTTGGACAGTTGTTAGAGAGATTAGTACTTGTTCCATAGATCATGAATACGACACTTTGAAATATTGTGGAACGTGACAGGTTAATCAAAGGTGTCTCTACAAGATATTATATTACACAAAATATTATGACACTTAATATTTTTAATTGTTTTGAGGGGGGGAGGTTGGGGAAATTACCCACTTACTATACCCAAAAATTCATCTAATGAGTAGAAGGAGTTGGCATTAAGAAATTCTTTCAATTTCCTTTTAAATGCTATGTGGCTATCTGTCAGACTTTTGATGCTATTAGTGATGTGACCAAAGACTTTTGTGGCAGCATAATTTACCCCCTTCTGAGCCAAAGTTAGATTTAACCTTGAGTAGTGAAGATCATCCTTTCTCCTAGTGTTGTAGCCATGAACACTGCTATTACTTTTGAATTCGTTCAGATTGTTAATAACAAATTTCATAAGTGAATGTATATATATTGTGAGGCTACAGTGAAGATCCCTAGCTCTTTAAATAGTGTCTGCAGGATGATCTTGGATGAGCTCCAGCAATTATTCTGATTACATGCTCTTGTGCAATGAACACTCTTTTACTCAATGATGAGTTACCCCAGAATATGATGCCATACGAAAGCAGAGAATGAAAATAGGTGTGGTAGGCTAATTTACTCAGATGTATATCGCCAAAATTTGCAGTGGCCCTAATAGCGTAAGTAGCTGAACTCAAACGTTTTAGTAGATCATCGGTGTGTTTTTTCCAGTTCAACCCCTCATCACTGCATACACCTAGAAATTTTGAATATTCTACTTTAGTTACCGATTTTTGATCAACGTCTGTATTCATTCCATTTACTGTGTGGAACTGTATATACTGTGTTTTGTCAAAGTTTAATGAGAGCCTATTTGCAGAGAACCACTTAATGATTTTCTAAAAAACATCTTTTACAATTTCATCAGTTAATTCTTGTCTGTTGGTTGTGACAGCTATACTTGTATCATTGGCAAAAAGTATCAGCTTTGCATCTTCGTGAATACAGAATGGCAAGTCATTAATATATATTAAGAACAGCAGAGGACCCAAGAATGACCCTGTGGCACCCCATTCTTGATTGTTCCCCAGTTTCAGAAATCACCAGTTTTTTCCATATTATGTGAACTGCTTATTTCAACTTTCTGCACTCTTCCAGTTAGGTATGATTTCAACCATTTGAGCACTGTCCCCTTCATACCACGGTACTTGAGCTTATCTAGAAGTATTCCATGATTTACACAATCAAAAGCCTCTGATAGACCACAAAAAATCCCAACAGGGGACTTCCGGTTACTCAGAGCATTTCATATTTCATTATTGAAAGTATATATAGCATTTTCCGTTGAAAAACCCTTCTGGAAGCCAAACTGGCATTTTGTTAAAACTTTATTTTTACAAAGGTGTAGAGCTACTCTAGAATACATTACTTTTTCAAGAATTTTGGATAAAGCAGTCAGAAGAGAGATTTGGCGGTAGTTGTTGACATCAGATGTATCCCCTTTTTTATGAAGTTGTTTAACAATGGCATACTTCAGTCTATCTGGGAAAATACCCTGCGTCAGAGAGCTATTACATATGTGGCTAAGAATCCCACATATGTCTTGGGAACAAGCTTTTATAATCCTGCTGGAAATGCCATTAATTCCATGTGAGCTTTTATTCTTGAGAGAGTTTACTATATTCCTAAGTTAAGAGGGAGAGATGGGTGTAATTTCAATTGCATCAAATGGTGTGGGTAAGGCCTCTTCCATTAACTGCCTTGCTTCTTCTAATGAACATTTAGATCCTATTTTCTCTACAACATTTAAAATATGATTGTTCAAAATGTTTTCGACTTCCTGCTTGTTGTCTATCAAGTTTCCATTCGCTTAAGTTTCCATTCGCTTTGATGGTGATGCCGTCATCCTGTACTCTTGGTTTTACTGAATCCCTTGTAATAATATTCCAAATTGTTTTGATTTTGTTATCAGAAGTATTAATCTCAGACATGATGCACATGCTTCTGGACTTTTTAATAACGTTTCTTAATGCAGCACAGTAGTTTTAATAATACTTGGCTGTTTCTGGGTCATTACACTTTCTTGTTGTTAGATACAGTTCCCTTTTGTGGTTACAAGATATTTTTATTCCTTTAGTAAGCCAAGGTTTTTTGCATGGTTTCTTATAATTAGATTTAACTACTTTCTCAGGGACACAGTTTTGAAATACTCTTATTGTTGAGTCATTAACTGAACACACAACTTTGGAGGGTGGTTTTGAATTACTGAATGGAGCTATGTCATATACTGTAACTAGCTGAGCAACATGATCAGAAAGACCATTCTCAACAAGACAAGATTTATGTTTTTAACTTATCATGGTCTATAAGCTATTTTGGTACTGTATGGCCTTTTACATATTATTTATACTATTAGTATTTTCACAATTATTTCTTTAATACAAAATTAAAGCCAACAGAAGAACAAATGTAAAACATACTTACTACTGACAGTTTTGTTGTGATGCAATTTTCTGTGTGGACAAGTGTAACTCTTTCATATTGTGATAAATCTCAGAAATCGCAGGAGTCACAGAAACTACAGAAGTCGCAGAAATCGCAAAAGTACTAGGAGTCACAGAAATAGCAGTGGTAGAGTGCGGAGAGATACAAGAACTGGATTTGTTAACTGCGTTTCCTAACTGCAACAAATCACACTTACGAATAACAGATACTGAAAAGTAGCACTCACATAAATCACTGAGACCGGAAAATCGCAGTTTAGCCCATCACAAGTTCAGCCAAATCTCGTCATCACTGCCTGACATCCTGAAAACTTATTCCCTGCTTAGGCTCGCTAACTGACCAGAAGTCATTGGTTAAGTCAGCCCAAGTTTAGTCTCTGGTTACACACTATTCTGGGTGTGTATAACGCGTTTCTTGCTCTATTCTGAGAGCTTAACTGGCTGCTAAGCAGAGATTGTACAACTGGCACTTATTACTGTGTATGTATTACTACACCCCATATTATACCACAATGACTAAGCCTATTTCATTGTAAAATGATCAATGGTGAATAAAAATTCTTCATTAATAAACTTTATCATTGTTAGTATCTCAATTCCAATATTATGCATCGAATTTTTGTAAGATGGATGGTGACTAATAACCTCACTCACTGTTCAGTACTAGGTTAAGTAAATTGATGTGATGTGATGAATAGTATGAGTAGAACCTGATGTGACAGTGCCAGTGACAGTGCCAGTGTAAACTGGGCTTCAACCAATTTTTGTGTGCCCACTCGTTTCATAATAGTGGCTTTTGTCTTTTGTGCCTTCTTAATCTTTATCTTATTATTATGCTTTGTTTTCGAAGCAAATCGCAAATTTCCTATGAAAATGTAGGGCTTAAGTTTTAGGAGCAGTGCACATGGACGTTTATTGTCACGATGACAAAAAACATCCTGTCACTGTCACACTACATCATCAGACTGGAGAGTACTCACGAAAGATGATATTCAAGAAACATTTTTTGAAATCTAAGCATCATTTGTCGATATGGATTCTGGAAAGACGGTCATTACTTGTGAACTCATGAAATATAAGAGGAAATATCATAAACAAGAATAGTGGGTACAGCCTCTTTGGAGTAACAGCCTGTAAGTGGAAAGGTATACATAATGTTACATAAACTTCAGCAACAAGCAAAGGAATTTTTTCAATGTTTTCGAATGTGTATCGAAAGTTTTGATGAATTACTACATATTTTATCTTCAGTAACACGCAAAAATACGAACATGGGATTGTCCGTCCCAGCTGAAACAAGTTGTCCCAAATACTTGGAAATATTATTTGACTGATCTCTTCACATCCTTTAATTTTCGCATGTAGGTCTGAATAATCCTTCAAGTTTTTGTTGAAAAGTGGTAACCATTTCTCCACTTTTTCTATAAGAATAGCGTTATCGGTATTGTCTTACTGCACAGTTAAGTTGCTTGAAGCATTGATACCACAACTGAATTGTCACTGTGGTCATAGTCAGAAAGAAAATGAGGAGTAGATAATGCATAACAATTGACAATTTTGTCATCTGTGTGAGTGTGGGTATCAAAACCTAGCGGTGCAGTGATAATTTCGTCATAGGCTTGTTTGTGGATTGGCAGACAGAAATGTCAACTAGCTGCCATGGCGTGACATGCACACATCTGTTTATATGTCCACAAATTGGACGAGAACGACGCAACAGTCATGGTGACAAAAATCACCTTCCTGTTGCGCCTACTACAAAGAGAGTATTATGTAAAAAAATGGCTCTGAGCACTATAGGACTCAACATCTGAGGTCATCAGTCCCCTAGAATTTAGAACTACTTAAACCTAACTAACATAAGGACATCACACACATCCATGCCTGAGGCAGGATTCGAACCTGCGACCATACCAGTCGCGCGGTTCCAGACTGAAGCGCCTAGAACCGAAAATTATGTAAAAGATAGTAACCATTTATTGAAGTTTTATGCAGATTGAGTAGATCAGTAGTAAAAGTGCACTTACAGAAAGATGTCGCTTCACACGACACTTAGCACTGCACTTAATCAAGTGGTCGATCTAGTGGTCGCCTCAGTAGCTTCCCTCAATTGAAAAGCTGTAGTGGCCACAGCTTGGACCAGTGGCATGTCGTGCATCATATATCTTCTTCCCTTCCAAGGACTTTGGGTGAAGCAACCAACTCAGACTCATGGCAGGTGGCTGGAGTGAAGACATGGCTGGGCATCTTTCTCAAGGAATTCGTGCCCAGAAAAAGGGATCCACTGATAATGAGCACTTGGGCTAAAATAGGCATGGGAGTAGTAAGTGCAGTTTTTCTGCTAGTAGTATGGCTTCGTCCCACCTGGTATAATGGTCAACGATTGTTAATGGTTGCAGTGAGCGTTGATACATGTTACTGGGCCAACAAAATCCAGGTTGACATGTGCAAAACAGTAGCGAAAATCCTGAATCATTGCATGCACATTCCTTGAAACTTTGTTTTTGTATGCCCACATGTGTCTGTCTTTCTTGATATCTGGCTAGACCACTTTGCTTGTCACAAATTTGACCATTGCTTTGATGCTGGGGTATGACATGTTGTGAATGATACTGGAAACCCCTCAGAGGTATTCTTGTGCGATCAGAGGCCGTAAAAGATCGGAGCTACAGTCAAATCAAATTTCATTTTCAGATCTGTCAGTCGGTAAACACATCAGGTGAAACAGGGTAGATGTTCTGTTGAGGACATACTGTTGTATGAAAGAATTTGTCAGCTGGCTATTTGCATTCTTAGCCCATTCTACTGTTGTTATGCTGACTAAATTTCTCGAAAGAGAGTCAGCTATGATATTGCCTTTGCCTTGATGTATCAAACGTCTGTTGTCAATTTTGCAACAAATTTTGTGTGGCGACATTGACATGGCGAAATAAGTTGAGTTGACTGCTGTAGAACAGAAGTAAGTGACCAATGATCCGTAAAAACTGCAAATTGATGACCCTTAAAAATAGGTCAGAAGTGTTGAAAAGCCAGGTAAGTGGAGAAAAGTTCTCTATCTACAGTGCTTCATTTAGTTTGTACCTCTGTAAGATGCCTGGGGAAAATGCTGGGGGCTGCCAAGATCCATGGATCTGTTAGCAATAAGACAGCATTTACTGCTACCTGACTGGCAGCTACAAAAAGTCTGATTGATGCACCATGCTTTGGACATGTTAGCAGTGTTGCTTTAGGTAGTGCTGCCTTCAATTAAGCTTCAATCGCTTTAGATGCTTCTATAGGTCGTTCACTTTTTCTTTCGCTGGATATGTTTTTTTCCAGTGAGAGCAGATCCTAATGCTGTTGCACAGCTGTAGCTTGCAGCAAAGATGGCAATAAAAGCTCAGCATTCCAATAAATCCCCGAAGGCTGCTGTGTATAGTAGGGGTGTCGTATTTTGAATAATTGAAACCTTTTCTTGCAGTAGGGCCAGTCCAGTGCAGCAGACATTACAACCCACAAAAGAAATCTCCGTTTTGTAAACACACATTTCTGTACGTTAATGAGGATGCCAAAATCCTCAAGGTTTGGGAAGATTTTCCACAAATGTTGTAAATTTTCTTGCAAGGAATTAGAAAAGATCAAAATATTGTCGAGATAGAAGACAAATGTGAGATCACTTGAAACACCACATGAATTTCTTCTACGATTGTGCGGAATTCCTTAATCAATAGGGCATAAAATTGAAATGAATGTTCCAAAAGCTGTGATGATGGCATTTTCTTTATGTCTTCCTTGGCCACTGAAATCTATGACAACGCCTTAGCACAATCGACAACACTCAGTA
The DNA here is from genome assembly GCF_021461395.2 of Schistocerca americana. Taxonomy (NCBI): domain Eukaryota; kingdom Metazoa; phylum Arthropoda; class Insecta; order Orthoptera; family Acrididae; genus Schistocerca; species Schistocerca americana. The sequence goes on from NC_060123.1 coordinate 155,679,133, forward strand.
CGGATGGACCACTAACTGCATAATAAAAATCAGTGATGTTTGGTACCAGACAGTGGTATCATGAGATCATGTAATGCTCGTTAATCGCCACATAACCTCCGCTTACCATCTTTCTTTTCCACCATGCGGAGCACAGATGCTCAATCACTATCTGACACAGACTTTCTGCTAACATTATGTCCATTTCTTTCGTGCTGCTGCAAATTTCTCTGGAGGTAGGCGACATGCATGGCAAAATACAGGATGTCTGGTGCAACAGTACTGAGCACTACACATTGAAGTTTGAATAGTCTGACTGGAGTCCCCATGTGCTACGGCACGAAAATATATATAGTTGTTACACTCACCTTAATTGAGTGGCCCAGAGATGTGGCTAGGTCTCAATGTCTGGCTAGCTCACACCTGTTGTAAACTCAATTTTTTAAACTGAAATAAAATGCAACAAAACAATTGAGGCAGGTATTGCGGTTATATTTAAAATATTGAGTCACCCACGTATATCTATAATTTGAACAAGTAGTTTATTTTCCTTCAATGTATTCACAAACACTTAAAATGCAGTCTGAGGGGCTCTTACATAAGGGCGGCTATTAATAACTGACACAACAACACTAAAGTGCGCGTCATTTATGTTGGCGGCCGAGTTTAGGTTCGTTCTGCGCATCTGACGTCACAAAACACAGTCAGCCAATGAACAGAGAACGACGTTGCCACATCTCGACTGCAGTGCAGAGCATGGACGAGTGTCTTCAGTTTTGGAAACGTTCAGTCATAAATAAAGTAATAGAACAAAAGCAATGTCTTCATAGCAGACATTCTTTTATAGAAAGTTTGGAAAAAGCATTCTTTATACCAATTGCTTCATATTCTATTAATTAATTAAACCAAACAAGCAATAAGACTCCTAATTCAGGCGATAGCAAGGAAAGGTGTTTGTATCACTCTCACGAACCACTTTTTCGCAATAAAGAACAGCGGTAATTGTTTATTTCCTATTGTAGTTCGACGAAGCGTGAGTAATTCATAGTCATACCAACAGCGTTTATCAGTATCTTGCGTGCCGTGTTATAATCCTAGCGTAACGGTTAAGATGTTAGGCTGCTATGGGAAAGGTTATGAGTTCACACCTTGTGCACTGCTTAATATTTTCATTATTTAAAAACAATATCGAAGTGCCTTACTTCACGAATTATATTCGTTTGAATGCAGTTTTTGAAATTTCTAGTGCTTTGTGTCTTCAATGACCCTTTCGCTGCTGCAGACACGTGCTCGCCGCATTCTGCGCTGTGCGCGATTTTGTCATCACTGCACTGCTCGCCTATGCAGACACATAGTGTTCCCACTGCTTTGACACACTTATCATTCGATTTCACAACAACTATTTGGCCCAAAAATTTGATTTTTACACGTCTTCTTGACTGATGCCTTCCCCCCCATAAATGACTTAATTTTGTTTCGATGTTCAACGCAGTTATTATGCAGCATTAAATGTAGTAAACCATTGCACGAAATTTTGAAGAGTTTGCAGAGGTAGAAGTCCATAGTGTATACTTTCCGTATGGTCGATTTTAGTTGCCACAATGTTGAGAATGAAATGTGGACAAGATACCTAAATTTCATATAAAATTTACTGTATAACAATATCTCATTTAATTTAAGTACGACATAGGTGTCGTATGTAATATTCAGAAATATTCCGTCTTTCGCGACTGTAATAAAAGTATTATTTACACCGGACGCGTTTGGATTTATTTTAAAGTCAATATTACATACGACACCTATGTGGTCCTTAAATGAGCTATTGTTATACAGTAAATTTTATATGAAATTTAGGTATCTTGTCCACATTTCATTCTCAACATTGTGGCAACTAAAATCGACCATACGGAAAGTATACTCTATGGACTTTTACCTCTGCAAACTCTTCAAAATTTCGTGCAATGGTTTACTATATTTAATGCTGCATAATAACTGCATTGAACATCGAAACAAAATTAAGTCATTTGTGGGGGGAAGGTATCAGTCAAGAAGATGTGTAAAAATCTAATTTTTGGGCCATATAGTTTTTGTGGAATCGATTGATAAGAGTGTCAAAGCAGTCGGAACATGATGTGTCTGCACAGGCGAGCAGTGCAGTGACAAAATCGCGCACAGCGCGGAATGCAGGGAGCACGTCTTTGTAGCAGCGAAAGGGTTAATGCGGCCGTGGCGGCTTTACTTCATGAACTGCGCGCTCCCCCTAAACGTAAGCTTGCGAACTATGCTATACTATGGCGCTGCTTCTATTGGCGCGTGCGTCGTGTGCAACTGGCAACGCAGCAATCTCCCGCGTCTGGGCGGGCATGCGCGAGCCGCCAAGATAAAGCAATTGAACTATACTATAAAATCCATATGTTGCGATCACAGCACTCGACAGTCTGTTCACAATTCACAAAATACACTCTTGTCCGCTGTCCTAAACCACTATATTGCGCTCCACTTGATCGCTTCCGAACGTCGCTACAGATATACTTGTTCCCAAATGTGGTTACCAACCCACTACTCCCCACAGATGGGTGGCATGTCCGGCTCTTAGCCTCGCTCAAACTCAACTGCCCTCGAAGATCGCCGCCCTATCCACCATCAAAACGACTGCCTAACTCAAAACAATATTTTACAAAAATTACGAATATTCTAAAACTAAACACAAAAACATATATGATATACTAAAAACAAGGACATTTTCAGGGGAATACCAATTTAAAGTCCAGTTTTTTGTATCTGCCACCGTTTTTTCACAAATAATGTTCTTGTGGCGTGATTTTGCTTTCCCCGAGTTTTTGGTACTAAACATAATCAAACAAGTAAAAATACATACTTGATTACTCATCTACCTCGTTCAACTTTAGAATGCTGCCGCTAGTTTCGCCTCTTTAAATTTATTTATTACCAAAAACAGAGTTTCTCTCAGTCGAATCCCATATTCCGACCTCTTATTCAAAATTGGTACATGTTTTGTTAAATCGGCTATGACTGCTCTATGCAGCACTACTGTCCGCATCCGTAGGCACTTTGTTCATATTAATTGGCCAAAGCATAGCCGAGATATTAGCTTTTGAACTTTCATAAATTTACAATTTTTAAGACAACGATAACTTTTAAACTATTACATATTTTTGTGGCTCGTCTAGATAATTTAATTTTACATATTTTTCTGCCCATGAGTGCCAACTCGCACCTCCGAGTCACTCTTAGTTCTGGTTTTATCAATTTTTCTCTGGGATGTAAGTTTCTCAAAGCGCCAAACACAGCCATACGCACCCCTCCGAGCGTCGCTCGGGTTTTTCCAAGGCCGTGTAGACACTAGGCGCTCGCCTCAGCCCCGTATCAACCGCCAGCCACGTGCTCTGCGGCGAGAAACTGCCGCTCTAAACTCTGCCGCAACTCACACTGGGTATGGTCTTGACTGATGCCGTGCAGTGTGGCAGTGTTTTTCCTATGCTTTAACTGGGTCTGTCAGTGCAGGGAATTCGTTCAATAACTATACACAAATTACGTCAGCAGAAATGGTACTTGTCACGTATGGTCCAGTCGAAAAACAAGTCGCTTCTCACAAACTACACACATAGGTGTCAACATATGCTGAAGAGCAAGACTCATGCAGCTGCTGAATGCACCGTGGAAATCTTCGTGCAGCAGGATTGGGTTCTGTTCACCCTTCGTGACTGGCAGGTTAGCACTCACTAAACTGTGGAGACACCACCATATTCTCTGTGCTGCTCACTAATGATTATAATCAAGCCTCAACAGAGAAGTCATTGTAGCCATCGTCTGATCCTCAGCTGCCCACCATCCTCTCTCAGCAGACTGCCTTCAGGAGACTGCCTCAGGAGACTACGCTTGTCCATCCTCTTTTAGAATACTGCAGCGTGGTGTGGGATTCTTACCAGGTATGATTGACAGAGTACATCGAAAAAGTTCAAAGAAAGGCAGCACGTTTTGTATTATCACGAAGTATGGGAGAGAGTGTCACAGAAAGGATACAGGATTTGGGCTAGACATCATTAAAAGAAAGGCGTTTTTCGTTGCTACAGAATCTTCTCACAAAATTCCAATCACAAACTTTCTCCTCCAAATGGGAAAATATTATGTTGACACCGACCTACATAGGGAGGAACGATCACCACGATAAAATAAGGGAAATCAGATCTCATATGGAAAGTTATAGGTATTCATTCTTTCCACATGCTATACGAGATTGGAATAATAAAGAATTGTGAAGGTGGTTCGATGAACCCTCTGCCAGGCACTTAATTGTGATTTGCAGAGTATCCATGTAGATGTAGATGCTGCTGTGGATGAACATAAAAATATGGACAGCTAGAAGTCAGCTGTCAGAACCTTAGATTTCCTGCAGCAGGAGCGTCCTGTATATCAATATGAGTAAGTATCGAATTCAAAGTTTAGTCTGTCCCTGTATGGTTGTTTTCCTATCCTTTCTTCATCCTTTCATTATTTTGGGTTACTGATATTGGGGTTGTTAGTAAGTAGGCAACGTGGAGGGACAACTTTCGGCCCTGCAACAATTAATGAATAAAATAGATCAGCAAACAGGCACAGTTAGGGCAAGTAACGGAGGAAAGGAGGGAACAGACACTTCACAGTACGCTTATCCTCGCTATCGACTCTGCTGCATTGGCTACACCATTTTCAGGTAAACCAAGGAAAAATATCTTTGTATTTTTCGATAATTTTCACACAGCCACTAGGAAAAACGGAGTGATGAGCAATTTTATAGTGTAGCCGAATTGAAACTATCCAGGGATGCTAGGACAATGTGATATGCCACAAAAGTTAAGGGGACACAGTTGTTCTAAATCTTTAGGAAAAGGCTGGTAGACAAGTATAGGAGGAAGAATACAACGAGACACTACTTTGAGCAGCTTAACAGTGTGTTTAAAAAAGCTTTAGGAAACAGTAGAAAGTTTTGCAGACTGTTTTGGCAAAATTAATGTCAGTACTTATGAGCTCACCGAAGATGATAACGATAGCGAAGCCATCTTGCAGGAAGCTGAGCAGAGAACACTTGACACATTTTTATGTCGTTTTCATCCAGAAATGCATCGAAAAGTTTAGATAGAATTTCCAAAGACTCCAAACAAAGTGGTAGAAACAGTGTTGGGGCTAACCAAAATCCACATGGTCACCAAGCCTCAGGAAAAGAAAGTCGTATTTAATATAGATAATAAATGTCTTAGATGGAGCATATGGGTTATATGAGGCATGACTGCAGATAATAGCTGAGCTTGATATGTGGACAGTTTGGACTTTCTGAGCGGAAATGTAGGGAGAGAAATTCTCAGAGGCATGGAATGAAGCCTCAGGGCAGCCCTCACACCTCGCAGTTAAATGGGATGGAGGGCAGTGTGTCCACTGTATAATGCTTCCAGTAAGAGTTAGCACAAGTGCGAAATATTCTAAGTTTAGATTTCCTGGTTGCATGTCTCGCCAAAATTGACTTGGAATAGAATTGGAATGAGCATAGCTTCATCTTGGCTATACGGCTGAAATACCATTACTGTCACAAGGTTCATCCTTGACTAGTGGTCACCATCTAAACTGTGTATAAGGCCCCTTAAAAATCAGCTCATGAGATATCATACCAAAAGGTACTGGGAAGATAATATAGGCTGATGTAGCAGCTGATCTGCTGCAGAATTCTTTGTTCAATGTTAAACTTTGATCTAAAATTAAGAATTGTACAAGATGAAGTGTTTTGCACAGCACAGTTTATCCTACATACAGGAAACTGAAAAGAACAAAGCAGTGCCGTTAAGTATTGATAAATTTAGTTCTGAGTAGGTGCACCTAACACACAGTACCCTGATACTTAATTCAGAAATACCAGATGAAGATGAACTGGACAGGAATTTCATGTTAAATTACTCAACCCTGGGACAGTCTGTCAGCTTGATTCCACTGAGAAATAAAGGAGTATATCTAAAGGGACAGGACAAGGACGACATGGAAAAATTTTCAGAAGAAATTAGATGTCACTTTACTAACTCAATATCTCAAGACCGTATTGGAAAAGCAAACTGCAAATGAAGCATCTATTTATATGAAACTATATTGTGCTCCTCAAACCTTACAGCCTGTCATGGAAGACTTTACAAGTCAACAACTTCAAGATGGGACCACAGAAAAAAATAATAGCCCCTGGTCACCATTGGTCATCATCATGACGAAAATATCGCCAGGTGACAGAGAGGCATATCGGTTCTTTTGCAACTATTACTAAGTAAATCAAAAAGCAATGTCAGATGCCTTCCTAATGCCAAATATACCTGAAACAATAGACAATCTCTGTCAGTGTCCATATTTCACAACTATGTGTTTCCGAATGTCAGTTAATCTGGACCACTGTCAATATTTTACAACTATAGACCTACAAAGTGGATACCATCAATTAGATCTGAGGAATGTTCAAAGACGGCATTTTTCTCCTCTTCTGGCCATTATCAGTATTGGCATATGCCTTCTAGCCCGAAAAATGCACAAGTTACTTTTCACCAATTGTTAGTCAGTGTGTTGTGAGCTACAGAAAGCAAGTTGAAACCTGAAATTGAGAGCACTGAGTATTTTGGAGAAAATTTAAGTGTATATCGAAAGGATAGGAAAATGGGAAATGGAACTGATGCATTTGTCACAATAGAAAAGAAATTCAAATGCACTTAGTTAGAAAGTGCATGTTAGGTTGTTTGGAAGACTCAGTATCAGGTGTGGGCATAAAATGATTATTGGATCCTTCTGAGCCCATCAGACTCATCTCCTGATGTAACCAAAAACTTAAAACCTGAGTTCACTCATACGGAAGTTCCCAAATCATACTGTAATCATAGGTGGAGACTTTAATCATCCACCAGTTAATTGAGAAAATTACAATTTTGTTAGTGGTGAGTGTGATAAGACATCCCATGAAACTTTACTTCATGCCTTCTCTGAAAACTACGTAGAACCAATAGTTAGGAACCCCACTTACAATGGAAATATATTGGATCTAATGGCAACAAATAGACCTAAAATCTTTGAGGATGTCCCCATCGAAATTGGTATCAGTGATCACGAAGTGCTGGTGGCAACAGTGATTACCGAAGTTCAAAGGACAACTAAAACAAGCAGAAAGATGTATGTGTTCATGAAACTAGATTTTAAAAATCAACAGTGTCATGTCTCAATGATGAACACGAAACTTTCAGCACAGGGCAGAAACATGTAGAGAAAACCTGGCTCAAGTTTAAAAAATAGTTGACCATGCACTAGATAGATATGTACCCAGTAGAACAGTTCGTAATGAGAGGGAACCTCCATGGTATACAGTCACTATTAAGTTGTAAAGAAACAGAGACTACTGCATAATAGGTGTAAAAAGGGTGTAGGGCTGTAGATAGAGAGATGCTGAATGAAACGTTTTTGGCTGTAAAGAGAGCAATGCATGATCCTTTCAATTTCCACCACAGTAGAACATTGTCAAGTTATCTTTCACAGAACTCAAAGAAATTCTGGTCATATGTAAAGGCTGTTAGTGGCACCAAAGTTAGTGTTCAGACCCTAATGGATGAGACAGGAACTGAAATTGAGCGTAGCAGGGCAAAATCTGAAATGCTTAACTTCATTTTCAAATGTTCCTTTACAAAGGAAAACCCAGGCGAACTGCTCAAATTTAATCCTTATGCCATTGAAGGGATGAATCAAATAAGTAATAGTGTCAGTGGTAATGAGAAACAGCTGAAACTGTTAAAATGGAATGAAGCTCCAGGGCCCAGTGGAATCTCTGTCAAGATTCTATGATGAATTTGTGGCTGAGTTAGCCCCTCTTCTAATTATAATGTGCTGTAGATCCCTCAAACAAAAAACTGTGCCCAGTTCTTGGAAAAAGCATACATCATACCCATATACAAGAAGGGCAGTAGATGTGATCCACAAAACTACTGTCCAATATGCTTGACATCAATTTGTTGTAGAATCTTAGGACATCTGAGCTCAGACATAATGAGGTATCTTGAACAGAATGACATTCTGAATGCCAAACAGCATGGATTTCGAAAACATCGATTATGTGGAAGCCAACTCGAACTTTTTTCACTTGACGTACTGAAAGCTTTGGATTTAGGCAACCAGATAGATGCAGTATTTCTTGATTTCTGAAAAGCATATTACTTACTACTGCAACTACACTTATTGTCAAAAGTACCATCATATTGGATATCAAATGAAATTTGTGACAGTATTGAGGACTTTTTCGTAGGGAGGACACAGCATGTTATGTTGGATGGAGAGTCACTGTCAGATGTACTCGTAGAAGTAACTTCAGAAGTGCTCCAGGGAAGTGTGTTGGGTCCCTTGCTCTTTATATTGTTTATTAGTGATTTTACAGACCATATTAATAGTAAAATCAACCTATTTGCAGATGATGCAGTCATCTGTAATGAAGTATTATCTGAAATAAGCTGTGTAAATATACTATCCGATCTTGATCAGATTTGAACATGGTGCAAAGATTGGTAACTTGCTGTAAATGTTAAGAAGTGTAAAACTTTGCACTTCACAAAACGAAAGACATAGTATCCTACGACTATAAAAGCAATGAGTCACTATTGGAATCGGTCAACTCATACAAATACCTGCATGTAACACTTTTTAGGGATATGAAATGGAATGGTCATATAGGTTCAACCATGCGTAACGCAACTGGTAGACTTTGTATTATTGGTAGAATACTGGGGGAATGAGTTTTAGACTATTACTCAAATGTGTGGGACCCATACCAGATAGGATTAACAGCAGCTACTGAACGTCTACAGAGAAGGATAGCAAGAATAGTCACAGATTTGTTTAATCTGTGGGAGAGAGTCACAGATATACTGGAGGAAATGAACTGGAGGACTCTTGAAGACAGATGTAATCTATCTCAAGAAAGTCTATTAACAATGTTTCAAGAACTGGCTTTAAATGATGACTCTAGAAATGTACTACAACACCCTACATATTGTTCACATAGGAATTGTGAGAATAAGATTAGAATGCCTGCTGCTCGCACAGAGGCATTCAAATAATCATTAATCATTCATTCCAAATAACTTTTACATTGGGATGTACCCTCTGCCATGCACATCAGGGTGCTTTACAGGGTATAGATGTAAATATAGATTTCAATTGAAGGAATGCAGGTTGTATTTGGATGATATAATTGTATATTCCAAAGAGACACAGGTGTGTATAGTCCATTTACAGGAAGTTTTCGATCGTCTCAATGCAGCACAGTTAAGTATCAGTGAGGAAAAGCGCCATTTCGCTCTACAAGAAGTTCGTTAATTGCACCGTATTATCTGTCAACAGGGGATTCACACAAATTCATGACTTGTTGATGCCATAAAAAAATTTCCGACATCCACTATAGCAAAGGTACTGCAATCATATTTGGGCCTTGTAGATTTTTATCACAAATATAGTCCAAAATTTGCTGATATTGCCCTGACCCATCATGTATTTGTTAAGAAAAGGAACAAAGTTTCATTGGTCTTCAGATTGTGAAGTAACATTTTTAAAATTAGAATATTTGCAGATTTTCAGAAACTGTTCATACAGTTCCACAACTCTAGCAGTTTTGCCTTATTTTGTATCTGGCTTCAGGAAATAGATGGACAACAATGCCCCATTGCATATGCATCCAGACATCTTCAAAATAACTTATCTCAAATATTGATGCCATTTTAAGATAATAATTGAGCATGTAGCACTCAAATGGTTATGAGGAATTAATGATCTGAGTGGTAGGTTACTGTGAGTTAGATTTTGAAGTAATACATTGTCTATGAAGATTACACCTTAGTGTTAGTGTTGCAGTATTTACCAATCAATTAAGCGTTTTAAGCATCCCCTCCAGAAACTAAAAGAACAATGAAAAATCTTCAACAAAGGTTTCTATACAAAGCTAATATTTTTATGGATTATCGTTTCTGATGTAATTTTAGGTCTTGATTTTTCTGGAAATAATTAAGATCGACGTTTTATCTCTACATTTTGTGGTCTTCCAGTCTCTGTAATTTAATCATGGTCTGCCAAAACGAATCTTCTATTGTCCTCGTGTAGCCTTTACTTGACGAACAGAGTGCTTTTTTACCTCGCCATGCTCTTCCTGCTAACCACTAGAAATCCTTTTGTAGTGTTTGGTTGATATTGAAATCAGTTGAAGAACTTTTATTTTCATGAAGACTCGTATATTTTCCATTTGAAAGTGGAGTTTTTGTTACAGAGCGTTAACATAGCTGATTCGCTCAACATACTCCAGCAACAACTTGTATAGACAGAAGAACTAATGGAAAAAAGTTGAATGTAGCCTGATCTTCGACTTTCGCTTGTGACTTCAAAGGTATTATGCTTTCTCAGTTCCTATGACTATGTACAATGTACTATAAGCAGCTACAAAATAATAAAGTTTATGGTCAAAAAAGAAAAAAAAATCTCTCTTCTCTCATCCTTCCTAGATACATTACATGTGTCCCCACCAGATACAATCATTTCAGTCCTTTGATGATAGTATGCAGCGGAGTTATTATAACATTGCACATATGAAAGTCGCATTTTATGTCTAACCCATCTTAAATCACAAAAATCTTATCATGATGTAAGAAGAAAACCCTTTTTCATGTCAAACAAGATTATTTATGCATTCTCTCTGCATACTTTATTAGAATTATGCCCCGGTCTGGGAATATGTTTCTTTATTGTTGAAGCACAAGATGAGGACTGGTTATTAGAGTTTATTTTCTCACTGAACATGGATTAGCCCTTTTTGATTATTTTATTTTATTATTTTGAGCTTTTCCGCATTACAGAGGCTTATCTCCAACATAATAATTTACTCGGAAATTATAATACAAAGAATAAACGTTCTTAAACTATATTTTCAAAATATCCCTCCAGGTGTTTCGATCTTGTATGTTCTCTTCCTCTGCGCCCATTCTCCTCATTGTGTGTTGTACATTTTGGAGCCAGGTGGTCATAGGTCGTCCTCCCCCAGTTCCCTCTCCAGTATCAGTTATGGTTTTCTGGCTTTCTCCACTCGTCGTACATGCCTGTACCACTGTAATTTCTTCCTATTCATTATGTCATATATTCTTTCTTTTATTTACATTGTCCTTATTACTTCAGTGTTCCTTATGTTTTCTTTCCTGGAGATTCTTGCCGATCTTCTGAAGAAGTGCATCTCCAGAGCTTGTAATTTTTTTAATGTGGTTCAGGTTAATTGTCCAGGTCTCCATTCCATACTGAACCACACTCTCTAATATGGATTTGTATATTAATTTTTTTAGTTCTGCTCATTACATTCCTGCTCCATAACACTGAGTTAAGCATTCCAATGACCTTCCATCCGCTACTAATTCCTTTATTGATTTCTGACTCTGATTTTCCCTCGATTTCTAAAATGGATCCCAAATAACAGAAAGTGTTTTTCTTTTTTATTTTCTTTCCTTCAATATATAGCTCATCTGAATAATTAGTCAAGTATTCTGTTTTTTGGTAATTAATCTTCAAACCCCAAGTTTCGTATGCTACTGCTAGTTGATTGCACATATACTTAGCATCTTCCCCATCTTGTGCTACTGCTACTTGATCATCAGCAAACAACAAAATGATGTAGGTAAACTCCGTCTCTTATTTCTAATCCCATACTACTACATTTATGAGGTCATGTTCTAAGGCTAATGGCTATATAGGTTTTAAATAAAGATGGTGACATGGGACAAACCTTTACAAGGCCTTTGCTTTTTCTAAATTTCTGTGAAAGTTTATTACTAACTTTCACCTGGCAAATGTTATCTTTATACATTTGTTGCATTATTTTAATCAAGGAAGGGTTTATGTTTGCTATATGTAGTGCTCTCCAAAGTAATTTTTTTGGAACAGTATCTTCTAGATCTATGAAAACTAATCCTATATTTTTTGATTTTTCGCTATGTTTTTCCAAAATCTGCCATAATGTGAAAATATGGTCTACACATGATCTACCAGCCATGAATGCACATTGTTCTTCTTGGGTTCTAAAATTTTTTCGGTTTGTTTTTAATTATTTTCGCAAAAATTGTCATTAATGAGTTTGTAACACAAATTCCTTGATAGCTTGAACAAATTTTGCGATCCCCTTTCTTAAATATAGTATTAATGTAATCTAGCTTCATCTCATTGGGTACTGAATCTCTATGTATAATTTTGTTGAAGAGCTGTGTTATCAGTTTCACAATTTTGTCACCACCATATTTCTGACACTCCAGATTGATATTGCCTGGTCCCGGTGATTTACCATTCTTTCCTGTTCTCAACGCCTTCTAGATATTCTTCTCTGTTGTAATTTAATAACTTATGGAAATACTCTTCCCATTCCTTTCGTGTTATCAGATGGAGATTGGTCTTGCTTTTTGTATCCTGTCATAGCCCTTTTAATACTGACCACACTTCTTTTGCTCTCCCAAATCCTAATTTGCTATTCACCTTGGCACATGTTCTTTCCCATGCTTAATTTTTTGCCATCCTTATTTTTTTCATCACTTCATTCTTCTTTTCCTTGTATATTGATCTTGTTTTTTATGATTTATCATTCAGCCACTGAATGAACGCATTTCGTTTTTCTCTAACGAGACCCCTATTTCCTGTGACGACCTGTTGCTAGCTTTTTTACCCAACACCTTTGTTGCTATGATTTTTACATTAGTTTTTATATAGTCATATATTTCCTCTGTACTTCCTTCAAATGATTCAACCAGTTTCCTTTCCATCCTGGCCGCAAAAAGTGTTCTGATTGTATGCTGTCAATATTAAAAGGTAAATTTTCATCTTTCTCAGTCTGGTTTGTTTTATTTATGTTACCTGTATCATTCCTTGCATTCTTCCATGGCCAAGAAGATTTCATTTTTACTAGATAGTGGTCTACTGCCTTGAAACTACTTGTTTGCCTAACGATAATGTAATCTATTACAGAACGAAGTTCTTTAGTGTTCTGTTGCCTAGTATATTTATGACTGTCCTTATGTTTGAAAAATGTGTTGGTAATTTTTAGATCAAATTGCTCACAAATTGCAATCAATCGTTCCCCATTGTCATTACATTCGTCCTCTCCATGTTTTCCTACTATTCTACAGGATTCTCTAATTCTTACCCTTCCATTCATGTCTCCCATGTGGTTCAGGTTAATTGTCCAGGTGTCCATTCCAAACTGAACCACACTCTCTAATATGGATTTGTATATTAATTTTTTTAGTTCTGCTCATTACATTCCTGCTCCATAAGACTGAGTTAAGCATTCCAATGACCTTCCATCCGCTACTAATCCTTTCTTCTTGGGATTTTTTCAATAGTCTCGCTGAGGATGGGCCAGAATGTATCTTTCTCCTTATCTTTTGTGTCGTTTGTGGGTGCATATACAGCAATAATCACAACTTCCCTAGCAAATAATGTCATTTCAACAATTATAATATATTGATTGGTGAATGTCCAGTTTGTGATTCTATTTTTCCATGATTTCTTTATCGTAATGGAGACTCCCTCTTAGGCTTTTACTGCTTTTGATACCCCAATCCAATATGTACGTAATTATCCAGTTCTTCTTCTCCTTGGCCTTTCTTCTTTGTTTCAGAGAGTATGACAACATTCATGTTGAACATGTCACATTATGCACGTAGTAAATTTATTTTAGTGGAAATACCTTTCACATTCCAGCATCCAAACATCATTTTCCGTTTCTCATAGCCAGTTCGTTGTCCAAAGTTCCAATTGTTCCGAGGCATATTATTAGGTTTTTTAGCATTTTTATGTTTTGTGTGAGTGAGGAGCTGGCCCACTGCACAACCCCCAACCCGGAGGCCCAGATAATTTTTACAAGGTTTTCTTCCTTTAGCCTTTGATAAGCCAATATCATATTACAAGGCAGTAGTTGCTAGTTTTGGACCACCTCCAGTATTTTATTTCCCCAGTACCCATCATATCTGGTGAGCATTCCCCTATCCACCACCTGGGGAGACGCCTGATGGGAGACCAGCAAACTCCATATGAGCCTTTTTGATTACGAAAACTTATATGTTAACAGTATTATTTTACACGTCAGATTTACACATTTCATAAGTACATAAGGTTGTCTCATGTTTACTATTATATTTAAAAGTTTGATATTTTCAAGAGACTAACTCTTTACCTTACATGGACATTATTAGCCTTTGATAAGCCAATATCATATTACAAGGCAGTAGTTGCTAGTTTTGGACCACCTCCAGTATTTTATTTCCCCAGTACCCATCATATCTGGTGAGCATTCCCCTATCCACCACCTGGGGAGACGCCTGATGGGAGACCAGCAAACTCCATATGAGCCTTTTTGATTACGAAAACTTATATGTTAACATTATTATTTTACACGTCAGATTTACACATTTCATAAGTACATAAGGGTGTCTCATGTTTACTATTATATTTAAAATTTTGATATTTTCAAGAGACTAACTCTTTACCTTACATGGACATTATTATCCCTTTATGACATGAATTATTTTCTACAAACTGAAAAAGAAATTTCTTTCAATATATGTGGTCTTTAGGTCACAGTGAGTAAGAATTTAAATCATTTTTTGAAAAATATATTTTGGTGTATGATTTTTGAAATGACTCCAGTTGGAATCATTGGGACAATGGTGTGACATTTGAGAGCAAAGAATGAACGTTTTTCCTTTTGACAGTTCACATTTTATTTAAGCAAAACTATGCACATTTTACAAAATACACATTCAACTACGGAAATTTGAGTTTTTTGTTACAGCTGCATATTTTTTTAGTTAATACATGGCAACACTCAAAATATTACATGAAAATCTCTGAAACAGTTTTTATCCTTGTTAAGTCAAAGTGAGACACTGCATTTCATACACTTCATCCTAGAATAACTTGTTACACACAATTTACATCTTACTTTCTCTGGTCAGTGGCCTATACCATCATAGCGTACATAAGCAATTGGACGATTTGCATTTCCTGTTCTCCTCTTCTTCGTTAGGTTTGGACTCGGTGATCTGGTTGGATTCCCTCTTTTTTGGTTCTCCTCTGCCCCTCTTCAAAAGACCTTCTGCAAATACTGACAAAATCAAGTAGTGGTCTGTATTTTACATTTTTTTGCCCACAATGTTTTCTGTACAACAGCCACATGTTAACACATGCCATGTTGACGAGATGAAATATTATTCTGAGGTAGAATCAATGGCCCTTGATATTTGTTCTCTAGAGTTGTACTAGCATATCATGCACGTCAACACCCCCCCCCCCCTCCATAAAAGTGTTGTACTCATTTACTATGGCAGGTCTAGGGACATTCAAGTATTGCTTAGCAGCAACTGACCATCATCTTACATCTTCAATGGGCTCTTGACTTTTATATGAAGAAATAAGATGGATTCCCTTATTGTCAAACCATTTTAGCACCATGGTGATCTCATTTGTCTCTACTCTGTAATCATAGGACCCTCGACCAGTTTGTTTCAAATAACCATCTGTCTTCAAAGAGCAACCTGCCAGTCGATTCTTTCTCAGAGTTCCCACCATGTAGATTCCCAGCTTCTTTAGTTCCACAGCCAAATCATAGGAAGCAAACCAATTGTCAACAAATAATTTATGGTTTTGATGTTTAGGCAAATTATCTACAAGCCTCATGACGACATTACCACTAATACCTAAAGTGCCATCTTTCACTTTTGTCCCTTTAGCCACATATATTTCAAAATCATACACAAAGCCACTTACTCCAGCTCATGCAAATACATTCACTCCACATCGGTGTGGCTTTCTCTTTATATATTGCAGGATAGATGTATGACACTTGAGTGGAATCATCATCTCAGCTACTGAATTGTACTTTCAAAAATCAGAGGATCCACAAAAGGCCTAATTCTGAACAATTTCTCATAGTCTTTGTGTTCTCTTGGTACCATGTTATCATTATTGTTTAAATGTAAATAAGTCCTCAACATACAAAATTGATCTCGTGACATAGTTCCGGCTATAGGCTCATAATTGGTAGCAGCAGACCAGTACATACTATATCTTGACACTGGAACAACTCCAGCAAAAATGTGGATTCCAAGAAACTGTGACATCTCAGTTATAGATGTGCCGATGGACTTCCCTGTTTTTTGAGTAGAATATAAATTTGTTTGATCTGCTAGGTTCTGAATGATGGTGCTATCAATAAATTTTTCAAAGTAATTCAGTGGGGTTAATTCCTCACTTGGCGGATCGGAAAATGTGGACTGATGGGTCACATTTACTGGTTCCATATTTTTGTGTAGTCAACGTCTACTTCTTACCTGACATAGAGGTAGATCCTTGGATTTTGTGCTTCAAGACGTACAGCAAGAAGAGTCTCATCTAGCTCTTCCTCTTCATTGTCATTCTGTGTGTGAATTTCCATAGGGATATCTAAACAGTCTATATTCACAGTTTCATCAGCAAGATCTTCATCACCAAAAACTCTTTCTCGAGCAACAGCTTTCAAATTAGATTCCTAATCTTCTTCAAAGTTAGCATCTTCGAAACCAGATACATCACCTTCCAAAATTACGACAATTTCTGTATCTGTCACTGACCACGACGTACCTACAGATAAAGCTCGTAAAATTAATACTGGTAATCATGTCGTGACTTCTAGCCTACAAATTGCAATGTAATATTACGAAAAATAATCATTAGCAGTATCTTCTTCAGATTATATGCAATATTAGTTTTGATAACACATTTAAAAGTGATAAAAGTGGACAGGAGAAACTAAATATCCGTGTAACTGACAGTAAACAACGTCAGCATATTTTAAAGTATGCACATGACAAAAATCTACAGATTCCCAATGGAATCATTGTTTTCTCATTGTGAAAATTATTATTTTGAAAACATATTCTAAAAATTGAATATAAGCACATTATTCTCTAATTCTAAAGCAAATATTTATAAATGTAATACATACCTGTTAGATTAAAGCTGAAGAAACTGCAAAAAGGTGGGAATTTAAGGAGATGGAACCTGGATAAACTGAATAAACCAGAGGTTGTACAGAGTTTCAGGGAGAGCATAAGGGAACAAATGACAGGAATGGGGGAAAGAAATACAGTAGAAGAATGGGTAGATTTGAGAGATGAAGTAGTGAAGGCAGCAGAGGATCAAGTAGGTAAAAAGACGAGGGCTAGTAGAAATTCGTGGGTAACAGAAGAAATATTGAATTTAATTGATGAAAGGAGAAAATATAAAAATGCAGTAAATGAAGCAGACAAAAAGGAATACAAACGTTTCAAAAATGAGATCGACAGGAAGTGCAAAATGGCTAAGCAGGGATGGCTAGAGGACAAATGTAAGGATGTAGAGGCTTATCTCACTAGGGGTAAAATAGATACTGCTTACAGGAAAGTTAAAGAGACCTTTGGAGAAAAGAGAACCACTTGTATGAATATCAAGAGCTCAGATGGAAACTCAGTTCTAAGCAAAGTAAGGAAAGCAGAAAGGTGGAAGGAGTATATAGAGGGTCTATACAAGGGTGATGTACTTGATGGCAATAATATGGAAATGGAGGAGGATGTACTTAAAGATGAAATGGGAGATACAATACTGCGTGAAGAGTTCGACAGAGCACTGAAAGACCTAAGTCGAAACAAGGCCCCGGGAGGTGACAACATTCCATTAGAACTACTGACGGCCTTGGGAGAGCCAGTCCTGACAAAACTCTACCATCTGGTGAGGAAGATGTATGAGACAGGCGAAATACCCTCACACTTCAAAAAGAATATAATAATTCCAATCCCAAAGAAAGCAGGTGTTGACAGATGTGAAAATTACCGAACTATCAGTTTAATAAGTCATAGATGCAAAATACTAACGCGACTTCTTTACAGACGAGTGGAAAAAATGGTAGAAGCCGACCTCGGGGAAGATCAGTTTGGATTCCGTAGAAATATAGGAACACATGAGGCAATATTGACCCTACGGCTTATCTTAGAAACTAGATTAAGGAAAGGCAAACCTACGTTTATAGCATTTGTAGGCTTAGAGAAAGCTTTTTACAATGTTGACTGGAATGCTCTCTTTCAAATTCTGAAGGTGGCAGGGGTAAAATACAGGGAGCGAAAGGCTATTTACAATTTGTACAGAAACTAGATGGCAGTTATAAGAATCGAGGGACATGAAAGGGAAGAAGTGGTTAGGAAGGGAGTGAAACAGGGTTGTAGCCTCTCCCCAATGTTTTCAATCTGTATATTGAGCAAGCAGTGAAGGAAACAAAAGAAAAATTCGGAGTAGGTATTATTTAGTAACTTTAGTAGTCTTCAACCGGTGTTCTTGGTGTTTTCTGGTGAAATAATTTCAGAAGAACCTTTTGGGAACTGTTTTCAGCTTCGTTACTGTGTCATTAGACGTTTGATTCTCTTTCTGTATTGGTCTTTTGTTATATTCACATTTGTTGTTTATTAATACTGTTAATAATAGTAGTTACTTCCCTTGTAGAGTAAGTTTGTGATTATTGTAGTCAGGTTTTTAACATCTTCTTATTGTAGTAGCGGAACTTAGAAAAAGTAAAATTTTACCATGAGTGAGAAGTGTGGGCTTTGCCGTAGGTTCGTGAGTAGTGGATTGCGGTGTGAGACTTGTTCGAAGTATTTTCACTGGGGGGAATGCAGTGAGGAAGCCAGTCGGCATTCTGGTGAGATCCTCTCCTGGAACTGCAGGTTATGTAGCAAGAGTAAGTTGATAGAGGAGCAGGAGCGTAAGATCTGTGCCCTTCAGGTGCAGTTGAAAAATGCACGGGAGGAGCTAGATAGTATGAGGAGGGAGAAGGGGGTTGGGGAATGGGAGCTGGCTGTTGGCAAGAGATCTGCTAGGAGAAGAAGATTTTGAGATAGTTTTACTATTGGTGTTTACAATAGATATGACCAACTGTCAGAGTCTAGTGGAGAGGAATCTCTAGTAGCTGTGGATGTAGGAACTATGCAGCAGACCTCAGTAGTAACTGTGCCTAGAACAGTTGCAAAGTCGAAGAGGAAGATGAAGGTTCTGCTGTTAGGTAGTTCTCATGGCAGAGGTGTAGGCCAGCAGTTGCAGGAAGTGCTGGGGAGTGAGTACCAGGTCACCAGCATTGTGAAGCCTAATGCAGGGTTGGCTCAGGTGACTGTTAACATAGGTGGGTTATGCAGGGATTTTACTAAAGAGGATCAGGTAGTGATTGTGGGTGGGGCTGGTAATAGTACTGATAGGGATGGGGAGTATAACATAGATGGTGACATGGAAAAGATAGCCACTCAGACTGGCAACACGAATGTGCATTTCGTGGAACGGTTTCAGCGTCACGATCGGCCTCATCTTAATACAGCCGTCAGGCGTAATAACATGAGACTTGGGGGTGCGCTGATGACAGAAAGCATGGGTCACATTTCAGTAGTGTCGGTGTAGTCTATCAGCAGGACGGGTTTCACTAGACATGGCCTGCACCTCAACAGGTATGGGAAGGGGAAGTTGGCAAAGCTTATAGGTGACAGCATAGGTGGGGTTGGTGGGATCACTCATGGGAAAATTCCTGCAGTAGCGGGTGTTAGAGCTGCACCTTTTTTAGACTGAAGTCAGGTGATAGGTATTCCTGCTTAAGGGAAGTCTCTCTAACGAGGGAATCACTTTTGACAAAGCTTAGGTATCCGAGTAATGAGGGAATTAGTATATTTCATCAAAATATACAAGGTATTAGAGATAAAGTTAGTGAACTGCTTATAAATGTTGACTCTGAAATTATTGGTATATCTGAACACTTCTTAAATAAGGAGATAATTCAGAGGCTTCCTTTACCAGGATACAGGTTGGCTGGTAGCTTTTCGAGGAGCTCTTTGCGGTGTGGGGGAGTAGCCATGTATGTGAAAAACGGCATCCCATTTGAGTCAATTGATGTTTCAAAGTACTGCACTGAAAAGGTGTTTGAATGTTGTGCAGGTGTGCTTAAATTTAACGGAGCTAAACTTCTAACTGTTGTTATTTATAGATCCCCAGACTCCGATTTCACAACATTTTTGTTAAAGCTAGAGGAGGTTCTTGGTTCACTTTATAGGAAATACAAAAAGTTAGTTATATGTGGTGACTTCAATATTAATTGTATAAGTGATTGTGCAAGGAAGAGGATGCTGGTAGACCTCTTTAATTCATATAATCTTATGCAAACCGTATTCTTTCCAACGAGATTGCAAGGGAACAGTAGAACAACCATAGACAACATTTTTGTTCATTCCTCATTACTAGAAGGGCATTCTATTAGCAAAAAGGTGAATGACCTTTCAGATCATGATGCACAAATTTTAACTTTAAAAAATTTTTGTGCTGCAACACGTGTTAAATATAATCATCAGCTGTTCAGGAAAGCTGATCCAGTTGCTGTAGAGACCTTTGTAAACCTTATAAAGGAACAAGAGTGGCAATATGTTTATAGCGCTGATACAGTAGACGATAAATATAATGCTTTTCTCAAGACTTTTCTCATGCTCTTTGAAAGTTGCTTTCCGTTAGAACGTTTAAAACAGGGTACTAGCACAAACAGGCAGCTGACTAGAGGGATAAGAATATCTTGTAGAACAAAGTGGAAATTATATTAAAACGTTAGAAACAGTCAAAATCTAAATGCAGCAGCCCATTACAAACAGTATTGTAAGGTGCTTAAAAATGTTATTAGGAAGGCAAAAAGTATGTGGTATGCAGATAGAACAGCTAAGTCTCAGGATAAAATTAAAACCAAATGGTCAGTCGTAAAGGAAGTTGCTGGTCTGCAGAGACAGGTCGAGGATATAGAATCAGTGTGTAGTGGGAATGTCCGTGTTACTGATAAGTCGCGTATATGTACAGTATTTAATAATCACTTTCTGAATATAGCAGGTGAACTAAATAGAAACCTAGTCCCAACAGGGAATCATATACCGCTCTTAGAAAAAAGTGATCCGAGACTGTTACCTGAAATGCTCCTCCATGATACTGACAAGAGGGAGATTGAGCTAATAAGTAAATCACTAAAGACCAAGAACTCTCATGGATATGACAGGATATCTAGCAGAATACTGAAGTATTGTTCTATGTATGTTAGCCCAGTGCTCAGCCATATCTGTAACTTTTCCTTTAGGAGTGGTCGGTTTCCTGACCGATTAAAGTACTCGGTAGTGAAGCCACTTTATGCAAAGGGAGACATTGATAATGTTGACAATTTTAGACCTATTTCTATGCCATCGGTGTTTGCTAAAGTTATCGAGAAGGTTGTATATACAAGGTTACTGGAGCATTTAAATTCACATAATTTGCTGTCAAATGTTCAGTTTGGTTTTAGAAATGGTTTAACAACTGAAAATGCTATATTCTCTTTTCTCTGTGAGGTTTTGGACGGATTAAATAAAAGGTTGCGAACACTAGGTGTTTTCTTTGATTTAACGAAGGCTTTTGACTGTGTTGACCACAAAATATTACTGCAGAAGTTGGACCATTATGGAGTAAGGGGAGTAGCTTACAATTGGATCGCCTCTTACTTTAAGAACAGAAAGCAGAGGGTAATTCTCCGCAATATTGAGAGTGGTAGTGATGTTCAGTCCCAATGGGGCACTGTTAAGTGGGGCGTTCCCCAAGGGTCGGTGCTGGGGCCACTGCTGTTTCTTATTTATATAAATGATATGCCTTCTAGTATTACAGGTGATTCAAAAATATTTCTGTTTGCTGATGACACCAGCTTGATGGTGAAGGATCTTGTGTGTAATATTGAAACAGTAACAAATAATGTAGTTCATGAAATAAGTTCATGGCTTGTGGAAAATAATATGATGCTAAATCACAGTAAGACTCAGTTCTTACAGTTTCTAACTCACAATTCAACAGGAACCGATATTTTGATCAGACAGAATAGGCATATTATAAGTGAGACGGAACGGTTCAAGTTCCTAGACATTCGGATAGATAGTAGGCTGTTGTGGAAAGCCCATGTCCAGGATCTTGTTCAGAAGCTAAATGCTGCTTTATTTACCATTAGAACAGTATCCGAAATAAGTGACACTTCAACACGAAAGGTAGTCTACTTCGCATATTTTCATACGCTTATGTCGTATGGTATTATTTTTTGGGGTAATTCTTCTGATTCAAAAAGGGTATTTTTGGCTCAAAAACGGGCTGTTTGAGCTATATGTGGTGTAAGTTGGAGAACCTCTTGTCGATCCCTATTCAAAAATCTGGGAATTCTGACATTGCCCTAACAGTATATGTTTTCTTTAATGTCGTTTGTTGTTAGCAATATTAGCCTATTTCCAAGAGTTAGCCGCTTTCACTCAGTTAATACTAGGCAGAAATCAAATCTGCATGTAGAATGCACTTCCTTGACTCTTGTGCAGAAAGGAGTGCAGTATTCTGCTGCATCCATTTTCAATAAGCTACCACAAGAACTCAAAAATCTTAGCAGTAGCCCAAACTCTTTTAAGTCTAAACTGAAGAGTTTCCTCATGGCTCACTCCTTCTATTCTGTCGAGGAGCTCCTGGAAGAGCTAAAAAATTAAGCAAATTCCAGTGCTACATTGTTGATTTTCTTCATTTAAACTTACGACTTGTCACCTGAATATGTTTTTTTATATTTAATTTTATCTGTTTCTAATATTGTGTTATAATTTCATGTATTGACTCGTTCCATGACCATGGAGACTTCTCCTGAATTTGGTCCTACGGAATAATAAATAAATAAATAAAATCCATGGAGAAGAAATAAAAACTTTGAGGTTCGTCGATGACATTTTAATTCTGTCAGAGACAGCAAAGGACCTGGAAGAGTAGTTGAACGGAATCGATAGTGTCTTGAAAGGAGGATATAAGACGAACATCAACAAAAGCAAAACGATGATAATGGAATGTAGTCGAATTAAGTCGGGTGATGCTGAGGGAATCAGAATAGGAAATGAGACACTTAAAGTAGTAAGGGAGTTTTGCTATTTGGGGAGAAAAATAACTGATGATGGTCGAAGTAGAGAAGATATAAAATGTAGACTGGCAATGGCAAGGAAAGCGTATCTGAAGAAGAGAAATTTGTTAACATCGAGTATAGATGTAAGTGTCAGGAAGTCGTTTCTGAAAGTATTTGTATGGAGTGTAGCTATGTATGGAAGTGAAACATGGACATAACTAGTTTGGACAAGAAGAGAATAGAAGCTTTCGAAATGTGGTGCTACAGAAGAATGCTGAAGATAAGGTGGGTAGATCATATAACTAATGAGGAGGGATGGAATAGGATTGGGGAGAAGAGAAGTTTGTGGCACTATTTGACTACAAGAAGGGATCGGTTGGTAGAACATGTTCTGAGGCATCAAGGGATCACCAATTTAGTATTCGAGGGCAGATTGGAGGGTAAAAATTGTAGAGGGAGACCAAGAGATGAATACACTAAGCAGATTCAGAAGGATGTGGGTTGCAATAGGTACTGGGAGATGCAGAAGCTTGCACAGGATAGAGTAGCATGGAGAGCTGCATCAAACCAGTCTCAGGACTGAAGACCACAACAACAACAACCTGTTATTATTTTACAAAGTTGCTATTGTACACCGAAACAAGAACGCCATGTGCACATCAACAAACAACAGAAGATTGAGACCTAACAGTCGATTATTATCGACGAACAAGGTGCCACAATCTGTTGGCAGAAAATAGAACTACATCTTATGATTCCATCTGGGAACATTTGCTGTGTAATATGGGCTCCACAAGCAAGATTATTTGGTGATTCCAATAGGAATCAAACAGTCAGAAATGGTTATATGTAATTTATTGTCCATCTTTCATTTATGAAAGTTTTTAGCACCTTATTTGTTCACATCAGGGGTAGAGTGTTTTGTAGGCAGTGGAGACGTGTAGTTCGACTTTCCTTTCAGTTAATTCATATTGTTTGTTTCTACAGCCGAAACTGCATTGCTGTCAGTGCCTTGGCTAACTGGAGTAAGCTCGCAGTCATGGCCCATCTAGTTGTACGCCTGTAGTTGTCTCATGTCTAAAAACCATTTCTTCCAAGAAATGTGAGGGGTATCTGTAGCCAAACGACCTGAAGAACACACCAGAACTGGTACATACAACCAAAATTTTTACTATGTTACATGTTTACATGTAGTTTTCTGATGTGATTGTTCTTCCTGTCTTAACAGTCCGTATCTCACTATCGTCCAGGAAACACTTTGTTGAACTCACTTTGCGGGTCATATTACTGAAGTCTGTGGTCCATAATTTAAACCATTTAACACATTTTAAGAATGATAACCATAAATTCACGTAGAAAATAGTCATTATTTCGATTAATTGTTCTCCTTTTTTAATTAATGTTTCGCCTGCAGGCATAAGAATCGCTTTACACATTTTCATGCATCTTTACACAACTTTCACTTATAAACATACTAAAATAAAATTCTCATTACATTTTTGTTGCAAAACGTGTACTACTGTATACAATTTGTATCATGAATATTTTCAAACCAACAGTTTTAAAGAAAGGGTGGGCTTCCCATGTGCCATTCATCTTTATATGACCATCATTTTCAGGACAGAAGAAAATTCGAAAGTTCATTTAGGTTAATTCATGGTTCTTTCCAATTTCAGGCTAACAGATACATCTTATTTGGTAAATTCTCCACTGAACATCACGATCTTCATCAGAATTTTGTCATATCTTCATTTACAATTAGATGTAACAGCATCTATGAGGCAGCAACAGAGTTGCAGGGATCAGAGTGCTTATTACAGTGGAGAATGTGATTACACTACAATAAAAACTTATTGTAAATAGACAAAGGAAAATCTAATTCAGTGTAATTGAATCC
This sequence comes from Schistocerca americana, assembly GCF_021461395.2. NCBI lineage: Eukaryota > Metazoa > Arthropoda > Insecta > Orthoptera > Acrididae > Schistocerca > Schistocerca americana. The sequence goes on from NC_060123.1 coordinate 155,704,038, forward strand.
TGATTTACTCTAAGTTATACCATGTACATATTTACATGGACAAGCTCGACGAAGACTTAGCCCTGTACCTTCCTATGTTTTGTCAAAGTCTCGTTTTTTTTTTCTCTTCACAAAGTGATAAGATCCACGTCGTCTCAATTTGATTGTTTCTCATGTATATGCACAAATGTTTAGTGTTACTTCTTCATGCTTATGCATGTCAATATTTGTCTTGAGTCATGTTAAGTCCCATAGTGCTCAGAGCCATTTGTCTTGAGTCAAATTTTCCTTGATTTTCTTATTACTACAAATTTTTACGGATTTAACACCATTGCTTACATGGAAAAATTTCTTAAAGCAAATCTCCAACTCAATTTGGTACATAATGTGTGTTTGACTGTCCTACCACAATAATATTTTCATATAGTGGCAGTATACAATATTTGAACTACTACAATATAATGAACAGTGCAAGGCAAGAATGTGTCTCATGTAGTTCCTTCAAGGTGCCTAGCTGATTTTCGTAGTGCATATTATAAATGTAAAGATCAGCACATCTGTGTGAGGGAAGATAGAATTGGCATTGCTCTGTGTAGTGAAACGAACATTACCAAGTGGTCTGCAGCTCAATGTTTTTGTGACCTACTGTGTATCATTTGTTACATCACTGGTTTCTCACTGTCTCATACAATTACTACAACTGTATTGTACACAACAATGAGTATTCATACATATTTCATTGTTTGTACTTATTTCATTCTCACACACATCACACATAACTATATTTCTTGGCAGTGGGACCCTCCTGGCACCTACCACTGTAATTATACCAATTTTCTTCTATTAATTGTGATGTGCACTTGCATCATTCCCTTATACCCTTTGTTCCTATATAAAAAGACTTAATTCTTAAGTACCCATAATTTAGGCAGCATAACATGCATACTTCAAACATTTCTCAACTGACTAGCTTAGATGTGTTATTTATAATACTCATGAAACATTGCTCTTGTGTCTCATAGAGCCCACCAGTACTAAAATTACACTCATTCCATCAAACCTTATACTAGTGAGTCCACACAAAGTCCTTGTGTTGTTAGCTTATATTACCCAACATATTATAGTCTTCATTACTAAACTTACATTCAGATGATATTATTCAGTAAATTAAATCACTTACTTTTTGTGGTAGTATACGTGTTGTTGTGTTCATAGTGGTCAGTGACTCCCCTTCTCTGTACTAATCATGGTGTGCCATGGGTGTTCTTGTTGTTAAATTCGTTATCTATAAGGCTTCTGTAAATATTTGTGTGTAGTATCTTGTAATCTCACGTAGTGCACATTTGGTGTAGAATAGTTCACTTGTAAACCATTATGATAGTCTGGCATAGTTCGGTTTACTTTTTAAATATTTGTTTTGTAAAAGGCCACACTCTGTAGTTAGTAAGTTTAATTAGGTCTTTTACGCTTGTACATATTACTCAAAACTAATATTTGTATCTATATATTTTCTGTATGTAGCTCCCCCCTCATTCTTTGGTCTTTATCATAACATAAAAATACATGTCTTGGTGCAGTATGGCCCCCTAACCCCCTTGGTCATTGTCAGTAGGCCTAATGTGACCAGCTTTTGTTTCCAGTGGTGGCATTGGGGAAGAGTACCATTATTGTATGCTACCTCAAGTATATCCGCTGCATGCTCTGTGTCGTTCCAGTTTGTGCACAGTGTATTACATAAACCTTGTGCTCCTTGCCTAGTTTCTCTTCCTTGTACTGGACTGTACTCATTACAGCTCATGTTATTTGATCTCGTATGGTCTGCAGGACCTTTCCAATCATTATATCTACCTGTGTTGTTCGAATTTTGCAGATGCAGGTAGCTTGGCTCATACTCACGTCCACTTCCCTTTTGATAACCATTGTCCCCACGCTAACTGAGATTTCTATGCTTAATCTCCAGCAGTGGTGCATAGCAGTGCCAACTGTAGTTGTTGTTGTTGCCAGGATGCAAGTTTCCATTAGTTTGGATATTTGACTGAATTTGAGTTATCCCCCTGACCTGAGACATCTCCATATATGAGATTTATAGAGTCCACTACCGAGAGAAAAAAGGTCGATCTCAGGAAAAGTGACCAACTTCTCTCGCAAATTCAGAGGCAATCTACTTTTAAAGATCTTTAGCATTTCTATATGTGAGGTAGGATTACTCCAGTATCTCATTTTATTTACATGTTTCTCCAGATAATAACACAATCTACCTATTATACTGTTCATTAATACTGGATTGAACACTTCTCATTGCAGTCATCCTAAACAGGAATAAACTAAAATTTGTCTAGAAAGTCTTGTTCAAACAGATCATATGTTTGACAACGTTCTGCCATATGTGCTCCCGAGAGAAATATATTTCCTTGGATGAATCGTACCACGTAGCGTATTTTTTGTGATGTGGTCCAGTTACACGGCAGTACATTACCAAACGCTCTTATAAAGTTACTGTGTGAACCGAATTTGATCCTGCAGGAAACAGCTGAAGTTTGCGATTCCTTAAAGAGGCTTTCATCAACCAATATTCATGAAAGACAGGCTCTGTTCCCTGTGATTGGGGTGATGAGATATTTGGCAGTGCAGGGGGGAGGGGGGGCAACTTATTTCGTCTGTCATTGCCATTGGTGGTCGATTATACATGCTGAAATATCTGTTAGTGCTATTGCAGGCCTGCAGTGGACGAAAGGTATTTTCTCCTTGGCTTGCTAAACTCTCCTGCATGTTTCCTGCATTAATAGTAGTCATTTCATGTCAATTAATCTGGCAATGGCCAATTCAGAACGAAGTAGTTCTATTGCAGCTTTAATGTCTACAACTACGTTGTTAAAAATTTTAATTTCCTCAACGGGTATCAATCTTTCGATTTCGTCTGCATATGTTCGATGCAGCAAGGCAAACTTTTGGCCGAGTGTGGTGTCACTGTTAAACGTCCCCACTTCTGTGCAGTCATTCAACTTCTTCATGTCACTGTCAACACGTTTTTGTTCTAGTTTCATAAACACAATCTTGTCCTATGGTTTTTACAGTTTGTCAGAGAGTTCTATGAAATTGATCATAGTTCTGATACATGTGCCTCAATTGTAGATATGGTCTGAGCTAATTCATTGTAAACTGTCTTGCTTTTCAATTAGCTCATCTAACGACATCCAATTTTCTTTTGTTCGTCAGGAAATTTTGAAAATTTTTCTGATATATTTGTCTGATATATTTGTAAATTTGTGATCAAAATTGTTCAACATATTTATATATTTCTGATTAAGTTTCTGGTAGAAATCATTCGACCTGTTTGTAAACATATTTTTTAAAAAATGCATTGACTGGCTCTTGGAGCATGGCTCAGATGAATTATTGTTTGTTGCTATGTATGGTGTCTGTTTGCCCGTAAACATATTTTGTTCTTGTTACAACAGACTGTGAAAAATTTTAGGATAATTTACAGTGGCTCTTCCGAAACTAGTGGGTGTACAAGTGCTCTCTGTTGACAAGTGTGTCAGCCATTCATCTGATGTCTGCACTGAATTATTTCCTGCTAAAGTGTTTCCTTTCTTACCTGCCAGTATGATTATTGTATCTGAAATGTTGTGTGTTATGAAAATACTAATTGTTCAGTGGGGTAGCGCGTGGGTGGGACTTTTGCAAGGGAAAATGCTGCGGCTAACGATTTCTAAAAGCATCAGGCTGTGGTTGAGTGTTGGAAATTAAAGAGGGGGATGATTTATCCAAGTTTACTACGTATGTTTTGTCAGTCTCTCATACAATGCTACCACAAAGCGCAGTGGACCAGCAGCTATAACATAAATTGCATACAAAGGAACAAGGTTTTGTGAAAGTGCTTTATAGATCGTTCGTATTCTGGTGTATTACTTGCGTGCTATTAATTTATTTCCCAAATGACACACACACAACTCAAGACTTCACCATATTGCTGTAATGTCGCAACTGTCAGATCTCTGAAGTCGCTAACAGTTGCTAATATAAGACAAGATACTCATTTTTACTAACATACACCTATCAGTACTAGGAAGCTGAAGCTCATATTTCCGCAGACAAGCAATTAAACTATATGAGCCACCACAAAGCTATTCTATTAATTAGTAAACAACTAATAAATCATACACTCCATACCGTGTGTCCAGGAAGTAATGACGAATTTGAATATTGTGCCATTTGTTCATATAACATTTGTCAGCCGTGGTTTTTTAATCTGCTTTTTTTTGTTATCTACGACCCTTCCCGTTACTAGCCTGATAGCTTTTGTATGGTGAACATTTTTCCATGATGTTATTTTCGTCATGGAGCAGATGACAACTGAGTAACGTATCCAAGTGAAAAAAAAAGTTATTACAAGAACGGTGAAAGTTCCACGGCAACTGTTCGTGAATTGCGTGTGACACTTGGACGTAATGCTGCTCAAACCGAATCACCAGTTTGGAAGTTGATCTGGAAGTATGATACCACAGGTTCTGTTTCAAACGTTAAGGAAACAGGACGACCACATTCTGTTCGAACACAAGAAAACACTCCTGTCATGTGTGACAATGTGACTGCAAGCCCCAGAAAATCGGTTCGCCAACGAGCTCAACAACTGAATTTATCACCAAGTTCACCGCATGAAATCTTTTCGAAAGATCTTAAAAGTGCCAGCTGAGGGGCTGCAACGAATTTGTCTGTGTGCTAGACACATGGAACCTATATCTGGAATTATGGTCTGGGATGCGATTTCATATGACAGCAGGAGCACTCTCGTAGTTATCCCAGACACCCTCACTCCACGTCTGTACGTCAGTCTCCTGATTCGACCTGCTGTTCTGCCATTCATGAATAGCATTCCAGGGAGTGCTTTCCAACAGGATAACGCTCGCTCACATACCGTTGTTGTAACCGAAGATGTTCTAGAAAGTTTGAACATGTTACTTTGCACTGCTTGATCACATGGATGTGTGTGATGTCCTTAGGTTAGTTAGGTTTAAGTAGTTCTAAGTTCTAGGGGACTGATGACCACAGCAGTTGAGTCCCATAGTGCTCAGAGCCATTTGAACCATTTTGAACATCTTGCACTGATCGACTGCTCCGCTTTAGATCTCACACACACATAACATAAATTGTGAACACGTGCTGCAGAAATGTTCCTATTCAGAAGTAGTACTCAGTAGTAGCAAGGAATGCAACATTACACAATAGTGTTACAATTAACTTCGCCACAGGATGATGCCGCTAAAACTGGTAGGTCCCTGGCGTTGGCAGCAATGGCAGAAAAAGAAGACAGTCGATGTGAAGTGGTCTGTAAGCAATAAGGTCAGAATAAGGGGAGATGACGTTACATATATTCATAACAGACATTAGGTGATGCCAGGGGGTGTGGCAGTCCACCATCTTGGAAGTATCAAAATATGGGTTCCTACATTAAAACAACGTGTGTAAAACTCTTTGCTTAAACCCAGGTGAAATGACAGTCACATCTGAGTCTGTATTGAGATATGCCATACTTTCAGGGTGAAGTACTCATAGTCAGGCAGTTGAGAACTTAATTTGTGGATGCTATATTTCATTTATAAATTTCGGGGTACACTGCAGCGAAGGTGCCTATCGTTTTAAGTCCAGCAATTAGTAGTATTAGTTCACAGTACAAAATCGTTCGGATTATTTCTCTACCAAAAGGAAGAATGTTCAGAATGTCATCACTGAAATGGCACTCGTTAATTAGACCAGACACCATATTAAAATTTTTCAGCTTAGACGAATTTGCATTAAAATGGAAAACGTACACTTAATGTCAGATGTAGCCTCTGAAACACACATACAAACATTTTCCTCCCTCGTAAGAGCGTTTGTGCCATTCCACACATTACCAATTTCGTTTGACAGTTTTGCCCAGTTAGGCCTATACAGTTCAGAAATTATTTTTAACTTGCCATAGACGAACTACTGCATATTTTAATAAAAAAATATATATTATTATTATGTAAAATGAATGTATGAAAAATGGGGAAGAAATGGCTTTAAATATTTTTGTTATTTACTCTTACAGTACGAACTTTGTTGTAGAACCCCTTATTTACGCGTGGTAATAAAAATTCATTTAGACAGAATTAAGCACATTTAAAATTACGTGAACCTTAGCAACCCTCTCCTGCTGATAAATTCAAACTAACTGATTAATAACATTTATGATTTTGAAAATTATTTAAATTAAATTTTTTACGTATTTCGGCCTTGGCGCACATTTACTAAATGCAGTGGTTTTTTAAATATTTACTGAATTCTTTCCCGGCGTTAGCTATAGAACACAAGACTGTCTCTGTTAGCATAAAATGGTTAAATATTGCCAAGCCGACCTAAACGTTTAATTATTATTGACAAAACACACATCACTATACGTTTAAGTTATTTGCTTTAGAAACAGGAAGAACCAACAGATTAACAACTTCAACGTTAATTATCCGCCTATGAATGCACAAATGTAAAACCAGTAATAACTTTAGTCAGCCTCAGGATCGCTGTAAAAGAAAAATATTCCGTAATTCACTGCTAATTTTACTTGATCCCGATTTACGGGTTTGGTTAATTTTATAGCGGAACAATTTTTTAAATGTGCCGCCGCTGCAAATCGTTCGGTCACGGCACAGCCCAGCAACACCAACGATAATCGCTAAAAGTGCTGAAAATTCTGTAAGAAATATTATAGATGACATGGGCAAGCTGATTTACATTAGTAATACACAATTTTGATAAATTATAATGTATTTAGACCATAACAATAATTAAAATTACACACCTTTATAATTTCTCCTCTAATGGCGGCTAAAGATAGATACAGACAAAAGAAGTCTACTCATTCATATAATGCTACGTCACAGGTTCCTCTCTCTCTCTCAGCTGTCGAGGAAGACGACAAAGAATGCACATTATGTAGTGCTTTTTATAGTATTGCTGATAATGAATATCTCTTTGTAATCTTACAACATTATTTTCCTCTGTGGCTGTATTTTACGTTTTTTCATCGCAGATATTAACATATTTCGTAATTACATTATGAGTATAGAAATATTACAATCATAAATACATCGAGAATATTATTACAGAAAATATTACAATAATAACCAACGTCCTTTACACAAAATTAAATAATATTTTTTGTTAAACAATTACAGTACATACGAATAGCTTTTTTGTTGGTATGAACTGTACGTAGTGTTCTCATTACCGTACACGTTCCTAACAGGCGTGCCACAGTTGTTGTTAAGCATTTGCAAATGTGCACGCTCGAGTTCAGCAATTCTGTGTGTCATTTCATTTTATTAATAGTGTGTGTGCTGCCAGGGAACGTTACATTGCCCCCTGGCAGCATTTGGCAGAGTTTCTATACTTCGACACAATGGTGCCAGTAACGTTCTTTACAATTTCGTTTTTTTTTATGGAATGGCTCCTTTAATTAGTACCAGGGTTATATATGTTCGTGGCTCCCCCATTTGGGCGAAGGCAGACAGGGAACCTGGGCAAAACTGTGCCGGAGCTCAGCCATCCCAGTTGGTTCATGATTAATCTTGTCTCTTTAACAGTCATTGTTTTGAAATGATTTAGCAGTTTGTCATCAACTGTTACATAACATCACAGTGACATACAGTTCAACGAAAGTTTGTTGTGTGTGATTAACAATTCGTAATTATCATTTTTGCGATATACTGCAAGGTCACTTGTCCTAGGATATATCACTTAGTTTTTTGAAATCATTTAGTACAACGTCACTTTTCATAATGTTCTCACTACCTACGTGTTACAAATCCATCTCCTACACGTGTTAGTGCTCATTTTCTCTCGTCAATTTACGGGTATACATAATAAGTGTTCAATGTTTGTCAAAAATCGAGTTCATTGACATGTTATGCAGTTTGTGTAAATATTTTGGAATATGTCAATAATGCTGTAGTTGGTGAGCGGTGCGGAGTGATTGTTGAGCGGCGCTCGGCGCGGCGCGTCTGCTCCGTGTAGGTCACCGCCCCCGGTGTTAACAGCTACGGCGCGGAGAGGCGTGTGGCTGTCTGGTCTGCTACGGGTTGCTGCGGCAGCTGCATGGCTGAAGTAGCCGGATGCGCGTTGTATATCAGCTCGCCCGTGTGACATCTTCTTGCAGTGCTCCAGCAAATATGCAACAAGTTCACAAACAGTGTACTATCCTTATGGGCATTTTTCCTGCTGTGGGAAAGAACGCACACAGTTATTGGCAGTTATTATTCAGTAGGCCTTCACTAGTCTGGTTTGCACAATGTTTCGTTGTCACAGTAACGCGTTTTATGGGCAAAAAATATTTTTTCACCATGTCATGACTTGTCATTAGTCACACGCAAGTTTTCACCTTAAAACAAAATGTATCTCTGTAGTCAATGTGCTTTCCTGGCGTCCCTTGACACACAAAGAATTTTTTTTTTTTTTTTTTTTGTACACACGCACAGTACAAGTTATAGTTTGACACTAGCTTGGTCTACCGTCTATTATCGGCTCACTGGTCGTGTCGTGCTAGTTCCTTGTCCATTTGCACACACAGCGATGATACAGTTTCTTATTGCTTGTTCGAAGCAACCTCGTGACGTATTGCTGCAGTTTTAACAGTCACTGTCTGTCTCTGCCACACAATACTGCACTTTTGTTTAAGTTTTTTCAGTTACAATGTCCGTTGTGCAATTTTTTGTAACAGCACATTCGTATCTTCTTTGTTCGCTCTTTACCAAGGTGTGTGATAATTGCGTACATGGTAACAAATATTAAAATTTCGTATTAGTTTGCCCAAAAATCATCTATATTTATGTTCGAGTAGATTTTATTTGTGCATTCCAGCCGGATTCAGGCATATTGCTCAATAACTCCTTTGAAACTACGTCTCACTTTACTTGCAAGGTCCTACGTAACTAGAGTGTAGTCTCTGTAGGCTAAAATTGACTTGAACTGTATCAGGCTAGCTCTTTTTACTGATTCGATCTGCGCATGCTTCAGTTGAAGCTTCTTTGTGCGTAACTTTGCGTTACTTAAATTTGCAATAAGTTTGCCTCCCATGGTGCCCTCGGGTCACTACTGGGTGCATTACTCTCTTTGATAATACTGGTTTGAAAATAAAGTTCTCAGGGTCTCATATTATTAATATTATTCTGAGTTCGAACCTGTCAATCTGACAGCTACACATATATGTATACATGTAATAGAAAAGACTGTACCAAGAAATATTTCAAGTTTGACACACACATAAAATATCATGCAGTACACAAACTGATCACTACTAAAATGTTCCTCCTGACTTATCTCTGTCACAATTTAACACTACAAATAATTGCACTAATCAGGTTATCTGTGCAGACATTTAGAGCATGTTTAAGCTAACACTAATTAAAAAGAAGGCGTAACACAAATAATCATAAACAAAAGAGAAAGTCAATCGTATTCTTATAACTAAATACTTCTACACTAGTACATTATCTCTACAGATCACACATCATCAATGTTCATTCATTTCCAAAAGAATGGTGTACCCTTCTACACATAACACATAGGACTATTAGTCATTTACTGTAGGAATATTTTCACATCCATACACGGATACAGTCCCCGTACTCTCCCTGATTGGGGATCTGCTAAGAGATAGTTACTATTTCCTTCTTGGACCAAGGAATGGAGTATGAGGCTCGACAGTAGGTTTTGTGAGGCTTCACCTCGGTATTGTATTGATATCCCTTAACAATTCCTGGTCGTTCTGAAAATACGTCTGCATAGTCAGATAATAACTGTACCAAATCCTGCTGTTGCATTGAGTTCAAATTTTCGGACTGTGATACTTTATTCACAAGTGCGTCCACATTTGCTTTTAATTGATCACCTTGTACGTCTGGATAGTAGAGATTTTGTCCTAGAGAATGATTGTCTAAATGTAGTATCCACTGATTCCTACATTTTATGTTAATAGCATTACAATTAGGCACAGGTACCTCTTCAGATCTGAGCATTGACAATTCTATCCTCTTGCCCGTGTTCATCAAACTTAATTTTCCCCGAGAAAGGTCGATTACTGCGTCCCTTTCTCTCAAAAAATCTACCCCCAAAATGCAGGCTACCTTTAAACCCTTTACTACCAGGAACGAGCACGCTATGGCTTCTCCCCCTATATACAACTCTACCCGCACTTGGAGTTTAATTATTTGTCGCTGTGCACTGATGGCTCCAGTGACTTTGCAATTGTTCACAGGAAAAGTCAGCATACGCTTTTCTTTCCCGAGTACTCTGAATAAGTCCATACTCATGACACTGACAGTAGCACCTGTATCTACGATTGCTTGCACATCAATATTGTTAATTTTGATCTCTATTATCGTTTGTACTTTGTCTTTGTGCTCCTTTATGCACGTGGGTGGTTCAGTTATTAATTCATGTCCCATCTGTACCCGTCATTATACCTGGGGATACAAATTTCCGGTGTTTTGTTCTGTGTCGGGCTGCTCTCACTCCAAACCTCAGCCGACGATGGAGAGGTATCTCAGCTGAATCTCGTTTGTTGGATTATTACTGGTGGATGGGTGTGGCTGCTCTGTGTCGCTGACCTCCACTATGTGTAAGTTGTGTTGCGTCGGCCGCCACGGTTGCGCAATTGGCGCATTTTGTGGTGGCGGTCGGTTATTGTCATATCTTTCACTGTTTTGCCGGTCCGGACTGGGCCTCTGGTTCTGTGGCCAAGTTCGGTTTGCATCGTTATAGGTATTGGTGTTCCACGGGCCCCTGGCATTTTTCCATCTACTATTGCTTGGTGGGCCTGTTTCATTTCGGTCATCGAACCTCCTTTTCCGGTCATTGTTCACCGGCGGACTATTGCCGTTCCGGTCTCTACCTCTATTCCCGTTTTGTACATAATCTGGTCTCCTATTGTTACCTCCGCCTTTTCCATTATTTGGTGGAGGCGTGTTACTTCGACCATTTCTGTAACCGTTTCCGCTAGTTCTAGCCTTTTCAGAGGCTGCATTAACATCCTCCTGAATCAGGTCAATTGAGTCCAGAACAGACAAGAAATGTTCCATGTCGTTCTCCGGTACGTGTATAAGTTTTTCCTTTACGTGTATCGGCAAGTGTGATTTCAAAAGTCTGATCAAATCCCGGGATGAAATCTGCTCGTCCCAGTATCGGGTCTTATTAATGTATTTCTCAAAATATTTTCGCAAATTGCCTAATCGTGGATAATACGGCTCTAGATTATATACCTTTTCCGTAATCTCTCCTGAATACATGTTGACCAATATTTGGCCAAGAATACCTTTTCAAATTGCTCATATGTGTCGCAACTGTCAGCTGCTTCGGCTGCCCATAATGCAGCATCTCCTTGTATGTAAGACATAACGAACTGTATTTTCTGTGTATGACTCCAAACACTAGGCAAAATGTTTCTAAATCCCTTGATAAATACTACAGGGTGAACAGATTTCTTCCCCGTTGTAAAGATCTGGAACTGTCGGTTTTTAATCAGGCTTTCTTCAATCACTACTTTGGAGTGACATTTGTTTGTTTCGCTAACATTGGTTGCCTGTTCTGTCTCGCAGTCGCAATTTTTCACTGCTGTATTTATAGGCCTATCATTGTTGGTCGTGGCTGGCGTCACACACGCCTGCGCGTCGCCGTGCAACAAGCTGCTCTCCAGCTCCGTAAGACGACGGTTGACATTCCGCTGCCACAGCAGAATGTCAGTGTGCACCGCCCTTCCCAGGTCCTGCACTTCCGCACTCGAGCCCAAGTCTCTGGCCCCAATCGCGGCGTGCACCTTCTCGTCCATTGTTTGATTAAGGTCGGTGTCTTTTGCGTCTAACCATTTCGTAAATTCCTTTTCAACTTTGTTTACACTGATTTCATCTACGATACTGGCGTTAGCCACCTGGATATTATCTACTCTTTCGCCCAGTTCTTGCACCACTTTGGGTATGGTTTCATAGTTTTGTCTCAAACTAACAATCTCACTTTGCCTAGCTTCCAAATCTGCTTATCTGCAAGTCTCTCTCATGTTGGCATCGATCACGCTCTGCCTGTTCATGCATAAACGTAGCTTGGAAATTGAGCATGCTCTCGAACATACTCTTAATGATTGCACTTCTGACACCTCACCACTCTCTGGTCCGTGTCTAGTGCCTGTAGGTGGCACAGTGTTTCTACTTTCAACTGAATCACTGGCTGGCAGTGGCAACATTTCTTGCCCTTCTGCCCCCAGATTCTCACATTGTACTTCCTGAACTACGCCACTAACATTACCCTGTGCCCCACTTTCTAACTCGGTATCACTGTTTGCTAACTGTTGTTCATTATCCATGTTTATATTTTTCTGCCTACGCAATCTAACCATAGTCAACAAAAGAAACAAAAACTGAACTAAATATCCTAACACTCAGGGTTCACTGACATAATCACACAAGAAATGGTCATTTGTTGAAACACACTTATCATATACTACGATGACTAACTACTCAAATGTCCTGTTATTAAAAAAAAAAAAAACACTAACAACAAGCACACCACTAATGATCCGAGAACACCGCACTGAAGCTACTTTACTACCCACAGGACAACTACACTGTAGCTTTACCTTTTGGTGATCTATCTTGGGTGCAGCTGCCCCTGGTATTGTGGTAGGTAATTAATTTTTTGATATAATGAGCTCTCTTCTTCAGCTTGCCTCTGGGTATATAGAGTTCTCATTCAAAAAATCATATACAGGTATTACCACACAATATTGGTTAGGCAATACATACAATACATGAAAAAATTATTAATTGTTCTCCAACAAAGTTCGACTACAACAATTCCCTAATTACGTCATGGGTATTTCGTGGCCACTGCTTATTCGGGCCCCACGTTGGGCGCCAGTTTAATGAAAAAAAAATTATTCATATGTAAAATGAATGTATGAAAAATGGGGAAGAAATGGCTTTAAATATTTTTGTTATTTACTCTTTCAGTACGAACTTTGTTGTAGAACCCCTTATTTACCTGTGGTAATAAAAATTCATTTAGACGGAATTAAGCACATTTAAAATTACGTGAACCTTAGCAACCCTCTCTTGCTGATAAATTCAAACTAACTGATTAATAACATTAGTGACTTTGACAACTATTTAAATTAAATTTTTTACGTATTTCGGCCTTGGCACACATTTTCTAAAAGCAGTGGTTTTTTAAATATTTACTGAATTCTTTCCCGGCGTTAGCTATGGAACACAAGACTGTCTCTGTTAGCATTAAATGGTTAAATATTGCCAAGCCGACCTGAACGTTTAATCATCATTGACAAAACACACTTCACTATACGTTTAAGTTATTTGCTTTAGAAATAGGAAGAACCAACAGATTAACAACTTCAACGTTAATTATCCGCCTATGAATGCACAAATGTAAAACCAGTAATAAATTTAGCCAGCCTCAGGATAGCTGTAAAAGAAAAATATTCCGTAATTCACTGCTAATTTTACTTGCTCCCGATTTACGGGTTTGGTTAATTTTATAGCGGAACAATTTTTTAAATGTGCCGCCGCTGCAAATCGTTCGGTCACGGCACATCCCAGCAACACCAACGATAATCGCTATGCTGAAAATTCTTTAAAGAAATATTATAGATGACATGGGCAAGCTAATTTACATTAGTAACACACAAATTTGATAAATTATAATGTATTTAGACCGTAACAATAATTAAAATTACACACCTTTATAATTTCACCTCTAATGGCGGCTAAAGGTAGATACAGACAAAAGAAGTCTACTCATTCATATAATGCTACGTCTCCGGTTCCTCTCTCTCTCTCTCAGCTGTCGGGGAAGACGACAAAGAATGCACATTATGTAGTGCTTTTTATAGTATTGCTGATAATGAATATCTCTTTGCAATCTTACAACATTATTTTCCTCTGTGGCTATATTTTACGTTTTTTCATCGCAGATATTAACATATTTCGTAATTACATTATGAGTATAGAAATATTACAATCATAAATACATCGAGAATATTATTACAGAAAATATTACAATAATAACCAACGTCCTTTACACAAAATTAAATAATATTTTTGTTAAACAATTACAGTACATACGAATTGCTTTTTTGTTGGTATGAACTGTACATAGTGTTCTCATTACCGTACACGTTCCTAACAGGCGTGCTACAGTTGTTGTTAAGCATTTGCAAATGTGCACGCTCGAGTTCAGCAATTCTGTGTGTCATTTCATTTTATTAATAGTGTGTGTGCTGCCACGGAACGTTACAACATACATTCCATTAATACTGACAATGATTTTATTTATTACGAACAGTACTCTAGTGCTTTGTAACATCTTTATTTCACTCAATTAAAGAAAACAAACTTGAAAACTGTTAACCAATTAACTGGTAAAAGTGCAGTGTAGGTTTTGGCAGTTTTTACAACACAGCTAGATGTTGGTATCATCACAACGAACGATGGGATATGAAGGATATCAGTTAGGATGAAGATACAGATAGCAAATGAGATTCCACATCCTTAAAAAAAAAATGCCAGCCTCAGTGGCCAAGCGGTTCTAGACACTTCAGTCTACTTTTCAAACTTGCACAATGCAACCAAATAATGTGGACAAGGCTTTCAAGAAAATCGGGAATCTGTCCACATAACTGTAGCACAGAACACGATAATCTCTTATGAACAAAGAAAATCATATGTTGAAAGAGTGATTTCTTCTATGGCGACAAATGTCCCTCCCTAGATTTGCTCAAAACGTAAGCATTTTTGTAGAAAAATACAGTGTATCCACATCTGCTGACACTGCCACCGAAGTCTACTAACACTAAATACTGTCCAACAGATAAAACGCTGAAACATTAAAGTCATTTGGAAAGCATTAACTACAACTCACATTCTGCAAGTATGAATGAAACGATGGGAAAATGCATAGCATGGCACATTCAAATGTATGACAAAGACATTCGATCAATATACACTTCATGGAAATTATCAGAACATGATTTTCCGGTTCCCAGTCTTTGTATCTTATTGTCTTGGTCCACAGCCTTCTCATTGCAATGTCCTTCGCGAACCTATACAGCTGAGTGAATATAAATATAGGAACGACCAGTCTGTATTTAAGCCATAAGTGTTAATTTAACTACAGCATTTACTTGTGGAAAGTAACAGCTGATTTTCCACTTCTGTTCGTACACCTGTAGGAAACACAATTAACCATCTTTTTCGGAAATCAACGCACAGAGTACCGCTGCAATCCAATACAAGTACATACTCGAAACCAATGTGAACTGAGGTGGCTTCATTTCTATATTGTAAGGGCCTCTCCTCTTATTCAAATTTCCCTGTCTGTAACGAACTGATATGGGATGAAACCGAACTACAGGCCCATTGGACAACTCTTCTTGTGCCAACTATACGTGAATAGTACGGTAATGGGTTTTCAGCGCTATTTTGATATAATATTGATATGCACGTTCTTTAAATCGATCACTTATTCCCCACCACCACCACCACCACGACAACACCCACCCCCAGATGACATTATGTGTTTTCATCAACTTGCATGTGGGTACGAGAAAACCCCTCCCCCAACCATCTCACACCGCCCCCACCTACCCCATTGATGGAAATTTCGAATTATGGCGGGAATTTCGAATTTTGGTGGGACTTTCTTTGTCCAAGGGCTGTGCTTATGTCCCACCCCACTCCCAACCCATGATTAGCAAAAAATTAAAAATGGCAGTGAACTTTCTGGGACTTGAACCCTGGTCCTTCTCTATAGAAAGCCTAACTGCTCCAGCCAACACACAGAAACTGTCCAGATGCAGGAGAGGAATTTTAGGATAGTGTATTTATTTTGGTTGGGAAACTAATGGAAAGATCAGTCCAAATTACTTATTTTCGTTGGGAAACTAATGGAAAGATCGATCCAAATTACTTATTTAATCATAATGACTGGGCCTAATTACACAACTACACTCCTGGAAATGGAAAAAAGAACACATTGACACCGGTGTGTCAGACCCACCATACTTGCTCCGGACACTGCGAGAGGGCTGTACAAGCAATGATCACACGCACGGCACAGTGGACACACCAGGAACCGCGGTGTTGGCCGTCGAATGGCGCTAGCTGCGCAGCATTTGTGCACCGCCGCCGTCAGTGTCAGCCAGTTTGCCGTGGCATACGGAGCTTCATCGCAGTCTTTAACACTGGTAGCATGCCGCAACAGCGTGGACGTGAACCGTATGTGCAGTTGACGGACTTTGAGCGAGGGCGTATAGTGGGCATGCGGGAGGCCGGGTGGACGTACCGCCGAATTGCTCAACACGTGGGGCGTGAGGTCTCCACAGTACATCGATGTTGTCGCCAGTGGTCGGCGGAAGGTGCACGTGCCCGTCGACCTGGGACCGGACCGCAGCGACGCACGGATCCACGCCAAGACCGTAGGATCCTACGCAGTGCCGTAGGGGACCGCACCGCCACTTCCCAGCAAATTAGGGACACTGTTGCTCCTGGGGTATCGGCGAGGACCATTCGCAACCGTCTCCATAAAGCTGGGCTACGGTCCCGCACACCGTTAGGCCGTCTTCCGCTCACGCCCCAACATCGTGCAGCCCGCCTCCAGTGGTGCCGCGACAGGCGTGAATGGAGGGACGAATGGAGACGTGTCGTCTTCAGCGATGAGAGTCGCTTCTGCCTTGGTGCCAATGATGGTCGTATGCGTGTTTGGCGCCGTGCAGGTGAACGCCACAATCAGGACTGCATACGACCGAGGCACACAGGGCCAACACCCGGCATCATGGTGTGGGGAGCGATCTCCTACACTGGCCGTACACCACTGGTGATCGTCGAGGGGACACTGAATAGTGCACGGTACATCCAAACCGTCATCGAACCCATCGTTCTACCATTCCTAGACCGGCAAGGGAACTTGCTGTTCCAACAGGACAATGCACGTCCGCATGTATCCCGTGCCACCCAACGTGCTCTAGAAGGTGTAAGTCAACTACCCTGGCCAGCAAGATCTCCGGATCTGTCCCCCATTGAGCATGTTTGGGACTGGATGAAGCGTCGTCTCACGCGGTCTGCACGTCCAGCACGAACGCTGGTCCAACTGAGGCGCCAGGTGGAAATGGCATGGCAAGCCGTTCCACAGGACTACATCCAGCATCTCTACGATCGTCTCCATGGGAGAATAGCAGCCTGCATTGCTGCGAAAGGTGGATATACACTGTACTAGTGCCGACATTGTGCATGCTCTGTTGCCTGTGTCTATGTGCCTGTGGTTCTGTCACTGTGATCATGTGATGTATCTGACCCCAGGAATGTGTCAATAAAGTTTCCCCTTCCTGGGACAATGAATTCACGGTGTTCTTATTTCAATTTCCAGGAGTGTATATGAACAGTGCTACACAAGGAACGCCTAAAATCGCAATACAGCTCAAAAATTGGCGATGTCATGCAACTGGTGTTATCCCACTGGGAAAAAAATTCTCAATACCACTCGAAACTAGTGACAGACACAGTCAATCTCTATTCTCCACCTATAAGCTGGTAAGGAAAATGCTGGGATGTAAGATACTATCTTTACTCTTTTTGATGGGAAACGTGATCAACCGATGAGATGATGGTGCTGTACAAGAGGAGTTTAATAAGTGTATTACCTGTAATCATAGAATTGAGGACAGTATCTACCGTTGTTTGAAGTCAGAGTTAATTACATATGTGTGCTCAAAAATCACCCTGCAGGCCTCGTAATCAAAGCCAGGATACGCTATCACAACTGATGGAAAAAATGCATCACTGTTCTGATTACAATTCGGAATTGTCGGAAAAAAACCAGCACTCGTAATGAACAGGTCATAATGCAAGAAATGCATTGGGGAAAATCATCGTCCCAAACGAAACCAGTGGGAGCAGTATTTGAAAGTGCATTCTCCTTCATAGACGCTCACAAACTGCTGAAATTCGAGGCCCTCTTACCTCCTCCCATCCCTCCCCCCCCCCCACCTCCCTTCCTCCATCCATTCATCCACCTGTTGGTGGGGACACAGGCTTTTAAAATGGCCAGCTGCTCTGCCAAGTGCATCACAGCTTTTCTGTGGCCCACCATCCTTCTGGAAGCATGAGCTGGCTGTAGCTACTGACCGCCTTGAGGCGACGATCCTTTGTCAACATAAAAGCATGTATAGTCAACTAAACAATAGGAGATAAAAGGGCAGCCATCCCAAGAGCAACTTGTCACAGTCATAGGGCGGATCTGTGGCGGCGACGTCACTCAGACTAGGCATGCCCCCAGTGCCTCCACTAGCCCCGCCATCCTGCGATGGAGAACACTTCTTTTTAACGTCAACACAACTCTTTCTTGCAATCTGCTAAACGTATTTCTCAGAACGACTGGAACCCCTCTGGAACAGCAAAGAATTTTGGGAGAACACTCCAGATGGCTTTTTCAAAAGCAGGCTGCTTAGAAAACAGGAAACCTTCCACTTAAAGCGACCACAGACCCCAGAGTAGACTCACACCGCAGTGTCTTCAGTACAATGTGTCCCCATGAGCATGTTATCGACTCCGACAAAAGCTACACATACAACAGAGCGAGGCGTCGGCATCCCTCAGAACCAAACCGTGATAAATGAGGTCTATAATAGCTGTATGTCTAA
The DNA here is from genome assembly GCF_021461395.2 of Schistocerca americana. Classification (NCBI taxonomy): domain Eukaryota; kingdom Metazoa; phylum Arthropoda; class Insecta; order Orthoptera; family Acrididae; genus Schistocerca; species Schistocerca americana. The sequence goes on from NC_060123.1 coordinate 155,722,735, forward strand.
AAAGACAGCAGTGACCTCCTAGGGAACTCACACACCACGCCATTTTGCGCACTGGACTGTAACATTTGTATTTAACATCAATGTGTCTCCCATAATCAAGCAATTATTACAAAACGGAAAATACTTTTGCGACGATGATAAAATTCCATTTTCTTTTAGTTTTATGAGTGAAATCCGTATAGCTTTTACATTCAACCGCAAGATACAATTCGCATCTCATTATTTTGCAACATCCAACGAAGTGCGCCACCGCTGATTATAGATGATCAGCAGAGACATGTCCACCCTGTGTATAATCGGGAAATAACTTCCGCTGCTTTGATGCGAAAATTACCGATCACCACAGAATGTCTCCGTTATTCAAAACCGCCGTCGGAGTCAGGAAAAAACGAGAATTTAAACAATTTCTTTGAGCTTGATGGACAAATTACACGACTGAGAGTGACTCTCGCGTTCAAATCAGTGTACGTAAATAAACTGTCGTGCATGCGTGTATTATAAACATTTCAAACACGTGAAATAACGTTAGAGAATACAATCTTTCACGCCATCGGCTAACATGTTGGAAAAAACACAATCATTTCACGTTCGACAACAACAAGCTATAGTTCTAGAGGACCTAGCTGTTTTGTGCACTATGGCAGGTCTCGTTTTACCATTGTGATGCTATATCATACTAGCGTTTATGAAACAAATCGTGAGAGCCTGCATCGCCCTTAGGTGTGGAAGATTGAAATTAAATTAAAAGACATTGACGCAACGAAAAAAAAAGAAATGCCTCTCAAGAATCATTCCCTGGTAACCTAGCCATCATCTCCACCCACCGGGCGCCACGCCATTGCTATCAAATTGATAGGCTAAACAATTAAATTGACCATGAGAGTCACTTTGCATGGCGAGTAATTTTTTTTCGGCAGTCGGATTACACTCGCCAGGTAGGTCAAATGGGAATCCGTGGAGCGAAGACGATGTTCTTTTCGAGAAACGCTATTGAGAACCGACACTTGAAACTGACCACATGGGGATTCTACAGCCCACAACATACATTTCGCGTAATGACTGCGCTATTAGAAACATGTTCATAGCGACTGTGTTACCGTCACCCTGCATAAAAAGCGGTCTTGAGTCTACAGGCACCCACGAGTCGCTGATAGCGTTGCGCTTTCTGGTAGAAATTCTGACTTGGAACCAAGTCTATCCTTTCAACCACATACTTCCATTGGATCCTGTGGAGACATTTTTTAATGGTTACAGCCACTGGTGAATAATACTCGTGCCACTCTCATATCTTGAATCGAGTCGCCTTTTCCGAACCTGTCTGCTAAAGATCCCATACGGCAAAAACTCCAACACTGTTTTTTAGACAGACCCTCTGTACCTTGTAACTGCTCCTCAGTGTCTTCCCTGCCCTCCCTGCAGCTTCATCCATGTAATCCCCCAATTTAGGTCGGAACGGTACGGAAGTCAGAGAGAGATATATCTATGGCCTTCTGCATCTTGTGGAGAATCAAGTCGAGGTGAGTTAATGCGACAGAAGCGCGTTTTGACCAATCGGTGGAAATAGGAACATGTTATCGTAGCTCCACCAAATGTGTACAGTGTGTAAAGCCAGCGCCAAATGAAGCTTTCTTCTGCAACATGACTTAGTAGGAAAGATAGTATGAGGCGTGATGGTAGTGTTTGTTGTTGGGAAAGTTATAAGATTCCACATCATACAGGGCACGGGAGAAAGATGAAGATTTTGCTACTGCATTTTAATACATCTCCAAACTACATACAGGTACTGCCGTCTGAATGAGATCTGCATCTCCCAGAGGGCATTCGTGTCTGCCACCCAAACAATCCCTCACACCTCCGTATTTTCTGCCATCCAATAGAGAAAAACTATGTACTATATAAACTCTGCTAAAATCATGTTACAGATCTCTATAAGATATTACTGCGTCCCTACCTTCTGATATGGCAAAAACAAGTAATATCTGCATGGTGGTATTGACCATATGTGGCGATCCTATTAAATATAGAGGTACTCGGTCACTGGAGTAGGTGGTTAGTGATCGAAGTCGCCTCCACATGCCAGTGTAAAGTTTTGTAACCTGTACTGTAGGAGGACTATATCTCACAGCCTATCAATCACAAGAGAGGGTCCCTGTGTTGTTGTTTTTGTTTCTACTGTAACACATCCAAGCAATGCCATCATTTCGTTTTTTCCACCACGAGTTCGAGTTCTGTGTCAGGTGATAAACCGACTTTAATAAGTCTCCATCCATTGGCTGTCACAGAAAACTGGATATAGCATAGTGTAAATTACACATGGGATGGGTGAGATAAAAGATGGATGCAGTGTTTCTTATTAACAAAAAACTGCGGAAGACATCATGGCATATGGAAACTTATAGTGTTTCGAAGCATTGTGGTGCGTTTTCAGACCGCTGTCTGAGGGTGATTGATGACCTTTACATTTAAAGTCATCTTTAACAGGGACATGGCAGCAGATGTCTAGGTGTCCCATTTCGATTGATCCGACATATTGCACTCATGTACACGATCGCTGTTTCGGCACAGGCCATTCTCGGAGGGTGTTGCTAGTAGGAGGGCTATAGGAGTGTGAGCACATTTTGTTAGTGTGGGTTGCCTACATCAGGGGCAGGTATGCACTCAGGGGGCAAAGCTATTGTTCTCCTTTGATTGACAGGTACTTAACCTATTGTTCTCTTTTGATTGACAGGTCATTAACCTATTGTTCTGTTGAGTGGTTTTCCATTTCACCACACTTAATCTATTGTTCCCCCACCCTCTCTCACTCCCCTCCCCCCTGAGGAAACCTCCCCTTGCTGCTACAGGTACACTTTCAGGTCTGAGTTATTGGAGCACCCCCTGTCACTACTGTCAGTTTGATTGACTACTTAATGAAGCTGATCAATCAATTAACCCCTCTGGTAAACCACCCCCCACCCTTTCCCCCCTCCTGGAAAATGGTGGGGAAAAAGGCTCAGTTGATTGGTCTTTTGGAGGATAATCGATTGCTCTGTATGGAATATTGTTTAAACAATTTAGACAATGTATGGAATGTATGAAAAGGATATATTTTTTATTTATAAAAAATTCAGTTTGTGGGGGTTGGATTTCTCTTGCTCATCATTCTCTGCTGTTTGGAAACACCTAGGTCTTACAGGATTCATTTACATGGAGCAAACATGTTGCATAACCTAATGTTAGGCACTGTACTCTAGGTGCCTTAACCTAATGATTGGGCCTAGTCGGCACTCTATTGTTTTGTTAATAGTCCAGTAGGGTTAAACCTAAAAATTAGACAAATCGGAAATAATTATTACAAAAGGTTTTATTGTTTTTATGGCTTCATTTGTGGCCCAATATGACTATCCTAGGTTTTCTCCCTCGGCGGAGTTGTAAATTGGTGAGGGACAAAAATGAACCTGAAAAAGGGTGTTTTTTCGGTTTTGTGATTATATCTCGTAAATGACTAGCTATATCGGAAACATAGTACAATTAAAAATTGTAGGGCATGAAACTCCGCATTGAATGGGAGAATGCTCATATATTTTGGACCACCAGTTTCCATACTAGCGATCTTCAAAATTGGACCAATTTCACATGTTCATGAAAAATTTTCGCTTGAACCTCTGTTTTTTTTGGTAATATCGTAGAAACTAACACATCTATCAATAAAGTGGTTCATACAAACAATATGCCGGCCGTGGTGGCCGAGCGGCTTTAGACACTTCAGTCCAGAATCGAGCGACAGGTAGGGTCGCAGGTTCGAATCCTACCTCGAGCATGGATGTGTGTGATGTCCTTAGGGTAGTTAGGTTTAAGTTGTTCTAAGTTCTAGGGGACTCATGACCTCAAATGTTAATTCCCGTGGTACTCAGAGCCATTTGAACCATTTGAACAAACGATATATAGGAATAATTTGTGCATTTGATGAGACTGAAAGTGAAATGGACCACCCATTTCTGTACGACTAAGTTTGTTCTTTCATCGCTATACATGTAAGGTATTTCACATTTACAAATCTAGGTCTCTAGATCAGTTTTATGCAGAGAACTCAAAAATAACATTATTATGAGTAAACATTGAAAAAAATTAAAAACTGTTCAAAGTCAGGGGTAAATTCCTTGACAAGAAATTTACTGTGAGCTTCGGCAATCTCTTATTAAACGGCAAAGTCTTTTTGCACCTTGTTATTCTGCCTTAATGTATATGTTTTGCCTGGCAAGCCAGTGTAATAATGACAAAAGTGTATCTTTTGTAATTCCTATGGTAATCATCCAGAAATTTATCTTCAAAAAATCGGAACCCTGCATTTGACAAAATTTGGAGGCAAATATATTTATATAGGTCACCTCTGATTTTAATTTAAAATGCACCATTTGGAAGAGCAGCTTTTGCTTTACTAGAATATTGTGCACAGTGTGGGCGTGCAGTTTCCAGGCGGCAGCATCCTGCGTCCGCCCACTAGGCGACACAGTTTATTGCTCTCTAGTGGCGCCTGGCGCCACCCACAGACAAAACGACAGGTGTGGCCCAGGTAAAAGCTATTTCTGGTCGGGTCTCACCAGTTCCCACCTTTCTTCCGGGGTGGCCACACGCCAAACGACGCAGTGATTTACCCATAGAGAACGACATGCCACGCGGCGATAAGTGCAGTGTAGCGACGTGCAGCCTGTCGTGACGCCAACGTGTCTCCACGCCTCACACCCGCGCCGCGACGCGTTTTCCTCGGGCCGCCTCCGACGCATTTATGCATCACTCATCACCTCGCTGTCCTTGTGCGATGGTCACTGCTACCGTAAGTTAAGAGCACCATGTTTTTGCATATCAATACATACATTGCATATGACGAGTTGCGTCATCTTTCAAGTTCTATAACCACTCAACCCATAGAGGACCAAGGATAAACGAACAGCATTGTAGTAGAGAATAAGCTGTTCTTTCTAATGATGCAGTTTAAATTAAAATCTGAGTCAACCTCTGTAAAGATATTTGCCGGCAAATTTGGTCAAATGTGGTGTTCTGATTTTTCGGAGGCAACTTTCTGGTCCATTATCTCAGGAAGTACAAAAGATACAGTTTTTTCGTTATTACACTGGTTTGCCCAGCATAACATATACACAAAAACAGAATAACAAGGTGTAAAAAGGCTTTGTCGTTTAATAGGAATTCCCGAAATTGACCTTACAATTATTGTCACCGAATTTACACCTGTCTTTGCAAAAAAAAAAAAAAAAAAAAAAAAATCTACTCGAGCTTTACCATTGAAAATATTATTTTTGAATTATCAGCGCAAAACTAATCTAGAAACGTAGACTTGTAAATGTGAATTACTTTAGATGTATTTAAAAGAGTGTACATAAGAATTACTGAAGAACTACATTTGAAATTGTCTTCATTGATCATGAGAAGTGGTCCAACTTTAATGAGGAGCTGTACACAAATGGGTGGTCCAATAAATTCACTTTTGGTTTCATCTAATCCTGAATTTATCTCTCCATACCTTTTTATGAACGACGTTATAGGTGGGTTAGTTTCAACGAAATTACCAAACAACAGAGGTTAAAACGAAAATTTTTCATGAACATGTAAAATTAGTCCAATTTTGAAGAGTACTAGTATGGAAACGGGTGGTCCAAAAAATATGCGGATGGCATCATTCAATGCACAATTTCATGCCCTACAATTTTTAATTGTACTATGTTTCCGAAATTTTGAGTCATTTACGAGATATTCACAAAACCGAAAAAATATCCCTTTTTCTGGTACATTTTTACCCCCCCCCCCCCCCCACCACTTTTCCACAACGCCGCCGAGGGGGAAAACCTAGGATAGTCATACTGGGACACAAACGAAGCCATTAAAACAATAAAACCTTTTGTAGCAATATTTCTGATTTGAATGCTAATTCTACTGGACTATATGGCAACTATAAGAATACAGCATTTCAAGCATATCTACACTTCGCAGACTCCTCGCCGTTTGTTTCACAGAAATCCATTTCTAGACTGTTTATCTGTCATATTTTTATGTCACTGTGGGGTGTTCCCACACAGGTACCAACTATGAAGTGTTTCCCAGTTGTAATTTACTTCAATTTTGCATGCCAGGAATGACATTAACTATCCAGGCACTGATCAATATGACATGAAGATCTAGAACTTGCAATGATTAATGACAGATGATTAGCGAGAGAAGGATGGCTTGGATGTGGTAGGTTGAAGAAATGACTCTGAAATAAGTGGTCTCAACCACTTTGCAGTCACAGGAACTGTCTGTTTCCCACGCTTTGTTCCTATCATACGCACTGAGGATCCTGATGTGCCAGTTTCGAGATGTACGACAGGAAAGAGAAAAATCGGTTGCCAGCATCTTGGATCACTGGAGGAGGGATCGGATGCTCGCTTTGCGGCGCAACTCAGCAATCCCTATAAAGTACGAGCACATAGCGCTCGCTGCATTGTTATAAGAAATGGTTCAAATGGCTCTGAGCACTATGGGACTTAACATCTGAGGTCATCAGTCCCCTAGAACTTAGAACTACTTAAACCTAACTAACCTAAGGACATCACACACATCAATGCCCGAGGCAGGATTCGAACCTGCGGCCGTAGAAGTCGCGCGGTTCCGGACTGCAGCGCCTAGAACCGCGTGGCCATCGAAGTCGGCTGCATTGTTATATTTTCAGCACTCACAATTTCTGTATCTTGTCAAAGCAGTGTAGGCCCACTCGAAACATGCATACTCCACAGTAGGGTGATATCACTAGAAATAATCATTCACTATTACTACACATTTGTTGTAAAACATTAGTGTTAGGTGTGTCCAAACTTTCACTGTAGTGATAGCGAATTCGACCAGCTTTACAGAGTTGGATGTAATGTCCCTTTTTTCACGTATTGTTAATTGATAACCAATTGAATTCATTGCATATGCAGTGAATATTATCAAAAAGTTGTTTTTATGTGCTCAAACGAAGTTTCATCAAATGTAAGTATTATAACTGCTGCTGCTGACTTGTACTTAATTTGTCGAAGTGCACTGCTGACGTAGTACTACCCAAAACTTTGACTGCTGTACGGCTTATCTGTTGCTTAGCGCAGGTTTCGCTAATGGATTGAGAGAAATATACGTTTGCTGTTAAACTGTGTTTTCTTCTCGTATTATGCCACTGAAAAGTATGTTAGAAAGTGCACATTGTAAGCTGTTACATAATGATATGCGTAAAACGAAAATTAAAACACTGTTTTACAGCTATCATATTCTTTAAAACCAAAACATACCCAAGCGCCTAGTGCCAATTTCCTGGACTATGCTAGAAATAAAGAGCACGACAACAAACATTTTGGGCAACGATACCTACAGCTTGCTTCAGCCATAGACATACATGTATGTCTTCCGTTTCAGATTAGTTGATAATTTCCTTTTCTATAGAGTTTTTCCAATTTCTGCATTGGAGGTGACCAAGGCTCCTTGTAACTGTAAGTAGTTCATTGTTGAATGCCTGAGCAGCCCATAGTCTGGATGCAGCTTTGGTTTGATTGTACATGACGAACGACATAAATTTACATCTTCTGCTGTTGCAATTTTCTAGATATCATTACCTATTTGATCTTCAATAGACGTATCTGATTGTTTCTGAAGAACTTCTTCAGGTCCTTTGGTTTCTAACTTTGTTGGTGCTTTTGTATGTTCTTAGACATCTGCTTTATGATTAATATCTCGCCTACACCATACTTTTTCACAAATTGTTTCGTTTTCACCAGATTCAAAAAATATTACATCACTGCTAGTTATTACTCTTTGTTTTTAGAATTTATGCAGCTGCAACCATTGGAAACTTCATAGCATCCAAGAAAAATATATTTTTCAGATTTTGAGTTCCATTTTCTTCTAAGTTGTCTGGAAGCTTGTTCGATTATATTTTTGCACAATAAAATAATGATGGTGGAGAAACACTATTAGGAACATATATTTTACTTTATTTAATGCGTTCCCAGCACATTAAATAGAACATTTAATATACCTAAGAGTATATAAAATAGGCAAAGAGATATGACACATTAACTCACTTTCGACATAGCAATTATTTTGTTCACCTAAACCCGATAACCTACAAATTCGATCTGTGGATGATCAAATGCCATTCGTGTACATTCGTCTGGTGTTTACAGCAGAGATAATTCTTGTGCTCTGTTGCACATTCGTTTGTGTCCACAGACACGAAGTTGCCAAAGGCGAGAGAAGCCACTGCTTCAACACTTCAGCTCTGTATATGCGCATGAGCCTGCTGGCAGCTGCTTCATCATGAAAGTATAATAAGGGGGGTTGTCATGACGTCACAATCTTGTTGCCCTCGTCCGTCATGTTAGGCGCCCCAACATTAGCTTCTGGTGGAAGTATTTTGATCGAAAATGCGAGCTTGCGTCTTTCTACTGGTGTACTAACCGTTCTCATTATAGTATAAAATGGAAGGTAATCACATTTTATTTGTATGTGGACTTGTTCAAGCGATTTTTTTCTTTTATTCATGAATTTTTGTTGTGATGATTACTTTTACTGTAATAGTTTTATTTCTGTCCAACTCAAAAGCTCTTTTGGGGAGCGCTGTTAGAAGCAAAGATTGGAAAATGACCAAACATAGTAAAATATGTTCACAGGATTTTTGGGGAAAGAACATAGACTGAACATAAGTTTCGTCAGTCCGTATTTAGGAAAATGCGCCATTATGAAAGTAGCCCTTTCTCATCACATACCTATCTCCTTGGTTATTCGAAACTAATAACAAAAATAAAGGTGAATTAACGACGCCAAATGTGTCGTATTACTGGATCAAATACGTATGTAATCCCAGAAATACGTCTGAAAATACCTTCCTCGCACTGTGTTGTTAATGAAAGCATTGTAACATTTACTATAGGGTATTTAAAACAGCTTTTGCGAGGCACAAGACAGAAATTAAGAACAAGAAGTAATCATAAACAGTACGGTAGTCTGCTAATGTTTGGGGCATCTTATATGGCGGCACCAGCTTCAAAGGAACATACAGCGTAAACCTCTACAGCCATCTCATGACTGTGTCAGTTTATTATACCTCCAGATGCTTAACAATCCTAGTTTTCTGCCGTACATTTTACGTAATGAACCTTAGTCTATCAGAAACCAGTTCTCTGGCATCCGCGAGATGCAGGTACACTCTCTGTAACTGTTCAAATGCTATCTCTGAAGATAAAATTCCATAGTGGAGTTGTCCTTGTTAAAATATAATTATTTGTTTCTATAAAAAGTATAAATGGACGACAGATTAGTTAACCAGTACAATCGAAAGGTCTTAGTCAGTAACTGGTAAGTATCTATGAATATTTGTTGAATAATTTGGTTACTCCCAGATCATCTAGGACGGTAAAGTACCTACTGATAACTGTACGTGTTTTCACGTGGCGCATTGTGTGACCGTTAAGGTTACACTGCGTTTGAAATATGTTCTGTAACAATATTGGAAAGATTGTTCGTGGCTGGTGCTGTACTACCGATCTTCGCAACACGTTGTGAACACACAAATAAATAAATAAACACAAAACCCGCGTGCAACATCTGTGCCGGTACAGATCAAAGGAACGTTGTTTCTGGTCTGTTACCATCAAATGTCACTATGCAGTGCTAGTGTTTGTTTATCCAAAGTGCAGGAACTATTTGAAATATAGTAGGCTTTGTGTTAAATGTGCAAGGCTTTGATAGGAATCTCCTGTTGTCAAAAACCAAAGAGCAACAGCTTTGCTTGAAAGAAATTGCTTTTCTAAAATTTTTGCCTTTCTTTGAAATATCTCGCTCTATAACAGTTATTAGAATTTCAAAGTCGGATGGTGACGTGCTAGTGAAGTAAACCGACACTGGAACTGCTGTTCAAAGTCATTCCACACAGATGCCATTCCTGTCATGTCTTCTACAGTACCAGTGAACAGCCGATTCTTTAAACAATCGAACCTTCAAACGTCTTATTACTTTACACGTAAATTAATGTGTTAAGTATTTAACGCCAAGCAAGATTAAGTTACAAAAGATTTGAAATGCTTAAATTTTGTTGTGCATCGCTAAGTGCTTTCATTATAAAACAGCAGATGAGCACAGTCTGGGTAATTTGCCCTACATTTTAAACAAAATCAAGTTTTTCACGCATGTCTACAATGCTATATAAATACTGAACTATGCGTAGCACAGTGATGTAATTTTGCAGGTACAATCAGTGCTCTTTGTGGATACTGACTGCAAACTGTGTTGCGAATAGAGTCGGTAGATAGAAATAATAAATTTAAACATCGAGTGTGAAGGTGACGTTTTTCTGGATGTTCAGCGAAAAAGTAGTAAGCAAATTAACTTTTTCCTTTCGTCATTTTATTTGGGATATCAGCGAGAAAAAGTTTCTTCAGGGTTTGAAAATATGTTCAAAGTTTGTTGGAAGCTGCCAAATGCTCTCAATCCACCAACGGCTAGCTACTACATATTTTTCTTTTTCTGCTTATCTCGTCGATTATAATTATTGCAGCAACACATATCATTCAGTCATCCTCTTCACCTGTCATAGCGTTGCCCTGGATGCGAAAACACAATGTGTAATATTTGCTGCCATCTCATCATAGCAGACGATGCCAGTACACATGTATAAATGTTTATCGCTAGTGTAGATGGCAATGTGAACAACAATGGAATAATGTTGTGAACAGAAACATGTTTTTAAACTCAGTCTAAACGCGGCTTTAGGGAATGTAATAAGTGTTAAGACTTACGTTGTATCACTGTCTTTCATTAGTTTATATACCCTAGGCTTTGAAATAGTATGTATTTGGTATCCACCAAAGTTTTATAGTTCGATTTGTTTTGTGCAGCCTTGTAAGGGTTTCGTGATGTTTTTTCAGACCAATAAGTTCAGAAACAAGCCATTATTCTGTGTTCTCCAATGGCTTCTTTCTCCTTGAAAATCAACAAAGAATCTTCCGTTTTGGTGGAGTTTTCCAGTCATTTGTGTCATGCCATCATCATTACTTAAAATGATGAAACAATTTATGAGCGATAATCTTTTACTTGCAATGAAAAATCCAGAACACAGCAGATAAATTAAGAAGACTTTAAGTATTGCCTTGTAAATATTCTTTGACGTGTATGTACATGTATGTATTCTCTACCAAATAAAATTTATTGTTCTGAAAAGTTTGGGTGACACTTTTCGTATTATTTCAATTCCTTGTGAATGACTATACAATCTTTGTGAAGAAATGAATGTTATGACTTATCCTCTTTCCATTAAAAAACCTTTTTCGTTTTTAGTTCCTTAATTCTGGTACTACATTTCGACTACTTGTACTACAGACTATATCTCTTAACTTCACTTTCACCCTTCAGTGCTATGTTAAGTGAAGTGTCATTTTGGCGTTCCATTTAGTGAACACATATCGCTATTTGACGATATTGTCTCCTTCTGTTTCTTTGATGTCCAGATGCAAGGAAATTTGACAGTGATAAACAAAGGTCGTTGGGTGCGACTATTTAGGATTGTCTGCAAACTAGTTTCGAATCGTCGCAGGTGTGTCGCCTCTTTCAGAAAATATGAGTTCTAATTGGGATGTGTTGGGCTATTGTTTTGTGGAAAAATGTAGTGACTCTCATGTGCAATGAGATGTTGGTATGTCGTGGTTTGAGTTTTCTTTTCTAAATCTTGTTGGTGATTAGGTTGAGCCACAGTCAACCTGACATAGGTTAGAGTCATGAGAAGTAACAACGCTATGGAGAGACCGACTAGTGGTGCAGTGCTGCAATTAGGGAAATACAAACTGTGATCGTTTTGATATGTTGTTGTAATCTGTGCAACTAGGACTGCCCCGTTTTTTCTGAACGAAATCTGGATTTTTCACGGAACCTAGACAAAACAAACATAGACCTAAAATTCAAGATACAGTATAAGAAAGCCGGCCGCATGTGCCACCCAGTCTGATGCCATATATTTCAGTATACACAAGCAGCCCTCAGCGGAAATCTTTAATTTTTAACTAGAAATGACAGTAAAAACTTTTACGTAGGATGTTTTATTATGTGAAGTGGCCTTTTTGGCGTTAAAATTGTATGACGAGAGCTGTTATACTCAACTTCTTACGTATGTAAGTACATCTTTATACACGAATATTAATTATTACTGTCTTGTACTTTTCTTATTCATGACTCACTTCGTATCACCCTTATTTAGGTAATATAAATTCTGATGAAGACTCCCTTAGTTTAGGAGTCGAAACCATGGTCAATTCGACTATAAAATCCATTGCAACCAGTGGGCTGTCTTTACTAAAAAAAAAAAATATTTTCATGCTTGCTGCACACAGCTATGTTTAAAGTTGTAAGATTTTTGCCTGCCCAGGCATCAAAAGCTGTTTCTAAGTTTAAGCATATAAAAAAGAATATCCTGAACACAGGTATGGCTATCGAATTTAACAAACGCTGTGAAAAAATGGGACTTATCCCCAATTATGTAAAATCTTATTTGAGTTTCAATCATTGTAAAAAAGAACCTAAAATGTTTAAGCCATTAGTGCAAAAAATCATTTTCGACAAAATTAGTTCTCTTTATACTGAAGAAGATGCTTTAAATGAAGAAGCATGTTATCGGTATTTTGAGCTTACAAAAATGTTTCACATGCAATATAATTTTCAAATTGATGATTTCTGGAGACATATTAATGAAAACCTAGATAACTGTAAACAGGCTATCCTCAATACACACGAAAAGAAGCTTCAAAAACTATTTTGTTTATTACCTCAAAAGAAGGCATCTGATAACAAGTTTCAAAAAAAGTGACCATAAATTTTATAGTAGGATTGTTAATAAAACTGACGTCAGTTTCACTAAAGACGAAATATTCTTATTAGAAAAAGGCTTTAAATACAATATTTCGCCTAATGTAGCAGACAGAAAAGTCGTAGAAAATCTGATTGTAGAGCTTAAAACTGGTCTTGATTATACTAAAATCGAAAATTCACGACAAAACAGAATAGCCTATGATGTATGTAACATCATTAATAAAAATTTATCCACTGTACAAAATACTGTAAGCAATGAGAGGAAATTAGTTGCAGCTATTAATAAGAAGCTTAAAGAAAATGATGCTTTCGTGACAAAATCTGACAAAGGTAGTTCTCTTATTGTTACCAGTAAAAGTGAGTATGTAACTTAAACCTTACAATTTTTCGAGGAAAACAATATTCCCGGACTAAACGAGGATCCGACTCCGTCTTTGCAAAAAGAAATTAAGTTGGCTGTTAATAATACAAAATTTCTACTTAAACCCTATCACAAAAAGCAATTGATTAACATGAATCCCCAACCTCCTAAATTACGGTCACAATTTAAAATTCACAAAGAAAGCCACCCAATCAGCTCTATTTCAAACAGTATGAACAGTGCCTACCACGACCTTGCAAAATTTTTACACGATAAATTACAAAATTCATATGTTTTTCAGAACAATTATTCGGTCCCTAACAGTCAAATTCTTGTTCAAAAACTTAAAGACTTGCATTGTGATCTAGATAGAAAAATATTTTCACTTCACATTAAAAACCTTTATACGAATGTACCTGTGAGGGAAACGCTGAATATAGTAGAAAATAATTTACGTTTGTTCAAAAAAGAAATCTCTGATGAGCAAGTTACCGATTTCATGAATCTCGTTCAAATTGTCATGAAATATAATTATTTTGAATTTAACGGACAACTGTATCAGCAACCTGATGGTCTAGCTATGGGTAACCCACTAGCTGGTATCCTTGCAGGCATCTTCATTAACTCCTTAGAAGAAAAATTTTTTAATAATTTCTCAGCTGCAACCTTAGGCAGCCTTTCATATTCCTAATACGATGATGACATTTTAATTCTTTACAAAGGACCTATTAACGGGTATAGACAATATAGTTGAGATCTTCATTGAACTTCACGAGAAAATCAGTTTTACAGTTGAACTAGAAAATGAACGCCGTCAATTGAATTATCTGGATTTAACTTTAACTTTAATCGACAATAAAGTTTCTTTCAACATTTACCGAAAAGAAACTTGCATAGATCAAATCGTACCAGCTACACACCCACAGTCTCACAAAAATGCCTTTTTTTCATTCCTCCATACACAGAGCTGTTTCTACGCCTTTATCTGATGAAAACCTCAGTGCTGAGATAAATTTGGTTAAAACTATCGCGGTTAATAATGGATAAGAAGCCACTATAGTAGATGATATCTTCAGGCAGAAAACTAACAGCAGAGTTACTACTCTCGGTTCCTCCAATACCGAACAGCAACAAAAGAAATATTTTTCCATTCCGTTTTTAGGGCCTATCTCTTACAGAATCCAGCGCCTCCTTAAAAACGGATATAACTGCAATGTTACATTCTCCACTAATAATAACCTGAAAACCAATCTCCTTCACGATTTAAAATCAGTACGTTCCCCTTTGTTACGTTGAGGAGTCTAGAAAATCATTTGCGACACATGTCCTTCATATTATATAGGACAAACAGGGCGAGCTTTTTCAGTCAGATATAAAGAGCAAAGAGCATCTATTGGGGGAAAAAAGGCACTAACATTCACAATTCTTCTTTCGCTGATCATTTGCTGATCACAGGCCACAACCCTAAGGAAATTAATGAAATTAATATTCTGCACACAGAGAAAAAAGGTCGCAGACTTGATGTTCTTGAGGAAATGGAAATATTCAAACACTTCTCTCTCAATGATGACCTTATTCTTAATGAACTGTTAACAATTACGTAACAAGAATCTTTTTAATGGCTTCAAACCTTTACTGAAGGATCCTTAAAAGATATTTTTCATCTATGTCAATTTTTCCTCGTGTTTTTTCTGAAATGTTGTTTTCTACCCCATACTCTTGTTGCAGCTTAATCACTTACTGTATTTTACTGTAAAAAATTACTGAATTTTTGTTTCATGATTTCTTACTGCTTTTAAATTATAATATGTCTTCATACTATAAAATGTTTAAAAGTTGTAGACACATCTGCTATACAAACTGCCGTAACCATTCTATCACGTAAAGCAGATGTTACCAACTTTCATCACTAGATGGCGTGACACATCATGTCCACATCGTAGTATAGCCGGCGCACGCGCCACCCAGTCTGATGCCACCTGTTTCAGTATACACAAGCAGCCCTTAGCGGCAATCTTTAATTTTTAACTAGAAATGACAGTAAAAACTTTTACGTAGGATGTTCTATTACGTGACGTGGCGTTTTGGCGTTAAAATTGTATGACGAGAGCTGTTATGCTCAACTACTTAGGTATGTAAGTACATCTTTATATACGAACATTAATTATTACTGTCTTGTCAGTCTTATTCATGACTAACTTTGTATCGGAGTCGAAACCATGGTCAATTCGACTATAAAATCCATTGTAACCAGTGGACTGTCTTTACCGTAAAAAAAAGTATTTTCATGGTTGCTGCACGCAGCTATGTTTAAAATTGTATAAGAAAGCACTGCAGTTCACCTTATTGATCTTTGTGCTCGCTTTTAAATCTCCTTAATTTTCCGTTCTTCCCCATCAAGGATACGACAAAATTGCTGGCACATAAAAATGAATTATTCGTGGACGTGCCAGCAATGCAGCTTTTGATGTAGCCACTGACAAACCGTTTCTCTCAGCTCTCCAAGTGTTCTTCATGAGGCTGAAAATTCTTTATGGAGCAACATAGGGATAAGTTATAGAAAACACGAAACAGACTATTTTGAACAGGTTTTCACAGGTCTTATAACGACAAAAATATTTCATCCAATTATCAGATTTAAGTTTAAAAAAGTTCTCCTCTTCTTCGTTGAGTAAGGTGTTTAATTGCAGACATTCTTCAAACATCAAATCCTCGTCTACACGAAGTTCATATTGGGATTCATTTCCATGAATTCTGAAACTGAGAGCTGTTTCCCTTTTGATGAAATTGGTCTGAAAGCTTTGTACATCCTCTCCTCAAAGTCAAATCGATTGTCAATATAGTCTACACCGTGACACATGTAGTCAGCTGCTTCTATTTTGAATGTTTTACGTGATCATCATTTTCTGACTTCAAGACGACTGAAGGTGCCACACAGCCATAAAACTGATCTTACTTTCTTTGTTTCAGAGAGAATCTACAGTGGTTTATAAGGTCAAATAAGTCTGTTATAAGTACATCATCAGACTGAAGTTTTGCATTTACAGATGCAAAATAACCCCCAATGTTCAATATAAAGCCCGGATATGCCAACATGCCTTTGGTGTGTACTCCTGCGAGAGGAAGTGCGGTCTGATTGGTTCAAAGTTTTTCATTGTGCACTTTGTCGCTGGAGTGAGAGATAGCCAGCCTTTTGGTGCATGTTTTAAAATCTCCTGCCATTGAATCACCATCCAAGCAAAAGATTCCTTTAGTTCTCTGACTCTTTTAGTATACTGATGACTTTATTATATATATTAAAAACAATGGCTTCTACATCAATTCGAAGTATATTTGGTGCTTTCTTTGCGGCATTATTCAAGAGATACCAGTTACATGCAACTCCAAGCAAGCTTGGATTTTCACAACATGTAAGCTTTCACGGCCGGCGTCTTCATTAATTAAAACTGAATTGCCTTGGTCCATATATAAAAATGCTTCTCCTTCCAGACGTTTTATACACTCCTGGAAATGGAAAAAAGAACACATTGACACCGGTGTGTCAGACCCACCATACTTGCTCCGGACACTGCGAGAGGGCTGTACAAGCAATGATCACACGCACGGCACAGCGGACACACCAGGAACCGCGGTGTTGGCCGTCGAATGGCGCTAGTTGCGCAGCATTTGTGCACCGCCGCCGTCAGTGTCAGCCAGTTTGCCGTGGCATACGGAGCTCCATCGCAGTCTTTAACACTGGTAGCATGCCGCGACAGCGTGGACGTGAACCGTATGTGCAGTTGACGGACTTTGAGCGAGGGCGTATAGTGGGCATGCGGGAGGCCGGGTGGACGTACCTTCGAATTGTTCAACACGTGGGGCGTGAGGTCTCCACAGTACATCGATGTTGTCGCCAGTGGTCGGCGGAAGGTGCATGTGCCCGTCGACCTGGGACCGGACCGCAGCGACTCACGGATGCACGCCAAGACCGTAGGATCCTATGCAGTGCCGTAGGGGACCGCACCGCCACTTCCCAGCAAATTAGGGACACTGTTGCTCCTGGGGTATCGGCGAGGACCATTCGCAACCGTCTCCATGAAGCTGGGATACGGTCCCGCACACCGTTAGGCCGTCTTCCGCTCACGCCCCAACATCGTGCAGCCCGCCTCCAGTGGAGTCGCGACAGGCGTGAATGGAGGGACGAATGGTGACGTGTCGTCTTCAGCGATGAGAGTCGCTTCTGCCTTGGTGCCCATGATGGTCGTATGCGTGTTTGGCGCCGTGCAGGTGAGCGCCACAATCAGGACTGCATACGACCGAGGTACACAGGGCCAACATCCGGCATCATGGTGTGGGGAGCGATCTCCTACACTGGCCGTTGGCCGTACACCACTGGTGATCGTCGAGGGGACACTGAATAGTGCACGGTACATCCAAACCGTCATCGAACCCATCGTTCTACCATTCCTAGACTGGCAAGGGAACTTGCTGTTCCAACAGGACAATGCACGTCCGCATGTATCCCGTGCCACCCAACGTGCTCTAGAAGGTGTAAGTCAACTACCCTGGCCAGCAAGATCTCCGGATCTGTCCCCTATTGAGCATGTTTGGGACTGGATGAAGCGTCGTCTCACGCGGTCTGCACGTCCAGCACGAACGCTGGTCCAACTGAGGCGCCGGGTGGAAATGGCATGGCAAGCCGTTCCACAGGACTACAGCCAGCATCTCTACGATCGTCTCCATGGGAGAATAGCAGCTTGCATTGCTGCGAAAGGTGGATATACACTGTACTAGTGCCGACATTGTGCATGCTCTGTTGCCTGTGTCTATGTGCCTGTGGTTCTGTCAGTGTAATCATGTGATGTATCTGACCCCAGGAATGTGTAATAAAGTTTCCCCTTCCTGGGACAATGAATTCACGGTGTTCTTATTTCAATTTCCAGGAGTGTATATGGACCACGGCAATTCAGCCCGGAAGTTTTGATTAATGAAGACGCCGGCCGTTAAAGCTTACGTGTTATGATTAGACGCCTCTACGGGGAGGATATATCGATTATGGTACGATGACTGGAGAGCCTAAGTAAGAAGAAAGCTCAACAACTTTGTTCACTCACTTTTTTGCTACGTTGTCGTGACACTGGGACAGTTCCGAAGTTTTTGAAGCGAGAAGAATGTTCCATACAGCGCAAGCGAACCGTATTTATTTACGCATGGAACTGGCGATGCTGCGGGAGCGGATCCATCAAACACGTCGAGGACTTGCGGTAACTAGTAGTCCACTGTTAAATCTTCATTTACGTATTAGCAATACTATGCGGTTGGGTGATTAGAATAAGGTGGATAGATTAACATTTAGATCTATGGAACTTAGCGCAGAAGTGTCTTCTAATAGGCAGAAGAAGAAGTTTGAGCATTTACAAAACCGGAAACATTGACTACAGACAATTCTCATACAGTTATCAACTTGTCCGGGAAAGAACTATCCAAGGAGCAAGTCTCTGTTCTCTCGAAAGGAGGAAATTTTTCTATCACTCTATCACAGATTCCCACGGAAGATATTGTTGCCATTATAGAAGTAGGGATTCGTCTGTCATCACCGCATTCTGCCGATGAAATGGAAACAGCCAGGATATTACGTAAAGCCAAGCCACCCAGCAGTAATTTATTCCTAGGAGAAAGGAAGGCGCTACGGGAGATCAATGAGGACAGGAATATTATTGTACTTACTGCTGATAAGGGTAATGCTACTGTCGTGCTGAAGAGTGAGGATTATCATAGAAAGATCAGTGACCTCTTGGATCCTACCACCTATAAAAAACTGAAAAAGGACCCTACAACGAAAGTGTTAAGTGCTACCCAGCGATTAATAAAATGCTCTTCCATTCCTACAGAAGGTAAAAAATACCTTTGCAAAACGGAAGCTTACCCTCCTAGACTGTATGGGTTACCTAAGATACACAAGCCCAATGTCCCATTGAGAACGATAGTAAGCGCCATTGGGGCTCCTACCCAAGAGCTGGCTAGATATCTTGCTACTTTGTTGCAACCTTATATAGGTAAAACTGACACTCATATTAAAGATTCCATGCATTTTATCGAAAAACTGAAGGCGATCACAGTTAGTCCAAGTGACATCCATGTCAGTTTCGATGTAGTATCCTTGTTCACCATGGTCCCTGTTGACGAAGCTCTTTCTTACATAGCTGATAAGTATCGTACTGATATAACAGCTTCGTTTCGACATTGTCTATCCTCGACTTATTTTCAATATAACAACGAGTTTTATGAACAAATTGATTGGGTGGCCATGGGTAGCCCTCTGAGCCCTGCTATTGCTAATCTATTAATGGAATTTTTTGAACAACAAGCGCTGCAGTCGGCCAAAAAAAGTCCTTTGAAATGGTATCGATACGTGGATGACACCTTTGTGATACGGAATCATGCTGAAGAGGAACTGAGTGTTTTTTGGTGCACATAAACAGTTTCAGTCCAAAGGTACAATTCACCACGGAGAAAGAGAGTAATGGACAACCAAATTTTTTGGATGTATTGGTTATTAAACGGGCAGATGGGATTCTAGGGCACAAGGTATATAGGAAAGACACGCACACCGATCGTTACCTACATAAGGATTCGAATCATCATCCTAGGCAGAAGAGAGGAGTCATAAAAACTTTATTGGACAGGGCTAATAATAACTGTGAGCCAATTTATTTGCAAGATGAATTAAGCCATTTGCGAACGGCTTTCAAGAGAAATGGGTACACTGACAACGAAATAGATCGAGCACTCCACCCCAGAAGAAAAGTGTCCGAAAATACACAACAACAACCGTCGGTTGAAAAAGTTTTTCTTCCTTTTATTCATAACATCACGGACCGTACTGGGAAAGTTTTAGCCAAGTTTCAAGTGGAGACAATCTACCAAGAAAATTAGTGAAAGTTTAAGGTCGGTGAAAGACGCACGACACATCTTAGCTACCCCAGGTGTGTATAAAATTCCGTGTGGCTGTGGCATGGTTTATATTGGAACAACTAAAAGGAAAAAATGGAAATGTCGTGTGACTAGCGCCTCCCGTCGGCTAGACCGTTCGCCTGGTGCAGGTCTTTCGATTTGACGCCACTTCGGCGACCTGCGCGTCGATGGGGATGAAATGATGATGATTAGGACAACACAACACAATACAACACCCAGTCCCTGAGCGGAGAAAGTTTCCGACCCAACCAGGAATCGAACCCGGGCCCTTAGGATTGACAGTCTGTCACGCTGACCACTCAGCTACCGGGGCGGACAACTAAAAAGGAGTGTTAATACCTGACTAACGGAACACAAAAGAAACTGTAGATGGGGACAAATTGACAAATCAGCTGTAGCGGAACATGTTTTCAAAGACGGTGATCATGAAATAAATTTTAGTGAGACGAATTTGATAGCTAGGACCTCACATTATTATACCCGCATGTATAGAGAAGCTATAGAGATCTACAAGCAAGAAAATAATTTTAATAAAAAAGAAGAAGGATTAAAACTAGACAAGATATGGTGGTCGACTCTGTACCAACGAAGTGACTATCGATTACCAGCCTGGAAGTTTTAATTAATGAAGCTTAGTGTAGCTCGACGTATTCACTTTCATTCTTTCCTAAATTAACTTGTCAACAGAAAAAGCTGTTGATATTCTTTGGCAGTAAAGATGCTTTGTTGAACTCACGCTGCCTCAACTGAGTCAGATATTTCATTATCACTACTACAGTTTCTTCACGAGGAGAATTACTACAGTGGGAAGGTTTCAATGTGTCCATTGTCGGATACATCTGTCTCTGGCACAGAGCCCCCTATCTTTAACTCTTTGTCCTCTCTCGACACGCAACTTGTGTTCTGCCATGTTTGTTCTTTCTGTCTCAGTGTCTAATAAATGTATATACGATACTTAGTGCTTGTTATTACCGACCACCCATACGTGATAACGACAGTGGTGACCCCGACATCGTCGTCGTGTGATCGCGAGTTATTTTGTGCTGTTTTTCGTCATTAACGAACTTCGTGTGTCAGCCCACATTGTTCTCACCACAATGGATCTACCAGTGTCTTTCTGTTCTGGTGCCATGCACCCTATTAGTTGTACTTTCGACCATGAATGGTCAAGTGTACCTAATGTGCATTTGGTTAAAATTGAACAATTATTTATGCCCGGCCACGCCGGTGGCCAGCTAACCTCAACGGGCTCAACATGGCCACTGTCTAGTGTGACAGCACAACAACAGGCACAACATGGACAGTGCACGCTGCCTTAACGACAACGTGAGCGATCATCCAGTGAAAGACTTTGTGGTTTACCACTCATCTACGTAGTTACCTTTGGGCTGGTTTGACATGCAGATGAAGTTACAGAACTGTGATTCGAACATTTCTATGCACAGGGTAGCAAAATTCTTATATACTTAGTGTTGCAACCCCCCGCCCACACGCCATCTTGGCGGCGCTGGTCGCATCAACCACACTAGTTTCTGCAACCGTTGCACCATGGTGGCACCACGACCACCTTTCGCCCGTTTTCGTAACGGCACCGGCCGTTCTGCCTGCTCCGGTTTCTGGGTCAGCCCCCCCTCCCCCCCGTGGCTGCACCGTGACCACTTTTCACCCACTGTTGCAATAGCACCGGCCATTACAGCCGCGTCGTGCTCTTTGTCGGGCATGCAGTTTGGACACACCATGCCGACTTTTGCACCTGCACCCTCCACACCGTGCACTGCATGCAGCCTCCTCCGCACGCAGACCTCAGATGACATGCCAGTCACTGCTACTGCACTCCCGGTGCCGGAGACATCCTGCTCTGCTTGCACGGATCTCCACCTGCCGTGTTACCCAACAAGTTTCTCAAGCTACCTGCTTTGCAAAAAGATAACCCAAAGACCTAGTTCACCTTAGTGGATTATCTACTGGACATCCACAGCATTTCGAACGACGACACCTGTTTTGTCTGCCTGGTGAACCACCTCCACTCTCATATGAACCTCATCAACGACTTGCTTCCCTGCTTATCGAGCACCTTTCCCACCCTCCAGCAGAGGGTATCCACCACATTATTCACGACGAGCACCTTGATGACCACACCCCTTCGCAGCTTTGGCTGCGCCTATGTGCATTAATTGATGCCAGGCAGTATGGCCGAATGGTTCTAGGTGCTTCATTCTGGAACCGCACGACCACTATGCTCGCAGGTTCGAATCCTTCCTTAGGCACGGATGTGTGTGATGTCCTTAGGTTGGTTAGGTTCTAATAGTTCTAATCCTAGGGGACTGATTACCTCAGATGTTAAGTCCCATAGTGCTCAGAGCCATTTGAACCATTAATCGATGATCAAGCATTGCCTGACGCCGCGCTTTGGACATTGTGGATGGTCAAGATGCTTTCGGATCAGCAATTTCATCTACTGTCACATGTTGCAGAGCCACTAGAGGTTTGATTATGCATGGCAGATCAGACTTACACTACCATTCGTCACTGACACCACTTGTCTTGAATGAAGTCGGCACCTTCAGTTCTGCA
This sequence comes from Schistocerca americana, assembly GCF_021461395.2. Taxonomy (NCBI): domain Eukaryota; kingdom Metazoa; phylum Arthropoda; class Insecta; order Orthoptera; family Acrididae; genus Schistocerca; species Schistocerca americana. Next base: position 155,745,482 of record NC_060123.1, read on the forward strand.
CCTAGCCGGCAGACGCCAGCGTACTCGCCTTGGCGCTTCAGCTGCTAGCCAGGAGCTGCTACCTCTCGGGCACTCCCCGCCCCACGGTTCCTACCGCCCTTCGTCTCAGGGTCTTTACTGCTTTGCACGGTTTGACCCACCCTGGAGTGCGAGCATTGACTTGGCTGGTTACCGAGAGCTTTGTCTGGGGCAGCGTGAAGCACAACTGCCGCACTTGGACACAAACGTGTGTCCTGTGTCAGCACAGCAAGGTCAGCAAGCATACTCAGCATCCATTGGGCAAGTTTGACATTCCAAAGGAACGCCTTTGGCACGTCCACATCGATGTCGTTGGCCCCGTCCCCCCTCCGAGGGTTAGAGATACGTGTTATCGATCATCGACTGCGTGACCTGCTGGGTTGAGGCGGTCCCTCTTATTGACATCACAGCAGAGACCACCATTCGTTCTTTCGTCTTGGCGTGGGTTGCTCGTTTCTGCTGTCCTCTGTCTCTTATGACTGATCACGGATGACAGTTCGACTCCATCCTTTTTACATGACTGTGTGAACTCTGCGGTGTTGCCAAATTCTACATCACAGCTCATCACCTGCAGGCGAATGGCCTAGTAGAATGGTGGCACTGCACACTCAAGGCCGCACTTATGTGCAATGACAGCGCATCATCTGAGCCCCTCCCTTGTGTCCTGCTGGGCTGTCACTTAGCCCATAAAGAAGAAACGCCCATCGCTCGCTGGTATTGTATGTGGCGAATCCCTACCCCCTCCCGCAGAATTCATAGAGGATTCACCGTCAGCCGATACCGTGGATCTTCCTGCTATGGTTGATTGGGTTCGTGCGCACGTCGCACGCCTCTGCACCCCCCTTCCACGCCCTCACTCAACCCTGCCTGTGTTTGTCCTCAATGACCTTGCTTTGTGTGAATTTGTGATGTTGCACAATAACATCGTGCGAGCGGCCTTGCAGCCTCTTTATTCGGACCATCACCACGTGTCACATTGGTGTACGTACATGTTTGTAATCCACCTACACGGCCGACCCCAGACCATGTCTGTTAATCGCCTGAAACTGGCGTAGCCACTCACTGACCTTCCTCCTGACTGCCTCCCGACACTGCTGCCCTGCCTCCTGCCGCTGCTGACCTGCCTTCCACTGACGTCTCACCACCTGCACAAATGTTGGACACATAGGACTCTTGCAGCACAGTTTCCAAAGCGCATACTTCTTACGCTGGCTGCCGTCTACAACCACCACGCTGGCAAGATGATTATGAATTCGAGTGGTGAAGCATCCCTCCACCATGCTTCGCACTACCGGGGGGTGGGAGCTCTGTGGTGTCTGTGTCTCTGGTACAGAGGGCTCTATCTTTGACTTGTATCTCTTTGAACTGCTTTTGTTCTTTGTCTTCTCTCGGCGCACAATTTGTGTTCTGCCATGTTTGTTCTTCCTGTCTCAGTGTCTAATAAATGTTTATACGATACTTAGTGTGTGTTGTTACTGATCACCCACACATGATAACCACACATCTGAAGAAACAGAATAAAAAAAGGAATGCTCAATTGCTTAATTGTTGCTCTTTTAAATACGAACCCAGTAGTAACGAAATCATTTCTGTTGGCTTTGTGAATCCTATAGGGTATACATATCTACGGAGAGTGCATAGCCTACTGCAAACTGGGGTACTCACATGACAATGCTGCTTGGCTACAAATTGTGATAGTAAAGAAATTTAAATATTACACGTATTTGCCTTGTTTTATACATGTTTCTGCATGGTTGGGTTTTACCAGTATTGTCCTTGTTATGTATGTAAAGAGAAGTATGTGAAAAGAGGACCAGTTACCTTTCATAGGTATGTACAACAAATGTATAGCTGTAAATGTCATACTGATGTGATACACTTCATATGTTCAAAAATACTTGGACAGTGTATTATGAAGTCTTGTACTACAGAGATAATTTCTGCGATTTTATAGCCATGTGCTTAACAGACAAGTGTAAGATATATTTGCAAGTGTGTTTGAGTAAACTGGCAGTCAGTGTACACATGTCAGTACTATGTTCATATGCATATAAAATTTATACATGACAATCTAATTAATTTCCTTCAGTTTATGCAGGTTCTCAAACTCATATGTAGCAGCGAAGTTAAAAAATGGTTCAAATGGCTCTGAGCACTATGGAACTTAACATCTGTGGTCATCAGTCCCCTAGAACTTAGAACTAATTAAACCGAACTAACCTAAGGACATTAGACACATCCATGCCCGAGGCGGGATTCGAATCTGCGACTGTTGCAGTCGCACAGTTCCGGACTGAGCGCCTAGAACCACTCGGCCACCGCGGCCGGCGGCAGCAGCGAAGTAATAACGCTCAAAATACGCTAACAAGTATAGGTCCCCAATGGTGCAATCGACTTCCTACAACCACTCATCCTGTGTTGTAGGTAAAGGACCCAGGTATCGCACCCTGAAGCCTCTCGTTTACAAATAAAAGCCGAAACACATTTAACATGTTCCACTAGAGCATTAAATTTACTCTACACTATCGATTGATGCCATTTCGTAATGGATAGCGTAACAGATGAAAAAACTGAAGATGGCGGGTTTTCTCAATTTTTTTTTCTTCAGTTGTCTGCTTGAATGCAATGTTTTCAAATTTTTTAATTATTTGCCAAGTCATTTTACCTATGGTATTAACTTTCTTATTTGTTCTCATTTCTCCATTGCGCTCAAAATCAATGGTGCATTTGCAGTTATACTAATAGAAGACGAGGAAATCTGTAAATTAACAGATAGTAGAATGGAAAGGCTTACCTCATCATTCAAACCCCCTTCATCAGACTGTGCCGCCTCTGGCGTAAAGCGCCATATGTTTGTACTCGATAATCTTTGATTTATCTTTGTCTGTGCTCACTCTGCACGCTACATTTGTACAGCCATGTTGTATTCTCTTTCTTATGTGTTTAAATGAATGTATATTACAACATCTAAAGTGTGTTATTACCGACCTACGACACGCAATATCCATAGTGGTGACCCCGACATCATCGTCTTGTGTTTGCAGAATATTTTGTGCTTCTTTTCATCATTAACGGACTTTGTATGCCGGCCCACATTGTCTTCGGAACAATGGACCTACCAGTGTCTTTCTGTGCTAGTGCCTTGCATCCTATTAACTGTGCTTGCGTACTTACAAGTGTACCTAATGAGGCTTTGGTTAAAAGTGAACAATTACCTATGCCCAGACATGGCGGCGGTCACTTAACAATTACCAGCCCAACGTGGCCACTGTTGAGTGCAACTACGCAGCAACGGCTGCTACATGTACAGTGCACGCCATTTAGTGACATTGTGAACGATAATTGAGTGAAGGACGTTGTGGTTCACCACTCAGCTACGCAGTCTCCTTCAGTTTGGTTTGATGTGCCCACAAAGTTCGAGAACTGTAATTCGAACATTCAAGTGCACGGGATCACACATTCTAAAATGCCTGACTTCATAACACCCCCCCTCCCCCCCCCCCACACCATCTCGGTGGCGCTGGTAGCCTCAGCTGCGCCGGTTTCTGCGATCATTGCTAAATGGTCACACCTCGATCACCTTCCAGCTGCTTTCGTAACGCCACTGTCCATTCCTCCCACGCCAGTTACCGGATCAGCAATCCTGCCTGCAGCTGGGACACATCATGCCATCAGTTGCACCGGGTCACATCACATCATGTGCTGCTTGCGGTCGCCCCTCCAAGCAGACCTCGGGCGATTCACCGTCCACTGCTACTGCACTACCAGTCTCCAGGGCTTCCTACCCCTCTCGACACAGATCTTCACCTCCCAGTGCTGCATCAACATGTGTTACCTGGCAGGTTTCCCAGGCTGCCCGTGTTCCAAAAGGACAACCCTAAGACTTGGTTCACATTGGTGGATCACCTACTGGGTATCCACGGGATTTCGAACGGTGATGCTTGTTTCGTCTGCCTGGCGAGCCACCTCCATGATCATCCAGACCCTATCAATGATCTGCCCCTCTCACCGCCTGCATATCCCAAGTATTTAACAGTGAAAATTTTGCTCATTGAACGCCTTTCTCAACCACTAGTGGAGGCTATCCACCACATCATCCATGACGAGGACCTAGATGGCCGCACACCTTCGCAGCTTTGGCAGTGTTAATTGATAATCAAGCTCCGCCAGATGCCATGCTTTGGACTTTGTGGATGGTCAAACTTCCATCAGATCTACAACTTCACCTGCTATCTCACGTCATGGACCCTCTCAAGGTTCACCTAAGCATGGCCAATCGGGCCTATGCCATCATTCATCACTGACATCGCCTGTCACGGACGACATCCCTATCGCCATCAGTTGGCACACGTGCACCTTTGGTTTCATGCTCTGCCAGCAGAGGCCAATGCGCTCACCTCAGCGTCTCAGCAGCCTGTCAGGAGCTGCCATGTAGTGGTCAACAGGAGATACTGCTTGCAGTCTCCCGACAGCAGCTGACCCGCCCGAGCAGTTTCAGGCAACGACGCAGTCAGCTGCATACCCCCTCCCACTCCACACCGCTCACCTCAAAGCTTAGCCACTGTGCTGGTACCATGCCACTTACAGGGTCGCCACCCGCAACTTCTGCACGCCTTGTGCGTACCCAAATGATTCAGGTGGGCATGTTTAGGTGCCACGTCCTGCTACGATTGTCCACAGCGCCTAACATCTGGCGCCGCACCACTTGTTCCAGTGGCGCGATGCCTCTGTGTCACAGACTTGTAATTGGGCACTCGCTTTCTCGTCGACATTGGCGATAAAGTAAGCATTGTCCTGGCCAAGCACACAGGCAACAGGCTGCCTCCTGATAACCTCACTTCAATCACCGCAAATCACTCTCCTATCATGGTCCTTGGCTCCATCAAGATGTCACTTCCACTTTCACCAGTCGCCACCTTCCCTTGGACTTTCCACATCGCCAACGTGGAGGAAACTGTGATCAGGTTGGACTTACTACACCATTATGAACTTTCGCCAGATCTGCAGACTGCCACACTCTGCCACGCACATGGTTCTACTGTTCCGTGCTTGAACGAGTTCAGCATGACTCCGCTCTCCGTCTACTTGGCTATGCTTTGAACACGTGCATCTCTGCTCGAGTGTATTACTGCGTGACTCTCTTATTTTCTCAGACATGTGTACACAAATCGACAAGCTCCACTCACATAACGAGGTGTTAATCACCTGCATTGTCCGCGCCTCTGCTGAATATCACTAGCACAGAGTATGATGCGCAGCCGGTTTGCAGAGCCACAACACACGGACCCGTCACTCACATCTACAGCACCTTCGCACTACATCGCTCCTGTGTCGAGCTTCCCTCTGCCTGCTGCGTGTCCGCGCCATCGCAGGTGAATCTACAGGAAGCTCATGTTCTTGCTTTACGGGATCCCTCACATTGTGTGACTGCCACGCCACACCCTCTGCCATTGTCTGCTGCCGATGTTCCACCTACTCCATTCTGGGCTGCCTAGGTTAATGAACCATCGTCGCACCTGCCCCTCTCTGAACCCCCCCCCCCCCCCTCCCTGCCTGCTTCCTTTCAAGAGTATCGGCCATCAGCAATGGCACTTATCATAGAATCCGCACCACAGCTGGCCCACCTGTATGTTATAAAGCTAGGCATGTTAAAGCTTCCAGACTTCTGTGCGCAAAAGATATCGTTCAGGATTTATTGACTTCCGGTGTGCTCCAGCCATTGGACAGCAACTGGTCTTCACCTGTCCACCTTGTTCCTAAGAAGGATGGCTCCTTATGCATGTGCGGGGACAGCAGGTCCCTTAATGCTCGAACAATTATCGTTAATTATCCCATTCCTCATATCCAGGATTTCACGCAATTACTGCAAGGCTCGAAGTTCTTCTCTGTGTGAGATCGTTCCAGGGCGTATCGCCAAATTCCCATGCACCACTCGGAAATTCCGAAGACGGACATCATCACACCCTTCGTCCTATTTGAATACTGTTACATGTCTTACAGCTTGAAAAATGCTGCACAGACGTGGCAACAGTTCATTGATTTTTTGCTACCTGTGCCTTTCGCTTTTGCTTATGTGGATGACATCCTCACTTTTTCCTCGTCTGCTGAGGAGCACCAGTCTCACCTTGTTGCATTTCGTTCGGCTCTCGCAGCCAACGGTATGGTGATCAGTCACAATAAATCTCATATCTGTTCCACATCAGTTAGTTTCCTATACCGTACTGTTTCGGCCGACGGCCTCCGCCCAACGGATTCTCGTGTCGAAACCATTCTTGCACTGCCTCTTCCTGAAGATTATGCTCAACTCTGTCGTTTTCTGGGTATGGTAAACTTTTATCGACGCCATATCCCTCAGGCTCCGTCCAATCGGCCCTTACCGATGCCCTCTCCAGTAAAAATACGATGAGGAAACGGAAGTTGGACTGGACTAAACACATGCTCGATGCATTTGATAATGTGAAAACTACCTTCGCAAAAGCCGTCACTCTCGCCCACCCCGATCCTGTGGCCCGTGTTTCTATTACAACTGACGCAAGCGAGTCAGCTGTGGGCGATGTTTTACGACAGCACACCGCCGAGTTCAGCCATCCGCTCCGTGTCTTTAAAAAAAACTAACCTGGAGTCAATGTAAGTGGTCGGCTTTCGACTGGGAGCTTCTCGCGGTTTATGAGGCAATCAAACACTTCTGGAGCGACGTTGAGAAGCGCCCTTTCACTATCTACACGGACCACAAATCTCTCGTGGCCGCTGTGACCTCCCCTCCCTTCTTTTTCTCTCTTGCTCCATTGTCGTCATTTTCTTCTTTTCTCCTTGGCTGTCAAAACCCTCTTCCTTCTTCCTTCGTCGTACCGAGGCTATATCTCAGGGTTTTCGACAAAAGGGAGAGAGAAGGGTGGCACATATGTGGTTGATCACAATGACGTAGTGCTATGTGTGAGTGTCAACCTTACCTCCATTTTGGGAAGAATGATGACTAAAGCTGAAACATTTCTCTAAAAAGGTAAGCGCTCTCTTTTTCAAAAGGTGAAAATTGTAGTGTAGACTATAATTTTTGTCGATCTACTAAACTGAAGGAACACAACACAGTTTATTAAGTTTCAACCTCGGATGAAGTTTATTGATCCCAAGGAGCTGAAACAAAACTCATCCGTTGCAAATGTCATTCACAACGAGAGTCGTTAGTTTTGTGGTGTGCGTGTAGTGGTCACCAGTGATTGAAGTGATCGTTCCGGTAATTCAATTACAATCTGTTTATTGGTTGCTAACCAATGTATCAATCAATCGACTATTCCGTGATTAATGTATGTCGTATTCCAACAGTAAATATATGTCGTATTCAAGTAGTAAATCAAACCCCATTTACTGTGAACACCAAGAACGATTACTATAACCTCCAATAATTCTTTAGTAGTTATTACCAAGTTAATGTCAAGAAATTACGGGGAGTATCAGTTAATTCTTAAATCGACTATAACGCGTGATTGCCTTCCGCTTATCAAACTTCGCGCCCTTATTTCAAAGTCTGTGCGCGATCTGTTTATAACAAAGTTTGGCCATGGCTCTCTAGAATGTTTTCCATACCAACTCCGGATTATGGATTATCAGTTTTAGGTCAATTCTTTAAACTTAAAGAGGACCCACACTCGATTACAACTTGTCTGCGCACTTGTGCGACTCAGAAGTCATCTTCTTCAAAGAAAAAAAAAAAAACATTCATAACAAAGCATTGTGATCTGCTATGTCAAAAATAGGTCATTACCTATTGATTCTTATACAGTGTCAATCGCTCAGCAAAGATAGCACTACAAAAAAATCTCAACTTTAGATGACATCACGCGTTACTACCTGTTTTGACTCTCCTACCCTTACCTGACACAAAGTATATCTGACTTTAATGGACATCCCAATAAGATTATTGCTGAAAGATTTTGTGGGCTACTCAGACGATTACCCATGTAATGCTACAACGCGATATACAACCTGGAGAAGGACCTTCTACCCCGATGCTTCTGGCACGTGGACTATATTTGCCAACATTCCTCAGATGTTTGTTACATCTGCGGTGCAGAAAATGTTGTAGCTGATTATCTATCTCGCATCTCGGTGCTTAACGCACCCTTGAACTTAGATGACCTCACCTGACTCCAGACTGAAGACATCAATACACAGAGATTAGTTTCGGATGACAAGTTTTCACTCACTATCCAACATCTTGTTCTTCACGGGTTGACAACCCCGGTCTTTTGCGACATTTCTACAGGCTCCCCCTGCCCCTTGGTGACATTTGCTCTTCGGTTAGGATCTTCAATGCTTTACACAACTTGGCCCACCCTGGAATGTGGGATACGATGAGACTAGTCAATGAACATTTCGTCTGGCCTGGCGTGCGACATGATTGCTGCACCTGGACCCACAAGTAGGCAGACACACGCAGCCACCTTTAGGCCAGTTCAACGTCCCATGGGATCGCCTTTGGCATCTCCACATTGACGTGGCCGGTCTTCTCCCCCCTTCTGAGGGTTACAAATACATATTATCTATGATCGACCCTGTAACCTGTTGGGTTGAGGTGGTCCCTCTTATTGACATAACAGCAGAGGCCATAGCTCACGCTTTCTTCTCCACGTGGGAAATGAGATTTGGCTGCCCACTTTCACTCCTTACTGATCAGGGATGACAATTTGAGTCCACGCTTTTTGCTCAACTGTGCAAGCTGTGCGATGTAGCAAAATTCCACACTATGGCCTATCACTCACAAGCAAACGGCCTGGATGAACGATGGCACTGAACTCTAAAAGCTGCACTCATGTGCCACGGTGGGCTATGGTCAGAGGCACATCCATGGGTCTTACTCAGCATCCGTTCTGCCCACAAGGAGGACCTGAATGCTTCACTGACAGAGATCCTTTATAGAGAGCCCCTCCTCCTGCCAGCAGAATTCGTGGAGGACGCATCGTTGGCCGGCGCCATCGACCTTCTGGCCCTTGTAGAATGGGTGCGGGAGCATGTTGCTCGCCTACAACCACCCCCACCTCGCCCTCATACCATGCCACCGGTGTTTGTTCACAAAGACTTGGCATCATGTGAATTTGTGATGCAGCGCGATGACTCTCTGCGTGTGGCCTTGCAATCACATTACTTGGGCCTGCACTGCGTCTTATGTCACAGAGTGAATACTTTTGTAATACATCTCAATGGACGACCTCATACGGTTTCTGTTAACCGCTTAAAACCTGCATGGTCCCTCTCCAAAACGCATTGCGATGCTTCCGATCTACCTGCCGTCGTCACCGCCACGCCTGGTGACACTACCGACGTGACCTCGAGCGACGTTCTGCCACCTACGCAGCAGTCTGACGCACGTGACGCTGTCGGCGCGGTATCCGAGGCGCCCACTTCTCGCGGTGGACGCCACTTTCCACCGTCAATCGCCACGCTGGCATGAAGATTCGGGTTCGATTTAGATAGCTTCCTTCGGCCGTGCACTGCATTGCCGGGGGAGGGGAGTGGGGGGGGGGGGGGGGGGGCTCTGTGGCTCCTCTTGCGTAAAGCACCATATATTTGATTTTGACTCGATCATCTTTGATTTATCTTTGTCTGTGCTTATTTGGCGCGCTTCGTTTGTAGAGCCATGTTGAATTTGGTTTCTTATATGTTTAAATAAATGTATATCCGACATGATAATGGAATGTAGTCAAATTAAATCGGGTGATGCTGAGGGGATTAGTTTAGGAAATGAGACACTTAAAGTAGTAAAGGAGTTTTGCTATTTAGGGAGTAAAATAACTGATGATGGTCGAAGTAGAGAGGATATAAAATGTAGACTGGCAATGGCAAGGAAATCGTTTCTGAAGAAGAGAAATTTGTTAACATCGAGTATAGATTTAAGTGCCAGGAAGTCGTTTCTGAAAGTATTTGTATGGAGTGTAGCCATGTATGGAAGTGAAACATGGACGATAACCAGTTTGGACAAGAAGAGAATAGAAGCTTTCGAAATGTGGTGCTACAGAAGAATGCTGAAGATAAGGTGAGTAGATCACGTAACTAATGAGGAGGTATTGAATAGGATTGGGGAGAAGAGAAGTTTGTGGCACAACTTGACTAGAAGAAGGGATCGGTTGGTAGGACATGTTTTGAGGCATCAAGGGATCACAAATTTAGCATTGGAGGGCAGCGTGGAGGGTAAAAATCGTAGAGGGAGACCAAGAGATCAATACACTAAGCAGATTCAGAAGGATGTAGGTTGCAGTAGGTACTGGGAGATGAAAAAGCTTGCACAGGATAGAGTAGCATGGAGAGCTGCATCAAACCAGTCTCAGGACTGAAGACCACAACAACAACAACATATTCGACATCTAAAGTATGTTATTACCACTCTATGACACGTAATTTCCACAAGTCTCTCTGATTAAAATGAGGTCATCTTCCTGAATAGTAACACTGTCCATCATCAGTCGAACTGTTTCCTGTGCGATTTGCTCGCCCGTCACTATTGCGTTTGCATTTACAAAGTCGGAGGGGTTTTCAAAAAGGAGAGATCTATCGTTGTAAACAGACAATGCATAGCGTAAGGCGTTCATGAAAGTTCTCCTCGTAATTCATCAAATTCCTCCTTTCTTTCGTCATGACATTTGCTGGCTGATTAATTTGAGTTGTCAGACTTTTAAATGCCGCACACTTACAAAACCAATGCAACAGGAAAACGCAAAAAAAATAGAACTAAGTTATGATTGGGTAGAAATTCACCAACGATTTTAAGCCCAATGGAGAAATGAGAATAAATAAGAAAGATAAAATGACTTGGCAAAGGATAACAAAACTTAAAAACATTGCATATGAAGCAAATAAATGAAGAAAAATAAAATTAAAAAAAAAGAAAATTCTTTGAGGTATTTACCGTCTATGCAACTAATTGAAGGCAGTTTGATTATTACTGTAAAGGTTTCGCTTCTTTTATTTGTGAAGCATCTTCAGTGGCCTGTAATACATGTTTCTTCTTGGTAGTTACAATATTTTACGATTTCACATTTTGTCGTGTTTCTCCCTTGGTTTTTAGGCTGGATCCATTCTGTAGCACAAATTTCGTGATGTGAAATTATCGTTCAGTGTTACGATTTCCAGTGCTGGTAGTCATTATGTTTGGTCCTAAAAATGTGTTCGTTAGTCTCCACGCTCCAGTTGGACGATTTCCGGTGTTCTTTCACCCACATTTGATTCAACACATCGCATGCATCACTTGCATTTTACGTTTTGTGTTCCACATGTGACTTTTTCAGTGTGTAGTGTTGCCAACTTTCTCTGTGTGTTTATCATTCGTCTTTTGTTTGTACTGTGTGTGTGTGGTTTGATATTTCGTTTGCTGTGTGTGTGTGTGTGTGTGTGTGTGTGTGTGTGTGTGTGTTGAACCAAATGTGGGTGAAAGAACGCCTGAAATCGGCCAACTGGAGTATGGACACTATGAACACATTTCTAGAATAAACAATAAGGTCTCCCAGCGCTGGGATCGTAAGTAACACTTAATGATAATTTCACATCACGAAATTTGTGCTACAAAAGTTGATCTAACCCAAAACCAAGGGAGATACACGACAAAATGTAAGATAGTAGCATGTTGTAACTACCACATGATACATTTGTTGTATGTATAAAAAGATGCTTCACAAATAAAAGGAGCGAGACCTGTATGGTATTAAATAAACTGCGGTCAATTAATTGCATTGACGGAACATACCTCCACGGATTTTGATGCAACTGAGAAAACAAAAGAAAAATGACGAAAAAAAAAAGACATGAACTGAACCCACCATCTTGAGTTTTCTCATCTGTTACTCGATCCATTACACTACGGTGGCAGTCGATAGCATAGAGTTAATTTAATGCTCTATTGGAACACGCTAAATTATTTTTTCACCTTTTATTCGTAAACGCGGGTCCAGGAGGGTGAATGGCTACAGGTGTGACACCTGGGTTCTTTACCTACGCCACCATATAGGTTATTGCAAGATGTCGGTTGCACCATTGGAGACCTCTCCACGGAAGTGGTTAAAATGCGCTGCTCCAGAATCAGGTGACCTGAGTTGCACAAAATGTCCTGAACGGAATTCTCATTCTGCGCATCCAGTTGCTCATTCCATACATATTTATAGTCTGTCTCGCGTCCAACTGAGTATTTCTCAGATATTTTTGAATATGGAAACAATTGCGGGAACAAACCACTGCAGTAGTCCATGAAAGCATAACTATGGCTGTGTTTAACTGACAGTCAAACACAAAGGGTACATCTGCAGCTATTACTTTTCCTTGCTTTACACGTCCCTGTTAGGCAAAAAAGAACTTACTTCCATCTGCGTTCTTGTGGCTGACTGTTGAATAGAAGTTCTGTGTGTTCCATGTTTGCATGTTTTTTAAATAATATGAGTGGCACACAGTACAATGACGATTTATATCTTCTTGAGTTTCTACTTTTTGGAAGGCATGACCAAACTTCACTCCATTCAATATCGAACTTATTTCTCAACTTTTGTTTCTTTAAAGTACTGACTCTTCTTTTGTTTTCCTGTCTGATGACAAATCTGTGTTCCTAAAAATGTTTCACGAAGAAAACTGCATAACACTACTTCGTTACTCTTGCATCGAATGACTAAGCACTGTTCTGATCGACTTCTGACTCGCTACTCGAAAACAATGTCTGTTGAGTAAAGTTCACTAGCTTATTTCCTTGACCAAAACTAAAAGCAGAATCTTAGATTTGAGTAACTTTTGCAAGACTACCCCTCAGTTTTAAACCAATAATGAAAATTTTAAACTGGGGACCATAATATTAGTAGTAGGGCAACAGGGGTGTTGCTACATTTTGTTAGTGTGGGTTACCTAGGCAAGTACACATTCAGGTACAAACTATTGTTCTCTTTTGATTGACAGGTATTTAACCAAATATTCTGCTAAGTGGATTAGTACCCTCTAGGGATAATCCATCGTTTTGATTGACAAGTCCTTAACTTATTGTTTGGTTAACAAGGGGAGGCCGCCAATTGTGAAATTCAGATTCGATTCATACTGCGCATAATTGAAGCTCATGGCCAGAGGTGTAATGTGGCAAAGCACCAAGATGCACTTCTCAGCCGTTGTCGAGAAAATCTTGGTGCTTTGCCACATTACGCCTCTGGCCATGAGCTTTTATTATGCGCAGTATGAATCGAATCTGAATTTCACAATTGGCGGCCTCCCCTTGTAAGTGGTTTTCCAAAAACCCATAGCCCTTCTCCTCCTCCTTCTCCTCCTCCTCCTCCTCCCCCCTCACTTCCTCATATCCCATCCCTCTTGGAACTTCTCTCGCCGATACAAGCACATTTTTTATATCACTTTGATAGACTAATCATTTTAATCGATCTATTAATTAACCCCTGCACCTCTGGGAAACGAGCCCTCCCCTCCCCCACCAGGAAATTGGCGGGAAGAAGACTAAATTGATTGGCCATTTGGAAGGAAATAGATTGCAATGTATGGAATATTGTTTAAACAATTTAAACAATGTGTGGAATATTGCTTATTTAAATAATTTATGGGATACAAGGAAGTGTATTGAATATAGTTTATTTACTTAAAGAATTTGGTGGAAAATCAATTTCAGTGTATGGAATATGATTTCATTTTCTGGTGACAGGCTGTGTGGAATATTGTTTATTTAAACAATTTATGGGATTCCTAGACGGAGTTTGGAATATAGTTCATTTATTTAGTCAAAGAATTTGTCGCGAAACTGACTACTGTTTATTTAAATAATTTGTGAGTGACAAGGCAGTACAGAATATTTAAATAAAGGCTGATGTTTTTTATTCTGATCGCACATGGAAAGACTGAGTGGGCTTAGTTTATATCTGCCGATGGAGTCAGGGATGTTAAGTCTCTTTTTTTTTTTTTGTCTTCCTCACTTTTTGAAGCACACTGGTGTCTAAGAACGGACTGGAAAACCAGAACAATTGCATATCTAACAGTTCATGACATATTTCGAATCACACCACTAATTTTTGCAGAAGGACAAATTACTAATTGCACTGATAGTTAAAACCTGCAAAAGTGGTCTACAAATCACGAATGGAATGAAGTGCTGTATAATCGCCACCGTTTCGGGTTGCCCGCGCCTGTGTCTATAGTCAGGGAGCCGCCACGGAGGTCAAAACAGCCCAAGGTCCCAATTACAGATCACGTAACTAAATACCACGGACCGCATGTCGGCCTCATTTGATATCATGACCCCCAAACAAAGCATCACGCGGTAATAAAACATATACAAACGTTATGCAAATCAGTTAACGAAACTTCCATCGAAAATAGATCGTAGCATTAAATATACTCGAGGTCTTCTATGCACTGACTTTTCAAAGCACCCTCCTCCACCATAACGTTTCCACTAAACATACCTGGTGAAAAAAAATTCTGTCGATTTCACAAACTAGCGGTCACGAGGCGCGCGCCATCCAGCGACTACAGTGTAGCACCGTCCGCACGGGCCGAGAGAGAGACCACACAGGCCATGCCTAACGTACCAAATGCATGCATGCTCGCAGTACAACTATCGGAAACAATGAATTGATCAGTAGGGAATTTGACGATGCGATTGGGTTTTTAAAGACTATAGAATTCCTAAACTGGTTCTCTCTGCTACATTCGGAAGAAGGAAAGCTCTATTGCGTAGCAGGATAGAGACAACAGCAAATACCAGTGCAAGGCAGAATCCACTGCGATGCTTTGAGAAGCACTGAAAACGATACACTTAAACCACGACCCAGTCCATAGTAGGGTCAGACAAAACCGTTCTTTTCAGAGATTGCATCAGAATGGGTCGCTCACTGGAATGAACTAGCTCTTTTTCATCACTCAGCATTCACCATTCGCACACAAAAATAAGGAAAAGGAAGTTACATTACTTTTTTTAATTCAGGTCACTAAACCTGTATTTTTATATTATTTGGTCCTATTTTGAAAGAACATATAAAGAGGAGTAATAATTTTGCGTTATGTCCCTAGTAATTTTCAAATTAAAGTTTTGTCTACAGTCAATATTCTTTCTTGAGCTGATGCTGTCGAAAAATCCTTCAGCCCAGAATTTACTGTATAGGAGGAGTTGCAGTCCAAAAGATCAAGCTTAATTGTTGACCCACTGCTGCCCATAATAACTGCTGCTCCTTAGACCTTGAAGCTCTTGCCTGGACAACACAGCAGGAACACTCGTTCCTGTCAGACAAGAAGCACTAGAGATGTGATTGCTAAGGTGAGTAGCTAGATACCTTCTGTTTGACAGGTGAGCGAATATAGACATCATCAAAGCACTGAGAGTGAAAAACTTAAATAAGCAGTTTAAAGAATACAGAAAGAACGCGAAGGATTATCTCACAAGAATTGAAGACGGCAGTTTACCAAAACTGGTGATACTTATTACCCAGTAGGCAGAAGATATTTAGGAAGAGGGCGTAAAAGGCAAATGTCTATTACATGCTGAGAGAAGAAGAAGAGATATTATATAAAAAATATCACGATCTTTAAGAAACTGCGATTTTAATGAGTTTTGTAATTACATATAAAACTCTAGTCTGACATAAGAGGCCTCCTGAAGGCATGAATCTGTTCAGGTTAGATAAATAGATACAAAATTAAACATAATATACAGCTTGTCCCAAGGATGAATGGTCTGTGTTCAAGGATATGAAAGGAACGATCACAAAATGTGGACACATGTACTATTCTGAATGGTTTCAGGGATAGAACACATTTAATGTACTTTGTTACTTATTTTCTTTATTGTTCAGTACATTTTCGTCGTTTACAATGTACTGTAGTAGTGTATACGAAGTCTAGATGCAACAATTTTATACAGCACACGTGGTTTAACAAGTCAGGAAACCACCGCAGAGCCGGCCGAAGTGGCCGTGCGGTTAAAGGCGCTGCAGTCTGGAACCGCAAGACCGCTACGGTCGCAGGTTCGAATCCTGCCTCGGGCATGGATGTTTGTGATGTCCTTAGGTTAGTTAGGTTTAACTAGTTCTAAGTTCTAGGGGACTAATGACCTCAGCAGTTGAGTCCCATAGTGCTCAGAGCCATTTGAACCAGCCAAACCACCGCAGACTGCCTTACCTACACCTCAACGCATCCGTGTTGCGCAAGATTTTCTGTATTCTCTCGCTCTCTTCACGCAATCTGTAAGTCCTTGAGAAAAAATGAATAGGGCCTTTTTGAAGGAAATTTAATGTAGTTTAATTTTGTACAGCGACAAGTTTTCGCTATAATCCGCTGATTTCGTGTTTTTCAAGAAAAACCTGTAAAAGTAACTTTAAATACGTTCTATCCCAGAAATCATTTGGTATGGGGCATTGTCCATATTTAGTTTTTTGCTTCAAATGATCGTTCCTGTCGTATCTCGGATTATCGACCATTCCTCCTGAGACAACTTTTATACGTGTATGTTAAACTAATTTGCCTCGGTAGCTGCACGACCAACGTGGTGGAATGTGAAGTGAGAGAGTCGAGGTTAGATTCGCCATTCTGTTATGCGTCAGCGCATTGTCAATGTATGTTCGGACATTACGGAAGGTGAACTACTCGCTGTTGAGTGTGTCGACACTTGGATGATGTCGTCCAGGATACCGACATAGCACACCCCCGTTGGGCAGTTTGATCACAATAGCCATACATCAACACGATATTGACCTCTTGCGCAGTTGGTAAACGGTCCATTTTAACACGGGTAATGTATCACTGGCGGAATGTTACTTGATACCACGTACTTATACGTTTGTGACTATTACAGCGACATCTATCCCAAAGCGAAAAAAGTGGTCCAACTAAAACATTCATATTTTTTTACGTACTACACAAATATGTAATAAAATGGGGGTTCCTATTTAAAAAAAAAAACGCAGTTGGTATCCATTTGAACTATGGCAGCGCCATCTAGCGGGCCAACCATAGCACCATCTGGTTTCCCCCTTCAACCTAGATGAGTTTCGTTCTTTGTAGGGTTTTTTATGCTTATTTCGTAAGATATTTGGCCTGGTCACTATCAATGGACCACCCTGTATGTATGTATATATCTGTGTACTGGCATCGAGCATATGTGGCGATCCTATTAAACATACAGGTATCAATGCATTGGAGCAGGTGGCCAGTGATCGAAGTTGCTTGCACAGAGCCTTGTAAAGTTTCATCACATGTAGTGTAGGAGGACCATATCCCATAGACTACCAATCGCAAGAGAGGGTCCCTATTTTGTTCCTGATACATTCGTTTTTTCCGTTGCAACACGTCCAAGCACAGTATTACTACAGCTTTGTACACAGCCATACATTTTGTTCTTTCCACCATGACTTCAGGGTACGTTTCAGGTTCTAAACTGACATTAACATGTTGCGATCCATTGGCTCTCACAGAAAACTGAACATCACACTGTGTAAATCATGTTGGTGCTGCTCCCACAACACACAAACTACATGACTGAAATAAAAGACAATTTCAACAAAAGGAAACTGGAAAGTTTTTTGGCATTATGGAGCATTTCCAAAACAGCTATCCAAAATTGATTGACGACCTCTGCATTTTATCTCATCTTTCACAGTGTCACGGTGTTCCTTTTAAAATGATCCTCATATTTCAGTCATGTACGTGATCCATATTTCATGCCCAGAAGGTGTTGCCCCTCCATCAATACTCTTTGTCCATCTCAAACAATTGATATCAGTGAATCAGTTTGTGGTAATCAGCAGCATACCGGAGGATGGATGGGATGGAAAAGACACTGTCAATGTACTGTAATAATCATCACAATTGATAGTGCGATTAATTTTAGCAATTCTACCAGTTTTTCAATGCTGACCAGTGACACAGCAGCATGCTTCCCAAACAGCGATCTACATATTTCTAGCAACTCAATCGAAGGTCGTAATTTACAATTGCAATTGCTCATCTTTCCCTATGCAGGGGAGAGTCACAAAAAATTCTCGCATTCTTAGGATAATCGCTGATTTAATTTGCAGCTGACCAGAAGTAGACCACTACATTCCATGTCTCATGAAGGAGCAGTGCAGTTGGGTCCCATGACCCAGAGTAGAACTAAGTTAGTGTTTAAGTGTGGAACTGCCACCTGTTATATCTGGAGTGATACTGGGATGCAGATCCACAATCTATCACATCTGGCATAGTGTTTGAAGATGGATCTGCAGCACGTTATATGCACAGTGATGTCCAGAGACAGATCCACAACAGGTCACATCTTGAATAGCGCTCGATGGTGGATAAACCATGCATTACATCCAGAGATGTGTTCTGTGTTCAAAGTTGGATCCGCCAGTGGGAGGTCCGGATCATGGGAGCTGTCCATGACACATGCACCACCACAGACATGCAGAAAACAGAGCTAACACACTGCAACTGTAGAACATGTGGTTGTAGGTGAGTGGATGCTTTCGTGTACAGTGCTATACTACACCGTCCGACCAGAGTAGTAGTGCATTTGCGCTAGGTGTTGGCAACTGTACTACATTTATAAGCAATTTTAAAGTATGGAACCAGAAGTGATTTCATGATTGCATGGGGAGCAGTGACATAAAATCAAAAAATAACGGAAAATACAAATAAATTGAGGAAAATACCCCAAAATGTTGGGGGTATTGAGGGAGTACTTACATGTCTTCTGCTTAGTGCAGGACAATTCTTGCACATGGGAATGTATTTGCAACAACTAGAGGAATATGAGAAAATGTAGGCATGGAAGCACCGGGAACCAAGGAAGCAGTCATTCTTTGTCGACAGCGATAATATGGTTGGAATAGAATGCTTGCTGTGGATGACCGCCAAATGCAGAGTAATAAATTTATACATGTCGGATCACAAGTCCAATGTGACCCTGAAGTTATTGACAGTCACGTTATAAATTTTTATAAAGTGTCCTTAACTAAAGTGCATTGAATTACCAACTGGGGCAACTGTTGTGTACAGCTACAGAATGAATCGCACGTTTGACCCTGTGCGGGACTATTTAGGTGTTTTAAACCCTAACAAACAGTATTTACATGTGCTTCTCTGTACTCTCTGCCAGCCACACCTTGCTTCATCAGCTAACGAAAAGGGGAACATGACAACATTTGACTGTATGTCCACTGAAGTTATAGTGATACATGCAAGCCGACTGCTGTCTTTGATGCTTTCCTGGAAAAGTGAGCCATCTGCCTCTAAACTTACGTGGATCTGTGTTTAAGGACAATAAGAAGTAGATGGAATGATCAGTTGAGAGGGATAGAGGGAGATGTCGCTGCAGATCTTTTATCATGCTTTAACCATTTTTTTTTGGTTGTTCTCTCGGGGTGCATCAGTTGTGTGTTATAGTCTGTGATCAACTTGTATACAATCGCGTGTTCTGTGTGTGACTTAGAGCACTATCTGCCTGTGATCATTAACAGCAAACCTATCCAAAGCCCAGTCATCAGAGGACTTCCAACTCATGTGTGATGAAACTTGTCCATTGATGGAAAACATATTTCAGTACCCTCCTCTAGATAAAAGAAGATGTATGTGATATAGAGCATTTCTCTGTCACATCTTAGACATAAATCGAGTCTTCAGTTTCATATTGGTACAAAGTGACTGTTATTATACTTTTCCTCTGTCCTAAATGCATGCAAGTGGGCCATTGGGGAGCGAGCAAGTCATGCACCTATGGAAACCTATGTAGTGCTAGTGTTACAAAGAATTGATGTTTTCTTTGGTGTACAAAATAGTAGTTTCATCACTTTACAGTTTGTCACCATATTTTATTATAGAGAAACTTGCATGGAGAATGTATGTCAAGTGCTTGGGATATATTTCCTACACTGGGGTACAAACAGCATTGCATTACGAATGACCAACAGCTTGGAAGTCGCACCAAGCGTGTTTTAAGTGCAGAATGTGTAGCGTTAGGAATGCATGTGTTTATGTCCTCTCTTACCAATACCTTCTTGGTACTGACCACAGACACTAGGCAATACTTCTGAATCGATAGTGCAGTAAATTTACATAAAATATTTCAAACTACGTCTACCTGGTGCTCCATCTTGCATAAACCACACATTTTTTCTTCATAACCGTCTGTTGTATCACCACAATTTTTTCATATCTACGGTAGACAGATAAGGGATGCTAACCTCCTCGACGTTCATCCATCTGGAGAGATCTTGTGCACTTGGATGGGTGCTGTGAGTAAGACTGGTGCAGAACAACATTTACGAACTCTCGGCTCACTCTGCTCCTTCACAAGACGTGGAATGTAGTGGTCTACATCTGGTCAGCTGCAAATTAAATTGGCGATTATCCTAAGATTGTGAGTATGCTCTGTGACACCCATCTGTGTAGGGAAAGACAGGTAATCATAATCATAAATTATGCCCTCTGATCGCGGCACTAGAAATTTGTAGATCGCCATCTAAAAAAACAAAGATGATGTAACTTACCAAATGAAAGCGCTGGCATGTTGATAGACACATAAACAAACACAAACATACACACAAAATTCAAGTTTTCGCAACCAACGGTAGCTTCATCAAGAAAGAGGGAAGGAAAGGGAAAGACGAAAGGATATGGGTTTTAAGGGAGAGGGTAAGGAGTCATTCCAATCCCGGGAGAGGAAAGACTTACCTTAGGGGGAAAAAAGAGCCCGTCAGCAGCTGAAGGTATTAAATTAATTCTAAAGAGAGGGAAAGGCTTTTTTGGTTTATCTTGTTGCAGAAAATGTGCAGGGAGGCCACTGTGGCACAAAGCAAGATCCCTGCGTTTACTGATGTCAGTAGAGAATCTCTTTTTTTTTTTTTGTTAGGTGTACAAATTTGCTTCCACTGTTTTCAGTAGAGGACAGTAGCGCAAGTAATGGTGCAGGTGGTAAGTAGCAAGTGTAATACAAAAACCTTAGTTATTTGTAAACATAATGCCATCATAATATTACTCAATTTGTCTGTATTTACGGAAACCCAGTATTGGAAAATAAGAGAGAATTTTTTGAAAGGTTGACATCTTATTAAACACATTGTTTTTAATGAAAGTTAATGTAATTCTAATAGCTGATTTTAATATTAATTTCAACTCCAGTACTTCTGACAACTTGGAAATAAATAGCTTAGTTAAAAGCTATGTGATGAATATCATGCTGAAGAATGTAATCACCAGACCTGGTAGTGTAAGCATGGGTACTTGTATAGACAATACTGTTACAACTTCTCGTTCTTCAAAATACAATACAGATGTGATTGACACTCTTCTTTCTGGTCATCATGGAATTATTATTCATGTAAACATGGATGCAATGATTTTTAATGCCACCAAGCCTTCTGTGATTTATAAGACACAACGTACAATTAGTGACTGTAATATATCTGTTTTTATAAAATATCTCTGAGAAATTAATTGGTTGTGTGTGTATGGTAACACTGGAGCAGAAAACCAGTCCAACAACTTTTTTGAATTATTCATGTGGGCAGTTAACATTGGCCTGCCACTAAAGAACAAATGTGTTAAAATGAGCAGGGTATCAACTATCAATAAAAATAAGTGGTAGACACAGGAACTACGAAAACTTAAAGATCAATGCAACAATTTCTACTACCTAGCAAAGAATTCATCTTGTCTGCATGTCAAAGTAAGATATAAAGAATGCAAATATCAGTACAGAATGGGTATTAAGAAAGCTAAATTAGAATATAATTGCAAATTGGTTGCACAAGCTATTAATAAACCAAAAGAAATGTGGAAAATTATTAACGAGAATCTAGCATTGGGTAGCAAAGAATTTGTATCTAGATCCAAAATTAGTGCTGATAGTTTCAATAATTTTTTGTAAACAGTGTAGATAGTGTAGTTACTAAGATACCTGATACTAAACATGAACCTAGCTACTATTTGGATGTTGCCTATAAAAACCAAAATGCTATGGAAAATGTGTTTTATTTTGAACACATTTGTGTGAAGATGTACACTCTGTCATTCTTTCTCTTAGCAAAAGTGATTCACTGGATATTTACAATATCAGCTCTAAAATATTGAAACTTAGTAGTCATAATATAGCAGAGGTTCTCTGTCACATCATAAACTACTGCTTTGATGAAAGTTGTTTCCCTGAAAAATTAAAAGTAGCTAAGTAATCCCAGTCCACAAAAAAAGGTGACAATAATTTGCCTAGCAATTATAGGCCAGTTTCTCTTGTACCACTTTTATCCAAGGTCATTGAGAAACTAATGAGTATTCAAATAATCAATTTTCTAGATTCTCATCAATTACTTTCAAATAGCCAGTTTGGGTTTAGGAAAAATCTATCAACATGTGATGCTGTTATGTGCTACATACGTAACTGTCTTGAAGCAAAAGAAGAAAAATTTATTGTAAGTACAAAGTTTTTTGATTTATCAAAAGCGTTTGATACTGTGTGCCACAACACTCTGCTGCTGAAATTAAAAACTGTAGGTTTCCCTGTCACTGCTGTTAAAATTATTCAGTCATACTTATCTAATAGATCTCAAACTGTTTACTTCAATAACCAATATTCTAGTTTCTTACCCGTTAACCATGGTGTTCTGCAAGGGTCAACCTTGGGTCCTCTCTTGTTCATATTATATATGAATGACCTACCTACCAATGTAATATGTGATACTACAAACTGTTACTTGGTTTCAACATTCCATGAACTGTGATTTTGACCTCGAAGACCGGGATGGCATTGTAAGAGAGAAGGGTTTCAAAGCTGCTGAAACCGGCGGAAACAATCACAGGAGATTGTTATCGAAAGTAATTAATGTATGTGAGCTGAAAACTGAAAATGGTCACAATACAGCGATAGACATGAAAAGCTGTTTTGCAGCATCACAATGCTTGACCCCATGTTGCACACCCTGTCAAAACACACCTGGAAACATTGAAATGGGAGTTATTACCCCAACCGCCGTATCCTCCAGACATTGCTCCAGTCATGACGTTACTAACAGGTTTTCAACTATCAGCTTTTGTGAGCGTGTGTGACTGACACCACTTCCTTTGTAGAGTGTGTGTGTGTGTGTGTGTGTGTGTGTGTGTGTGTGTGCGCCACAGTATGCCCTTTCAAAGCAACAGCACATTGAAAACATATCACAAACATATAACATATAACACTTATCATTAAATATCAGTTAATTAAACATCAACCATATAAGCCTTCAAGAGATCTTATCATAAACAAAACATGATACAAAGCTTAAATGATGAAGTTGTGGCATACCAAGTTGAAAGTGAGGAGAAAGAAGGCTGAAATAAATATTTGGCTGTTTATTTCTGAATACATGGTGATTTTCGAGTGTGTGGTTAGCCAGGGACCTAAGAGGACAGCTTAAATTGCTGAAACATTTCTCACTACATCTGAGCTTTTCTGCCGCTAACATGTCCATAAACATCACTTCGGTGCATTGCGATCGACATATTGATACTGTAGTGTCATTTCTGGTCACCCTCACAGTGCCACCACATCACGATTACGTCAGTTCCAGCAAAAAGTAATGTGTAATATAGCAGATGCTGCTCTCTCTGACTATTATCTTTTTTTTTACCAATGGCACACGCCCTGGCTAACTAGCACTTCTGATTGTATGAAGAAATGCAAAATTGGATTGATTCATGGACCCCCTATGGGATTCGTATGCTGCTCGAAAGATGGGAGAAAGTAATGGCCAGCGATGGCAAATACTTCGAATCATAAATTTCTTTTAAGTTTTTCACAACAAAGTCTGGAACTTCAAGAAATAACAGCAGAAACAAGTTGTAGGATTGGACAGGCATGAATTTCATAAACATGCACCCCCCCCCCCCCCCCAAAAAAAATCCCGATCACCACACGGGCAAGTCAGCTATTGTGTGGAAACATGTAACATGACTTGCCCAAGTGGTGACGGGGGGTTTATGTGTATGACATTCATGTCTGTGGAAACCTGACCTTAGGTCAACAACTTGTTTCTACCGTTATTTCTTGACGTTTGAGAACTTGCACACTGGCATTCAACTGATGTGGAAGTTATGGAAGTTGAAAGCATTCTACTTTTTTGGCCAATGTCGCTTCCCCTACCATCAACTATGAGCTTCAGCAACTGCCAGTGGGTGAACCTGCTCTCATTCTGCTCTGGTTTGCTCGGCAGTATAGATGTAGAATCATTTGTATATGTATGTGGAAAGTTAGTGTCATGCTAAAATACTAGGTTTCAACTAAATAAATAAATATTTTCTAAAGCAGCAAAACATTCTTCAACAGTGTGATAGGAATATCACACTAGCATATAGCAACTCCTTATAATCACTCATTTTTAATAAAGACACCATCATTTGAAATGATGAAATAGATTATAATGTACTAAATCTGGGAGTGTAAACTTCCTGAGATTCATATTACCTCAGAACAGTCAATACTGTAAATGTATTTTTTATTTCAGTATAATAAGTTTTTGCTTTAGTCTATGACCATAAATATTACCATGAAATGGAAATTTATTTGTGACCTTAGAGATTTAAAACTACTCTTGATTCTCATTAAAACCCTATGTGAACATAACAATGTTTGTGTTGGTGATATCACTGAGTAATGCTTGTTCTGCAAAGAAGTACAAACTCTGGTTACAAAATCAAGCTCCATACTGGTAAACAAAACATATATTTACTGCACATGTGACATTTCACAATTTTGACTAACTCTGAAAATAGAAACAAAGCTGAACTTTTGAGAGAAAAACCTTGCTTTCCAAAGTATGTTCAGTGTATTGTAGACAACAGAAAAATTTAGAAATAGTGCTCTTTGGAATCAGTTGCATATTGCTGTGACTCAAGTTGCTAGATGCTTCAGTGTTACTTGTAATTGATGTGATCTGGCACAGCATCTCACATACTGCATCAGATGTTTTTTACAGGGCCAGAAATATGGATCAAAAAGATTTAAAAATTGATTTTACTCATTCAAAAATGATTTTTGAATGAAACATCATCCTCATCAGATAACTCCATGATTTGCACATTTCATGTTCTCAAACAATTCCTACGAGATGCTCATGTCGATATCCAACATCTGCATGTCTGTTTTTCCTTCATCAATGTAATTGAAAACTCTTCAGCTAAAATCTGTGCAGCTCCTGTAGGAATAATTTCACTTGTTGCTGTCTTGAAAGATGCATAATTGTTTTCCAACTCAGGCCTGTGGAAACACTAATGTGCGTGTAAGGGTATTCGTGGTTGGTTGGTTGGATGCATGTGTGAAAGTATGTTGACTACAGATCAGGAATGACCTCCTGTGACATCATATCCGAACTTGCCATCAGGATGTGCCTGTAGGCCTGACTCATTAGTCTCTTCCACAGCCCACTTGTCACCTCAGTCTGTTGTTGTGTACAAGTGGATTTGACTCATTTGGAAAGGAGAAAGTTTGCAAGTATAACTGCAGACTCGCATCAGTCCCGCTACATGTGCAACCATTTTGAAGGAAATTTCTACCATTAAACTGTAAATTAATATTCCTTTGTTTTGTACAATCATTATAGCTATTCTCACAAGGAGTTGATGTCACAAAATGTCCGACCTACGCAAATGACAGATGCAACCGTTGGGCATTACAGTCATTATATACCAGCATAATGAATGACTGGTTACAGTGAATATTGTTCTGTTTATGCATACTTAGATATTAGTAAAACTTTTCTGCTGTAAATTTACTTTAATATTTAATATCCATTCAGAGAACCTGCTCAACCAAGGCGGGAAGATCCTCAGTTGCGGCTGATGGTGAATACTCGACGAACGTGGCAGGAAGAAGGAGGGGTTCGCCGTATAGAATCCCAGCAAGTGAGGTGTTCAAATCTTCTTTAGGGGCTGAGCGAATACCCAGCAGGACCCATGGGAAGGCCACTGACCATAGGCCACTGTGGCACATTAGCGCGGCCTTGACTATGCGGTGCCACCACTCGACCAGGCCGTTCACCTGTGGGTGGTAAGCTGTGGTGTGAAATTTGGCTATGCTGCAGAGTTCACAGAATCATGCAAAGAGGGTGGACTCAAACTGGCACTGCTGGTTGGTTGTTAGAGACAGGGGACAGCCGAAGCAAGCAGCTCACGCTGAGACAAAAGAACGGGCGACAGTCTCGGCCATGATGTCAATAAGTGGACCACCTCGACCAAGCGGGTCACATGGTCAGTGATCAATAAGATGTATCTGTAACCTTTGGAAGGGAGGAGGGGACCAACAACATCAATATGAGCATGCTGAAAATGCCCTTTTGGAATGTCAAACTTGCCCAATGGGGCTTGAGTATGCTGTTACAGAACACAGGCATGGCTCAAAGTGTGACAGTCATGGTTCACACCAGGCCAGATGAAGCACTCTGTAACCAGCTGCATTATGGCTCGTGTCCCAGGGTGGGCTAAGGTGTGCAAGGCAATAAAGACCCTATGACACAAGGCGGTAGGGACCAGGGGGTGGACAGTGCCCATAGAGGCGTCACAAATAACAGGGATTGTCAACCCAGATAGTATATGAGCCTGGACAGAGAGCAATGATTCGTTGTCTGTTATTATTCACTGTGTATCATCATCATTGGCTTGTAGTCAGATGAGCTCCTCCAGATTCAGCAGTGCGGTTAGCATGCAGATGTGGGAAAGGTAGTCTGCCACAACGTTCTCCATGCCGCGGATGTAGCACGCATTGGAAGAGTGCTGACAGATGCAGTCCATATAGCGGAAACACCTCAGAGGAAGGTCCTTAGCCAGATTACGAATAGTGTCCATGAGTGGCTTGTAGTCTGTAAAGATGGTGAAGGGTCGCTCCTCAAGGTTACTATGGATTTGTTTAATTGCCTCGTACACACCAAGGGGCTCACGGTCAAAAGCTGACCACTTGCACTGGCTCTTAGTGAGTTTCTTGGAAATGAAGCGGAGGGGGTTGGTGGAGTTGGCTGTGAGCTGTTGTAAAACAGTGCCCACAGCTGAGTTGCTGGCATCAGTCGTGATTGATACACAGGCCTCAGGGTCAGGGTGAGTGGGTGTGATGGCTTTGGCTAGGGCAGTTTTAAGGTTACCAAAAGCATCAAGCATGGGTTTGGTCCAGCCCAACTTACATTTCCCAGTGGTGTGTTTGCCAGAGAGATTAGCGGTGAGGGCCATTTGGACAGAGGCAGCTTGAGGAATATGGTGGGAGTAAAAGTTTGCCATACCCAGAAAATGACAGAGCTGACCATAATCCTCAGGGAGAGGAAGATCAAGTATGGTTTTGACACAAGAATTCATCTGTCGGAGGTCGTTAGCAGAGACAGTATGACCTAGAAAGGTAACTGATTTATCATGGTTGATCACCACGCTGTTGGCAGCAAGAGCCAAACGGACTGCATCAAGGTGAACTTAATGCTCCTTAGTGGAGGAGGAAAAAGTCAGTATATCATCTAAGTAAGCATAAACAAATGGCAGAGGGAGCAAAAAGGGATCAATGAACCACAGCCATGTCTGTGCAGCATTTTTCAATCCATAAGCCATGTAAGACAGTACTGAAATAGGCCGATGGGTGTGAGATGGCTGTCTTCAAAATATCTGGTGGATGCATCGGGATCTGATGATATGCCTTGGAACAATCTAAAATGGAGAAAAAGTCAGAACCATGGAGAAATTGTGTGAAATCCTGGATATGTGCGAAGGGGTAGTTATCAATAATGGTGCGAGCATTAAGGGACCTGTAGTCCCTGCAGATGCGTTAGGTGCCGTCCTTTTTGGGAACAAGGTGAATAGGTAAAGACCAGTTGCTATCAGAGGGGTGGAGGATGCCTGAAGCCAACAGATCCTGAACGATCTCCTTTGCATGCAGAAGTTTGGAAGCATTAAGGTGCATGACCCTATAACAAACAGGTGGGCCGTTGGTGGTGCGAATCCAATGACAAGTGCCATTACTGATGGCTGACACTCACGTAGAAGGGTTGGCAATAGGAGTCAAGAAGCTACCCTCAGGCAACATCAGTTCACTGACCTAGGTGAACTGGGGCATCAGCTGAAATCAGTGATGGAAGACGCAATGCAGGAGGGGAGCATGCAGACGCATCTTGTAGATTCATCCATGGTGGTGGGAAAACACCAGCAGGCGGTGGAATGCTCGACAGGAGCAGATTGGTGAGAAGTTGTAGAGGTGTGTGATAGATCACCTCGTTGTGGGTCTGCAGATAGGCGATGTATAATATGTTGTGCATGTGACAATTCAGCAGAGGCACAGGCGATTCAGGTGCATAAGGCATTGTTGTGGATGCAGAGTTCATCAGTTTGTGAGCGCACATCTGACAGGTCAGAGAGCCATGTAATAATATGCTTGATCAGGACACACATGTGGAAAGCGTTGCCAAGGAGGCGCAGAGCAAAGTCATGCTGAACACATGTGAGCATGGAACAGCAGAGTCAGATGTGGGGCAGAGTGCAGCTGCTTGCAGATGTGGTGAAAGTTCGTAATGGTGTAGAAAATCCAACACAACCACAGATTCATCCACATCGGCAATGTGGAAGGTCCAATGGTAGGTGTGTACTGGTGCCAGGTGAAGTGACATCTGGATGGAGCCATGCACTACAATAAGAGAACAATTGGTGGCAATCAAGGCAAAGGTAGCATGCACTACAATAAGAGAACAATTGGTGGCAATCAAGGCAAAGGTAGAAGGTGACAGAGGATTGACAGTGTGTTTGACCAGGATTACACTATCATTGGTGCCAATGTCGACAAGGAAGCGGATGCCCGTTGACATGTCTGTGGCATAGAGGCATCAGACGATAGACACGGTGAAGGGACAAGGAGGAACATGGCACCTAAACATGGCCGCTGGTCTTGTTTGGGTAGGTGCAAGGCACGTTGCAGTTGCAGGCAGCATCCCCGTAAGTATCATGGAACCAGCACAGCAAGTAGGCCGGTTGGTGGGGCAGTACAGTGCAGGAGGTGGCCACAGCTGACTGCGTCGGGGCCAATAGCTGATTGGGTTGCTGCTCAGGTGAAGTTGGCGGCTGTCCAGAGCCCGCTGGCAGTACCTCATGTAGGCTGCTAGGTGGCAGCTCCTCACTGACAGCTGAGGTTGCTGAGGTGAGCACGCTGGCCTCTGCCAGCAGGGCATGGATCGGGAGGTGCAGGCATGCCAACTGATGGTGATGGAGAAGTCGTTTGTGACAGGCGGTGCTGGTGAAAAATGATAGCATAAGCCTGAACCGCTGTGTATAAATGGATCTCTAGTGGGTCGGCAACGTGAGACAGTAGAGAAAGATGCTGATCCAAAGGCATCTACACCATCCACAATGTCAGGTAACGCTTGATCATTGATTAGTGCATGTAATTGTTGCCAAAGCTGTGAAGGGGTGTGGTCGTCGAGGTTCTCATCATGATTAATGTGGTGGATAGCCTCCACCGGAGGGTGAGAAAGGCATTGGATAAGCAGTGCTTTCGCCATTGAATATTTGTGCGAGGCAGGTGGTGAGAGAAGTAAGTTGCTGATGAGGTCCATATGAGCATGGAGGTGGCTCACCAGCCAGACAAAATGGGTGGTGACATCCGAAATGCCGTGTATATCCAGTAGGCGATCCACTAAGATGAACCAAGTCTTTGGGTTATCTTTTTGCAAAGCAGGTAGCTTCAGAAACCTGCCAGGTAACACATGTTGAGGCAGCACCAGCAGACGGAGATCGGTGTGAAGAGAGGGCTGTGTCTGACACCGGAAGTGTGGCAGCAGTGGACAGTGCATTGCCCGAGGTCTGCATGGGGCAGTGGCTGCGTGCAGCCTACAGTGCAGAGGAAGCAGGCATATAAGTCAGTATGGTGTGTCCAATGTGCAAGCCTGATGAAGAACATGGTGCGAGTGTAACGGCCAGTGCCATTGCAAAAGTGGATGAGAGGCGGTAGCGGTGAAGCCACAGGGGGCTGAACCGGTAACCGGCAAGGGTGGAACAGCCAACGCCATTATGAAAGTGAGCGGAAGGTGGTTGTGGTGCAACCATGGTGCAATGGTCATGGAAGCTGGCACAGTCAAGGTGACTGGCATTGCCGAGATGGCGAACAAGGGCGTATTAGAATATGCTACCCCATGCATAGAAATGTTTGATTCACAGTTGTGGAACTTCGTTGGCACATTAAACCACCCCAAAGGTAATGACATAGATGAAGGATAAACCACAATGTCTTTAACTGGAAAGTTGTCCATGTTGTCGTTAGGTGGCGAGCACTGTTCGTGTTGTGGCTGTTGTTGTGCCGCCACAATAGGCGGTGACCATGTTGTGCTGGGTAAGGTTAGTTGGCCACCGGCATGGCCAGGCTAAATAATTGTTCACCTTTAACCAGCTTTGAAGTAGGTACACTTGTCCACTCATGGTTGCAAGCATAGTTAATGAGCCCCATTACACTTGCACTGAAAGACACTGGTAGATCCATTGTGGTGCAAACAATGTGGGCTGGTACACGAAATTTGTAAATGATGAAAACAAGCACAAAATAACTCGCAATGAGACGATGATGGTGTCGGGGTTACCATTGTGGTTATTACGTGGGGTCGGTCGGAGATAACACAAATTGTGTATCGAATAGGCATTTATTAATCACTGATACATAACAAACATGGCAGTAGAACAAGTTACATGCCAAAAGTGAACACTAGAACAAAGCAATCCAAAGAAGAAAAAGTCACAAAGATAGCGTACTCTGTGCCAGAGAAAATTAATATGTGTAATCAAAAAAGTGAGTCATATAACCTTTGTGATTTGTGAGACCAAGCATTTTATAAGTTGTGGATTAGATGCAAGAAATAGCTCCAGAGTGTGATGTGGCAGCTGTTAAACTAAAAATTAATTATTCGAAATGCATATATCAACAAATACAAAAAGATTCTAAAATTCTGGAAGGCTGGCGTATCTGTAGATGATATTTATATGCCAGCTGTTGGTTAGTTTGTCACTGCAGACAGTATTTTCGTCTCCTAATGTTATTTATATTATAAAGGTGTTTGTGGCCCTTGATTTATCCCTGTGTGAAATCTATTTTCAGATCCAACATTTGGATTTCATCTTTCTTGTGTTTAACTCTTATCATAACTTGAAAAGGCCATAACCTGCACTATGACATTCACATCTGCTCTTATGATTTCAATTGATGCCGTACTGATAGCTGTGCAAGTCGTAAAATTTGTGGTGTCCTGTGTGAGCAGTAGCTCATGATGCCACTACAGAAAGCCACAAGCTGTGGCGCCACATTAGATGCATGTGTGAACCTGGCTTAAGAGTGGCATGTTTGCAGGTCATATTTACATTCCAGCTGTTGGTTAGGTTGACATTTGCAGACAGAGTTTCATCTCTGAGTGTTATTGCTTTTATAAATATGTATATGGCCTCTGACTTATCCCTGTGCAAAAGCCCTTTTTGGATCCAACACTTGGGTTTCATTTTCCTTGTATTTATCTCTTGTCACAGCTCTAATGCCATAACCAGCCCATGTGATTTCAGTTGGTACCATATTTAAAGCTGTGCAACTTCAGCGAATTTGTGGTGTCCTGTGTTAAAGGTAGCTCATGGTCCACTACAGAAAGCTACAAGCTGTGGCACCACATTAGATTTTGTGTGAACCCGGCATAAGTCACGACTAACCCTACACTCCTACAAGTTGCGTAAGAGAGAACAAGCCGACAAGTTTGAAGTGAACGTGGCGCCACAGTTTTCCAATTTCTCATACTCGTGGATCTACAGCGGGAACGAAGGAAGCCCATTAACACTGATGTAATGGCGGCACCTTGATTTATGAAGTATACAACTTGGAACATTAAAATCATACGCACTCCATTTCTGATCTCTAATGTCCACTCGATGCCTCTCCCCTCATGTGCAGTTGCAGACACATGGGAACAAAAGAGCACTATCAATTAGCAATAGCATGAATGTTCATTCACAGTTTTCATATATATTTTTCATAAATTTCTGGTTTATTATGCTCTCTTTTCCTACTTTGAAACTTACGGAATTATATCCATTACTGTCACATTACCAGAGATTTTTTTATTTAATACTTGATGCTCAGGACATCATGCCTAAAATTTTTATTCAAATTATCTTTAAAAGCAGCTTTCCATAAGACTTATCTTTGTCAGGAATCATCTTCTATTTAAACGTGCTTCCTTTGGAATCAACAAATAAATAAATTGCTTTAGAGCATAACCTGAAAACAGTACACAATGAAATGCACCAGGCCCCCAGCCTCCTGTCGTCTGCTCTAAAAAGCACAAAGATTTCTACTGAAGATGGGTAGCAATGTGCTGAATGCACAGCCCTGTATTTGCAAAGTTGAACAGAAAAAAAGCAATGTGCACACTCATCTTGTGAAATTCATGTCTTTGAGACCAGGTGTTAATAAAGTAGGATCAGGATTAACACACCCTGTTATGAAAGAAATCAAAATAAGAGGAGAGCCCAACAAAGTGCTTGAGAATGAACAGAAAAGTAAGATTAGCTTATTTCATCTGAATGTTACAGGACTGAGTAATAAGGGAGCTCTGGAAAGATAGATATCCTGTGCCAGCCTGAGCAGCACGTAACTTGACTCCTGCAATTTGCAATTGGGCAATAGGGATAAGTTTATCCTGTCTTTTGATGCTATCTTTTAAGGTGTGTAGTCTTTGTTTCACTGCATCGAATGTAACATTACATACATTTTGAAATGATCCTAATTTTTCATTAAATTATACATGCCTTCAATATCAAATTCCAATTTCTGGGTCAACTGCTGAAATTGATCATCCTGCTTTTGGTTAAAGTCTGTAAACATATGATTTATTTGTACAGTTAAAGAATTACTTAATTCATTCTTTAAATCTACTCATAAATTTTCCACTTTATCATTTAACACCTCAAATTTAGAATTTAAAGCTTCAACCTGTGCTTCTAGTTTTTCACTTAAAGTTGTACTTATTTCATTTCTCAAGGAGTCAATTTGAGCAGTTGCAGCTACACTTTGTCTCTCTACTTTTTCCCTTAACGAAGAATTTTGAGCATTTAGTTCTTGCCTTGAAGAAGCTGAATCATTATCTAATTTATCACTTAAGAGGAAATTTGGCAGTTATTAAATTTGCTTATTTAGTGCAATCTAGGATCTCTCTACTAATTCTTATGGCCATGACCGGTTCAGAACTTTCTGTTGGTAGTTGTTCCTACTCCATATTTTTATTCTTTTTTTGACCTTGTGAACATTAAAAAACGACCTCTGTGAATAATGACCACACTACATTACATTCAAATAGTTATTGTCTTTAGCTCAACCGGCATAGAGTTCTACGCTGCACTGGTGAGGTTAGAATCGGCACCAGTGAATAGCACGGGCGCCAGTAGCATTGAACGTTGGTCGCAGCATCCGAGTTGGCAGGCAAAGTCAGCAACTCAAATGGCAACCAGCAACGGTGGCAGGTTACTGCATTGGCATCAGTGGCAGCTGGTTACTGCGTCGACATCGGCTGGTTAGTGCGTCGATGTCAGCTTGTTACTGCGTCGACGTCGGCTGGTTACTGCGTGTGTGAGGACTGCTTTCTTCCAACACCCAAATCTTCTTAATTGAATCCTATGAACCAATTTCTCTGTCTTGATATTAAGGTTTGCTATGACAACTCTCAACTTCTTCTTGTCTCAATTTACTCTTAAAAAAATTCCTCCTTTTCGAGTCCTGTCACAGTCGCCACATTCTGGCAGTTTCCGGCAACTAGAGGGAGAAGTGTGGTGCTGGTGTGCCAGACTCACACTCACAGTTTATTATTGAGGTTATGTGGAGCTCTTTCAGTGACCATCTTTTCAGGATAGCCAGCTGCGATTGTCTGCCCAAATTCTTCTCCGAAGATAAGGTGCTGTTTTGGAGGAATTTTTTATATTCTTAAAATAACTCTGTACACTCAGGATACTTTTAAACCAACCTCACTTATTTTCACTTCCACAAATAAGACACCACATAAATGATTCATTTTTTGTAAGCCCAACAATTACTGGTCTCACAGATACTCTTACATACTTTATAACAAATACAATCTAGAAAGCTCTAGCAAATCCGCCATCTGGACCTCACGAAAGTAAGTGAATAAGTAAGTGTCTTTTCTTCTCCTTAACAACAATTAACTGTTCTTAATAACGACTGATGTAGCACCATCATGGAACGTCACATTTGCTCCTTGTGCTGGGCGTGTAACTTCTGAGGCGAGCGCTGTGACTACCTGCCCGTGCTGATCAACTGTCCAATACATGCCAGTCCTGCACACACATAATCATGGCGCAGTAGACATAGTTCCACTTTCACACACTCATCTTTGAAATAATGTGTGTTTGAGATGGTGGAAGTATGACTGTCTCTAGAATTTACCCCGAAATTCTCAAACCACTACAAACTATGAATGTAAAACATCATGAACCATTTTTCATCAAACCATATGGAGTACCCATCTCAAAAAGAAAAGTTGTGGAGAAAGAACTACAAAAGATGGAAGAATGGGAAGTAATTGAAAGGTGCAATAGTGCATTCAATAACCTGTTGGTGGTAGTTTCCAAACGTGATGGTGGCGTAAGACTTGTGCTCGATTCAAGACATTTAAACAAATACCTTGAGAGGGAAACCCAGAGAACATAGATGAGTTATTACATAAGTTTGAACATATGAATTACATGTCTAGTTTAGGTTTCCATCCGGTACCATCGAAGATTCAGTCCATAAAATATACTGCATTTTTGTATGGAGGAAGATGTTATTGCTATTGTGTTGTACCATTTGGCCTTGATGTATCAGTTGCAGAATTTATCCGAGCACTGGATTTTGTTCTAGGAAAAGAACTGTTAAGCAAACTATTCCTTTATGTTGATGACATACTTGTAACAGGAGAGAGTTGGGAAGAACATATACCTTTGTTGGGTGAAGTGTGTTACAGACTGAGACAGGGCGGCATGTCATTGAAACTAGAGAAGTGCAAATTTGCAGTTAAACTTCTCAAATTTTTAGGCCATACCATATCAGAAGAAGGAATCTTGCCTGATGAAGAAAACCTTGAAGCCATTGCAAAATTTCCTGTGTCCAAGACTAAGAAACAACTTAAATCATTCTACAGAATTTGTGGTTACTACTAGAAGTTTGTCGGTAATCAAGCTTTAAAAGCACCATGTTTGAACAACTTGTTGAAGAAGAACACCATTTGGGTATGGGACAATGATTGTCAGGACAGATGGGCAATAGTAAAATGTTATACAGACCTAATCTTACAGAGCCATTTTGCATTATGACTAACATCAGTGACTATGGACTGGGAGCTCATTTGTTCCAAGAAAAGATTGTAGATGGTGTGTTGGAGCATAGATCAATAGCCTTTGCCAGTAGAACTTTACAAAAACATGAGAAGTCATATACTGTCACTGAAAAAGAATAGTTAGTAGTTTATTGGGCTCTCACCAAGTTCAAGAATTACTTGTTAGGACATCAAGTAGTAGTATACACAGACCATAAGGCTTTGATCTATATTCAAGAGTGTACTTTGCATCAGAGCAGGAGAACCAGGTGGGCACTATTCCTCTAGCAGTTCAACTATATGTAGTAGTAGTAGCAGTAGTAGTAGTTTATTCATCCAGAGACAATTTACATTGCATGGATTTCGTCAAAAAAATACATAGTATATATATATACACACATATAGGGTGAACAATACTATACAAAATACAGATGTGCATAGTAGACTACGTAACATCAGACCACATTGAAATAGCATGTACAACTTTGAACTTTGATTATTTACATTGATGTATGAGAAAGACTTCTTACATGGAATACACAGTTGATATTTAGATATAACACATACAATTCTAGCACTTTTGTACATATTATTTATTTAGATCATAGCAACAGTCAGATAAAAATTACTATTGGCACAGAGTACATAAATATAATTGTTTAGTATGGAGCTATTCCAGGTATTCTTTTACACTATAATAGCAGTTGGTCATTAAAAATTTGAATACTGCTTCTTTAAATGAAGACAATTTTTTTATTTCTTTTATCTTTACCGGTAGTTTGTTATACAATCTACTTCCTTGTATGTTTGTTTGTTTCTCCGCCAAAGCCTTGTTAACTCTTTTTATATGAATGTCATTGCACTTTCTTATGTTGTAAGTATGTAGATCCGAGTTGGGTATGGTGAAGTGTATAAAAGGTGAAGAAAATCTAATTGCTGATGTTCTGTCAAGATTGCCAATGGGAGGAGAAGGTGAAAATAACAGTGAAGAGTGTGAAACGGAATTTCGGATTATGTATCTAAAGGGGGCAAAAGATGAGAATGAAATTAGGAAAATTTGTAATGACATCCTTAGATATCAGAACCATGATTCCATCAGGAAGTTAGTTAAAAGTTGTCTGGGTAAGAGAGGATATGAAAAAGTAGAGCAGTATTATAAAGTGCACAAGGGTATACTTTTCAGAAGGTACAGTGCAGACAGTGATGCTTGGAGATTGTGTTGGCTAGATCAATGTTTTGAAGCATTGATAAAGTATGTACATGAGACTTTTGGACATTGTGGGACACTGAAATGGATCCAAAAGATCCAAGAAAATGTGTACTTTTACAATATTGCCAGGAGAGTGAGGAAGCAATTATCTACATGTGACAAGTGCCAGAGGGTAAAGGTTAGTAATCAAACCTACAAAGGATGTATGCAAAACATCTTGCCAAAAGAACAACTACAACTTGTAGCAGTTGATCTTTATGGATCATTTCCTAAGGCTAAAGGAGGATTTTGTTACATATTTGTCATGGTGGATCTTTTTTCAAAATTCATTAAACTATATCCGTTGAAGAAAGCCACAAGTAAGAACATCGTTTTGAAAATTAGAAGAGACTATTTCACAAAGGTAGGAAAACCAAAGAGCATACTTTCTGACAATGCAGCATAATTTACTTCTAAACTTTGGAAAACATTTGTTGAGGATGAGAACATGAACCATATTCTGATATCTGCATAGCACACGTCAAGCGATACAGCTGAATGTTACATGAGAGAAATGGGGAGATTATTCAGAACTTAATGCAACAAAAATCATGTAAGTTGGATAGAGTATGTAGACAGCTTTGAAGATGTGCTAAACAGTTTATGCGATTCGTCTACTGGGTTCTGCCCATATGAAATAATGTATCACAAGAAACCACCGAATCTGATCAATGAATTAATTGAATTCTCAGCATGTAAGGCTATGAGTCCACAGGAAAGAGAAGAAATAGTCAAGAAAGTAATGGAACAACAAGGGAAATTGAGGAAAAACAAACATGATAAGAAGCTGAAACCTACAAATTTTAAAATCAATGAT
Organism: Schistocerca americana; assembly: GCF_021461395.2. NCBI lineage: Eukaryota > Metazoa > Arthropoda > Insecta > Orthoptera > Acrididae > Schistocerca > Schistocerca americana. The sequence continues at coordinate 155,782,869 of NC_060123.1, forward strand.
CTGGTCCTGATGAAGATACATGAAAAATCCAAGGCTACAAGTAATGAATTTAAAAAATTCTTTGACATCTACATTGGTCCAATCAAAATTCAGTCTATGCCACACCCAAATGCATACAGGTTAGTGTATCCGAAGTCTGGAAGGTTATTTGGTCTACGTAATGTAACTGAACTGAAACCCTATAAGCAAGTGTCAAACACCAAGAGAAATGAGATCATGAAAAAGCCCTCAAGAGGACACCATTTCTTTGTGTCAAGTGTGTGGCGAGCACTAGGTCTCCGAGCCATGAAGCATTCTATTTTCTTCTTTTCGTTTTTTGGATGCTACACTTTTACTCATCTATAAACCTGTAATGAAGTTATCTCTTACTGAAAATACTATCCATTCTCTGTAGTATAAGTTTCCTGTATGTAATATGACTATTGAGTGACTTTATTTGAGGAATAATTTGAAGATGTAAATTGTGTACTAAATTTGCCTTTCCTACAGTAGTAATTGACCAGTTGTAGTTATACTCTGTAGAGCATGTATTTGATTTTGTGGGTGGTTCTTTGAGAATTACAGGCATGATCATGATTTTATGAATCTGCTAATGAGATATACAAATGGACAATGTTAAAGATGTACACGTGTTACTACATGGACAAGTTGCACTGTGACAAAAGACATTTTGTGAAAAGTTGGTTATTACAAGATGGTGTGATGATGAACAGTCTGTGAGTTCATGTTTGATAAGATAAAGAGTTAAATGAGATCGGGGGATCAAATATACTGTATAGTGGAATATACTGAAAAAAACTGAATCCAAACTGTAATTAATTACATAACTAAAATAATACAAGAGACATTATTGTAATTAAAGTTCAGATGATACTATAAAAATTATGTCAATTAATATTGTATTTTATACCTTATTCAGCTGTAACATCAGTTTCTTTACGTTTTGTAAATTTTAATTGTAACATCAAAATTGTACTAAATTAATAATGAGTTATTTTGAAATTTATTGTTAAAGTTCTATATAAAGAAAAGCAGTGATGCTGCAAGTTAGTCAGTTGTTGAGTTGTTTTGTCAGCCGGTCAAAGAGATCTGTGAAGTATGTCAGTCAGTGTTTTGTTAACATGACAAGTATGCAGTTCAGTTGTCAATAAATTTTGTGAAGTTGGAAACTGTTATCTTCTTTTATAAAATGATCTCCATGCAATAGAAAGTTAAATGTAACGATCCAAGGGGAATGTTATAGAGGTTAAGAAATTCTGGAAAGTTAACGGGGTGATTTGGGGGCAGTGGGCATGGATTATGGTTGGATGGAGGAGTGAATTGAGTCAGCCAGGGTTCAACATTGGTCTTTGGTTGAGTCTGATTGGTAGGGTGCGATGTGGGATCCAGGAATTTGGAATTGCATAACAGGAGAATATTATGAATGGAAAGGAGGTATTGCAAGGAGGTTTGGGCCTGACTGATATGATTTTGCACGACTATGTTGGTTAGGGTTAAGGACTGGTGGAATATGAACAGATGGAGGTTATTGTGGAAGAAAGGGTGGCAGCCAGAGATACGTAATTTGGTGGTAAGGCTACTTGAGGGGATTCCATGAGCCAAGCAACAATGCAGGGATACTTTGTGGGACTGGTTTCTGTCTAGGGATAAGGAAAGTTTTCTGCATTGACGCAGATGGAAGGAGCAAGGATCCATGGTGGAAGACAAAAAAATACATAAAAATACGCAAATAATGTAGAAACACACCCGAAACAGTTTGCAAAAATACACTGAAATAGGTGCAAAAAATCGCTAAAATGATGAAACAGATAAATCAAAGGGAAACAAGATGAAATCTGTGGAAGTTGGCCAGATAGTGAAAGGCAAAAACCAACTGAAATTGGTCTGAAGGCACAATGAGATCAAATAAAAAAAATGAATAAAAAGATTGTAGTGTGTGTGCAGCTCGGTGAAGTTTGAGAAGGGGGATGGCAGTTGTGACTAGATTAGACGATGTTAGAAGGGGGGGGGGGGGCTGTTGATAGGATGTGATGTGTATGTGGCACAGGAAGGTATTGGATATAACATGGGAAAATATGTGAGAGTGACGCAGGAAGAGTGATCAATTTGAAGGTATAGGGTTAATGATAACGGCAGCAATATTGAGGGACATGAAATGTTGCTCCAATAATCAGTGTGGTTGTGTAACCATCAGTTGTGTGCAGCTGAGATTGTTCTTACAGTGTGCCTGATAAGTTGAGCATACTGTGAAGTTTGGAAGGTGACAAAAGAAACATAGGAAAGAAGAGAAAGGTGGGTGCACACTGAGCATAATAATGCATTAGAAAATTGTATCAGAGAGAAACAGCACTGGTTTACGGGATGGAAGAAATGCCGTCACGCAAACTCAAACAGTGGAACATCCAGGATGGAATGTTTCAGTATTATGAAAGGGATAGTTGCTACTCACCATATAGTGGAAATGCTGAGTCACAGAAAGGCTATCAAAAAGTGAACTATCAGTCAACAAGGCCTTTGTGGGAAACAGACAATACTCACTCACTCACTCACTCACACACACACACACACACACACACACACACACACACACACACACATGCAAATGCAGCTGACACATTCATAATCACAGTCTTTGGCTGATGAGGTGAGATTGTGAGCAGCAGTGCACAATAAGAGAAGCAATCAGGTGGAGGGGTTAAGCAGGATGCTGAGGCAGGGAGGGGGAGGGATAGCTGCATCAGGGTTGTGGGGTGGTAAAATGCTGCTTGTGAGGGCATAAGCAGATGATGTGGAGAGTGGGTAGGGCAGCTAGGTGCAGTTGGGAGGTTGGAAGCTGGGTGGGGGGTGGAGGGTGGAGAGGATAGTGGAAAAGGAGAGAAGTAAAAATACTGTGGGTGTGCTGGCAGAATAGAGGGCAGTGTAGTGCTGGAATAGGAACAGGGAAGGGGCTAGATGGTAAGAACAATGACTAACAAAGTCTGAGGCTAGGAGGGTTATGGGAATGTATGATATATTCCAGGGAGAGTTCCCATCTGCGTAATTCAGATAAGCTGGTGTTGGTGGGAAGGGTCCAGATGGCACATGCTGTGAAGCAGTCATTGAAATGAAGAGTATTGTGTTGGGCAGCATGTTCAGCAATGGTGTGGCCCAGCTGTTTGTTGGCCACAGTTGGTCAGTGGCCACTTATGGGGATAGATAGTTTATTGGTTGTCATGCCCACATAGAATACAGCACAGTGGTTGCAGCTTAGTTTGTGGATAACATGACAGGTTTCACAGGTAGCCTTTGACGGGGTAGGTTATGCTTGTGACCAGACTGGAGTGCCTGGTGATGGGAGGATGTATGGGACAGGTCTTGCATGTAGGTCTATTACAGGGATATGAGCCATCAGGCAATGGGTTGGGTGCATGGGTTGTGTGAGGATGGATGAGGATGTTATTAGGGTCGGTGGGCAGTGGAGTACCACTGTGGGAGGGGTGGGGAGGATAGTGGGTAGGACATTCCTGATTTCAGGGCACAGCAAGAGGTAGTCAAAAACCTGGTGGAGAATGTGTGGGACTTTAGGATGTAATGGGTGATTGAAGAGATAAGACATGGCAGATCTATTTTTGATTACTCTCGCTGCATCACTCTCATGTATTTTTATGTATTTCCTGCTCCTTCTTGTGCCACACTCACATGTAGCTCATCCTACAAACCACTCATACATTTAAATATGTGTCATACATTTAAATATGTGTATGATAAATTGAGAACAACTGGATCTTTAATGCATCAGAAACATATCCGGCAAAGGAAAGTTACTAATGAGGAAATGGAAATTGGTACTCTTGCCACTGTTGTTTGAGGTCCTTGTGTTAGTTTGCATCAAATTGCAAGGGAATGTGGCATGAGCCAGAGTAGTGCTGTTCGTGTTCTGCATCGCCATGAATATCATCCTTACCATATCAGTCTCCACCAAGAATTCACTGGTACAGATTGTATGCATCATATTGAATTATACCAGTTGGCTCAACTTCAGATTCAGAGGGATGACACATTTATTAATTTGATTTTATTTACTGATGAGGCTACATTCACAAATGATTGAAATAATAATTTGCACATTACGCATTATTGGGTAACTTAAAGTCCACATTGGCTACAGCATGTTGCACACCAAAAACGGTGGTCAGTGAATGTATGGTGTGGGATTCTGGAGGACAGAATTATAGGCCCTTATTTAATTGAAGGAAATCATAGTGGTAAGAAGTACACCACATTCCTGCAAGAAACATTATGTCTGTATTTGGAAGAAATACCTTTAGGAACAAGGAACAGAGTGTGGTATCAACACGATGGGTGTCCGGCACATTTTTTGCTAATGGCTCGGAATGAGTTGCAGAGACAATTCCCAAATTGTTGGATTGAACACGGAACAGATGGGTCACGGCTGGCTCATTCACCAGACTTGACACCTCTGGATTTTTTCTTGTGGGGATTCATAAAAGACGTTGTTTATAAAGATGTTCTAACTATACCTGAAGGTATGGGGAGAGAATTGTCAGAGCACGTGCTTCGATAAGTGCTGATGTGATAAGGAATACCACTCAATCCATGATAAGAATATTGCAGCACTGCATTGATACCAATGGTCATCACTTCAAACATCTTCTGTAAATGGACATTCATGCCACCTTTGTGACCTTTGTTGACCTACAAAGACCTTACTGTTACACATTATTGGATTCATCTCGATAGCCACTATCAGAAAATAAGCACCAAACTATAGCATCCCATTTAAAACAACAAAGTTGACCTTCATATATCTGATGTGACCCTACCTAGCAACGAAAAACCAATGTCATATTATGGCCCCCGTTGTCCCATACAACTTTTGTCCCACAAACTTTTCAGCCCCGATCATACTTTCATAGTTACTCTTAGTGGCAATAGTTAGTGATTCATCCTGTATAAAAGAGATGGACAACAATGTGACAGATACCTTGTCCCATCTACCAATCATAGAGGAAGAGTGTGAGGAGGAAATGAAGTCTAAGAAAGAGTTCCAAATAATGTATATAAAAGGTGTTGGGGAAGAGAAGTAGATGAAAGCAATATACAAAGATATGTGCAGGCTCCAAAACAGGGATTCAACATTGAAATTTGTTAACATTAATTTTCGGTGTACAGGATATGAAAAAATTAAACAGTGTTATAGGATTTATAGGGGTACCGTATTTACTCGAATCTAAGCTGCACTCGAATCTAAGCCGCACCTGAAAAATGAGACTCGAAATCAAGGAAAAAAAATTTCCCGAACCTAATCCGCACCTGAAATTTGAGACTCGAAATTCAAGGGGAGAGAAAAGTTTTAGGCCGTGCCTCCAAATCGAAACAGAGTTGGTCCATTGTAATATGAGACACAATTTAGGTCGAACGAATGACGATACAGTTACAGTAGTTTGGTTCGAGTCGTAAGCTTAGCAGTTAAGCTTTACCAGATAACCATTGCTATGCGTCAGGCGCTCCGTCCGTATTTATACGGATACCATCCGTTTTCACGTGCTTCGTCTGGTTTGAATAGATTGCTTATTTTTCTTTGATCTGATAAGTGCCATTCTCTTTGTTATAGGTGTTTACGTCACTCTAAGCTGAAAATGCATTACTGTACTGTGTCATGCATTGTTTGTCGCATTCTGATAATGAATGTTTACGGCCTGTCACCGCTCACGGCATGGCTTGCTTTTGTGCACGCTACCGCCGCTTACAATAAAACAGAAAAAAAAGAAGAATCGTCTCATTAGCGAAACAATGGCAAGAGATTGCTATTTGTTGTTACTTACACTGCTGCTTTCTTTGATAATGATCAACAAGAACCAAATAATAGACTGCGTGTGGTGGATGATGTTCTGAACGAGAGTTTAGCGAAAATTTTTCTCCATTTGAAAATCTTTGCAGACATCTCTTTAGTATATTACATTCTGCACAGAAATTAGAATAATCTTAGATTTAAAAATCTAATCAATTGCCGTGCTTCATTTCTGACTGTATCACTATTAGGCATAAGAATAGTACGAATATAAACATAACATGATATATGTATTCTTCCGCGTTTGCTGTTGGCTCACTCCAGTTTCGAAGTTCATTAGGCAGGCAGGATTTAAATGAGATAGCAGCAAACACAAAAGAATACATGGAAAAATGTTTATATTCGTATTATTCTTATGGTGAAGAGAATACTGCATGTGATTCACAATTCATAAAAGTTCCTATTAGCAACCATCTCTTCTCACAGGTAGGAAAATATTCAGAAATTAGAGTTGGCCATATTGACAAACTTCCCAGTCTTGCCAGTCGGATTTTCGTAGTACATTGAATTGCTGCTACATTCGAAGATGAACAATATGGAATTTGTATTTATTTCGTTGGATAATGTACGAAAAGGCAGTGGTCGAAACTCGGGGCGGAGAAAAAAGCTCGTCTTCCACCTTTTTTTTTTAATTTATTTGCTGTCGCAGAGGTTTTGGTGCCAGTATTTATTTTTGTGCCTGGTTCAAATGGCTCTGAGCACTATGGGACTCAACTGCTGTGGTCATAAGTCCCCTAGAACTTAGAACTACTTAAACCTAACTAACCTAAGGACATCACACACATCCATGCCCGAGGCAGGATTCGAACCTGCGACCGTAGCGGTCGTGCGGCTCCAGACTGTAGCGCCTTTAACCGCTCGGCCACACTGGCCAACCTTTTTTTTTTTTTTTTTTTTTTTTTTTTTTTTTTTTTTTTTTTTTTTTTTTTTTGTGCCTGCAAAGCATGTAAATGCAAATGTATGAAAAGACAGTGGTCGAAACTCAGGGCGGAGAAAAAAGCTCGTCTTCCACCTTTTTTTAAAAATTTATTTGCTGTCACAGAGGTTTTGGCGCCAGTATTTATTTTTGTGCCTGCAAAGCATGCCTATGTAGCGCTACATGTATTCAACGGCAGAAGTTAGTTGTGGCGGCACCAACCAACATTTCTCAGAACTTCCGCTTACTTTGCACTCGTTTCTAAGCCGCAGGTGGTTTTTTGGATTACAAAAACCGGAAAAAATGTGCGGATTAGATTCGAGTAAATACGTTATATGATTTAGACAAAACATTTTTGAAAAGGGAAGAATGAAAGCAATTTTTCACAGATGAACAGCTGGAAACATTAATTAATTATATTCATCAAGGCCATGGGGACTGTGGAGAAGAGAAGTGTTTAGAAATAATGCAGGAACATGTCATCCTTAATAACATTGCTGTTTGGCACAGTAGCTATGCTCAGAGAAATCCAGAACACCATCAGCAGTAGAGCAGGTGGGTTACTGGCTATCGATTAATTTGGCCCCTGCCAGCAGGTCATATTGGACTGAAGTATATGTTATTAGCAGCAGATGTATCCTGTAAACATGTCAAATTGTACCCTCTAAAAAGAGCCACAAGGAAGAGTGCAATTAATAAACTACACTCATGCTCATAAATTACGGATAATGCTGATACATGGTGAAACAACACTCTGGTGGGCTGTTTGCAGGTTTAAATCACCTCCGTGTGTGACAATGCGGTGCATTTGCCCTACGGTCGTCGCACAGTGGCGCTGGCAGCAGTCCACATATGCAAAGGTGTGTTGGTGCATGTCAGAGTATGGTGCAGTGAGTAAGTGTGCAGATGTTTTCAGACATGCTAATGGTGACTGTGTGTTGAAAATGGCTCAAAGAACACATATTGATGACGTTATGAGGGGTAGAATACTAGGTTGACTGGAGGCTGGTCAAATACAGCAGGTCATAGCACGGGCCCTCCGTGTGCTCAAAGTGTGATCTCAAGATTATGGCAATGAGACCAGCAGACAGGAAACATGTCTAGGTGCTACAGTACAGGACGTTCACAGTGTACAATACCACAAGAAGACCAGTATCTCACCATCAGTGCCCACAGATAGCCACAGAGTACTGCAGGTAGCCTTGCTTAGGACCTTACCGCAGCCACTGGAACAGTTGTCTCCAGACACACAGTCTACAGATGACTGAACAGACATGGTTTACTCAACCAGAGACCTGCAAGGTGCATTCCACTGACCCCTGGTCACAAGACAGCCCGTAAAGCCTGGTGTCAAGAACACAGTACATGGTCATTGGAACAGTGGTTCCAGGTTATGTTCACAGACGAGTCCAGGTGTAGTCTGAACAATGATTCTCGCCGAGTTTTCATCTGGCGTGAACAAGGATCCAGATACCAACCCATTAATGTCCTTGAAAGGGACCTGTATGGAGGCCGTGGTTTGTTGGTGTTGGGTGGGATTATGATTGGTGCATGTACACCCCTGCATGTCTTTGACAAAGGAACTGTAACAGATCAGGTGTATCAGGACAGCATTTTGCACCAGTATGTCTGCCTTTTCAGGGGTGCAGTGGGTTCCACCTTCCTCCTGATGGATCATAACGCACAGCCCCACTGAGCTGCCATTGTTGAGGAGTACCTTGAAACAGAAGATATCAGGCGAATGGAGTGGCCTGCTTGTTCTCCAGACCTAAACCCCATTGAGCACGTGTGGGATGCTCTCGGTCGGTGTATCGCTGCACGTCTTCAAACCCCTACAACACTTCAGGTGCTCCAACAGGCACTGGTGCAAGAATGGGAGGCTATACCACAGCAGCTGCTCGACCACCTGATCCAGAGTATGTCGACCCATTGTGCGGCTTGTGTATGTGTGCGTGGTGATCATATCCCATATTGATGTCGGGTACATGCACAGGAAACAGTGGCATATTGTAGCAAGTGTTTTTCGGGATGGTTTTCTCAACTTATCACCAGTACCGTGGACTTACAGATCTGTGTCGCGTGTGTTACCTATGTGCCTATACTATTAGTACCAGTTTTGTGTAGTGCCACTTTGTGTGGCACCCCATTCTGCAAGTATCCTTAATTTATGAGCATGAGTGTAGAAAAGGACTGCATAGTGAATGTCAAATTGCCTGAAACGATCACATCAGACAATGGAGCACAATTTACTTCCTAACTGTGGGACAAATTTGTAGAAAGGGCAGGCATTAGACACACAAGGATATAAGTGTGCCACCTGGCAAGCAATCCTGCTGAGGTGCACATGCAAGAACTGTGTAGGTTGTGCAGCACCTACTGCAGTGAAAAACACATTTCTTGGGTGGGACATGTGACTGTATTTGAAAATCTTATAAATAAGTTAAAAGTAGTGCCACTAGTGACTAGTTACTCTCCATATGAAGTGATGATAGGAAGAAAACCTGATAATTTAATAGCAGAAAATATTGAGTTTCCTTCAGCTAACCTTTTAACCGGGCAGGAGAGGTATGCACTCATTAATAACATTTGCTAAAGAAAGATTCTGAAAGAAAGAAAAGACGTGATGGAAAATAAAGAACAGTTAAACTTAAGTGGGGAAATAGTCTTAGAAGTAAAGAAAAATGCAGTGAAATTGATGGGGAAACCAAAAAATTATTTGAACTTTATCATGGGCCATTTGAAGTAACAGAGTGGACACATCTCAATGCCACAGACTGGTGTACCTAATGTCAAAGAAGCCCTTAGGTCTGCAAAGTATAATTGAGCTGAGGAGGGATACTGAAAAGTGAATAGGGAGAATGCAGTACGCTGAAGTGTATATAAATTTTATATCTATTACCAAGTTGTATAGTTAAGTAATTTACATTTATATTTATTCCTATTGATCCCACTTCAGCCCTCATCCTTACATACTTTAGTGCTTTTTTTTCCACACATGCCCATGCCATACGAACTTTTGATCCTCGACCTAACCCATCCTTCCTCCCTCTCTCTTCACTTATTGCAAAACACACACACACACACACACACACACACACACACACACACTCCATTTTCATCCACATTTCTGTACGTTTTTAACATATTTGTCTGTATTTTAACAAGGTTTCACATATTTTCGCATATTTTTACATATCTGTGCGTGTTTCTGTTCGTCTTTATGCGTATCCAGTTTCTCTCACAACCATCAACACTTATTTCACATATTTCTGTGTCATTTCCATCTTTCTTCACCAGTTTGGTAAAGAATCCCTTTCCCTGGCTAAAACTCAGTCCCACATCCTGTTTCTCAAATGCTGCCTAAACCATGGAATCCCACCAATTGGCCTAACTGTAAAGATTTCTTTCTCTGGATCCCACCCCTCATTTCACAATGGACTACATCTTTTCTGGTTCTGCCAATCCCTGGCCCTCACAAACCTGGTACTACAGAAACACACCTCCATGGCACAGACATCCCAGAACCATCTCTGCTCCCTCTGCAACATACTACTACTTTGCAATCCCTACTCCATACAGCATATCTCTGAAATAGAATTCCTTCCTCTCCAGCATCTGAAGAAGCATTCCAGACACCACCTCCATAAGTTATCCAAACTACTGAAATCCTACTGTTGCCTCTTGGTGCACCACTATCCAAACCCTATCGTACCCACAGTGTTTCTCCTTGTCCACCCCTCATAGCAGCTAAACCCTGCCTAGCTGACCTTCTCATCTTGCCACATACCCCAAAACTCCCTACCAACTCTGCACCATGTCCAGAGCCAAAACATTCCTGTAACACTGTTGTTAACCTTTCCACCAAAACCCCCATCTCCACAATAGTTTCAGTCTTATCCAAAGGCCTCACCTTTTGCTCTACACCCCAAGTTTAACCATGCTGGACTTGTCAAAGACCTACTCTCCTTCTCCTGATCCCTGCAATGGAAGCACTTCTTAGCCACCAATCCCTCCAACTAAAACTACCATAATTTCAACACTAAACCATCCTCTTCCAGTTAATAGCACCATCCAACTGTGATCATCCCCTCCTCCCACCTAACCACCTGTTGGTCACCTTCCAGGAATTCCTCACTTCCAACTTAGACTCGCCATTCTTCCACCTGTCCCTTCCTCAGAACACCAACCTTTCAATAGAAATATGAACAGCCACACACAACCTCAAACCAAATCATGACCCAATCATCCTACCTGCAGACAAAAGTTCCACCGCTGTTGTTATGAATCATGGTGACTATATGGCAGAAGGCCTCCATCAATTTCTGGCCCCTCCACGTATACAGTCTGCCAGAGGAATCCTATCCCAGAAGACCAACACAAACTTCAATCTGTGCTTAAAACTGTAGGCCTTTCCCAGAACATCTCCCCTAAATCCATTTCCCTCCTCACCCTTATGACATCCCACACACACACCTTCTATATGCTCCCCAAAATCTACAAATCCAACAATCCTGGATGCCCATTGTGGCTGGATATTGTGCCCCCACTAAAAGAATTTTGACCCTCACTGACCAACATCCCCAACCAATTGCCCATAATCAAGCCTCCCATGTCAAAGCCATCAACCACTTCTTTACTGACTCTTCACCATTCCCAGCCATTTACCTCTTGGATCCCCACTCGTCACTGTTGATGCCACCTCTCTCTACACCAACATTCCTCATGCCCATGGTCTTACTGCTATTGGACACTACCTTTACCAATGTCTTTCAGACTCCAAACTCACTACCTTATACACCTTACTATCTTTTTCCTAACCCACAAGTACTTGGCATTTAAAGGGAAGGTATATAAACAAACCCATGGCACAGCCATGGCCACCCACATGGCAGCCTCCTGTGCCAACCTTTTTATTAGCCATCTAGAGACCTTCCTAGCCTCACAAAGCACCAAACCCCTAGTTTGGTTCAGGTTCATTGATGATATCTTCATGATCTGGACTCGGGCCAAGACACCCTATCTTGCTTCCTTCACAACCTCAACACCTTCTCTCCCATATGCTTCAGATTGTCCTCCTCAATCCAGTATGCCAGCTTCCTAGATGTTGACCTCGTCCTCTCTGATGGCGTCATCTGCATCTCTTTCCACATTAAACCCACCAACCACCAACAGTACCTGCCTTTTGACAGCTGTCATCCTTTTCACACAAAAAAGTCCCTCCCATATAACCTGGCCACCTGGGGACAGTGTATCTGCAGTGATGAAAAACTCGTTTGCTCAGTATGCTGAGGGTCTCACCAAGACCTTCACAGACAGCCACCATCCCCCAGACCTAGTCCACAAAAAGATCTCCTGTGTCATTTTCTCTCACACCCCCAAACCTCCCACAAGAACCAACCACAAAGGAGTGTGCTCCTTATCACCCAGTACCACCCTGGACTGGAACAACAGTACCACATCCTTTGCCAGGGCTTTGATTAACTATCATCATGCCCTGAAATGAAGGACATCCTACCCAACATGCTTCTCACACCTCCTAAAGTGGTGTTCCTTCACTCACCCAGCCTCCATAACATCCTAGTCCATCTCTATGCCACTCCCAGTCCCAACTCTTGCCACAAGGGTCATAACCCTATGGAAGCCAAGCGTGCAAAACATGCCCAGTCCACCCACCCAGCACTTCTAATTTCAGTCCTGCGACAGGTTTATCCTACCCAACAGGAGCTGGGCCACCTGTGAATGCAGCTATGTCATTTACCAGCTCTGCTGCAATCTTGTCACAGTTTTTTATATTGGTATAACTACCAACCAGCTGTGCAACAGGATGAATCGCCACTGCCAAACTACAGCCAAGAGCGAAGTAGACCACCATATGGCACAACATGCAGCGGAACATAACACACTTGATTTCAATGGCTGCTTCACTACTCAAGCAATCTGGCTTCTTTCGTGAACCACCAGCGTTTTTGAACTGCGGCAATGGGAGTTATCCTTACCACACATTCTCCGCTCCCATAATTATCCTGGCCTCATCCTATGGTAACATAATGTCCCCACATCCTCTACCCAGCAGTTTCCACCCACTCTGTCTTGTCATCTCCTTCCCATTCTCATCTCCCACCCTTTTTATTTGCAGATGTGTGCTAACGCATGCACCCATCTTTCCCTGCTTGTTTCCATTTTTGCTCCTTTTCTTCCCCACCTTCCTGCCCCACAACCTTCTGACACTGCACCAGTTGGCAGGCTAGTCCGTCCACACTGCACCAGACAGCATTCGTCTCTCCCCCATCCCCTCATACTTCTCTACTTATGAAGCATATGGCCAAAATCTTTGTGTGTGTCTCTTTTAATTGTGCCTGTCTGCTACTTGACTTGTCTTATTTACAGTAGGTAGCAATCTATTTTGCTGTTCATGACAAGATATGTGTGTGTTTACAGTATATTAAAAAAATAAGTGATTTGTTATTGGTACATGAGTGAACACAAGGAAATTTAAATCTTTACAATGATATGATTATCAGAGGTAAAGGAAGAGTTATGAGGATATATGCATAAACGTGGGAAACATTAGATAAAACAACTGTGTCATGGGAAATAACTAATAGGGATTAAGTCTGGTGCATTGGGGTAAGACTGAACACTGGGATGCACACAGTACATTGTTTGATTGTTCCCTCTTGTGTCAGAACGTAAATATAAAGTTCAGATTTAGAATCATGGGAATCAGTGGTTTGGGATTAGGTTAATCTAGTTTTGTGGCTATTTGTGCAGATGTGAAAGCCAGAATTAACTATTTATTTTGTCAATTAGTATCATGAGTAACTTGTGGGATGCAAAAAAAATTATCTAAAAATTTAAAATGATTTGTTTGTTATCAGTTAATATATGGAAATATTCATGTGTATTAACACATATGTAAGCATTTGTATTGTATTGATAAGTCTCAGTAGAGATCTAAACACAGTGGATACATGGTGAACCAGGAAAGGGCTTCTGTAGCCTGTTCACTGGGGAGACATGGGTAAAAAGTAATGAACACTTACTCATTGGGGGTTTTATTTGGACATTTTGATAGGGTATGGCTTCACTGGTGATGGATGGCACAGCACTGTTGGCTGAAAATGATGAGTGTGGAAAGTGTACAACTGTACCAAGACTGACTTGGACACAAGAAACCAGCTGCAACAACCTGGCACAAATAGAGGAACAACTGTGTGTATGTATGTGTCCAAAAAGGTGAAAGTGATAGCGTATTCTAATCTTGAGTGCTGCATGCAGAAAGACTTATATTGGTCTTATTTCGTGTAAAATCATTTTGGTCGCCAGTCCTTTCAAAGACTTGATTATCAAATTATTAACAACGTGTTTAGATCCAGATACATCAATTCTGTTAAAGTTAATATGTGTATATGTATGCCAGAGATAATGCTCATGCTGATTGATTCACCACTTGCTAAATTATCAAATGAGTTGTGGCACAGTTAATATATAAAAAAGATTGGTATTACTTGTCATTATGTGAATGGTGTGGTATGTGCTACTTCATGTATGACTCAGCATGTCAGACATATATGAAGGCAGTGTATGTGACGTTACAAACAGCTAGTTTGACTGCTGCAGGATGAACTAAATCTGACAGCTCGGCTGTGGGCTTTAATAGTTAAAAAGATATTGACATTATTACCATTATTGTTTACAGTAAATTGTAATAACTGACTCAATCATGAAAGTCACACTCATGATACACCAGATGAAAGCAGATAATGCCTGCAACATAATGAACACATTAATTTTCTAATTAAACAACTCTAAAAACTATTATAAATGATTTAGTTTATTTGTTTAAATAGTGTCATCACTATGAACTCCTCCACAGAGACACAAATGATCTTATCAGCATGAGTTTCTTTCCTTAATATTCCGATAACATTCAATGTGTATTGAATTGTAGTTGTGACTTATAAAATACATCAAGTTAGTGTTTTGACTAGAGTACCAAATGTGGTGATTTGTCTAAAATTGTTAAAAAATTGTATGAATGAGTTTGTTAAGAGATTTTGAAAGACTGCAAAGATTTTCATATGTTTCATCATAAGTAATTGTTGGAAATTGTTTTGAAAATTATGAATGGTGGTCAGGATGATAGTATCTGACAGTAAAAAGCAATTACATGTTTACAAGGATTGGGTCCAAGAGAAAGCTGTAAGGAGCACTTCAGCATATTAAACATAATGACACTCCCAAGTCTCTATATGTATAACTGCTTAATATACGTAAAAGAAAATATACAACAATTCACACAGAGAAAGAATTTACATTTGCACAGCACTCAAAACAACTGCATGCTTGATATACAATATTCTAGGCTGTCACTGACACACAACAGTCACAAACACCTAAGTCTAAAGTTATATAATAGACTGCCACAATCTGTCAAAACCCACACCCACTTTAAATTTAAGGAGGTATTAGACACATGGCTCAAAAATAAAGCATATTACTCAATTGAAGAATATCTTGGAAGTAATTTGAAAGGAATGTATAAACAATAAAATAATATAACTATCATTAACTAAATATGTAAAACCATATAATTAATTCTGTATAATGTTTATTGTTGAAATTGTCTGATTAGTAAGATGTTTATGTATTTATATGTATTTATGTGTATGTAAAATGATGATGTGAGTAAAATGCGCAAATCACTAACTACTAAAAAGATGTATATATGTATATGTATGCATTATGTATAATGTAAAAATTAGTAATAACTATACTTATATGAAATATGTAAAACGTATTTTGACAAAGCCAATTGTTTGGTAAACATGCTGAATGGCTAATAAATAAACATATGAAACATATTTCTGCACTGAATTGAGGGGTGGTCATGTGAGTGAATCTTTAAATAAACATGCAGGGCAGAGCTTGTGGTCTTTCGTCTGTTGCCTTGCATCTGGAATGTTGGTGGAGATATTTTGTCTGGAGCTGGTAATGCTATGGGTGGTGCGTATACTGCAAATGTTACTTTTATGAACCAGGACTTTTACGTTTTGATTTAGTGCATGCTGCTGTGTATAATGTTACATCTGCACAAAGTAATACCAAAGATTACACTGGTGATAGACAATGTTCTGTTATTCAGTGAGTTATCTGTTTATCGTCACCATTCACAAACACTGTGTTTCTCTAAAAAATAATTAAAATGGATTTACATAAAACTTAAAATCAATATGTTTTGAGCAACGTTATTATCCTTTGGGGTTTTGACCAACAGACCCAGCCTCAGTACTTGTTTTATTAAATTATTCACTAATGTCTCACTGCTAATATAAGGCTTTGGTATTAACATTATAACGTTGTGTTGTTGGGCTAAAGAACAACAATGTTTGGCCATCCCCTCTTGGTGTTAGTGAGCATGCTCAAAGTTAATAGCCATACATTGCCCACACCCTGGTAAATGGGCGAAAATGTTGTAAAATTTTCCTAGTATAATGAAGGTGGTGATCACTCTGGAGGATGAAACAGTTTCAATTGTAGCAGCAAATAAACTTGAACTTTTGGAAGCTAGAAATGACTTGACTATCATTGTGGCAGAAATTGGTTTCTACAGCTACATCTACATCTGACTCTGCAAACCACTGTGGCATGCGTGGCAGAGGATACATCCCATGGTGCAAATTATTATGGCCTCTTCCTGTTCCATTGGATGTGAGAATAATGTTTGTTTTAGTGCCTCTGTGCAAGCAGTAATTATTCTAATCTTATACTCATGATCCCTATGTGACCAATATGTAGGGGGTCTTAGTATTCCTAGAGATATAAATTTAATGTCTGTTCTTGTATCTTCGTTAATTGAATTTCTTGGTGTAGTTTAAGTTTATCTTCAAGAGTCTTCCAGTTCATTTCCTTCAGTATCTCTGTGACACTCTCTCAAGGATTAAACGACCCTGTGACCATTTGTGCTGCCCTTCTCTGTATAAATTCAACATCCCCTGTTAGTTCTATCTGGATACAGGTCCCATACACTTGAGCAATATTCTAGGGTGGGTTACACAAGTGATTTGAAAGCTATCTTCTTTGCAGACTGATTGCACTTCCCCAGTGTTCTACCAATAAATTGAAGTTTACCCACTGATTTACCCATGTCTGAACCTTTGTAATCATTCCATCTCATGTCCCTACAAAATTTTATGCCTAGGTATTTACATGAGTTGTCCAATTTCAACAGTGACTCATTGATATTATAGTCATAGGTTACTACGCAAAATTTAACATTTCTGAACATTTAAAGCAACTTGCCAATCTCTACAACACTCTGAAATCTTATCAAGATCTGACTGAATATTGCTGCAGCTTCTTTCAGACAGTACTTCATTATAGATAACTGCATCATCTGCAAAAAGCCTGATTTTACTATTGTCTGCATTGTCACTGATATACAGCATTAACAGCAAAGGTCTCAACACACTTCCCTGGGCACACCCAAAGTTACTTCTACATGTGACAGTGACTCTTCATCCAAGATAACATGCTGCGTTCTCCATAGGAAAAAGTCATCAAACTAGTCACAAATCTCATTGGATACCGCATATGATCATACTTTTGACAGTAAGCCTGCCACGAGTGATCTGCCATCTTCAAGAAGTAGGGCGGCCTTTGACAATGTCGGTGAAAATTGTGGATGATGCAGTGCAAAGACTTGAGAGTGTGTCAGGGAAATGGGGCTCCCTAGGAAAAACTGTAAAACATTGTTTTTGAAAAATCCTGTTCTTGACAAACTTAGAAACATTTCAAAAATTCTTAATGTGACAATTCTATTGCAGTATTTGATGGACCCCACAATAGTTCATAGTTTTACTGTTGCTCCAGTTACCTCTGGAGAAATTTAGAGGTCATTTTCTCAGATGAAGACTGTATTATCTAATTGGAGACTCAACATGACTCCAGAAATTTAAGAGCATTTGGCTCACATGTACAATCAGTAAGGTTATACACCTTTGAATGCATAGGCTTTCAGGAAACATTTCATTTTCAGTCAAGTACAATAAGCATTTTGTTTAAGACTTAAAAGTTACTATAAAAAATATAATACAACACAATTTGAACATAAATATGCTGACTGTATGATTGTTAATAGTGCAATCTTGTAAATAAATAGGTATAATGTAAAGCTCTTTATATTGTCTTTTATTGCCTATTTTAGCTATTTATAAGGGCTTTTAATGATTTATGATCCTAACTTCTGGTCTCTGGTTATAAGCTTTAGTATGATTTGAAAGACATCTTTATGGATAATACTTCAACAGTGGAATGTTTGTAAATGAGAGCAAAAAAACCTTAATGAGTTTATTCATACTTTGTATATTTCTTATGTCAATGCTTATTACAAAATTTCACAAATTTATATATAAAATTCAATATGCAATAAAATGAATTTTTCAAATGCTTGCTGATAAACTTAAGATTTTGCGAATATTAATTTCTTCACTGTAGTTATTTAAATGTAATTATGAAAATAATATGTAAGAAGTATGAGTTAGCTTTTGAAGTATCTTCAGAGGATGGTCTACAGCATTCTGTACAAAATTTACAGATTATGGCCATGGCCTTCTGCAGAAAATGCCCACTACAAAATAATATTTGTTTGGAAAATAAAATTCTATGAATAATGAATACATTCACATGTTAATAAACTAACCTTGTGTGAAGAAAGAACCCTAGCCGAAAAGCCACCAGGTGTACAAAACAATGTAATGAAACATATGCTAGTTGAGAAGCACACCAGAGCATTCCTTTAAAAGACCACAGCAAAATCTGTGCTGTGGTAGGGCAGTGAAGCCTGGACAATAAAGACAAATGATACAAAAAGACAAAGACTAAACTAAAGACTAATTCTTGAGATGGACAGCTGCGTACACCAAATGGGATCAGAAAAGGAATGAAGATGTATTGGAGGAACTTAAAATGGGTTAATCACACAATATATTCAAAACTACCAAAACAAATAGAGGAAACTTCTATAAGGAACAGCTCAAGCATGATCCCAGAGTCCATGCTACACTACCATTACAGTGGGTAAGACTGCTATGTTAACAAATGAGAATATGGTTGGAGAATTTCATGACAACACAGTAACAAGTAAAAAGAACTAATACTTTGAAGGAAGATGATGATTACGATGATAAAAGGTAAAACGTTTATAACTGTTGTTCATTTGTGTAAGGCTGAATATGAATTGGAACAGTTTTGCAACAGATATTTTGGCAAATATGTACCAAATTTTGTGCAAGTTTGACATTGTGTGTGATAATGTGATAACACAAGTTTGATTCATTGCTTAGTTGAAAAACTCACCTGGGCATGTTCTTATGTAAGACTCAAAGAACATCACAGTGAAACAAAATCAACAAGATACGTACCATATATATGTGAATAATTCACACTTTTTTTTCTGAATTTAAGGACGAAAAGCTGGTGTGTGTGGATTAATTGCAATAAGGCTGGTAGTGCTCCATCTCCAACAATAGATCATGTTTTACTATAGTATTGTTGCAGATTCAGTCTGTAATGCATCAGTAGCATGTTAGAAGTGAAGTATTAATGACATGTTAACTTGTTAATTATGGGTACAAGTTCTTGTTATTGCTCATACACTAGTAAAGAAAAACTTAAAATTACTAAATTACTGATGAAGCAGAGAGCACTGGAAACTGTGCAGTGGGGAGAAATTATAATGTAAGTAAGGGTTTTATTTGTGGTGGTCAAAAATATAAAATATGGCTTCAAGAAATGAACAGTAATCACTGGGCATTTTGTGGGAAAAAAGTGAAGTATCCAGACCTCAGACAAAAGGCTCTGTGGTTATGTAGATGAGAAGTGACAACATGAATCTGTGTCGACTAGTGAAACATGCCAACTCACACACTGGTTTCAGCCAAAGGACTAGGCATCACCAATTTCAAAGATAGTCATGGCTGGCTATCAAGATTTTTCAGTTGAAATGGATTACGTCTCAGCAGGAAATCTACCACTGTTTAGTGGCTTCCAGCTGGTTATGGATAAAAATGTTGTGAATTTTCATTACTATGTGATATATTCGCACTGCGGACATTCCTGTATATTATCACAAATTGCTAACACAGATGAATCCACCGTCATGATATGAACTGGTGGCAATGAGAAGAAAAAGTGTACAGTAATGTGTGTATCTAGTGCTGGATGAAAGCAACCACTTTGTGTGATATTTAAAAGGAAAATGTTTCCTCAGTCCATTACCGAATTCACATAACATGTCAGTCCTTGACAGTTCCTACAGACATACAACTGAGGAAGTGGCGTACAAGTTACAAAAATGGAAAACTGACTTGGTCATTATTCCTGGAGGTCTAACATCTGTCCTGCAACTACTAGATTTTTGTGTAATTGGCCATTCACAGCTGCACTTAAACAGTGATATATGAAATGGATGGTGTACACACACAAATACAAATTCAAACCAATATTTCTTTCTTTTTTTTCCTCTCTTAAAATAAGGGTGCACAGAATATTTGATGGCACAGACTATTTATGTATATAGTTTGAAGTTCTGCATACTCTTCCTGTTTTGTGCTATAATAACTGTACATAATTCTCTATTAATGAAAGAGTATGTATGAAGGTGGAATGTTCTGACAAGTTACTCAGAGCTGACACTTGATTAGGAGCCATTGTTGTATTTGTTTTGTAATGATGATTGTGTTCTTACATATTGACAAACAACATGTTCTTCCTTTTCAGTAATTTGGATCATGAAGTATTAACTTCTTTTCCTTTCTATTACATCTCATAATTAGTATTACTATTTACTTCTTGGTTATCATAGTTTGTGAAAGTGGATCATGAAACCAAGTAACATTTACCTTTATTGTTTTATTTTATATGTAGGCAGATTTTGGATGAATCTGATCCAAAGGATAACAATCCATTTAACCCTAAGTGTAGAAATTACTTTCTATCTGCATACAAAAATTTTGGAACATCACCTGCACAGACAGCAACAAGTGAAACACATGATATGCTGAAACAGATTCTTGATACTATGTGCATTCCTAAACGGAGTCCCAGAGAAAGTATTCTGAACTTCTTGTCATATCCTCTATCAGAGTAAGTTTGTTTTATAGCTTAATCAATTCTAATACCATTACAATATGGCTAACAAATTTATGGGTGTGATAAGGCATTAAATTATAAATGATTCAAAGCAACAATAAATAAAAGAGTCTACAAAATTCGAATTGTTGTGCAGCTGTTCTGAAAAAAATAACTGTCAAAAATTCTTGAGTTATTTGAAGGAGCTGATATTTTCCTAGTTTTCTTACAGTATTGATAACTTTGAATGATAAATGTTTCAGCCACATTTTCAGATTTCATCAGTACTGGAGAATTCCTACGCATGAGTTTGCATTGAAGCTTCAATAAAATCAACAAAACATTTATGAGAGCCTTTTCAAGGAATTGCATCTTCTATTAATGAAAGAGTATGTCATGAAGAAATCAGTTCTCAGATCATCAAATTGAAGGGGCAACAGTGTCAAAATCGAGAATGCCTGAGAAAGAGGATGAGACTGAGACCAAAAAAGAGAAGCAAAAAATTGTTAGTTTACCTTATGATGGCCCAGTACCTGGAAAGATCAGAAGAATCGTACAGAAACATAAAATTCAATGTATTTTGGCCCCTTCAACTAAGGTAAAACATATTCTTTGTAATGTTTAAGACAATTAATTTCTGCAAAAGACACGTGTGTATAAATTCCACGTGAACGTGGCATGTCCTACATGGGACAGACTTTCAGAATAGTTGACATGAGATGCAAAGAACATCAGCAACCACATGACTAAAACAATCTAGCAAATCAGCTATTGCTGAGCACTGCCTCGAACATAATCATGAAATGAAGTATGATGAGACCAGTATCATGGAGCAAACACCAAGTTTCTGGGATAAGTATTCTATGAAAATAAAAACCTAATGAACAGAAACAGAAGTTTCAATTTCAATAATGCCTGCTGTCCATCACTCAGTTTATTAAAATCTCAGTAGCCATTAAATACACAAGACCTGGAAAATCTTGAGACAATGTGTGGAATGTAAAAGCAAGCTCTGAAAAACTAAAGGGCATCAAAGTGTGTTAATTAAATGTAGGTATCACAAATAGTATACAGAAGACTCTAATTGCAATTATAAGTGTTAAACCAAAGTGTAAAGAATATCAACTGAGAAACTGATACCCTTCAAACTGCACCTCAGTGCTTCAAAAGAGATCAGATTATATAGTGAACTGACTGATATCTAGCATAAAAGTGAAGTTTTAGCTATTGTGAAGCTGTTAGATGCTATGGGGGCTCATGAAGGAGAAGCTGGCTATCTAAAGTGTGTTGTGTTGGAAGTGCCTAATTCTGCTCATATGTCAGAAAGTAATGGGGTTGAAGATCATTTAAATACTGAATTATTCACAGTGTGTGGAACCAGATATTTCTATGGGAAAAACAAAATTTGACTGAGTTTCCTTTTGAGAAAAACTGGCAGCAATATGTAAACAAATGTATCCAGAGTGGTGGAGGAAATAGGATAACATGTTTTATAAATACTTTAAAGAGAGAATTAGTAAACGTAGACAAAATTCAGTAAATGTGCAGACGTAGGAGGTCACAATTCCAAAGTGAGCATTAAACTACCTGAAAGAGTAACTGATGCCGATAATAGTAAAGATATGGAATTGGATGATATAGAAGGAGACTTATCACAAGAGCCTGTGGATAAAATTCCCTGTGATTTAGTAGGAAGCCCTGTCACCATCAAGGTTGAAACCTGGGAAAGAAGGCACCTGATAGACTCAGGCACAATGTATGAATGATCCACATTTCAGTTTAAGTAAAATTTTGAGAAAGAATGCCATCAGTAAATGGGACGAGAATTATCGAGAAATTTTAAACAAAATAAAACAAGCTTTATGTTACTGTAACAGCTCATCTAGTCCTAACTTTACTTTACCATTTTTTGTGTTTTGACTCCAGTGATTATGGGCTGAGAGCCCATCTATTTCAAATAAGTGTAGAGAATAGAGAAACAGTACATCATACCATCACTTTTGCCAGTAGAATTGCACTGAAACATCAGAAGAGATTCACAATTATGGAAAAAGAATTATTTGCTGTACACTGGGCGTTTAATAAGTTCAAAATTTACTTAATGGGACATATGGCGATAGTATACTCTGGCCATTAAGTTATCTGCAAGAATGAAGATTATATCATAGATGGTTAATGATGTGGACATCTTTCTCCAACAACTTGGTTATGAAATAAAATAAATAAAAGGTTCTGAAAACAAAGCAGCTGATGCTCTTTCACGGTAACCAGAATTTGCTTGACACTGAAGATGAAGACTTTAAACATATATAAGGGGTAAAAGACAAGACAAGAAAACAACTAGAGAAATATGTAATGTCATCAGGAGGAATCAAAACAATAATGAACTGAGGTTAGTATACAGTCTTTTAGGTAAGACAGCGGAAGATAAAGTTGTTAAGTTTTATAAGTTCACAAAGGTGAAGAGCTTGTCTAGCTATGTTGGAAGCTATGTTGACCAGAGCAGTTCATAGAAAAACTGGTAAATTACACCCACGAAAGTTTGATCATTTTGGTACACAAAAGTTACAGGACAATGTTTATTTTCACAGTATGGTAAAGCAGATAAGGAACTACACTTCAAATTGTCATGAACGTCAGAGAGTCAAAGTAAATAATGAAACTGTCACAAGAATAGACACAAAATATTTTGAGACAAACCTAAGAGAGCCTCGTCACTATCAATGTCTATGGCCTCCTCCCAAGTTCAAGAATTGGATACAACTTCATTTTAGTCATAGTAGATGTGTTCTCCAAATTTATTAAACTTTATTCTGTAAGAAAAGCTACCAGCTGAACCATTGTGTTAAATATAGAATACAAATACATAACACAGACTAGGGAAACCTTGGGTTACCTACCTGTCAATGACTCATAGTTTATTTCTAAGGAAATGGAAATTTTTCATTGGCGGGACAGGGTTAGTATATCTTACTCTCATCATATACTGCATCTAGCAACATTATGTGCATATTTCCTTGTGTGTTCACTCAGAACATATTTACTTTCTATGTCATTAAGAATAACTTATTCAATTTTTCACATAAAGGAGTAATAAATCCTATATCAAAATCACACTTGTTTACTAATTTAAATCAAATTGTGTGTGTGTTTTTGCGGGAGGGGAGGAGGGAGGGAGGGAGAGAGGGTGTGAGTGAGGGCTGCCAACAATGAGGTTATTTCCCACACAAAATACATCAAATTTTAGTCTATAGGAATAACCTAATTATAGGCAAAAAGAAAATGTCTTAATTATTTAATATTATTGCTAATTTATCTGGAAAACGAACATTGGACCAATTTCTGAAGGACAGGGGTTATTTCTAGAAACTGCAGCACCTGATCTTGAGAACATAACGTGGTGTTCACAGAAACTGCAGCAAAACATTTGATATACTCCCTTGTCAGAAAAGATTTTTTTTCTGAGTTTTCAACACCATAAAGGGACAATTGTTATTTTTATGTTACCTGATATGTGTGCATCTTTGAAATGACCTTGGCCAGGTTACCCTGCAAGCTCACTAGGTGGCAGGGCTGTGCTTATCAACACACTATTTGGGTTCTCTGTGCATTTGTAACGGTGACAAAATGGGAGCTGGAATGAAATGTCATGTGGCGAGGGCCTCCCGGTGGTTAGACCTGATCACCTGGTGCAAGTATTTTGATGTGACACTACTTCAGCAACTTGTGCATTGATGAGGATGAAACAATGATGATGAAGATGACTCAAACACTCAGTCCCTGAGTAGAGAAAATCTCCAACCCAGCCAAGAATCGAACCCAGGCCCCCAGGCACAACAAGCCGGCGTGCTATCCACTGAGCTACAGTGGCAGACTACAGAAGCAGATTTTAAGCTAAGAGTGAACAGTAAGTTCTGTGTTTCGGTTGGAGAACCCTACTGATGAAGTAAGTATATTCAAGTGAGGCACAAAAGGTTTCGTGATGGCTGAGATTCACTGCAAGACAATCCCAGAGCTGGTTGCCCATCTGCAATACATATGGATGCAAACATGGAACATGTAAGGCTGTTACTGCAAGAAGACCATCATGTAACTGCATGCAGTATCAGAATAACTTGATTTGAATCATGATGTGTGTCATAAGATTTTACTTGAAGATTTAGGGGAATGGAAACTAAATGTAAAACTTGTATCTGACCCACTAAGAGATGGACTGAATGAGGAATTTCTGCTGAACTACTGGATAGAGCTAGATGTGATTCCAGATTTCTGTCAAAGATTATTGCTGGGGATGAAAGTTACTGCTACCATTATGACAGAGTGCTGAATGATGGAGTCCTAAAAAACAAAATCAGGTAACAGCCTTAGAGAACAGAGACAATGTTGATCACATACTTTGATAGAAAGGATTAGTTCACCATGAACATATTCCTTCAGATTAAACAGTGAACCAAACTCTTTACATCCAAGTCTTGAACTATTTGCGACAAGCAATTCGATGTTGCTGCCCTGATACGTGATATTCTCAAGATTGATTCTTAGTGCATAACAGTGCATGACCCTACACTGCTTTATCTGTTACTGAGTACCTAGCTCGGCATTCTGTTATTGCTGTCCCAAACCTGTCATATTCGCCTGATCTCTCACCTTGCATTTGTTTTTCTTACTTCCTTGAGTGAGAAGGTGACTGAAAGGAAAGCTTCATCAAGATATTGCAGGACATCCAACGGTCTGTGACATACGACCATACAAGCATCACAGTTGAAGATTTCTCTGATTGCTTCTGAGAACTCCACAGACCTTAGCAGCTGTATATAGGTAGCCAAGGGGACTACTTCGATGGGAGCTAGAACAATTATTTCGTAAGTGCAATTTTCTATTTTTTTAAAACCTGTCCTGGAACTTTACTGACAAAGAGAGTATATTGTTTGAAATGCACAAATAACATTTATATGTGTATTAATTGGACAATTTTCATTTTCTTAATAATAGTTCATATGTTTGCTAGTACATAAGTTACATGCTTTCTCTAAGTTTCAATTTTGCTGTTATATTTAAAAGAAGTTGCCACTCACAGGATAGTAGCATATAAGATGGCTTTCGTGAAAGTCTACTGAATTTTGGGGAAGCTCACTTCTGATACTTCTAGTCTTTGCTTAGATTTAAAAATATTTTAAACATTTCTTTCCATGCAGTAATTTTATGCAATATCTATTATTTTAATTTAAGGGAATTGTGTTGTCCCAAATACAGAATTGTATTTTCCATATGAGGGTTTTCATTTCAGAATTTATTTTTTTGTTATTCTCCATGGGTATGTTGCCCACCTTTCTCTCATTAAGGACTAGAAAGACAAAATGTCATGTTTGTAGGTAAAACAATTCTGTAGTTGTAAAGGATTCCACTGTTGTTGGAGAAAAGCACATAGGAGAGTCAATCTGAAGAGGAAATATCTTATTAGTCAAAGGAAACAAAGCACCACAATTGATCAAAAATGCCATCTCGATGGGTCTTCAGACTTCTTTTATACTTACAAATTTATTGGAAAAGCGATGTTAACTTCACAGCTTACTTTGTACACAGACTAAAATTTTTAATACTAGTTTAACTACTCAACTGCTTTGGTATATTCCATTTCACACTTTGATATTTTCACTATATGGTTGTTATTTGTTCATTATATGTACCTATATTCACACATTCTTAGGTACACAGAATTACGGTGGAAATTTACCAAGTGTACATAGTATAGAATTCCATCATTAGTGGAATATGAATGGGTAGTGTAACACCTTACATTAGAAATCGGATAAACGGTGAAGCAATTTAAATCATAATACCTTTCAATCTAGTCTGATGTGGACCACAACTCATAACTGACTATTTAAATCACTACCTTATTAGAAGCAGAACATAAATTGATGAAATACATAATTTGCAAAGTTACCATGTAACAGAAGGTAATTATGTTCTTAAGCTTTTATATCCCAACAGGAAGGTTTGGTGACAGAGAATCCGGAATACATTCCATTCTAGTGAGGTTTTATTGAAACATGTAACATTCAAATTGCATCATAATTTACAACTTTAAAAAAAAGTTGGTTGGTATACTTGCTAACAGCCAAATTATGTTTAAGCTTTTTAAAATACAACTGGTTCATATACTTGTTGACAGTCAAATTATGTTCAAGTTTTTGCATCACTAAATTAATGAACAAGACTTAAAAATCACATTCTAAAAAAACTAACTTCAAAATGTAAATTTGCCAAGCAGGTTTTCTAAATGACTTCTTACTCAAATTAACTGTACTATTAACAGCAGAAACTGTAAAAATAGATTTCCATAAATAAAAGGCACTACAAAAATGTATTATTTATCCAAGAAATTGTTAACATGCAGTTAATTTTTAGCACTATCATTGTTTCCTGTT